>NC_140993.1:165580040-166272898 GCF_052327205.1 Somniosus microcephalus | reverse complement strand
GGCGTACGATTGGTCGAGCTCGAGGTCACTCTGTCGCTAATGAGCGGATAATGAGATGCTAATGAGCGGAACGTTGAAGGTTTTTGGGATACCGCGGGCGGGATTTTAGCCCGCCGAAACGTAAATACGCTTAAAACCGTCTCGGAAGCGTAAGCTTTCTTTGGAGGTAACGCGCGCGTAGGTACGCCCTGTAACTTTCGAGCGCATAGCCCGACAGACGCACAGGCGATGACAGACAGAATGACAGAATGACAGACAGACAGACAGACAGACAGATCGACCGATTTATATATATAGATAGATATAAGATAAGATAGAAGATAGATAGACTAGCTGGAGTGCCCGGCGGTGCCGAGGCTTTTTCGAGGACATGTTGTTGGAAGAGAGAAAGAGCGCGACTGGGGGGGGGAAAGAGAGCGAGCGACTGTGGGGGGGGGGGAAGAGAGCGAGCGACTGTGGGGGGGGAAGAGAGCGAGCGACTGTGGGGGGGGAAGAGAGCGAGCGACTGTGGGGGGGAAGAGAGCGAGCGACTGTGGGGGGGAAGAGAGCGAGGGAGAGAGGGGGGGAAGAGAGCGAGGGAGAGAGGGGGGAAGAGAGCGAGGGAGAGAAGGGGGAAGAGAGCGAGGGAGAGAGGGGGGAGCGAGGGAGAGAGGGGGGCGAGGGAGAGAGGGGGGAGCGAGGAGAGAGGGGGGGCGAGGGAGAGAGGGGGGCGAGAGAGGGAGGGGCGAGGGAGAGAGGGGGCGAGGAGAGGGGGGGGGCGAGGGGGAGAGGGGGGGCGAGGGGGGAGGAGAGGGGGGCGCGGGAGAGGGGAGGGCGAGGGGAGGAGGGGGGCGAGGGAGAGGGGGGGCAAGGGAGAGGGGGGGGCAGAGGAGAGGGGGGCGAGGGAGGGGGGGCGAGAGGAGAGGGGAGGTGGCGATGGAGAAGGGGGGCGAGGGAGGGGGGGCAAGGGAGAGGGGGGCGAGGGAGAGGGGGGGCAAGGGAGAGGGGGGAGGCGAGGGAGAGGGGGAGAGGGAGAGGGGGGGTGAGGGAGAGGGGGGGGCGAGGGGGGGGGCGAGGGAGGGAGGGGGGAGCGCGGGGAGGGGGGGGAGAGAGAAAGAGAGAGAGAGAGAGAGAGAGAGAGAGAGTGGGGGGGGAGAGAGTGAGAAGGGGGGGAGAGAGTGAGAAGGAGGGGGGGAGGAAGAGGAGGGAGAGTGGGAGGAGGGGAGGAGTGTTTTGAGGGGGTCAGCGAAAGAGCAAAAAATTTTTTTTCTAAAACGGGTGTTAAGAAGATGGGAGGCCATCTTGAAAGTTTTTTAATGTTTTAAAAAGCTGCCACGGAGAAGGAACGCGTAGTCTGTGAAACCAACAGAAATGTTTTTTTTTAAAGCTGCCATGGAGAAGGAAACCAACAGAAATGTTTTTTTTTTTAAAAGCTGCCACGGAGAAGGAACGCGCAGTGTGAAACGAACAGAAATTTTTTTATTTTTAAAAAAAAGCTGCGACGGAGAAGGAACGCGCAGTCTGTGAAACCAACAGAATTTTTTTTTTTTTATTAACGGGTGTTAAGAAGATGGGAGGCCATCTTGAAAGTTTTAAAATGTTTTTTAAAAGCTGCCACGGAGAAGGAACGCGCAGTCTGTGAAACCAACAGAAATTTTTTTTAAATTTTTTTTTTATAAACGGGTGTTAAGAAGATGGGAGGCCATCTTGAAAGTCTTTTAATGTTTTTAAAAAGCTGCCACGGAGAAGGAACGCGCATTCTTGCTGAAAACACCAAAAGTTATTTTTTTTTAAACGGCTGTTAAGAAGATGGGACACCATCTTCATTGTGTTTTAATGTTTTAGACATTGTGATTTTACGTTTTACAGATTAAAAAAAAAAAATCGCTCCTAACAAAACAACAGAAAATTTCACTCGCTTCTCAATGCTCCAAGTGACTCACGTGTACTCAGGCCAGTGTCCGTCTCTTTGTTGATGAAAGAAGGCTAAGCTAATGTATTTATAGTCTCTGAAGGATTAGGCCCCACCCAGACAATAAACACACAGAAGGTGAGAATAAAGATGGCGGCCACTCACCTCAGTTCAGAACGATAAGGTCCGCCCACACACGCACTGATTGGTCGATCGTCATGTCACCGAAGCATAGGATTGGTCAATCGTCCTGTCACTCGACTCTTGGAGGGCCCGGCTGCACATGCGACGAACCCGCCCCCGCCACGCATTGATTGGTTGACCATCGGGTTGGTCGACCGTACGATTGGTCGACCTCAATGTCACTCTATGGTAATGAGTGGATAATGAGCGGAATGTTGAAGGTTTTTCGGATACCGCGGGCGCAATTTTTGTCCGGCCGAAACGTAAATACGCTTACCATCGTTTTGGAACGGTGAGCTTTCTTTCGACGTAGCGCACGCGTAGGTATGCTCTGTAACTTTCGAGCGCATAGCCGGACAGACGCACACCCGAGGACAGACAGAAGGACAGACAGAAGGACAGACAGACAGATCGATTCCTTTATATATATAGATATTTAGTATTTAGTTGATAAAAGACACAATATACTACCTTAAAAAAGATATACAATTTTATACCAATTCTCTCAAATATACTAACAGAATACATATTTACTTTTACAAGTTATTTAGCTTTACTCACTTAGGAGAATAGTTGCAAACTAAGTAGATGGCTTTTTGCCACACCTGGCCCCAGATGTTCATGTTTGTGCATAAATTAATAGCACAGCCAATTTTGTTACTTGTTGCCCATACTACCTAGAAGAAAGACAATATAAAAAAAAAGTAATAATGCATCCAGCAATACCCTCACATTAACAGAGGTACTGACAAGAAGTATTCATAATCATACCAAGCCAACTATAATAACTGGATCACATGATCTCACAGTTATTGACAATTATTCAGTAAAAACAATAGCCAGAAAGCCTCCAGGCCCAAAGATGGTGTCCAGTACCTGTAAAGAAAAGATACTTACCATTTTCCAGGCTCCATCTCCTTATAGTGTGCCGACTTTGATGATCAATTCTGAGAGCAGCTTAGTGCAGGACCCAAGGCCCACTTCTGGGTGGCCTGCAAAATGGGCTTTGGGTGAGGAAAATGCGGCAGGAGGAATGGCTACACCTTCTCCTGCTTCTTTTGTATCGCTGTGCCTTCTTGGTGTGTAATCACTCTGCCCCCCTCAGGGGATTCTCAGGAACTCTCTGAGCAATGTAAAGGCTTTGCGCCTGGAAGGTGAGTGCTCCTCAGCCACAAAGGAGAGGAAACTGAACCTTTTAAGTTTTAGGAGGCTGTAAAAAAAATTCTATTATAGCCCTTTTGGTGGCTTGCAGGAAACTAAAAGTGAACATTAATTAATTAATAATAACAACAGAAAATGCTGGAAAAACTCAGCAGGCCAGGCAACATCATGGAGGGAAAATAGAGTCAACGTTTCAGGTCGAAACCCTTTGTCAAGACTGAAAAAGCACAGGAAATGAAACAGATTAAAAGGCCAGTTTGGGGGCAGGGAGAGAACAAAAGAGAAGTGAAGAGACATTAAGAGGTATTCAAAACAAGATGAGATGGTGATAGGACTAGTGGAGACAAAAGACGGCTCTAGATTAGGTGTGAAATGTGCTGGCAGAATGGGAGACAGCTGCCATGTGGGAGAGAGGAAAAAAAAGGGGGGAGGGCCAAAACCAAGGTCTGGATAAAAAATATAAGTAAAAATGTAATGGGGGCCAAGGTTATGATCTGAAATTGTTGAACAAAATATTGAGTCCGGAAGGCTGTAAAGTGCCTAATCGGAAGATGAGGTGCTGTTCCTTGAGCTGTTCCGGACTCAATACCGGACTCCCCCCCCCCCCCGCCCACTGACTCCCACAGCTACCTGGACTACACTTCCTCCTACCCCGCCTCCTGTAAGGACTCTATTCCATTCTCCCAGTTTCTCCATCTCCACCGCATCTGCTCCGATGATGCCACCTTCCACACCAGTGCTTCCGACATGTCTTCCTTTTTCCTCAACCGAGGATTCCCCTCTACCGTGGTTGACACGGCCCTCGACCGTGTCCATTCTATCTCCTGCGCTTCTGCCCTCACCCCTGCCCCTCCCTCCCGGAACCACGATAGGGTTCCCCTTGTCCTCTCCTTTCACCCCACCAGCCTCCACATTCAACGGATCATCCTCCGCCATTTCCGCCACCTCCAAAGAGATCCCACCACCAAACGCATCTTCCCCTCACCTCCCCTTTCAGCATTCCGTAGGGACCGCTCCCTCCGTGACACCCTAGTCCACTCCTCTATCACCCCCAGCACTACTTCCCCTTTGCCCGGCACCTTCCCGTGCAAACGCCTTTATACCTCCCCCCTTCCCACTGTCCAGGGCCCCAAACACCCCTTCCAGGTGAAACAGCGATTTACTTGTACTTCTTGCAATCTAGTATACTGTATTCACTGCTCACGATGTGGTCTCCTCTACATTGGGGAGACCAAACACAGATTGGGTGACCGCTTTGCGGAACACCTCCGTTCAGTCCATAAGGATGACCCCGAGCTTCCGGTCGCCTGTCATTTTAATTCACCACCCCATTCCCACTCAGACCTCACTGTACTCGGGCTCTTGCATTGTTCCACGGAAGCTCAGTGTAAGCTCGAGGAACAGCTGCTCATCTTCCGATTAGGCACTTTACAGCCTTCCGGACTCAATATCGAGTTCAACAATTTCTGATCATAACCTCGGCCCCCATTAGATTTTTACTTATTTTTTATCCACACCTTTGTTTTGGCCCTTTCCCCCCCCCCTTTTTTGTTCTCTCCCACATGGCAGCTGTCTCCCATTCTGCCAGCGCATTTCACACCTAATCTAAAGCTGTCTTTTGTCTCCACTAGTCCTATCACCATCTCGTCTCCTTTTGAATACCTCTTAATGTCTCTTCACTTCTCCATTGTTCTCTCCCAGCCTGGCCTTTTAATCTATTTCATTTCCTGTGCTTTTTCAGTCTTGACAAAGGGTTTTGACCTGAAACGTTGACTCTATTTTCTCTCCACGGATGTTGCCTGGCCTGCTGAGTTTTTCCAGCATTTTCTGTTGTTATTTCGGATTTCCAGCATCTGCAGTATTTTGCTATCGTACTTTCATTACATGGGCTGGATTTTGAATTATGTCTTAGAGGTGAATGAGGCAGCATGTTAAAATACTGAGCCACCCAGTCTCAAGCATTTCTTTTTACAATTAAAACTACTTACCATTGAAAACATTTACAAAAAATAGCAACCACATTAAAGATTTTATGTAAACTCAAGCATACCTGAGTATAATGGGTGCATACTGGACCAACACATCTAAAGGGACACCAAGGGTTACATTCTTGAGGATAAGGATACATGTAATCTCTAACTTCATCATACCATGCTTGAACATGAAAGGTAGGAGGCCGGTATCTGTGGATTTAACATTTAAAAAAAGTGATCTTTGAAGACAAAAACTAACATAACTCAAACAATCTAATTTATCTCAGTCAGGTATTGCATACAATACCTGCCCCAGTGTGCACCCAGATTCTGCCCTATAGAAGGTAGCAGGTAAGCAGGTCCATGTTCCCATCGGCAGTCTGCAGCCCAAGCTTCTGAAGACCTTTCCAGTTCAATATCCCACGTCTGCATAGAAAGAAGTTTAAAAAAATAGTTTGGAGACACTGCTCGATGATACTGATGTTTCTAGCAGAATTACTTAAACTAAAAATGTAACATTACTAATCAATCAAAAATGCTAAACATAAAATAATCAGTTGTTTCCTGAGCAGACCAGCAGAGCATAAGAGAGCTCTGTGCATGCTTATTTATACATATGCACAGAACTTGGCTCCCAGATCATACATTTTTAATGCTTCAAGAGTACGGACAGAATCACATTGGGACCTAACTCCGCAGTTACAGTGCCACTTTTACATTACTGCTGAAAATTGCTTCACAGTATGCAAAAGTGGCAGCATTGCATCACCCTTAGATATCAGATATGCACTAACAACCATGGAGGTTCTCATTGCCATGACACAGTGAGGCCATTGTTTAAAGGGATATGTGATATTATTATTTTTACCCCCTTATTGTACTAAATAGGTGGATGAATAAAACAATACATTATAAAGTGATCTTCAGTATTAACTCATGTGCTTCTAAGCAGCCACTGGGGCAGCGACATGAATGGGAAAGTAGGGGAGGCAGAAAGAATGATAACGAAGAAAAGCAGCAAAACAAAAGCCATTGAGAACAGGAACATTAGTGCAGAAAAATTGGGTGTGGGAAATAAAAACATAAATTAGAAGCAGCAAAGGCTAACGGGAAATAGTTAGTAAATATAAAGCGCAGAAGTGAGTTCAGGGAGTCGTAACCAAGAAAATACAGCAGGAAATTGGGAACTGAGAGACAGAACATGACTGCAGGAGATTAGGAACCAGAAACACATGAAGGCCAAGAGCAGAAAGCAAAGCATGAGCTGGCATAGTAGACTCATTCACAGTCACAGCAAGACAAACATGTAGGCAAGGGCCTGGGACTGAGACAAAGCAGGCTAGAGTCTTGGACTGTACTGAGAAGTGAGTTGAGGCCAGAAGTGCAACAGAGAGTGAATGAAAACACTAAAGAAGCAGAGGTTGAGAAGTTGAACTGGACAGGGGCACAACGTGATAGAGGGGTTAAAATATGTCTTGGGCGATAACGCAAAATGGGCATTAGTGAATTGGCAGCCCGTTTACACTGCCCAATATTCTTTTTCAAGAAGTAAATGGAAAAGAGTATCGGGTATAGTGTAAAATGGGCTGCCGATTCCTATCGCCAATTTTGCGCTACCACCAAAGATGAATTTCAACCCCAGAGTAACAGAAAAGAGCTCTGGGAGCAAGAAAGAAAGAGTGCCTGTGGGTGCAGACCTGGACATGTGGCAGAGATCACCGGTTGCCAGGAATCCTGATCCGGCTGATTCAAAGGTGCAAGGAAGTGCTCTGATCCGAGCACTCTAGTCTAGCAGAGAAAATAAAGTACCTGCAGAGAGACAGCCCAAAGAACAGCCTGTAGAGGGATAGAGATCTGAGAGCAGCTCAAAGAAAGCGACAGGCAGAGAGATACTGAACCACAGTAAAACCAAGGAAGTGAGCCTGAAAATCCATGTTAGACTTCTCCAAGTTCAAGGAAAATGTTGATAACCAAACTCCATGTATTCAGACAATAGGAGCAGTCTATGTAATTGAGACCTGCAAGAACAAAAGTGGGTTAGTCCAGGCCTACAATTAAGATACAAGAAGGTGCTCAACTGTGTCTAACTTTGTAAAGTGAAATATTTTTTAATTTTCTATGACGTAAACTATGCTTTCGTATGTTGAAACCTCAACCTGTAACTGTAATGTGGTGTAAAGTAATCCCGCTTTTGGACCACCTAGTAATAAAGTTATTTTTTCTTTAGAATCATCACCACATAGTTCTTGATCAGCAATGATTTCTGTGGGACTTCTCCCGCTTGTCCACCATGACTTTTGCAGAAGAGCTACGTAAACCCTGGAAAAATGACGTAAACACCATTTACACCATTTTTCCAGGGTTTCTGCAGCTCAGTATCAGCTGTGACTCAGTGGGTAGCACACTCGCCTCTGAGTCAGAAGGTTATGGGTTCTAAGTCCCACTCCAGGGACTTGAGCATATAAATCTAGGCTGACACTCCAATGCAGTACTAAGGGAGTGCTGCACTGTTGGAGGTGCCGTCTTTCGGATGAGACGCTAAACCGAGGCCCCATCTGCTCTCTCAGGTGGACGTAAAAGATCCCATGGCACTATTTCGAAGAAGAGCAGTGGAGTTATCCCCAGTGTACTGGCCAATATTTATCCCTCAATCAACATAACAAAAACAGATTGGCCCAGAAATTCGGGTCGGGGGCATCCCGCGGGTGCAAGCCTCCGACCTTAACTTACCTAGCGCGCCGGCCGTTGAGCTGTGGGCCCGCGTGGGATTCCGATCCTGGGCCTCCTCCAACTGCCGGCGCGCAGTGCTTGTGTATCCCAGGGGCGCAGTTAGTTCGATGCGTCCCCTGGGATCACGTGGGCCATGGAGAGGCAATGGTAGCAGGGAATGCTTCATTCATAAAATTGACAGGAAGAGCTGTCAAAACTATAAATACTATAAGCCCCAAAACATCACTAAAACTTCTAATACATTTTTAAAAAATCACATTTTTAAAATAACTATAAATTACATAAAATAACTATTTTAAACAATAATTTAAATTTTTGAAAAAATTAATTACATTTTCTAATGGGGCTAAAAATAAACTTACCTTTCTTTAAAGTATTTATAAAAATAATAAACCTGTGGAAAAAATGTTTTACTTTTAATTAATTCACCACTTACCTTGTTAAAAGCAAGCCTTGCACCTGCTTTTTACATGTGTAACTCTTGGAGACTTACTCTCCCGGAGAAACCTGCAAAAAAAACGTAAGTTCCATGCGCACGCCTCTCTGGCACACGCGTTCGACTTCTGAACCGCTTTCTTTAAGGGAACGGAAGTTCCGGTTTCCCGCGCATGCGCAGTGCATGCACAAAACCGGCACTTCCATTGGGCCTACGGGTGAGTACCCCGTGCATACTCACCCGTGGAGACCCGAATTTCTGGGCCATTATCTGGTCATTATCACATTGCTGTTTGTGGGAGCTTGCTGTGCACAAATTGGCTGCCGCTTTTCCCACATTATAACAGTGACTACATTCCATAAAGTACTTCATTGGCTGTAAAGCGCTTTGAGACGTCCGGTGGTCGTGAAAGGCGCTATATAAATGTAAGTCTTTTTTTACCACATTTTCCTTCTCCTTTATTGTCCAGTGGGCCAACCCTTGCATGGTCCAACTCCTAACTATCTGAAGGCAGCCAACACATCTACAGCAATGGCTTCACTTTCAGATCCACATTGTCACTTCCAGAGTATCACAAGGGTCTATCCTTGGAACCCTCCTCCACATGCTGCTGCCAAGTGACATTTTCCACAGGCAGGGAATCAACTTCCATAAGACACCCAGCTGTTCCTCTTCACCTTTTCTCTCTACCCACAACCACCTCCATGCTGTCAGACTGTCTGGCTAAATTCAAGTCATGCAACAGCTACAACTTCCTCCAATGTAATACTGGGAAGATAAAGCCAATGTTTTTGGCCCCTACAGTAAACTCATCTTCAAATCCCTCCCCACTATACTCTGCCCTCTCTCTACAACCTCAGCCAGCCTTATATTCCCCGCCACTAACCACCGTCCCCCCACCCCGCATCTTTTGGTCCTCTGGCTCTGGCTTTTTGTGCGTCCCCCTTCCCTTCACCCCGCCACTGGTGCAGTGCATTCAGCCAATTTAGCCCCACTCTCTGGAACTCCCTCCCCAAACTACTCCACTTCTCCCTTCCTTTAACAGCAATCTTTACAAAACCCATCTTTTCGGCTAACAATCCGGTCACTCCCCGCCGCCACCCCTCCCCACCCCCTCCAAGTAGTCTCAGTGTTCATTTCCCTATCTGTTTCTAGTTGTGAAGTGCCTTAGAGCTTTTTTTCTGTTAAAGGCACTACATAAATGCAAATTGCTGTTATAGGTAGATTACAAAAAATTTGATTTTTTTTTTCACGCTTGCATAAACCTGTGATTTAATTTTTTTCTGCAGGACATCTAAATTCCTCGTACTCATCTTCTTTTGCAATTTATATTTGTGTTTATATTTTATAATAAAAGCAAATTGTTTTCTCATCATTTTATCTTTACAGCATCAGATGTTCACTGTGATGTCACACACGAACTGTTTTTGATTTCCAGCAATCCAGTGTCAGCTGTGTATTCACCTCCCTTTTCACAGAAAGGAAACTTGTGTTATTAAGATTCATATATCCTCAATTTCTATTTTCTCACCCTGTATTTTCAGTTCTAGACTTTGGGTTCTCACATTTCTTTTTGTTTCTCCCTTCCCTAGGTTTCTTCTGTAGAGAGCACATTCTGTCCAAAGAGAACAGATTTTTACTTGGATTGAAGTCTACCAAAAAAGGACAGATTTGTCGTACCAAACGGCTGCTTCCTGCTCCTGAACATTCTAATGCTCTCATGAGGAAATAAACAAAGACGAACATGACTTTTCCTTCCTCTCCCTATGCCTCTTTTATCTGTAAAGTCGATGCTATAATAATGCTCTGTGTCCATGTACCTAATGCTGGCCATCTATTTTAACAGCTGTGATAACAACACAGTCCCAATCTTATTATTTCATTACCTATACTGATGAGTTCAATCTAACAACTATCAGAAAAATGTTACTGTTAATTTAATATGCATGTATTTTACAAATTGTAACCAATAGTTGTAATTTAAACATAAAGGAAATGTTATGCAACTTATAAGTGCCCTTATCAAGTAGGAGAGAAACAAACTGGTATCTGTTTCTAGACTCAACAAAATTGCTGTAGTCCAAATTACGGAACGAAGAAACCTTCTTTTGTGATCTGAGCCTGTTTCCTATCCAAGACTGCTCATTCATGATCACACATCATTTGCATTTCAATCATTCAACAGTTTTCTGCCTCAAGGGATTTAGCTGTTTATTTCCCCTCCATGGAGGCACTCGGCTCTACTTACTTTTCCCAGACCAAGCCACCAGCGAGGTCAATCTACTGTTTGTGCCACACTTTCAGCTCCTGGAAACATTATCTGTGTCTTCTTATGGTAACTAAGCTTTCATAGACTTAGACTAGCATGTGCACACATGAGCAAATGTTTCTCTAAACAAAAGTTTCAAGTAACTTATGTGTATTAATGAGAATATTTGCACACAAACCAAATTATTCCATATACATTTAAATAACTAATTTATACAGAATGACCTCCTATGTATTAACAGCATTTTCTGCTTTTATTTCATATTTTCAGTATTCATGGTTTTATTTTTATTTTTGGGATAACCAACTGAAGAACTAGTGAACTATGTTGCCATGCTTTGATCAAAAAAGAGTATTTGTCCATCTGCATCTAGTTTCATGTTGTAACTTCCAGTCATGGAGTATATTTTCCTCTTGTAAACAATGACATTTTAGTAAAAGTGTCCTTTAACTTTCCACACAGAAGAAAAAATACTCTCCTATTCTTTCAAATGGGTTAATTGACACAGTAATAAATGTGTTTTATGGAAAAGTATTTCACATCCATTATGGTGTGTAGTGAGAGGATCATTTTGGTGTAAAGATTACTGTTGGTGAACAGTACAGGGACCTTTGCTCTTCAGCTGGCTTTGATGCATCCGAGCTACGAGTGCTTAAAGCTGGCAAAATTAGGGAAAAAATGTTTTACTCCCCAGCACTGGCTGTTTTCACCTTGATGAGCACAGAAATTACCCCTCCCAATAAACAAAGCACGTCACTCCACTTGCTCTGTAAAACTAAAGTCACTTAAGTCCTGCTTATGTTTTAGTTGGAAATTTTGGATGTGTTGTGGATTTATAGCTGATCCAAAGTAAAATTGCTATTGCTGCACAGTTATTTATAATAATCCTAGTTTAGATTACAATACTCTCTCTTTCGTTTCAGACTGTTAAAGTTGATTGCAAGTTAATGTTATTCAACCGGCCAGCAACAAAAATGGCCGCCCCGCACCCCGCCTTTAAATAGCGCCTCCCCGGCTGCAAATAGGCCCCCCTGACCGCGTCAGACATAGCGTCCAGCGGTAAGTCAAGGGGCGCTCCCGAAGATTGCGGCCGGGGCGCGACCTGTTTTATTAAAACACTTTGGGGAAAAAATTGGGTTGCTTTGCATCTCCCGTTAGCACCCTAAGAGGGCGCTAACGGGGCGCAAAGCAACTAGTGTCCAGGCGCGGCGCCGCCCACGCCTCCTGTGAAATTCAGCGGGAGGGTAGCGGCAGCGCTAACCGGTAGCGCCCCGCGGCGTCCCGGCCGCGATCTACGGGAGCGCCCCTTGACTTACCGCGGGGTCAGGGGGGCCTACCTGCGGCCAGGGAGGTGCTATTTAAAGGCGAGGTGCAGGGCGGCCATTTTTGTTGCTGGCCGCCTGCCAGCACCTGCCTGCACTCCCGTCCCCGGCCTCCTGACCCGGCTTTGCTCCAAGAGCCTGGCACTTCACTCAAGAGAAGTGCCGGACTCTTTTGCCGGCACTCCCAATCCCAGGGGGCCCAGCTGGGCTCCGGGTCACGCTGCACAAGACCCCTCTCCTTTAAGAAGGGGAGGAAGGCCTGCAATACTGCGGCGTGATGTGCATGGCGCTGCAGCACGTCGCGCTGCGATATCGACTTGCAGCGCCCCGCTTCCCTCTTGGAGCGCAACCACTCAATTTCTGGAGCGGGGTGCGCTAATTTTTCCGGGGCGCTGCTCAATTTTTAGCCCTTTCTGCCCTAGGAATCAATACAGGTGTCACTTGATACTAGACAGTCCAAAAACTTGGATGGCACAGTGGTTGATGTAAACATCTACAAGAGACCGCATTCACGTCAAATCAACTTGATTCAAATTAAATTTGATTTCACCGTGTAAATTGGCTTTCAACTCAAACAAGGAAGGCCAACAAGGTGCAACTGGTTCACTGTTTTGTCAGCTTGGAACAAATCTTATAATGTAGTTGAATTTTAACTGCAGTAGTATTAACTTGCAGTGCTTTTCTTTAGATGGCATAAGATACAAATCTGAAAAAAGCTGCTTTTTGCAAGTTAAGAAGATCAAGTGCGGTTTTTTTCACAAGTTACAAAGCGAATTAAAATGCAGGGGATTAAAATGACTGCAATGGTGTATACATACAACTTTCACCTTTTCACCTGTGCACTTCTTGATGAAAATTACATCCACTCGGACTGCAGTCAATATTACACACGAGTAAAACACAGTACACATATACAGTCTATCACTGCAGGTAAGGTTAACTTGATATCATGTTGGAAAAATGTGATGCATAACTATTCAATGAAATAATGTAGATATAAAGGATGTTTAATTGAAATCCTAATTATAACCATATTCCTTAGAAATAGTGAAACTTTAGTGACAACATTGGGACTCCAAGCAAATTAAACTCTAAAATGCCCAGGCACTATAGAAAATAAACTATTGATTGGTTAAATAATACAAAAAGTGTATCTTACAAGAAAAAAAATCATTCAACAAAAACTGAGGTTTGGCACAACACAGGTTGGTCTCTGTAGGAGTCCAGTATAGAACCCACTTTGTTCTCTGCACTCTTGGTGGTGCTGTGGCAATGTAAGTCTTCCAGACAACAGAGAGTTTCCTTTCAGAAATATAATTGATTTAAAACTTAAAGTGAAGCCCCTTTTTTTGGAAGATATAATAATCAATATTCACAGTTGACCTTTCTCACATAATGCATGCTGCAAAACATGCTGCCACCTTAGGGGTGGAACTGGTCTTTGGTGGCTGTGCTAAACAGGCTATGCTAATGACAGGCCTAATGTATGCTTAAGGGCCCCACCCTAAAATTGGTCAGAAAAGGTCTTCTGGTTTTTCTGCGGCCTAACCAGCGATCCTTGAAGGGACTGCTGAAGGCCACCAACAATAAGGTACATTTTTCTCTTGTTAACTTACTTTAATGGGGAGCCTGGAGGAGTAGGAGTGCTGCTTCTGCTCCCACAGCACTACTGCGGGCCGCTGCCAATCCGCGCTTGCCTGCCCCTCCGGTTCGACTCCCCCGTCTCCCAGGACCTATCTGAGGACCGCTGTTGGAATCAGAGCTGGCACAAATTTGTCTAGAGGAAACTGGCAAGCAAACTCAGGAGAACCGACAGTCGCCCGCAGCTCACCGGAATTATTCAGATAAGGCGTGAGGGCCAATTTCAAATGAAAGTCAGGCCTCCGGCTTTAGGTGTGCACTGCAAATGCATTGACCATTTCAGGCCCAAAAATTAGCCTAAACAAGTTTCTCCCCCACTCTCAGGGGGCGATTTTGCCAGCCCCGATGAGGCGGGTTTGGAGGCAGAACTGCCGGGAAAAAGGCAGAGTCTGGGGACGGGTACCCAACCTGCCTCCGTGCCATCTTCCCAGAAGGCAGATAGCCGACCCACGCCGGGCCCCGTCTCCTGGAGGCAGGAAGGGGATTACAGCCATTTAACTGCCTGTTAACACGTAGTTAACAGGCAGTTAAGAGGATTATCCCCATTTTTCCACCAGAGGTGCGGGCTTCCTCACGTCAGGAAACCCCGCCAGGGTCACTGAGGCGAGCAGTGGGTCTGCGGGGGTCTGCGGGGTACAAAAGTGCGCTGTAGAGGTGATTGATGGGTGCAAGTTTAGAGAGAGGTATGTGAGGTGAGTGAAAAGGGATAGAAAATGTTTTATTTACCTTTGTTTCTTCCTGCAGGTTTCAACAGTTAGGGAACCGGAGACTCCCGCACCTCACTGGCAGAGATGACAGATGGCTGCTGCATTCTCCGATGCAACAGCCATCTACTTTCTGCTCAGCAAATAGGTTTGATGAGTCTTGAATACAAGGACTCATCAAACAACAGAGAATGTCAGTGTTTGATAGCTTCACAGAGCTGTCAAACGATAACAATTCATCTGTCAAAAATTTTTGACAGATGAAACATCATACACTGACATTCTCTGTAACCGGCTTCCCGTTAATTGGCCTGCGAAGCCCGCTGGGCGGGCTTAACAAGATTAATCAAGGGAAAATAGCATGGATTGGTCACAAGTCGATCGAGGCGGGACTAAAACCCGACAAGCAGCAGTCCTGCCTCCAACGCGACCCCATTGGCCAAATCATCCCCTCACTTTCATCATTGATATGTGCAGGCATTTCTGTGCCCTGCACCATGCATACTGTATGCCCTAAACCTAACACACAAAATTCGGAGGTCTAGCGCAACTGTTAAGGCCAGTTTTGCTGAAAAAATAGCGGTTGCCCGCTTCCAGTGCAGAACGCGGTGGCCGCCATTTTAGGGGAGGTCTGTAGCGCTGCCATTGCCTGCGCTCACCGCCCACATATAAATATGCAGATTGTGATGTCAATCAGCGTGCAACGTCTAAATTGATGCACGACTGTGATTTTGGACGCTGTCGCTCTGGATACCGCCCTCTCAAAACCTCGCACAGAAGAATGTTAGTGCAGCAGTACTACAGAGACGCTGCCAGCGCTTCTTAAAGGGACACACACATCTTTCACATAACTTTAGATTTTAGCTTTTGGAGTGTGTGATGAAATATTCCATTCACCACTGCCTGTGACTGAGATCGGTTTCAGTGTCATTTCCCTTCCCCCAGACCTCATTGTATTGTGTACTGGAATGTGCTGTATTGTATACTGGAATGTGCTGGAATGTGCTGTGTGTAGGGCTCCGCCCATACCTGGCCCCGTTTGTAAGCTAGCTTCAGTCTGGCCTCAGTCTCCAGAAGGAAGACATCTCTCTCTCTTACGTGTTACTTTCTAAGTTAATAAAAGCCTTGTTTTTGTTCTGCTAGCTTCGAGTCTCGGAATTATTGAGGCACATCAATTTTATTAACTTATTTTTCAACACTATGGATCAACTCCTGAAACCCGAACGTTTGGATTTGGATCAACATGCTCCGGACGCATCAGCACGCTTCGGACACTGGTTTGAGTGTATGGAATTCTTCCTGGACAATTCCGCAGCCGTCAAAGACGCTACGGACGCCTACTCTTCAGCCCGCGCCGTCCACGCCGCCACGTGTGCACCGAGGGTGCCGCCATCTTGGAAGGCATCTTCCCCGCCCGACAGCCCGACACCGGCTGGGCCCCGCTCTCCCCCCAGAAGCCCTACGACAGCCGCGACGCATCAGGGACCCAACTGCTACTTCTGCGGGCAGCCAAAGCACACCAGAAACCTGTGCCCGGCGAAAGGCACCACCTGCTTTAAGTGCAGTAAGAAGGGGCACTTCAGGAAGGTGTGCAGAGGGAACCCCGCCGGAAAACCAACCGCCGGAAAACCCGCCACCGCCGCGTGTGCGCCGTGGGAGCGGCCATCTTGGACGCCATCTTGCCCGACCTCGTGGGGTCCGCCATCTTGTGAGCAGACAGCGTGGACGCCATCTTGTATCGATCAGGGCCCTACAGTGGCATCGGTCACAGTGGACCAGACCAGGCCGCACCCGCTATCCAGATCAATGGTGGACATCGAGGTAAACGGGTGCCGGGTTAAATGCTTAATTGACAGTGGAAGCACGGAGAGCTTTATCCACCCAGAACTGGCACAACAACTCTCCCTAAAGGTGGTCCCTACTCAGGGTACCATCTCTATGGCTGATAAAACCCAGACATCGACCATTCTGGGTTACTGCACGGTACAATTGTGCGTTAACGGAACTGTATATGATAATTTTAAAGAATTAATCATGAAGAACCTATGTGCGAGCGTGATCTTGGGCCTGGATTTCCAGTGCAACCACCAAAGCATCACGCTCAAGTACGGTGGGTCCCAGCCGCCCCTCACAGTGTGCGGTCTGGCTACCCTGAAGGTAAAGCCGCCTTCGCTATTCGCGAACCTTACCCCTAACTGCCAGCCAATAGCGACCAAAAGCAGGAGGTACAGCTGGGAGGACAGGCGGTTTATCGCGACCGAGGTAGACAGGCTCCTGAAAGAGCGCATTATTGAATGCAGCAACAGCCCGTGGCGCGCCCAAGTGGTAGTGGTAAGGGGTAGCGAGAAGAAACGGATGGTGATCGACTATAGTCAAACGATCAACAGGTACACCCTACTAGACGCCTACCCGCTACCCCGCATATCAGAAATGGTGAACCAAATCGCCCAATACCGGGTGTTCTCCACCATCGACCTCAAGTCAGCGTACCACCAGCTCCCTATCAGACCAGAGGACCGCCCGTACACCGCCTTCGAGGCGAACGAACGCCTCTACCAATTCCTCAGAGTCCCCTTTGGGGTGACGAATGGGGTCTCGGTCTTCCAGAGGGAGATGGACCGCATGGTCGATGACCACCACTTGCAGGCAACCTTCCCCTACCTCGACAACGTCACCATCTGCGGTCACAACCAGCAGGATCACGACTCAAACCTCGAGAGGTTCCTGAAAACCGCACAAAAACTCAACCTCACCTACAACGAGGACAAGTGCGTTTACAACACCACGTGCCTCTGCATACTAGGCAGCGTGGTGGAGAATGGGGAAATCGGGCCAGACCCCGACCGATTGCGCCCCCTACGGGAGCTGCCCCTGCCCAACACTCCCAAAGCCCTGAAAAGGTGCCTGGGGTTATTTTCTTATTATTCCCAATGGGTCCCCAACTACTCCGACAAAGCCCGCCCCCTCTTGAAAGCATCCTCTTTCCCGCTCTCTGCTGAGGCCCACGCCGCCTTCAAAAGCATTAAGCAGGATATTGAGCGGGCCACGATACAGGCAGTGGACGAGAACACTCCATTTCAAGTGGAAAGTGATGCGTCTGACTTCGCCTTGGCGGCCACCCTCAACCAGGCGGGGCGGCCCGTAGCTTTCTTCTCGAGGACCCTCCAAGGGCCCGAGATCAGACACTCCTCCGTGGAAAAGGAGGCCCAAGCCATCGTGGAGGCAGTGCGCCACTGGCGCCACTACCTAGCCGGCAAACGCTTCACCCTACTTACCGACCAGCGGTCGGTAGCGTTTATGTTCAATAATAAACAGAGGGGGAAGATTAAAAATGATAAGATTCTTAGGTGGCGGATCGAGCTCTCCACCTTCGAGTACGACATCATTTACCGGCCAGGGGCCCTTAACGAATCCCCTGACGCCCTCTCACGAGGGATGTGTGCCAGCGCCACCGGGGATCGGCTACAGACCCTCCACAACGACCTCTGCCACCCAGGGGTCACGCGGCTGTTCCACTTCATAAAGTCCCGTAACTTACCCTACTCGATTGAGGAAGTTCGGTCCCTGACCAGGAACTGCCGCACTTGCGCTGAGTGCAAGCCTTGGTTCTACCGCCCAGATAGAGCCCACTTAATCAAAGCTACATGGCCCTTTGAGCGGCTCAGCTTAGATTTCAAGGGCCCCCTCCCGTCCGTCGACCGCAATGTTTACTTCCTGAACATTGTGGACGAATACTCCCGGTTCCCATTCGCCTTCCCCTGCCCAGACATGACCAGCGCCACGGTCATTAAATGCCTCAACAGCCTGTTCTGCCTGTTCGGTATGCCGAGCTACATCCATACGGATAGGGGGGCGTCCTTCATGAGTGAAGAGCTACGCCAGTACATGCTGTCCAAGGGGATCGCCACGAGCCGTACCACCAGCTACAACCCCCGGGGTAACGGCCAAGTGGAGCGAGAGAACGGGACAGTATGGAAAGCAGTCACTCTAGCTCTAAGGACCAAGGGCCTCCCTATCTCCCGCTGGCAGGAAGTCCTCTCGGATGTGCTCCATTCGATACGGTCGCTATTGTGTACGGCCACTAATACCACGCCTCATGAACGAATGTTTGTCTTTCCCCGGAAATCCACCTCAGGCGTATCCATGCCGTCATGGCTCTCCACCCCAGGTCCGGTACTCGTGCGAAGGCATGTGAGGGGCCACAAGACGGACCCTCTCGTGGAGCCAGTACACCTACTCCACGCCAACCCCCAATACGCATATGTCCGGCACGCCGACGGAAGGGAGGACACCGTGTCCATAAAAGACGTCGCCCCAGCCGGCATCGACAACAACCACGGCAATAGCGGCAACGACGATCACAGCAACTCTTACCCACCCACTACTCTTTCATCACCCCCGGAAGAACACCGACCAACGGCACCCCCACCAACTACCCCTCCAACAACCCTGGCGGCACCCCCGGCAGAGACCCAGGAGGCTACCGGGGACACCCAGCCGACACCCGCGGCACCGCAACAGCCACGTCGGTCGCAGAGGACTATCAAACCCCCGAACAGACTAAATCTATAGAAGGGGTGAATGTGATGAAATATTCCATTCACCACTGCCTGTGACTGAGATCGGTTTCAGTGTCATTTCCCTTCCCCCAGACCTCATTGTATTGTGTACTGGAATGTGCTGGAATGTGCTGTGTGTAGGGCTCCGCCCATACCTGGCCCCGTTTGTAAGCTAGCTTCAGTCTGGCCTCAGTCTCCAGAAGGAAGACATCTCTCTCTCTTACGTGTTACTTTCTAAGTTAATAAAAGCCTTGTTTTTGTTCTGCTAACTTCGAGTCTCGGAATTATTGAGGCACATCAGAGTGTTTTTTTTTTACATTTTATTGGCATAGTGGTTTGATGCAACACATTTAAAAAGTTGTTAAAGTGTGCAGGGAGTGCTGCTGGATGCTTGTAAGGCTTTGGATGGTAAAGGAAGGCCTCTGAGAACATCACTTGCTCACAGTCCTGGGGGCTCTAATTACAGTCCCCCTTGAGAACATCACATGGAGATGAAGCAGAGGCAGCAAAGGGGACAAGCTGCTTGCAGGGGCAAGAGGAAGAAGCAGATGAGGAAGAAGCAGGGGAAGGATGCAACCCCAGACAGCCCCTTTCTGGCCAGAATATCCGGGATCAAATCATCTGCCTGTGATACCAGTGACCACAACCCCAATTCCCCTTTCAACATTAGTCCCACACCTTACCTTCCCTCTGTTACTGACCATCACAGTGTCCTTTTGGTCACAATGCTGAAATAAAAGCCACCACAAAGCAAACTTTTCAATCTAACTTTATCCATATATGCATCCAATATTACATCAAAAAATCAACTAATCACCCTTGTGCAATCCCTTAATGATTGTCTTGCATCTGCCTTTGCCTAACCTTGTGATTTTATGCAGGGCCACCCCAGTGGCTGCAGCATGGCTGATGGAAGGCTGCTGACTTTCAGTGGGGGAGACCGCAAATGGCCTTGCAGGACCGCTTCAAGGAGCTGGTGGCCGGGAGTGTGAAATCGACTGACAGTATTTCTTCTTCTTCTTCACTCTCCCATCTCTCTTCTTGGTCAACCATTGGCTGGGCAGGCTGGATTTCTTGGGTGTCTGAAATGAGGAAGGCACAAGAGTAGGGTTGTGGGGAACGGAGGGCGGGAAGGCAAGAGGTGCATACTTACACCATGTGCAGTTTGTACATCAGAAGATATAGTGGGATGAGGGGGAAGTGGAATGTGAAAAGAAGGTTAACATATGAGGATACCGGCATCTTGCATTCTTTTAGCCCCACCATGGGCCAAGGGCTCAGCCATGCCCCTGCCAAGAATGGCCAACACCGTCTCCTCCAAAGGGATGAAGTGAAGCTAGGTGTGCGAGGTGTGCCTCGAGTTTGGTCGAGATTGTTGGTAGGTGAGTGATGGGGGGTGTGGTGCACTGAGCAATGTGTGAGGCTAGTGGTGCAGTTTGTAGGAGACAGCTTTTGAAGATGCATTCACGGACCTTGACCACTCGTCTGAGATCATGAAAATTCTTTGGGCACTGGAGCCAGGTCCTGGGGACGACATTGCTGGCAGTGACTGCCTCGCCAATCTGGTCCCACATCCTTCTTTCTGGACGGCCTCCTGGCCCCCTGTGGTTAGAGAATCTCTCTTCCAGTGTTAACCCCCTGCACAAAGGTCGAGTGCTGCGTCCGAAACCCTGGCTGCCCTTTCCCTGGTCAGTTGAACCCTTTGGGCTCGATTTTGCCAGGCCCGAGGAGGCGAGATTGGAGGTGTGTGAGTTGTTAAAATTGCAAAAAATGGCAGGCGGGCCCGATCCTGCATCCATCCCACCTCCGAGCAATTTTCCCACATGCGATTTTTCTGACCCTGTTTCCATCCCAACCTCCAAGAGGCGGGATAGGCCCTTAAGGCCCTTAACAACCACTTAATTGACTCTATAATCCCATTTTGAGAGGCCTTTCCGATTTTAACCCTTTTCCCATGTTCTGCGCGCCTCCTCTGGAACACACCAGTGAATCCTGGCAGCTTCACAAGTGGACTGCTTACTAACAGCTGCTGCTCCACCATTATAAAGGAGTTTTCACCAATCATCATTTGCAGGTGGCAGAACTTTGTTGTCTCAGGTCTGGGGGAACTTTTAGCAGGCATACCCATTGTTCTGGAAGTTTGGAGCCTGACACCCATCTCCAGTGTGACCTCCTGGGAAACCCCTCTCCCCACCTTGACTGAGCGCTTCCTCAACTGAGGTATTTACCAGAAGAATGGGAACTATTTATTTCCTTTCCTCCTGGACATCAGATTCGGACGAAGACCAGCCATGGCAGCAGCAGAACCCTGACCAACAGCAGCACCAACTGCAGGAGCAACAGCAGGAGCTCCAAGCTGCTGCTCACCCACCTGAAGCTGCACTGGCCAGAAGACACCAGCACATGGAAGCACGTCGGCGCAGGAGATACCCCCAAAACAGGGTCTACAGACAGAGTATCAGCTACATCAACATGACTGAGCAGCAGTGCCAAAGGAGGCTCAGACTTTCGTGAGAGGTAGTGGGTGACATCTGCGCAATGCAGCAGCAAGACCTGGAGCCCAGAGGAGCAGGTGGACACCCCTTACCAGTGGCCATCAAAGTCACCACCACACTCAACTTTTTTGCTTCAGGCTCATTCCAGTGATCAGCAGCAGACATCAGCGGCATCTCCCAGGCGGCCGCATACACTTGCATCATGCAAGTAACCGATGCCCTTTTTGCCATCGCACACAAATCACATCAATTTCTCCAAGGATCAAGCCAATGTAACTGTGCTTGCAGTTGGGTTTGACAATCTGGCAGGCTTTCCAAGGGTGCAGGGCATCGTTGACTGCACACATGTGGCCCTAAAGGCACCCCATCACAATCCAGGTATTTTGGTCAACCGCAAGGGATTCCACTACCTCAATGTACAGCTGGTGTGTGACCACAAGAAGGAAATTTTGCATGTTTGTGCCAAGTACCCTGGCAGTTGCCATGTGTGGTAAACCACTGTTTGTATTCCACTGTGTACATGCCTGGACATGCCTCGGCTGACTCCTCCCACAAGTCCTAGTATAAAGGTGACTGCTCCCCAGCCCTTTGTATTTCTGGACCGGTCGACCACTCGAGGCAGACCTTCATTCTTCTGTTAATAAAAGCCTTTAGTTACTCTCTTAACTCTCAGTCATTTATGAGTAATTGATAGCGCATCAATTTTATTAACAAAATTTTTATAATGGAGAAGATCCTCACACCAGCATGCCTGGACTTAGATCATCGGGAGGCGGACTCATCCACCAAGTTTACTCACTGGCTTAAGTGTTTCGAAAAATTCCTGACCGCCTCCGCAGCAATCAAATCGGACGAGGACAAACTGGATGTCCTGACCTCCAAAGTGAACCACCGAGTGTACTCGGTCATCCAAGACGCGACCTCGTACGCGGACGCTATCAAGCTCCTCAAGGACCAGTACACGCGCCCAGTGAACGAAGTGTACGCCAGGCACCTTCTGGGGAGTCGTAAACAACAACCTGGGGAATCGACCGTGGAATACCTTCAGGCACTGTCTGTGCTTGGCCGGGCCTGTGGTTGTAAGGATGTAAAGGCCGCCGTGTACACAGAGGAACTTATCCGGGACGCTTTTGTAGCGGGCCACAGATCCAATTACACCCGACAGCGACTGTTGGAGCAGAGTGACCTCGACCTCAACAAGGCCTCTGAACTCGCACTATCATTGGATGCAGCCTACCGGGGCATGGATGCCTACTCCTCTGCACCGTGGACGCCGCGGAGAATGACAGCCTGGGACACGGTAGGACCGCCTCATAGCGCCGTGCCACCCCAGCCACACCCCAGCAACGGCCCAACTACCGCAGCAGTGTCCCAAGGCCAGACAGCAGTGCCCCAAGGCCAGAAATGCTACTTCTGTGGCCAGGCAAAACACCCCAGAGCGCGCTGCCCGGCGAAAAACGCGATCTGCTCGGGCTGCGGGAAGAAGGGACACTACGCTAATGTCTGCAGGGCCAAAGCCACCCCGAACCCCAGCAGCTAAGCGTGTGGGCCATGCGGGCCGCCATCTTGGGCCTCCCTGGCCATGTGCGAACCACCGGTACAGCAGCCATTTTGGACGCCTCCAGCCACATGGGGATCATGGACGCCGCCATCTTGGACGACAGCCAGAACGCAGCAGGCCCCCAACACCGCCTCATCTGATACCCGCAGCGACACACCGACCCCTACGCTGGCATCCATTACACTGGACCAAGCGAGACCGCACCAGCTGGCCAGTTCCACAATGGACATTAAGGTAAATGGCCACGATACAATCTGCCTTTTTGACTCTGGGAGCACGGAGAGCTTCATCCACCCCGACACGGTGCGGCGTTGCTCTCTCCCAGTCCTGCCTGCGCACCAGCGGATTTCTATGGCCTCCGAGTCCCAGTCGACGGACATCGGCGGCTACTGCGTAGTGACACTCGTAGTAGACGGGACCGTGTACGATCATTTTAAACTTCTGGTCCTGCCCGACCTCTGCACTGCCGTCCTGCTGGGGTTAGATTTTCAGTGCCACCTTAAAAGTGTTACGATGGCGTACGGTGGACCCCTACCCCCACTCACAGTCCACAGCCAGCAGCTCCCAAATTGCCCGCCGCGCACCAGGTGTAACCTCTCCACACTCAGAGTCACCCCCCCCCCCCACTGTTTGCTAACCTCACCCCCGACTGTAAGCCCATCGCCACAAAGAGCAGGCGATACAGTGCCGGGGACAGGGTTTTCATTAAAACCGAAGTGGAGCGGCTCCTGAAGGAAGGGATTATTGAGGGCAGCACCAGCCCCTGGCGAGCCCAGGTTGTGGTCGTTAAGACCGGCGAGAAGCAGCGCCTGGTCATCGACTACAGCCAGACAATAAATCGCTACACCCTGCTGGATGCCTACCCACTCCCCCGCATAGCTGATATGGTCAACCAGATCACGCAGTACCGCGTCTTCTCGACCATTGACCTGAAATCAGCGTACCACCAGCTCCCTATCCGCCCTGAGGACCGCCAGTATACTGCCTTTGAGGCAAACGGCCGCCTCTACCACTTCTTTAGGGTTCCCTTTGGCGTCACCAACGGGGTTTCCGTCTTCCAAAGGGAGATGGACCGGATGGTAGATCAAAATGCGTTGCAGGCCACTTTCCCATATCTGGACAATGTGACCATCTGCGGCCGTGACTTGCAGGACCATGACGCAAACCTCGAAAAATTCCTCCGCACCGCCCAACTCCTGAACCTGACATATAACAAGGAGAAGTGCATATTCCGCACAAACTGCCTCGCCATCCTTGGCTGTGTTGTGGAACACGGAGTCATCGGCCCCGACCCCGACCGGATGCGTCCCCTTATGGAACTCCCACTGCCCCACTGCCTCAAGGCCCTGAAGAGGTGCCTAGGGTTTTTCTCCTATTATGCCCAGTGGGTCCCCTACTATGCGGACAAGGCCCATCCGCTGATCAAGTCCACCTCTTTTCCCTTGACGGCAGAGGCCCGCTTAGCCTTCCACCGTATCAAGGAAGACATTGCCAAAGCCACCATGCATGCAGTGGACGAATCCATCCCCTTCCAGGTGGAAAGCGACGCGTCCGACTTTGCCCTGGCCGCTACCCTCAATCAGGCGGGGAGACCCGTGGCCTTCTTTTCACGAACCCTCCAAGGCCCCGAGACCAGACACTCCGCTGTTGAGAAGGAGGCCCAGGCGATTGTGGAGGCTGTGCGTCATTGGAGGCACTACCTGGCCGGAAAACGATTTACCCTGCTCACTGACCAACGTTCAGTTGCTTTCATGTTTAACAACAAGCAGAGGGGCAAAATCAAAAATGACAAGATCTTGAGGTGGAGAATCGAACTTTCCACCTACAATTACGAGATCTTGTACCGGCCCGGGAAGCTCAATGAAGCCCCGGATGCGCTATCGCGTGGCACCTGCGCCAGCGCGCAGATCGATAGACTGCGGGCCCTCCACAATGACCTCTGCCACCCGGGGGTCACCAGGTTCTTCCACTTCATCAAGGCCCGCAACCTGCCTTACTCTATTGAGGAGGTCAGGACCATGACCAGGAACTGCCAAGTCTGCGCTGAGTGCAAACCGCACTTTTATAGACCAGACAGGGCCCACCTGATAAAAGCCACTCGCCCCTTCGAGCGCATGAGTGTTGATTTTAAAGGGCCTCTCCCCTCCTCCGACCGCAATGTGTACTTCCTCAATATTATTGATGAGTACTCCCGTTTCCCGTTCGCCATCCCCTGCCCGGACATGACCAGTGCCACGGTCATTAAATGTCTGAACGACCTCTTCACCCTGTTCGGTTTCCCCAGCTATATCCATAGCGACCGGGGCTCATCGTTTATGAGCGACGAACTCCGTCAGTACCTGCTAACTAGGGGTATTGCCACAAGCAGGACCACCAGTTACAACCCCCGGGGGAACGGACAGGTGGAAAGAGAAAATGCGACAGTTTGGAAGGCCGCCCTGCTAGCCTTAAAGTCTAGGGGCCTTCCAACCTCCCGCTGGCAGGATGTGCTCCCCGATGCGCTCCACTCTATTCGGTCACTGCTCTGCACTGCCACTAACGCCACCCCTCATGAGAAAATGTTTGTCTTCCCAAGGAAGTCCACATCGGGGACATCGCTACCGCCATGGCTGACGTCCCCAGGGCCGGTCCTACTGAGAAGGCACGTGAGGACCCATAAAACGGACCCCCTGGTCGAGAGGGTCGACCTCCTCCACGCCAACCCCCAGTATGCTTACATTGCATACCCGGACGGGCGGGAGGACATAGTCTCCATAAGAGACCTTGCACCCTCGGGGGCCGCAGTAACCCACTACTCACTACCACCCCCCCCCCCAACGATCCGATATCCAGCCCCAGCAGACGGCAGGCCTGGGCCCCGCGACCCGCTCGACATCTACGAGGACGACACGCCTGTGCCACAGCCCACGCAGGACTCGACGCTGGAAGCTCCACTACCCCTGCCGTCGCCACACTGATCACAGCGGCAGACAAGACCTCCGGAGAGACGACAAGACCTCCGGAGAGACTCCAATACACTAACTTTTAATACACTTCACCCCGCCGGACTCAATTTTAAACAAGGGGTGAATGTGGTAAACCACTGTTTGTATTCCACTGTGTACATGCCTGGACATGCCTCGGCTGACTCCTTCCACAAGTCCTAGTATAAAGGTGACTGCTCCCCAGCCCTTTGTATTTCTGGACCGGTCGACCGCTCGAGGCAGACCTTCATTCTTTTGTTAATAAAAGCCTTTAGTTACTCTCTTAACTCTCAGTCTTTTATGAGTAATTGATAGCGCATCACCATGATTCCTTCATCCTGCGCCAGTCTAGTGTGCCTCCATTCTTCAGTCCACCAGACCAACTTTGCGGATGGCTACTTGGAGACAAGGGCTATCCCCTGAGGACGTGGCTAATGACGCCGTTGAGGAGACCATCCAACGAAGCAGAGGAGCGCGACAAGTCCAGCCACATATCCACCAGATTCATAACATAGCAAACCATCGGCTTGCTGAAGATGCACTTCAGATGCCTTGATAGATCAGGTGGAGCCCTGCAGTACTCAGCAGCCAGGGTCTCCAGAATGGTCGTGGTTTGCTGTGCACTTCACAACATGGCATGGCATCGTGGCTTGCAGAGGAACAAGCGGCTCATCACATAGCCTCCTCAGATGAGGAGGAGGAGGAGAGCGACAATGAACAGCTTGCAGAGGCGCATCAACCAGCGGCAGCAGCATGCGAGCACATTGCTGCCCGGGATGCAAGGCACGCACTCATCTTGGCCAGATTTGCTTAGCCTGCACAATCAAACACTTTTGCCTCGCACCTTCTTATCAGATCCTCGACAATGGCCAGGAACCTGTGGATTCCTACCACTCTGACCACCATACTGACAATTGCAAGTAATCCTAAGCCCTCAATGTGGAAGTCTCATTAGCGACATGACACACGCCACAACTGCAACAGTTTGCCATCAGAAATTTTAATGGCAATAATCAACTGATAGCTTTTCAAAATTAAACATAACATTACACCCAAGTGACTACCCTTGTGACTACTTGTAGTATCTTCCTCTTATGTGTGTTCCTACGTGGTGTTTCCCCTGTGACTTCAGCAGATGTGGAGGCCCCTTGCTCACTTTCCTGCTGCTCCTGTCTTGACACCTTTGGCGGGCGTCCTCTGGGGTTGCGAACCTGTGAGGGCTCGGAAACAGTCTGCTGCTCCTGCGGCTGTGCAGGGGTTGAGACACCGATCTCAGTTGGGTGGGGACTCTGGTGGGGCTCTGACCGAGGGCTTTGCAGTGGCATGGTCGTGTGAGCACTTGGAGACGAGCCCCCACTTCCTTGCTGTCTGCATCCCTCTCATGGGACAGCCCCACTTCAGAGCTAGCAAGTGGCTTGACAGCACATTGCTGCACTTCAGGGGGGCCATGAGGACCCGTTTTTGTACTGGAAGTCCTACTCCCGAGGACTTGCATGAATGTCTGGTTTGTATGCTCAATAGCTGACCATCGCTCCTCAAGAGATGTCAGTCTATTGTGAACAATTACCATGTTTTCACAACCCTGGTGACTAAGCTCCTCCATGGCCATAGCCATCCTCTCCTCTACGGTAGCCATCCTTTCCACGGAGGTTGCCATCCTTTCCGTGGTGATGCGTTCATGCGCCAACGCCTCCACAAAGGCTCTGCTCATGTTAGCGATGGACTCCTCCATTCACTCCACACTCGCAGCGACCCTGGAGACAAAAGCTGCCAAAGACTCCTGCATCTGTTCCTGGAGTTCCAGCACCGCTCTCCTTCCGGATGGACCCAGAGGCACAGGGTCGACATGCAGTGGAGCCGAGCTGGGAGCATCTGGCGCCCTCCAACGAGGGCTCTCCACTGCTGTCCCTGTCTCCATCTGCTGATGCTCACTTGTGAGCTGTGATACACCAGGTGACAACTCTACTCTATGTCCCGAAGGTCCCACCGAGGTGTGAGTGTCTGCACTGGTGATGTGTGCACTTAATTCTGCTGCCGCAGCGCCCTCAGATGTTGCAGCTTCCTCTGAGTCTGGAAGCTCAGGCTCTTCCTCCTGGACAGTGGGGACGGGGGCTGTCGATGGTCCTGTGGGGGAGTAAAGGAAAGAGTTAGAGATCTGAGGTCAAGGTTACATGCACATTGAATTGTGCAGATGATCATAAGTCCATCTGTTAGAGCTTCAGAATCATTATCAGTGACTCATGCAATGTCAATGAGAGAGATGCCAAACTATTCTGTCACCAGCTTGCTGTGATGCGCCTGCCTGTCCGTCCCCCACTTGGGAATCGCCCTCAATCCCCGCAATTTCCAGGGCCGCCTCCTCCGAGGTGGTAAGCTGGGCTACTGAGGGTGGCCCTCCTCCTGTCCTTTCTCTTTCCCTCTTATTGTGGGCTCTCTTTTCCTGCAATGAGGGACACAAGTGGAGTTTGAGTGAGAATGAAGGAGTGAGTGTAGAGATTCCATAGCATAGATGCTTAGAAGTAGACAAAGGACCCTCCCTGTGTGTTGTAAGTTGTCATTGCATCACAGTGATAGAGAGTGAGAGGGCTTCACGGTTGAATAGTTAAGTGAATGTGACCATAGAGAGAGGGAATGGGTAAGGGTGCAGGGATTCAAGTGTCAAGTGGGATGTGGAGGAAGAGGTTGGCAAAGCAGAGTGCTGGTGAGGAGAGGCGATGGGGATCAGATTGAGGGTGAAGGGAAAGTCATACTCACTTTTCCAGTGTGCAGAAGGTCATGAAACCTCTTCCTGCACTGCAGCCAGGTTCTACAGAACATAGAGATGGCATTGACCTCCCTGGCCATTTGCAGCCACACAGCTTTAGTTTGTTGTGGTGGCTTTTTTTCTCCCTGAGGAAGTTGAAGAGCACCTCCTTATTGGTTCTTGCTCCCTCCACCAGAGCTTGGAGGGAGGGCTCATCAAATCGAGGTGCACACTTTTGCTTGCTGGTGGACATGGTCGGTAAATTAAGTCTTTCATACAATGTCCAAAGCGTTTCCATTCTCCAGAAGAAGCAAGGCTGCATGCAGGCCTTAAATCCAGCAGCACTGATGATGTCATCGGAGGCGACTTTCAGGATGGAAAACTAATTGGGCCAGGGGTTCCCACACACTGGAAATCAATTGCCCAATTAGGGGAAAATCGCTCTTTTTCCCCACATCACACTGGAGTCGGGTTCAGGGATCTAAAAACACCTGACACGGCCCAGTCCGCCCACACTGGCAAAATCGAGCCCTTTGTGTTAGTGCTGAAGCACTTATAGCATTTTCTATGGGCAGAAGGCAATTCGGCTTTAAGAGCTGCAGACTGCCTAGTTCTAAACGGTTTTTTTTTGCAGAAGGAAGTTCAGCTTTAAGGGCTAGAGATTGCATTGAAAACACACAGCCTAGCTTTAAGGAAAGGCAGCCTCGCTCCAACAATGCTAACTTGGCACCCTGCTGAGTGCACAGCCTGTCAGCAGTGCGATAGTCATTAGGCTATGCGCTCCTATCATGTAAAGTAACAGGCAGCATCAAATTGATGTACTACCTGCACTTTCTAAGCAGGTGCGGGCCTATCTTGCACTGCGGTGCCCACGCCCATTTTCAGGCCTTATGGATATTCACCCCCCTAGTGTTTTGATTGTTTTAGCTAAGAATTAAAAACATCAAGAAAAAGCAAGATTCTGGCGTGGTATAAATACTGGAGTAACTCACGCCATAATTTCCTAGGACTTTTATGGTGTATAACAAACCCAATGCTATAGATGTGTTATTGCAATGGCACATGTCTCCAGGAAATTCTGAGTCATTAAAAAGACTCAGCACTAAGTTTATAAGGAGTAATTTTCTGACTTTATGCTCCTGGCATCATCTGCTTGGAGCGCACATTAGAAATTTGGGATTGTACACGATTTTCCAACTAACAATTTAAATCGTTGGAAAATTATGCACAACTTATGTCTGAATTTCCAATATAAACTACTGCCAAGTGAGCCTCATCCCCCACAAAGTCAGAAAATGACCCCAGTAAAGTACCCAGCAGATACAAAGGATAGCCCCAAAACTTTTTAAAACATGAAGCCCAAGCAAATAAAACAGCCGTCTGGAGGGGTTCTCACTACTTTAGTGTGTTCTGGAGTCAATTTGGATCCCAACTCCCGAGTTATACTGCTACTATTGCAGTGATGTACATCCAAAACTACTTCATATAGATGCGAAAGTACAGTATAACAAATACCGCTTAAGAGTTATATTTGAGCACAGGTCACACTCTCTCTGTATTCAACAGAACATCCGTTACATATTTTATTTCCTTTGACATTCAGCTTTAATTGTACCCTTAACCATTTAACACCCATTTTAAAATAAAAGAGAAAGGAATTTCATACAAACACATTGGCCTGGATATTAACAAGGGCGGATTGCGTAGGTGGAGAGGGAACCCGGTCCGGGTTTCACCGCATGCTGTGGAGTTGTAACTCTTTTCTCCTTGAAAGGTTCCCCATCTGGAAGTCAGCCTGATTGACAGGCTTGACTTCTGATCAAGCGGGGAGGACTCTGAAGCAGGCAGGTCCTATCCCCGACCCCGGGGGTCTTTGTATGGGGGGTGGTTTGATGGGAGTGGGGGAGCTTGGGGGTGCTGGGGGAAATCATTCCTGCTCCTCCTGGTCCACAAGTAGTTTTGTAAAGGCATGTACCTTCTCCCCAAAGCTGTCCTCGCTTACCTTCAGCTGTCGGATTTCAATAGGCCTTGGAAATCTGGCTGGTCACTGTTAAACCTGCAAAGCAGGTGAAATCAGAGGCTGCCAGCCTCATTAAAATATTTAAATTGCTAACCCGCCATCTGGGAGCGGGTTGGCTGCCTGCCCCATGTCCTGCCTCCATTAAACCTGGAAGTGGGTGAGTTGGAGTTGGGTTTGAGATTTTTTAAATGTTAACATCTGACCCACCAACCCACCCATTTTTGGGGGTTAAAAATCACCCCATTATCTGTTTGTATGTTAATTCACATGGTGCATTTTCACTTCATTTATTATTATTTTGCAATGCTTACAATGTAGTAATTTTTTTTGTTATTATATCTGTAACTTATCTAATTTTATTAGAGAGTGACAAAAAGATAGAAGGGTATGGCAGCTTAGTATTGATTGTTTTCACTAAAATCTAGTTTTCAACTTAATGAATTAAATAATCTTTCATTGGAGTATTTGTATAAGCCAAAACATGGTTGAACAGGCAATAAGCAGTTTAAGCTATAGCAGGCCTACAAAAGGAATGACTGTCCCTGCACTTTGCTAGATTACTGAAATTACAAGAAGTTTGTAGAAGTCTCAACATTTGTTTTCTGCGTAGAAATATATACTCCATATTTAAATACACAACTGAAGGGAATGGTGGAAAGCACAGCTGCCAGAAAGGCTGGTTACCTCCTACATGAATGTGCTTTACTTGATTTGTGTATCAAGAAATCTGCTCTCCTCTAGTGGGTTCAAGTTATCTTCACACAAGCAAAAAAGAGTATTCACATAATTACCGAAACCTAGGTCACATGCATATTGAATGTGGACTAATACTAAGATGATTCAGTATTACATGCTTACTGTTCAATGTTTAATTTGAAATTGCAAGAAAAAATATGTATAAATAAAACATCCATTAGAAAAATCATTTAAGCTGGCTCCGTATTGGTATAATAAATAAATACAACCTGACCTAGGGCTGGATTTTCCCGTTTCCCACCCGCACAGTGCGGAGGGACCTGGGAGACAGCAGGAAACCCGGAAGTTCAGGTTTCCCGGCAAGCTGTGAAGTTTTAACATAGCGTGTGTGCGACGTAAAGGGCGGGTTCCCCACCCGGAAGCCAGCCTGATTAACAGGTTGTTCCAAGCCCAGGGTCAGGGTTCCGATCCCTGGGGGGGTCCGAACCCCGACCCCGGGGGCTGCGGGCTGGGGCTGCTGTTGGGGGAGCTTGGGAGGCAGACGGGAAGTACTCCTGCTCCTCCTGGCCCACAAGAATTGCTCCCCGAGGCTGTGGCCACCTCGTTGCAGCTACCGGGAATCCAAAGCAGGTTAAAGTAGAGACTTCAGGCCTCATTATAATATTTACATTGCTGAGCCGTCCCCCGTCCTGCCTGAGTAAAAGGTGAAAGTGGGCGGGTTGTGGTCGGGTTTAGATTTTTACAACTTTTACTCCCCCCCCCCACCACCCTCCAACCCACCTGTTTTTTCCTGTGAAAATTCCAGCCCTAGTTTCAATTTTATGAATCCAAAAGTGTGCATGTGCATAGAATATTTTTATTTATTAAAAATACATGCATAATAGTATTATCACTATTAGTATTGGGACTTAAACTTCAGTGTGATAAACTGAAAAAATAAATCATATTTGACAGCATTACAAATGGTAATTCAAATGCATACGTGTCAATTTGGTTTCTTCTAGTCACCTATGCCAGCACCAAAAAGTCAATATGAGAGCATTGGAGAGAAACACTTAAATTAAGACCTTCTCTCTGCTGCTCGCTCTCTTGATCTTCTGCACAGTCGAATTTTGCAAAGTTTGCTGTATCAACTCAGAAATGACACAGATGCGGTTATAAATTCTGATTTTCCTTCAGGCAATTGAAAGAGAAAGCATCCTGCCTTTACTCAATTGCCATATTAGTGTCCTCAGGGTTTCCACCAACGTAGAGGAAATTCTACACTAAAATTTTCCAACTGTCGTAAAGAAAAGTTTCACTTTTTTTAATGCTAGTCATCAATGAAATCCTACAGTGATTTCAACTCTCTGGAAGAAGCCTTATCTGATGAAAGTGTCCTGTATGTTTGCAATAAATGTGTTAACATTTTCAGATAAAACTCCTCTGGCTGATATTTTATCAAGTGTGTTAGCCCATTTAATTTAAACTGATTAATGCCTTTATTAAAATGCAGACAGGTATTTCATATGCACCTATTTGCATGCTTGTTTCACTCCCTCTACTAATCAACTCTGCATTTCTATCTAAAATAATTTTATGTGTAATCATTATTCTGCACACACCCTCCCTCAAGCAACAGAGTTTTGATATTTTGCTCTAACACTGTTAATGAGGGAAAATTCATTAAAAAAAAGTATTCATAAATTATTCTAAGAGCACATAGTGCCGCAGCAAACATAACCGAAATGCAACGATTGGCTTTTGTGACAATGTTCCTGAAACAAAATAGTCCAGTGATTAATTTTTGAACAGATAGAACTGAGAACAAGATGTTATTCATATAAAGCATCTTGGTACAATCTGAGACAACAGAACACATTTTGTTTTGCTCAGTGCAATATGGTAGATATTATTTAGCTCTAAATTTAAGTAGATTTCCTACCATGACTAATTTTTTGCAAAAATCCAGGAGAGCACTGACCATATACTGCATGAGGTGTTACAGTGACTGTTCCTCCTAAATGCACATCTCTGAAAAAAATGGCAACCAAGTTGAAAATGCCACAAAGATCATATGGTCCTTCTTAAGGAAAGTAATAGCTACTTCAATTTTACTTCTAAAAAGAAAAAACACCATGGTGGCATAATACTCTGTGCATTGCCATCTTGTCATTACCAGCCTTACCAGAAGGTGGTGTTTTGTTTGCACATATGACAGTGATACAATAATACAAGTTGAACAATAATGAACCCTTGCTCCCAATTTCTGGCCATAACAAGCCACAATGTTTTACATTGTGATTTTTTTTAATTAAGCATTTATGATGCTTTAAAGCAGAAAGGTGGGCACTTACCATATGTTCCATATTAGAGGCACTTGGTGACACCTGACCTCTCAGTTTATTGTGAAGATCCAAGATTACTTCTCTATCACTATCTGTGATAGATCTTTTCGCTCTTCTGGATGTCCACTGTTGTTCATTTTGATCCATATATCTTGCCATGATTGAATCCAAACCATCAGTAAAATTGCTGCTCATTTTAGTGACTGTTTCAGTTGTCAAGAGTTCTTCATCGTCTTCCATAAATCTTACCAATATTGCATCCAATTCGGAAGTAACATTCGGGCTCATCATCGTAACAACTGTTTGTGCAACTAATAGCAAAGCAGTCACCAACTCTGAACACTTCATGATGAATGGCCTCAGAACACTCTGCGATGAACTCCAAGACACTTCACTCAAAATCCCGGCCAACTTTGAAGCTGCAATGACGAAGAGTGCACTATTTGCAGGTTAAAGGACTCGATGTATTAATTTGCTAAACAACAAAAGCAAATATTCCTGTGTTGGGAGGAAAGTGTGCCGCTTGCGTTGTCATGGAGACAGCCCCGGACGCCAGTAAATGTAGCCGTCCATTCATTCAAAGGCTATGAGCAGATAATTTATCGTCTGCCCGAGCTACAGGCACTTGAATCGTGTTTTGTTTTAACAAGAAAGCGGGCAAATGAGACATGTTCCGCATATACAGTTCAGGAGGGGAATCTATTCCAAGTAAGCTGCTGGTGTCCAGCCTGAGGGGCAGCCAGTGCCATGACAGCCCGCCGCTCAGTTGACACGGTTCCAGTGCTTGGTCAGGGGAAGCAGAAATCTCAGTTATACAATTAACGAGAACTTTTTAACTAATACACCGCATTTCGGTCACTGGCGAACGGTTCGGGCAACACTTACCTTCACTCCTCTCACAAGCAACAACTCTCGCTTTCGATTTAATGCAAAAATGCTTTTATGATGTTAAATATCTGCAAATTTTATCAAGTAAACAACAAAGGGCGGCTTGAGAGGTTTTCTCCAAGAGGGGAACTTGCCAGTGTCTGTGTGGCCGCTCGGTGCGGTGCAGCGTCAGCCTGCCTGCCTGCGCTGCGCTGCCCTGCCTGCGGTGCGGCGGCGCGATGATGGATCGGACTCTCCGCCGCTTCAGCCGCCTTTATCCAGAGCTCAGTGACGTGTCCGCCCGCGCCCCACACCGCAACGCAAAGGCGCGCGGCCGGGGAGCCGCAACCCCGACACACGGCAATCCAGATAGAGGGCATAGCGGGAAAAGGGGGGCATGCCAGAGAAAGGGACAATCCCATCGGGGCAATCCAAAACGGGGTACTGTAATTCAGAAAAAAAGAGCCGACGCTGTAAAAAGGGCAATCCAGAAAAGGGGGTAATCCAGGACAAAGGGCAATCCAGAAAAGGGGGTAATCCAGGGAAAAGGATACTCCAGAAAAGGGGATAGTCCAGGAAAAAGGGCAATTCAGGGAAAAGGGCAATCTAGAAGGGGCAATTTAAAGGGAGGGACAGGATAGGGCAAATCCAGAAAAAAGCAATTTAGGAAAGGGGACAATCTAGAAAGATGGGGCAATCCAGAGGGGGACAATAAAGAAAAAGGGGGTCATCCAGGAAATAGGACAATAGGAAGTAATCCAGAGGGAGTAATCCAAAAAAAAAGGCAATGCAAATCGAGGGGCAATAAAGAGAGAGGGACATGAGAGGGGATAAGAAAAAAAGGCAATCCAGGAGCTAGGATAACACAAAATAAAGGAGTAAGCTAGAAAGAGGAACTAACTAGGCTAACAATGAAAAAAGGGGCAAACCAGAGAGAGGGACAGGAGAGAGGTACTATCTAGAAAAGGGGCTAATTCAGAGACATGGAGAAGAAAGGGACAATTAAAAAGACTATCTCGGAAACAGGACAAAAAGAGGGTAAACCAGAGAGTGTGGCAGGAAAGAGGACTAATCCAGAAAACAAGCAATCCAAAAATAAATTACTCCAGAGATAGGGGGATAAGAAAGGTCAATAAGGAAGTAAGGGGCAAGCCAAAGAAAAGGATAGGAGAGGAGGCAGGCAGAAATGGGGCATTGGAAAAGAGGGGAACAAACCAAACAAGGAGGCAATCCAAGATAAGTGTCAATTCAAAATACATGGGCAATCCAGAGAGATCAATGCAGAAAAAAGGGACAATCCAGAGAAAGGATAATATAAAAAAGAGACAACCCAAAAAAAAGTAATCCATAGAAAGCAGCAAGGCAGGGAGTATCCAGAATAAAGGGGGATTTCATACAGAGGTTCTGGAAAGGGAACATCTAGAGAGAGAACAAGGGGTAATGTGAGAAAGGAACAAGGGAGTAAACAAGTCAGAGAGTGAAGCAGCAGAGAGGCAATCTAGAGAGAGGGGTAGGAGAGAGGCTAATCTAGAGAAGAAAAAGCAACAGAGTGACAGTACAGAAAAAGGGCATTTCAAATTTTGATTCTACACTATATATTATTTCGGGAACAGCGTCACCAGTCTCTCCCTTAAGCAGATCCCACTTCCGTTACAATCAGTTTATCTTTATTGTCCAATATCTGATCAGAATTTTCAGAGCAGCCTGCAGCAGTCCCACCTAAAATGTGAATCTATCTTAGTCTTTCAAATACTAGTTGGTGTTCTATGAATTTCTAATATTTTCTGTTTTTGTTGCAGATTTCCAGCATTGATTGTCTATCTTTTTGTAAAAGATCTTTTATATATTTTTAGTAATGTGGTTGAAATGCTTTCCAGCAATGTTTCTGATCCATTTGTAGAGATGCTTGTCTAATTATGTTGGGTAACTCCCAACATTTTTGTTTCTGTTTGTTTTTTATATATGAAAAACAGCCCTGGCAATCAGATGAGTGCGGTATTTGTAGGACATTGTTAATTCAAGTTGACTTGTATAAGTTATTTTACAATCCCTGTCCCTTTGGCTTGAAGCAGCATCAGGTATGAAAGACTTGCATTTATATAGCGCCTTTCACGACCACCAGACATCTCAAAGCGCTTTACAGCCAATGAAGTACTTTTGGAGTATAGTTACTGTTGTAATGTGAGAATCCAAGTATGTATAATGGACAGAGATACGGAGTCATTTACTGAGTATCTACATCGATTAATGAAGTGATGATACCTATTATTTTTGGCAAGCAAGCCTGTAATATTCAAATACATTAGGACCATAGCAAATACAGTTTTGAAATATTGAAATCATCAGATTATCTAAGTGTTAAATATCTATTTAATTGTTTTTATTTGAAACATCAAGGTTAAAAAAATCAGTTTAGTGTATGCTGAAAACAACAGTTTTTCAGGTTACTAACTCGCAAAATTTTATAGGTCTGTAATTTGACAATGGTTCATTCAAGTTTAGGTGAAACACATCGTGAAATATAATGCAAAAATTCTCATCTTGAAAGCAGAGCTCCACAAGTAAAACCCGTGGGACCATGAGCTCACCATATTTAGTGCGTTTCTTAGCAAATGTTTTGATCAACTAGTTGTGGTAAAAATGTGCAGCAAAACCTCGGCCCCTATTTCATTTTTTCTTGTAATTTTTCCACTCTTTCCCCACCCCCCCTTTCCTTTTGTTTCTCTCTCACACCTGGCAGCTATCTCTTGCCCTGCCAGTACACTTTACACCTAATCTCAGCCTATTACCATCTCGTCTAGCTTCTAATACCTTTTATTGTCTCTTTTACTTCTTTTGTTTCTTTTATTCTTTTGTCCGATCGCAGCCCTGCCTCAGATCTATCTTCTTTTCTTTCCAGTTTTGAAAAAGGGTTCGACCCGAAACGTCAACTCAAATTTCTCTCCACGGATGTTGCCTGACCTGCTGAGATTTTCCAGCATTTTCTGTTGTTATTTCGGGTTTCCAACATCCGCAGTATTTTGCTATCTGACTACCCTTGTGATTACTTGTGCTTTATTTTCCTCTTACGCGTGCTCCTACGTAGTGGTTCCCCTGTGGCTTCAGCAGATGTGGAGGCCCCTTGCTCACTTTCCTGCTGCTCCTGTGTCGACACCTTTGGCAGACGTCCCCTGGGGTGGCGAGCCTGTGAGGGCTCGTCAGCAGTCTGCTGCTCCTGCAGCTATGCAGGGGTTGAGACGTCTATCTCACTTGGGTGTTGACTCCGGCGGGGCTCTGACCGAGGGCTCTGCAGTGGCATGGAAGTGTGAGCGCTTGGAGAGGAACCCCCACTTCCTTGAGGTCTGCCACCAACCTCCCTCTCATGGGTCAGCTCCCCCTCCGCACCTGCAAGTGGCTGAAGAGCACCTTGCTGCACATCAGGGGGGCCATGGGGACCCGTATCTGCAATGACAGTCCTATTCAGAAGGACTTCCATGAAGGTCTGGTTTCTCTGTTCAATAGATGCCCATCGCTCCTCAAGAGATGTCATTCTATTCTGAACACTCACCATGTTTTCCATACCCTGGCGACTAACCTCCTCCATGGTCGTAGCCCTCCTCTCCTCTACCGTAGCCAGCCTTACCACTGAGGCAGCAATCATTTCCACGTAGGTAGCCATCCTTTCTGTGTTGATGCGTTCATGCGCCACTGACTCCACAAAGGCTCTGCTCATGTTTGCTATGGACTCCTCCATTCGCCCAACACTCGCAGCTACCTTGGAGACAAAACGTGCCAGAGACTCCTGCATCTGTGCATGGAGTTCCATCACCTCTGATCTTATGGATGGACCCAGAGGCAAAGGGTCGACATGCAGCTGAGCCGAGCTGGCAGAGTCCTGCGCCCTCCAATGAGGACTCTCCACTGCTGTCCCTGTCTCCACAATTTGCTGATGCTCATGTGTGAGCTGTGATACACCAGGTGACAACACTACTCTATGTCCCGAAGGTCCCCCCGAGGTGTAAGTATCTGCGCTGGTGCTGGGTGTGCTTATTTCTGCTGACGCTGCGTCCTCAGAGGTTGCAGATTCCTCTGAGGAGTCTGGAATCTCAGGCTCTTCCTCCTGCACAGTGGGGACGGGGGCTCTCGATGGTCCTGTGGGGTAGTCAAGGAAAAAGTTAGACATGTGATGCCAAGGTTACATGCACATTGCAATTTGCAGATGATCATAAGTCCATACGATGTAGCTTCCGAATCATTATCAGCGACTCATGCAATGTCAGTGAGAGAGATGGAAAACTATTCTGTCACCAGCTTGCGGGGATGCACCTGTCTGTCCTTCCCCAACTCCCGCATCTATGTCAGCCCCGACAATCTCCAGGACGCCTTCCTCCCAGGGGGTGAGCTGGGCTAATGAGGGTGGCCCTCCTCCTGTCCTGGCTTGCTCTCTCCTGTTGTGTGCTCTCTTCTCCTGCAATGAGGGAGACAAGTGGAGTTTGAGTGAGAATGAAGGAGTGAGTGTAGAGATTGCATAGCATTGATACTTAGAAGGAGACAAAGATGGAGTGCGGTTGCAAGACCAAGGGCCCTCCCTGTGTGTTGTCAGTTGTGTTCAAAGCATCAGAGTGAGAGGAAGTGTGAGGGCTGCATGGTAGAATAGTTAGGTGAATGTGAGCATAGAGAGAGAGGGAATGGCTAAGGGTGCAAGGATGTGAGTGTCAAGTGGGATGTGGAGGAAGAGATTGCTAAAGCGGAGTGCTGGTGAGGAAAGGCAATGGGGATCAGATTGGGGGTGAATGGAAACTTCATACTTACTTTTCCAGTGCGATGAAGGTCATGAAATCTTTTCCTGCACTGCATCCAGGTGTGCCGTGTGAGCCCCAAGGAGTTGACTTCCCCAGCCACCTGTAGCCACACAGCCTTGGTCTGACTGGGAGGCCTCTTCCTCCCTGAAGAAGGGAACAGGACCTCTCTGTGGGCCCTAGCCCCATCCAACAATGCCTGCAGTGATGCCTCATCAAATTTAGGTGCAGTTCTTGCCCTCCCGCTGGCCATTGTTCCGGTAGGCTCCTGTGCCATCATAAGGGGAAAGCTTGGAAGCCTGCAGAGGAAGCAAGGCTTGCTGTGGACCTTAAATGCAGCAGCAATGATGACGTCATCGGAGTGGACTTGCAGTCATGAAAAACCCATTTGCAAAGGCTTCCCACACGTTGGAAATCAATTGACCAATTGAGTTAAAATTGCATCAATCTCACACATCCATTTAGATTCGTGTGGGAATCACGAAATTCGGGGAACCTGACAATTGCCCACACCTGAGTTAAAATCGACCCCAATATGTAGTGGAGGGAGAAGGGTTAGGGGAGGTCAAAGAGTCATAGGGGGGGATTTTAACTCAGGTGCGGGATTGTGTCGTGTTATCCGAATTTCGTGTTTCCCACACGAATCTAAATGGATGTGGGAGATTGATGCAATTTTAACTTAATTGGCCAATTGATTTCCAACGTGTGGGAAGCCTTTGCAAATGGGTTTTTCATGACTGAAAGTCCCCTCCAATGATGTCATCATTGCTGCGGCACTTAAGGTCCACAGCAAGCCTTGCTTCTTCTGCAGACTGTCAAGCTTCTTGACAGTGCAGTGTGAGGGAGCTGCAGCAAATATGACAAGCGGAAGGGCCAGATCAGCTCCTCGCATTGACGAGGTGGCACTGCAGGCATTAGTGGATGGGGCTAGGGCCAACAGGGAGATGCTCTTCCCTCCCACTCAGACCAAGGCAGTGTGGATGCAGGTGGCTGAGGAGGTCAACTCCTTGGAAGTCACCCGCAGAACCTGGATACAGTGCAGGAAAAGATTTCATGACCTTCAGCGCACTGGAAAAGTGAGTATGAATTTCCCATCACCCTCAACCTGATCCCCATTGCCTTTCCTCACCAGCACTCAGCTTTAGCAATCACTTCCTCCACATCCCACTTGACACTCATCCATGCACCCTTACCCATTCCCTCTCTCTCTATGCTCACATTCACATAACTATTCCACCATGCAGCCCTCACACTCCCTATCACTCTGATGCTTTGAACACAACTGACAACTCACAGGGAGGGCCCTTGGTCTTGCAACCTCACTCCATCTTTGTCTCCTTCTAAGTATCTATGCTATGCAATCTCTACACTTACTCCTTCATTCTCACTCATCCTCCACTTGTCTCCCTCATTGCAGGAAAAGAGAGCTCACAACAAAAGAGAGCGAGCCAGGACAGGAGGTTGGAGAGCCTCAATAGCCCACCTGACCCCCTGGGAGGAGGTTGTCCTGGAAATTATGGGAATAGAGGATGATTCGCGCGTGGGGGATGGACAGATGGGTGTAATACAGCAAGCTGGTGGCAGAAATGTTTCCCATCTCTCTCTTTGACATTGCATGAGTCGCTGATAATGATTGTGAAGCTGTAACAGATGGACTTATGAGCATCTGCAAAAAGCTATGTGCATGTAACCTTGGCATCACATCTCTGACTCTTTCCTTTACTCCCCCACAGGACCATCACAAGCATCCGTCCCCACTAGCCAGGAAGAAGAGGCTGAGCAGCCAGACACCTCAGAGGAAGCTGCAACCTCTGAAGGCGCAGTGTCAGCAGAATTCAGTGCACCCAGCAGCAGCGCAGACACTCACACCTTGGTGGGACCTTCAGGACATAGAGTAGTGTTGTCACCTGGTGTATCACAGCTCACAAGTGAGCATCAGCAGATTGTGGAGACAGGGACAGCAGTGGAGAGTCCTAGTCGGAGGGCGCAGGACTCTGCCAGCTCGGCTCAGCAGCATGTCAACCCTCTGCCTCTGGGTCCATCCATAAGATCAGAGATGATGGAACTCCAGGCATAGATGCAGGAGTCTCTGGCAGGTTTTGTCTCTAGGGTCGCTGCGAGTGTGGAGCGAATGGAGGAGTCCATAGCGAACACGAGTAGAGCCTTTGTGGAGTCATTGGCACATGAACGCATCACCACGGAAAGGATGGCTACCTCCGTGGAAAGGATTGCTACCTCCGTGGTAAGGCTGGCTACCATACAGGATAGAGGAGAGGATGGCTACGGCCATGGAGGAGCTTAGTCATCAGGGTATGGAAAACATGGTCATTGTTCAGAATAGAATGACATCTCTTGAGTAGCGATGGGCATCTATTGAACAGAGAAACCAGACCTTCATGGAAGTCCTTCTGTGTAGGACTGGCATTGCAGATATGGGTCTCCATGGCCCCCCTGATGTGCAGCAAGGTGCTCTTCAGCCACTTGCAGGCGCTGAGGGGGACCTGACCCAGGAGAGGGAGGTTGGTGGCAGACCTCAAGGAAGTGGGGGCTCCTCTCCAAGCGCTCACACTTCCATGCCACTGCAGAGCTCTCGGTCAGAGCCCCGCCGGAGTCCACACCCAAGTGAGATAGACGTCTCAACCCCTGCACAGCCACAGGAGCAGCAGACTGTTGACGAGCCCTCACAGGCTTGCAACCCCGGAGGACACCCGCCAAAGGTGTCGAGACAGGAGCAGCAGGAAAGTGAGCAAGGGGCCTCCACATCTGCTGAAGTCACAGGGGAGGCACCATGTAGGAGCACGCGTAAGAGGAAAATTCTGCACAAATAGTCACAAGGATAGTTACTTGGGTGCAATTTTGTGTTTACTGTAAAAATGCCATCACGTCGTTATTGAACATAAAAATTCTGATGGCAACTGTTGCAGTTGTGGCGTCTGTCATTTTGCTATTGGGACTTCCACATTGAGGCCTTTGGAATACTTGCAACTGTCAGTATGGTGGTCAGAGTGCTTGGAACCCTCTGGTTCTTGGCCATTGTCAAAGCACTGGTAAGAAGCAGCGAGGCAAAAGTGTTTGATTGACTAGGCTAAGCAAATCTGGCCAGGATGAGTGCGTTCCTTGCATCCCAGGCAGCAATGTTCTCGCGTAATGCTGCTGCTGGTTGATGGACCTCTGCAGGATGTTCGTTTTCGCCCTCCTCCTCCTCATCTGAGGAGGATATGTGACGAGCTACTTGATCCTCAGGGATCTGCAAGCCACAACGCTGTGCCATGTTGTGAAGTGTACAGCAAAACAAGACAATTCTGGAGACCCTGGCTGCTGAGTACTGCAGGGCTCCACCTGATCTATCCAGGCATCTGAAGCGCATCTTCAGCAAACCAATGGTTTGCTCGATTATGGATCTGGTGGAAATGTGGCTGGAGTTGTAGTACTCCTCAGCTTCATTGGCTGGTCTCCTCAACGGCGTCATTAGCCACGTCCTCAGGGGATAGCCCTTGTCTCCAAGTAGCCATCCGTTAAGTTGGTCTGGTGGACTGAATAGCGGAGGCACTCTAGACTGGCATATTATGAAGGAGTCATGGCAACTGTCAGGGTACATGGCACAAACATGCAAAATGTCCTTCTTGTGGTCACACACCAACTGAACATTGAGGGAGTGGAAGCCCTTGCGGTTGACAAAAATACCTGGATTGCAATGGGGTGCCCTAAGGGCCACATGTGTGCGGTCAATGACACCCTGCACCCTTGGAAAGCCTGCCAGGTGAGCTAATCCAACTGCTCGCACCGTGACACTTGCTCGATCCTTGGTGAAATGGATGTGATTGTGCGCGAGGGAAAGAGGGCATTGGTTACCTGCGTGATGCAAGTGTGTGCGGCCGCCTGGGAGATGCCGCTGATGTCTGCTGCTGATCCCTGGAATGAGCCTGAAGCAAAAAAGTTGAGTGTGGTGGTGACTTTGATGGCCACTGGTAAGGAATGTCCACCTGGTCCTCTGGGCAGCAGGTCTTGCAGTAGCATTGCGCAGATGTCAGTCACTACCTCTCGCAAAGGTCGGAGCCGCCTTTGGCACTGCTGCTCAGACATGTTGAGGTAGCTGACCCTGCGTCTATAGACCCTGTTTGGGGGGTATCTCCTGCGCCGACGGGCTTCCAGGCGTTGGCCCCTTCTGGCCTGTGCAGCTTCAGGTGGGTGAGCAGCAGCCTGGTGCTCCTACTGCTGCTGCTGTTGCTGGTGCTGCTGTTGTTCCTGGTTCTGCTGTTGCCACGGCTGTTGCTCGAGCTCCTCTAATGCCCAGATGGGAAGGAAATAAATGGCTCCCATGCTTCTTGTATATGCCTCCGTTGAGGAAGCGCTGAGTGAAGATGGCGATAGGGGTTTCCCAGGAGGTCACACTGGAGATGGGTGTGAGGCTCCAACCTTCCACAGGTGTGGTTAAGCCTCCTTAAAGTTGCCCCAGACCTGAGACCATTAATTCCTGCCTCCTGCAAATCATGGCTGATCAAATCTCTTTAATGGTTGACCTGCAGTTGATAGTCAGCAATCCAATAGTGCTCCCGGCAGGTTTCGCATTCGTGTTTCCCACCAGGCGTGTTTCACGTGGGAAAAGGGTTAAATTCGCAAGAGCCTTTCAAAATAGGATTACAGAGGCCATTTAGTGGTTGTTAAGGGCCTTAGTGACCAGCCCCGCCTTTTGGATGCGGGATGGAGTCGGGACCATCAAACACGACTGAGCTAAAATTGCTCGGAGTCGGGAACCAGGCCGGGCGGGGGGGGGGGACCCACCCGCCAGCTTTTGCGATTTTAATCCCCCACACACCTCCAAGCCCGCCTCCACGGGTCAATGAAAATCAAGGCCATAGAGTCATAACGGCACAGAAGGAGGCCATTCGGACCATTGAGTCCATGTCGGCTCTCTGTAAAGTAATCCAGTCAGTCCCATTCCCCCGTTCTAACCCCGTAGCCCTGCAAGTTTATTTCCCTCAAGTGCCTATCCAGTCTCCCCTTGAAAACATTGAGTGTCTCCGCTTCCACCACTTCCGTCGGCAGCGAGTTCCTGGCTCTCACCACTCGCTGCGTAAAAAAGTTATTCCTCACATCCCCCCTGCATCTCTTGCCCAAAACCTTAAATCTGTGTCCCCTAGTCCTTCTACGATCAACTAGTGGGAACAGCCTTTCCCCACCTAGCCTATCCAAACCCACCATAATCTTGTACAATAGCAAAATACTGCGGATGCTGGAAATCCAAAATAACAACAGAAAATGCTGTAAAAACTCAGCAGGCCAGGCAGCATCCGTGGAGAGAAAAACAGAATTAACGTTTCAGGTCGAAGACCTTTCATCAGAACTGGAAAAAAGCAGGAAATGGAAAGCAAGATTAGGGGCTGGGAAAAGGGGGAAAGAACAAAAGGGAAGGTCAATGATAGGGTAGAAAGCAGGAGAGATTAAGAGACATTGAGAGACATTAAGAGATATTCAAGGCAAGAGGAGGTGGTAATGGGACAGGTTAAGGAACAAAGGATGGCTCGAGATGAAGTGTGAATTGCGCTGGCAGAATGAAGGACAGCTGCCATGTGGGAGGGAAGAAAAAAAGGCCAAACAAAAAGTGTGGATAAAAAAAAGAAAATATATAAATGTGATAGGGGCTGAGGTTATGATCTGAAATTGTTGAACTCTATGTTGAGTCCAGAGGGCTGTAGAATGCCTAATCGAAAGATGAGGTGCTGTTCCTCGAGCTTACGCTGAGCTTACGTGGAACAATGCAAGAGGCCGAGGACGGTGAGATCTGAGTGGGAATGGAGGGGTGAATTAAAGTGACAGGCCACTGGGAGCTCGGGGTCCCCCTTACGGACTGAACCTTGTAGCTAAGATCCCCCATCCCCGGAACCATTCTGGTAAATCTCCTCTGCATCCTCTCAAGTGCCTTCACATCCTTCCTAAAGTGTGGTGACCAGAACTGGGCGCATTACTCCAGTTGTGGCCTAACCAGCGCTTTATAAAGATTCAGCATAATTTCTCTATTTTTGTACTCAATACAGGTAGACTATCCTTTATCTGAAAACCTCGGGACCAGCCGTGTTTCGGTTTTCGGAGAATTTCGGATTTCGGAAGGTGGGTCGGCAGGGGTCCGCAGGGGGGTTGGCGGGGGGTCGTGCGCACGACCCTCCGCCAACCCCCCCGCGGACCCCCGCCGGCCCCGACCCCCGCCGACCCCCCCGCCGACCCCCCCGCGGACCCCCGCCGGCCCTGACCCCCGCCGACCCCCCCACCGACCCCCCCCGCCGACCCCCCCGCGGACCCCCGCCGGCCCCGACCCCCGCCGACCCCCCCCGCCGACCCCCACGCAGACCCCCGCCGGCCCCGACCCCCGCCGACCCCCCCCGCCGACCCCCCCGCGGACCCCGGCCCCCGCCGACCCCCCCGCCGACCCCCCCGCGGACCCCCGCCGGCGCCGACCCCCCCGCGGACCCCGACCCCCGCCGACTTACGGTCGGGGTCGGCGGGGATCCGTGGGGGGGTCGGCGGGGGTCGGGGCCGGCGGGGGTCCACGGGGGGGGTCGGCGGGGGGTCGTGCGCACGACTTACGCTGACGCTCAGCGTAAGTCGGCAGGGGTCGGGGTTGGCGGGTGTCCGCGGGGGGGTCGGCGGGGGTCGGAACCGGCGGGGGTCCGTGGGGGGGTCGGCGGGGGTCGGGGCCGGCGGGGGTCTGCGGGGGTCCGTGGGGGGGTCCGCGGGGGGTCGTGCGCACGACTTACGCTGGACTTACGCTGAACGAAAAAACCTTCGGTTTTTAGAGGGTTTCGGTTTTCGGAAGTCTGGATAAAGGGTAGTCTACCTGTACCTCTACTTATGAAGCCCAAGATCCCATATGCTTTGCTAACCACTCTCAATATGTCCCGCCACCTTCAGGGACCTATGCATATTAACTCCCAGGTTCCTCTGTCCCTGCACACTCTTTAAAGCTGTGCTATTAAGTGTATATTGCCTCTCCCTGTTCCTTCTGCCAAAATGCATCACCTCACACTTCTCGGTATTAAATTTCATCTGCCACTTGTCTGCCCACTCTGCTAGCCTTTCTATGTCCTGTTGCAGTCGATTGGTATCATCCTCACCATTTGCCACACCCCCAAGTTTGGTGTCATCGGCAAATTTAGAAATTCTACTCTGTATTCTAATATCCAGGTCATTTATATATATCGGGCCAGAAATTCGGGTCCCCACGGGTGAGAACGCGCTGGGTACTCACGCGTAGGCCCAACGAAAGTGCCGGTTTCATGCATGCAATGCGCATGCGCGGGAAACCGGAACTTCCATTCCCTTAAAGGAAGGGGTTCACAGGTCGAACGTGTGCACCAGAGAGGCAGCGCGTGCGCCTAGAACTTCCACTTTTTGCCGGTTTCTCCGGGAGGCTAAGTCTCCAGAAGCTATGCTTCTAAAAAGCAGTCGCAAGGCCTGCCTTTAACAAGGTAAGTGGTGAATTAAGTAAAATTAAAACATTTTTTCCACAGGTTTATTATTTTTAAATACTTTAAAGAAAGGTAAGTTTATTTTTAGCCCCGTTAGAAACTGTAATTAATTTTTCAAAAATTTAAATTATTGTTTAAAATAGTTATTTTATGTAATATATAATTTTAAAAATTTGATTTTTTAAAAATTTAATTGAAGTTTTAGTTAGGTTTTGGGGCTGAACTGTATTCATGGATTTGACAGGTCTTCCTGTCAAATCTATGAATACAGATTCCCTGCTACCATTGGCTCTCCATGGCCCACATGATCCCAGGGGACACTTCGAACTAACTGCGCCCCGGGATACACAAGCACTGCGTGCCAGCAGTTGGAGCAGGCCCAGGATCGGAATCCCACGCGGACCCACAGCACAATGGCCAGCGCGCTAGGTAAGTGCAGGTCAGAGGCTTGCACCCGCAGGAAGCCTCCGACCCAAATTTCTGGGCCATCAAAAAAAGCAGTGGCCCCAACACTGACCCTTGGGAAACACCACTGTCTACCATCCTCCAGTCTGAAAAACAGCCATTTACCACAACACGTTGTTTTCTGTCCTTAAGCCAATTCCTTATCCAAACTGCTTCCGACAAAGGGTCATCGACCTGAAACGTTAACTCTGTTTCTCTCTCCACAGATGTTGCCTGACCTGCTGAGTATCTCCAGCATTTTCTGTTTTTATTTCAGATTTCCAGCATCTGCAGTATTTTGCTTTTGTGCTACTGACCACCTATTCCATGACCTGGAATTCCTGGAGTGTATACTGGATGGTTTCCTGGACCAATATGTCGAGGAACCAACTAGAGATCAGGCCATCTTAGACTGGGTATTATGTAATGAGAAAGGATTAATTAGCAATCTTGTGGTACGAGGCTCCTTGGGTCGATGCGATCATAATATGATAGAATTCTTCATTAAGATGGAGAGTGAAGTAGTTGACTCAGAGACTAGGGTCCTGAATTTAAATAAAGGAAACTTCGATGGTGTGAGTTGGGTAGGATTGATTGGGGAATGTCACTCAAAGGGTTGACAGTGGATAGGCAATGGCAAAAATTCAAAGACCGCATGGATGAACGACAGAATTTGTTCATCCCAGTTTGGCATAAAAATAAAACAAAAAAGGTGACTCAACTGTGGCTAACAAGGGAAATTAGGGATAGCATAAGATCCAAGGAGAGGACATATAAATTGGTCAGAAAAAGCAGTAAACCTGAGGATTGGGAACAGTTTAGGATTCAACAAAGGAGGACAAAGGGATTAATTAAGAGGGGGAAAATATAATATGAGAGTAAGCTTGCAGGGAACATAAAAACTGACTGTAAAAGCTTTTATAGATATGTGAAGAGAAAAAGATTGGTGAAGTTAAGCGCAGGTCCCTTGCAGTCAGAATCAGGGGAATTTATAATGGGGAACAAAGAAATGGCAGCCCAATTAAATACATATTTTGGTTCTGTCTTCACAAAGGAGGACACAAATAACCTCCCAGTGTAAGATCCGCAAAATTAATATTGTCAGGTAAGGGTCCCTTGGCAGAAGAGGCCTTGATTTTAAAAGACTGTTTTAAAAGAAGCCCAGAAAAGGGGCTTACAAAATGGCCGCCAGACCCCGTGACCAGCTTTTTGGATACTTTAAAATGGCTCCTGCAGTCCCCAGACAGCCTTTGTGGATTCAGCCCACAGTAAGTTTTGGAAGGCCGTTTCGGAGAAAACGAAACCAGACAGAACCCCATACATATGGATTGCATGCAGATCCAGTCAGATCGGCCTGTAGATAAAGGCCATCTATATGTTTACCCAGACAACGGGAAACAGTTTTATATTCATAGGGGGAGCATCAAAGACCCATTAAAGACATCAAGAAGACATTCAAAACAATACAAGGTCATTCCAGACCAGAGATGGCCATCACCAGCCATCCCGAAAGCAGTTTAAATATAATAACTACCCCGTTGTGACACCAGCCCGCCAAAAGTTAAACAAAGACTAACCTTGATTTGGCGGGAGATAAAGACGTCTTTTGAGAAGTATATCTGGGAGACCCGGGGTAGCGATTGAGATTCTAAGGAGGTTCACAGGATCTGGGGCTTCAGCTGGGCTTTTACATTGGTACGGAGTTCAAGCGGAGACGACGGAGGATCGAGGTTCGAGATGGGAGGTCGAGTCAGCATCTAGCCCCGGGGTAACTGTCGGGAGATCATCGACCAACCCCGGGACGCTGACAAGTATAGGTGAAACCTATATGAAAACGGTGAACCAACTGGGCTGTGTGACGAAACCCATACGAAAATGGTAAAACAGTTGGTCTCTCCCCGCACCGACTTCCAGGTCTGCTGACATCCAGCCTGTCCGTGACCTTCACCTCGAGGAAGAAGAGAGAGTGTCGCAGCCCGCAGCGCTGACCACATGGAGACAGGACGCCTGAAAGGATCAAAACGCAGACCTTTTTCAAAACTCTGTACTTTCCAACTGGATTGGTGAGCATGTTTCTGGCCCCTCACAATCTGATCTAGATAGGCTTAGGGGGTGGGCATTTAAAGGGTAATTTTAATAATGAGTTGTTGTCCCTCGACGTTCTGTGTGTTTCCCCATTTCGTGATGACTTTTGTAAAGTATAATATGCCTGCATATATCTTAGCCAGTACTGTATTATGATTTGTTTTTCCCTCCCATAAACCTTATTGGCTTGCAGTTTGATCTGTTCCTTTATGCAATAAAGTTTCATTTTGTTTTCATTAAACCTGGTCTATAGAGTTTTCTCTGCATTGTAGTTCCTGCCTCAAAGTCCAGTGTCTAGAACCTAAGGGGCGAGTGGGTCGAACCACTCAAGGTTTTACTGTGCAAGAGAGAGAGAGGCCTCTGGAGAGAGAGAGACTTCTGCGATCGAAGAAAACCCCTTACAGAAAATGGCGACCACGGCAGGACATGGGCAGCAGGACTGCAATGTATTAGACCCAGGTTTGAATGGTTGAAATGTTATGGATGAGAGGATAGCGGATTATGTTTTTGGCAAGGTAAATCTCATTAAGCAGTGGATTTCTGATCTCTTACTGAATGGGCGTCCGGTAGACGCAGCCTTCAGGTGGACAGAGAGCAAAGAACATAAAAAGTCCATGGAAAAGGCAGTGTGGTTGATGTGTTACAAGAATCAAGTCCAGATTTTTGACAAAGTCGTTGCAGCACAGGCAGCCAAGATCATTACCCAGGCAGCAGAAATAGAGGAAAGGGCCATGGGTGGGGAAAAACTCATCACAGCGCTTCACGCACTGAATCAGGCATGCCAAGTTGTAGCCAGCCAACACCAGGCTAGAATAGAATACCTGGAATGCCAGGTTACTGAGGCAAAGATCCATGAAGCGAAAATATGGGAGAAAAACGCCCGCCTCGCACAACAGCTAAGAGTGCAGGAGGAGAGAGTAGTAGAGATTAAGGCAGCTTACAAGCTATCTCTTGAACACGGGTTTGAGAGCGCCGACCATGGCCCCTGCCAAAAGACCATAGAAGACTTAAGAACAGCCTTGGTTAAGGCAAAAGGCATGGTATGCCTCGTAAGCACAAAAGCAAGTCACATAGACTTTTTGCAGGAATCCAAAAATCCGATTCCTTGTGAAGTAGTTGTGGCACCAGCCACTGGACCCTCAGCGCCACCGAGCTATAGTGAGGCTTGGCCCAAAGGGGGGGTGGTAGAAGTGGTGGTAGCCGAGGTGGAGCAGGAGGAGGAACAACCCCTGGTAGGAAAGCCAGAGCCGGCACCAATGTGTCCGACTCGGCACCAGAGGTTCGGTCCCACCGCCGCAAATGGCTATGCAGGACCCCACATGAACCAGCTCGTGGTGCCCCACGGTGCCCAACAACTCAGAGCGATGATAAGCTACCTCCCAAAACTCTCCGCGAAGGGAGATCCCTCAGTCCATTTCAGGGAGGTAGAGGAAACAGCCGCCATCAATGATTGTGATGATCTTGAACAGGCAAAGATGCTGCTCTTCTCCCTGGATAGCACAATCCTTCAGTGCCTCTCAGACGGGAGTAAGAGGGGACGGACAGGGTATGTGGAACTCAGAGACGAGGTCTTGGAGGTTCTGGGAGTGGACGATGGTAATCCGTTCCTCCGTGTGGAAGGGACTGTGCAGCTAAGTGGAGAACCCCCGCGGGTTTTCGCAGAAAGGCTGTGGCCAGTGTATCAGCGCAGTTGTCCGGGCATGCCTGAACGGGCCGCAATGAACGCCGAACAGCGGGTTCATTGGCTCCGTTGTCTGGTTGCTAACAGCTTGCCCCAGATACGGGCCCTAGCTAAATCTTGGTTTGACCCCCAATGTCCCGGTATCACGGAGGAGACAGTGCTCCGACAGCTTAACATTGCTTACAAGAATTGTAGAAGTCAGAAGGCACCTCCCTCTAAGGGAAAAATGCATGAGGCAAAACCCGCAGCCCCAAGCAAGAAGGAGTGGCGTCAGGAGGGGAATCGCCCTGCCCAAGCCAAGCTCAATTGTTACGGGTGTGGGAAGGATGGACATTGGCGCAGGGACTGTAAAAATACGTGGAAGGATAATAAGGGAAAAGCTCCCGCAGCCCAAGCCCAAGCCCAGACCGCCACCCCAGCACGAGTCCAGGTCCAAACCGCAGCCCCTGTCCCAGAAAAGGGAGCCGGTGCAGCTATGGATCCCGCTGCGATAGAGTCAATTTTAGAGACAATGCGGTCTCTTATGATGGAGCAGGGGAGGATAGCCGTCGCCACCGGTCCTGTCGTTCCTGCAGCCCCGACCACTGCACCCAAACGACTAGAGCCGGCGCAGCCCGTCTACCTCTGCGCGCTGCGATATGATGTATGGAAAAGACCCATCGTGGAGATGGAGGTGGAGGAGGTGCAGGGGACCTATCTATTGGATACAGGGGCATCGTGCACTGTGATCCACACAGATAACCCTACCACCTCACCTCTGTCCACCGGGGTTCCATATATGCTATCGGGCTTCACAGGCGAAGAACAGGCTGGCGCATTTTCCATTCCACTCTCCATTCGTTTAGGACCACTCCGCACCACGTGGAAGTGTACCCTAATGAAGTGGGAGACGGGGGGTGGAAAAGGGGTCCTTGGGTCCGATTTCTTGGTAGAACACGGGATCCTTGTGGATCTAAGAAATCATTGTCTTTGGGGAGCAGGTAGGGGTAAGAAGGGTAAGGTAGTCAACATCCCAGGGAAGGGAGGAAAGGGGACCCTGTGCACCGTGATGCCAAATGAGGGCTACGACCTCGGGCTCATGGTCGCAAGCGTCCCACAAGATCTGCAGGCATTCGTGTCAGACCACTTGACTACGTTTGGCACTCACAAACACGATTGCGGGAGGGTTACCGGGTTTGAGGTCAGAGTAGACGGGGGCCCCATGGCCCGACCCCAAAAACAGTACAACTTCCCCAGGGAAGCGGAGCCCAATATGGAGACAGCAATGTCTTCACTGGTGCAGCAGGGCGTGTTGAGACCGATAGTCACCCATGTAAACTCTCCTTTGTGGCCGGTGAAGAAGCCGGACAATTCTTGGAGAGCCACGGTGGACTACAGAGTCCTCAATAGCAACATCCCAGCCTGCGCGCCGACGGTAGCAGCAGTTGCCGACCTGATAGGGAGTATCCCAGCATCTGTGACCACGTTCACGGTGCTGGATATTTCCAATGGGTTTTGGTCCATCCCTTTAAGGAGGGAGGATCAGTACAAGTTTGCCTTTACTTTTAAAGGGCAACAGTACACCTGGAACTGCTTGCCACAGGGTTTCCATAACAGCCCCAGCATTTTCCATCAATGCATGGCAGGAAGCTTAAAGGAGTTCAGCCAGCCCAATCAGCTAATGCAGTATGTGGACGACCTGCTCCTGTTCACAGATTCCAGAGAGGAGCACGGCCCACTATTGGCCGAGCTATTTGAGCTGTTAGGCAGAAAGGGTTTCAAGGTAAACCCAAAGAAGGCACGGATCGGCCAGCAGGAGGTAAAATTCCTGGGTCTGACCATCCGCGCTGGAGAGAGAGCCATAGACAAGGCTAGACGGGAATCGGTGCAAGATCTACCGATCCCCGCCACCGTAACGGGTGTGAGGTCCTTTCTGGGACTGACCGGGTACTGCAGAGATTTCATTGAGGACTATGCAGCCACAGCGGCCCCGCTGCTCCGATTCCTACACAAGGGAGTGGAGTGGTCCTGGGATGAGGGTTGCCAGGCAGCATTTGAAAACTCAAGGGGGACTTGCAGACCGCGCCAGCTCTGGGGGCCATAGATGGGGGGGAGGAGTTCTTCCTGGAGGTAGCGGCTAGCGGGGATAGCTTGAGCGCTGTACTGCTTCAAGAGCGACATGGCAAGCTATGGCCGGTGGTTTACTCCTCCAGAGTGCTCACAGATGTGGAAAGGAGTTTTTCCAATTGCGAGCGGCATCTTTTGGCCACACATTGGGCTGTGAAAAGGTCGCTGATCTTCACAGGCACCTCTCCCATCACTCTCCTCACCCACCACACACCCACCTTCTGGATGGAAGGATTGAGGATGGGACAGTAAGCAGTGCCCGCATTGCACGCTGGACCCTCCTCCTTTCACAGATGGATCTGAAGGTGAAGGGTCTCTGTGAGCCCAAGCTCACGGCCAACATGGTATATCCCGGAACAGCCCACCGGTGTTCTGTAGAAGGGGTATGGGAAGTGAATGTAGGATTACGGGCCGGGATACATCCCACGGGCCGCGAGATCTACGTAGACGGTTCCAGCATGGTATCCGCTGGCGAGTGACTCATGGGGTGTAGAGTTTATGACCCCACGGTAGACATTGCCTTGGCGATTAAGCTCCCCAGCACTATGAGCGCCCAGCAGGCTGAACTGTCCGCGGTAGTGTACGTCGTTACACACCCCGAGATCTTCCCCAACCCATACACGATTTGCTCGGACAGCATGTTCACATGCAATTCATGTACGGAATACATGGCCATCTGGTCCCGCCGCGGATATACCTCTGCGGATGGGCGACACTTGACCGTAAAGCCCCTGTTAGAAAAGATCTTGGCCGTAGCGGGGGAGGAAGGGGAAGTCTTTATCCACAAGGTGAAGGCCCATTCCTCCACGGAACCCCGCAACCAGGGTAACCAGCAAACGGAAATGCTAGCCAGGGAAGGTGCCCGCACCGGCATTTTCTGGGATCCCTATGGGTCCAAACCCGTGGCAGTAATCCAAGGCAGGGATGGGAATCAAGGGACCACAGGGGTAACACTGCCCCCAGACCTCAAGACCGTCCAAACCCTAGATCCCACCCTAAAAACAGTCCTCAAGGCCATCACTGAGGGCAAGGAAGTAGAAGGTCCGTACGGTACAGCAGCCCTCTCCATCAAGGAAGTCATGCTGTTCCGAGGGGAACAGTGGGTTGTGCCGCAGCAGCACCGGAGGGAATTCCTTCAACTGGCCCATGAGGGTCCAGGAGCGGGACACCCTGGGCCTGAGGTCACCTGGCAACGGGTAGAACAGGCGGTATGGTGGCCGGGACTTCGGGACGATGTCCGCGAGTTCTGTGCTAATTGTCTTGTGTGCGCTGCAAACAACCCAGACCCCCAGAAAAGGAAGGTGCCCATGGGACACATCAGGAGAGCAGAGGGACCATGGCAGTCGATACAGGTCAACTACATCGGGCCCCTGCCCACCGTCCAGGGAGGCTATAAGTATTGCCTTGTCCTGGTGGATGTGTTTACCAAATGGGTAGAAGCCTTCCCTTGCAAAACAGCCATGGCACTTAGCACTGCTAGGCTCTTGGTCCGGGAAGTGTTCTCGCGGTGGGGACTACCACGATTCATGGAGTCCGATCAAGGGAGTCATTTCACCGGCCAAGTGATGCAGAACACCCTCATGCTCTTAGGCATTGAAGGGAAGTGGCACGTGGCCCACAACCCGCAGTCATCTGGGATTGTGGAACGCATGAACCTCACCCTCAAAGAAAAACTGAGGAAAGAGACGATGGACTCGCCCCAGAAATGGCCGGAGGTCCTGCCTCTAGTCCTCATGGGGATCCGGGCTAGCCAGTCTAAAAGTACGGGGTACACCCCGCACGAATTGATGACTGGGAGATTCATGCGAACCCCCACCCATGTACTAGCCCTGGTGCTCATTGAAGGTCAGCTCCGAGAGGTAAATTGGGACAAGTTTGCCCGGACCCTTTTTGAGCGCCTGAAACAGGTTTATGGGTAAGCAGCTGGGAACATGGGAAAGCAGCATCAGGGCAACCGACTGCTGCTCGAACCCCGTAAGACACAGGAGTGGGAAATTGGAGACCAGGTCATGGTGAGAAACTATGCCCGAGTAGGGAGTTTAGAACCACTGTACATGGGGCCCTACAGTATTGTAGACAAAGCCAGCCCCATGGTTTACGCAGTGAAGTTGCCCCGATGCACTAAATGGTTTCACATCAATGAGTGCAAACTGTTTAAGCCGGGTGCAAAAGAGCCAACAACCGAGGCAAGGTCTGAGGGTAAAAATCCTCAGCCTGAGGCGTGCAATAAGTCACAGACCACACAGGCTGGAACCGCAGCCTGCTTGAAGGGAGAAGCTGTCCCGCCCACCTGGGAGGTTTCCCCATTGGCCTGGGACTCGGACGAGGAGGAGCCCGAAGACCAAGGCCCTCCCCCTGATCCGAACGTCAGCAGGGGGGAGCCTGAACAGCTAGGCCCCGCCCCTGACACGATTCTGGAGGAGGTGGAGTCGGAGGACGGAGATCCCGCCCTCGACTCAAGCGTAGGGGAGGTAGAACTTGGGGGCAGAGATTCTCCACCTGTAGGGACAGGTAGGGAGAAGTTGCCTGCCACAGACCCAAATCCCAAAGGGGCGGAGCCTGAGGGAAAGGAGCCGAAGCCGGCAGTCGTGGAGGTGCCACGGGCTGTAAGGGCTAAAGTCCCACCCAAAGGTCCACTCGCTAAGGGAGCCTCACCAAAGGTACCCCCTCGCAGGTCGTCTCGGACGCCTCAGCCAAGGAAACTCTGGCCAGATTCCCCCTACCCCAGCAGACACCAACTTGGGAAATCCCTAGAAAAACGCAGTACCCAATTGACAGCAAAAGGCTGCGGGGGACCCAAGCTACAGGTCAGTGTGGCCCCGCCACAGGGAGCGGTGAGCTGCAGTCCAAACAGGGATTAGGCAAGCCGCCCGGGGACGGGCGGCGCTGTACATAAGTTTAGTTAAGTTTAAGTTTAAGTTTAAGGTGTGTAATTTTAAGGCGATAGTATGCATAAGTAGTAGTTTGGAATCTGCCCAGCATGTGTGTTTGTTTGGGATCGGGGTCGAAAGACCCGGTCATGCCTTCACCTAGACCAGAATCTCTCGGGAGCCTGGCTGTATCGTTTAATTTGTTACAGGAACCAAAAGGATAATGAAGGGGATTCTCATCGTGTTTGCGGTGATCGGGTGTAGCCTGGTCTATCGGGGCTACACCAAGGACTCCATCATGTATGGCTGTTCCGGGGACACAGCCCCCATCGCAACCGATGGGACGGGAAGACGGGACATTGAAGAAACAGCCACCTATTTCCACAAAGGGAGGTGGCCAGGATGGCTGGGGCCGAACTCAACGGAATACTCCAGCCAGTCAGGATTTGAATACAGAGCGACTTCTCTAATGTGTCCCAGGGTGAGGATCATCGCACCCAGAGTCAGCGTTACCGTCGGGAAGAAGATTTGTTTGGTCTGCTACGGACATGTTCCTTTGGACCGATGGTGGTGGCTGCGGAAGCTGAGTAAGACCATGAAGAACTCCACGGTCGAGTGGGAGAGACTGGGTAACAATACCCATCGGACTATTATGGGGACTCATGGGGGGTTGAGTGTCTGTTGGGACAAATGGTGGGAACCAGATGAGGGGATTTACATCTGCATGTGGGGTTCAGAACGCGTCTGCCCCACAGGCGTCTCCATCTTTTTCCAAAGACAGTGGCAGGATGCTGGGAAAGGAATGAGGTGGGACGTCAGCACACAGGCGTGCGGAGTCCCGTACTCTCAGGTCCCAGTGAATGCCACTGAGCTCATCACCCGCCACCGCAAGCCCCTGCCCACAATTCCGGTAGCCAAAACCCGCAAGGAAGGGTGCCCCACCACTACCAAGGGACCTGGGAACAGATTGGTATTAGTGCCCACAAGACAGGTGCTGTACCAAGGGGTGCACTATGCGGTGGCCTCAGTGATTTTAAACCTCACTGAGGTGCGATTGCCAGAGTGGTGCCCCAAGGAAACGGAGCAATTGTACCAGGTCCTGTTAACAAACATGTTCAGACAGTTTTATGAGTTCGACTTTGCCGATGTCGACAGAGCCGGACTGTACACCACACCACATGAGGTCTTGGACAGGGTAGGGAGACAAAGAAGGGGTGCAGTAAATGATATTTTTTACAGCCTTTAACACAGGGACTTCCGTCATCAACACTCTGGATGACGTGGAGCTGTAGACTCAGGTTAATGATTTAAAAGGGCGGTTAAGAAAGATACTGATGGATGAGAATAAGGTAGTGGGTTCTGAGTTACATGAGGACCAGGCCATGACACTACACTTAAAAGAAATTATAGCTGAGCTGGAGAAACACGCTAAATGCTCTCATTAGAGAGGATCGGAATGCGTCAGATCAGGCTGCGCAGAACGAAGCGTGCGTGCTGTACGGGGCGTGGTTACTGGGAGAGGGCCACAGTAATCTGGAGGATTTAAAACAAGGTTTGGTCCCCTCCTGGATCAGCAATAAGCACCTCGCAGCCCTCCACCCTTTTGAGAACGCATTGAGTCCGTGCCAGCTCAGACTAGCTTCAGAGGCCTACCCAGTCCCAGTGGACTGTGGGAGGTCTAATCACACCATTATGGGTATAGTGGTAAGAATGCCAGTTATGGGAAAAACAGCTAAACCCGCCCCGGTATACAGGGTGGAGAACATTGGAGTCATTCAAGGGGTGCACACATTCGCTATACAGCGGTCCCACCATACGTCATTCGATGGGAGCATGCAATGACGGGTACCGACCTCTCGGGGTGCCGGAGCCGGGGAGCACACATCATCCTGTGTCCCCAGCACTTGAATGCCTATTCGAAACCACAGTGCGGGTTCAGAACTGTTGGCGCGAAGCCTATAAATTGCACCATGGAGGCAATGGCACAAGGCCATGTGCCCCCACAGGTGGCATATATAGGAGGTGGGACATACTGTGTCACCACTGCAGCGCCCCACTACCAACATGGACAGCACGGCTGGTGTCCGGTCAGTGACAGCAGCTTCTGCTTCAAACCCAAGGCAGAAGTTCAAGTGGCCCAAGAGCGAATTGTCCCCATTCCTGAACCTTCCACTGTTCACCTCACTGTCAAGGAAAATTTCACCGATCTCAATGATTCGTTGCACATTTTGGCTATATCATTCCCCCTCTCCCTGAACACCTCACCAAGATATTAAAAGCCATTGCCGTTTCACAGAAACATTTTTACATGCTGGAGCAGAAGACGTCAGACATAGGGGCAGACATATTGGATATAGTGACCCCACAGTGGTGGGACCTGTTCACTAATATAGAAGTCCCTTCTTGGATTAGGATAGCCTCCTACATCCTTGTAGTGTGTCAGGTTTTTATTGTGATCTATTTACTCTTTGTACACTGTAAAAAGGTCAGACATTCGCAGAAGTATGAGAACAGAGGAGAATGAAGGGAGCATTATGTGCGGGTAGACGAGGAGACACCCGTTTAGATTTTCGCTGCTATGTATAAAGTTAAAGTTTCCCTCCCTCCTCTATGTTTGATGTTTTTTCATGTGTAATTTTGTGTGTCCTTTATTTTTATTATTGAAATTCATTAAGTGAGTTGTTAATAAAAGATAATGTGTACGAACCAGGTGGTGTAGGGGTATTAGGCCCCCCTCCACGCCTGGAAATGAGTGTGTCAGATTTTAAATCCAATGTATTGTCATCTATAGATGCTTAATGTACACTGTAGGTTTTCTGAAATGGGAAATACATGTATCGTGGGATCATAAATAGGTAATTACAGGGGATGGTTTGATTGTGGAGAGTCAGAAAATTTTGCTCACCCAGATTTATGATACTTCAAGCAAGTTATTGTATCATCAGGGGGGACTGTAAGATCTGCAAAATTATTTTTGCCAGGTAAGGGTCCCTTGGCAGAAGAGGCCTTGATTTTAAAAGACTGTTTTAAAAGAAGCCCAGAAAAGGGGCTTACAAAATGGCCGCCAGACCCCGTGACCAGCTTTTTGGACACTTTAAAATGGTTCCTGCAGTCCCCAGACAGCCTTTGTGGATTCAGCCCACAGTAAGTTCTGGAAGGCCGTTTCGGAGAAAACGAAACCAGACAGAACCCCATACATATGGATTGGATGCAGATCCAGTCAGATCGGCCTGCAGATAAAGGCCATCTATATGTTTACCCAGACAAAGGGAAACAGTTTTATATTCATAGGGGGAGCATCAAAGACCCATTAAAGACATCAAGAAGACATTCAAAACAATACAAGATCATTCCAGACCAGAGATGGCCATCACCGGCCATCCCGAAAGCAGTTTAAATATAATAACTACCCCGTTGTGACACCAGCCCGCCAAAAGTTAAGCAAAGACTAACCTTGATTTGGCGGGAGATAAAGGCCTCTTTTGAGAAGTATATCTGGGAGACCCGGGGTAGCGATCGAGGTTCTGAGGAGGTTCACAGGATCCGGGGCTTCAGCTGGGCTTCTACATCGGTACGGAGTTCACGCGGAGACGATGGAGGATCGAGGTTCGAGATGGGAGGTCGAGTCAGCATCTAATGCTGGGGTAACTGTCGGGAGATCATCGACCAACCCCGGGACGCTGACAAGTATAGGTGAAACCTATATGAAAACGGTGAACCAACTGGGCTGTGCGACGAAACCCATACGAAAATGATAAAACAGTTGGTCTCTCCCCGCACCGACTTCCAGGCCTGCTGACATCCAGCCTGTCTGTGGCCTTCACCTCGAGGAAGAAGAGAGAGTGTCGCAACCCGCAGCGCTGACCACGTGGAGACAGGACGCCTGAAAGGATCAAAACGCAGACCTTTTTCAAAACTGTATACTTTCCAACTGGATTGGTGAGCATGTTTCTGGCCCCTCACAATCTGATCTAGATAGGCTTAGGGGGTGGGCATTTAAAGGGCAATTTTAATAATGAGTTGTTGTCCCTCGATGTTCTGTTTGTTTCCCCATTTCGTGATGACTTTTGTAAAGTATACTATGCCTGCATATATCTTAGCCAGTACTGTATTATGATTTGTTTTTCCCTCCCATGTACCTTATTGGCTTGCAGTTTGATCTGTTCCTTTCTGCAATAAAGTTTCATTTCATTTTCATTAAACCTGGTCTATAGAGTTTTCTCTGCATTGTAGTTCCTGCCTCAAAGTCCAGTGTCTAGAACCTAAGGGGCGAGTGGGTCGAACCACTCAAGGTTTTACTGTGCGAGAGAGGGAGGCCTCTGGAGAGAGAGAGACCTCTGCGATCGCAGAAAACCCCTTACACCAGAGATGTCAGGGAACATAGGGTCTGATGAAAGGGAGGAACTGAAAGAAATCAGTATTTGTAGGGAAATGGTGTTAGGGAAATTGATGGGAATGAGGGCCGATAAATCCCCAGGGCCTGATAATCTACATCCTAGGGCACTTAAGGAAGTGGCCCTAGAAATAGTAGATGTATTGTTGGTCATCTTCCAAAATTCTATAGACTCTGGAACAGTACCCATGGATTGGAGGGTAGCTAATGTTACCCCACTATTCAATAAAGGTGGTAGAGAGAAAACGGGGAATTACAGACTGGTGAGCCTGACATCGGTAGTGGGGAAAATGCTAGAGTCCATTATAAAAGATGTACTAGCAGAGCACTTGGAAAACAGTGACAGGATCGGACAAAGTCAACATGGATTTACAAAAGGTAAATCGTGCTTGACTAATCTACTGGAATTTTTTGAGGATGTAACTGGTAAAATAGATAAGGGAGAACCAGTGGATGTGGTGTATTTGGACTTTCAAATGGCTTTCGATAAGGTCCCGCATAAGAGATTAGCGTGTAAATTTAAGGCACATGCGGTTGGGGGCAAGGTATTGACTTGGATAGAGAACTGGTTGGCAGACAGAAAGCAAAGAGTTGGAATAAACGGGTCTTTTTCCTAATGGCAGGCAGTGACTAGTGGGGTACCGCAGGGATCAGTCCTTGGACCCCAGCTATTCACAATATATATTAATGATCTAGATGAGGGAAGTAGATGTAATATCTCCAAGTTTGCAGACGACACAAAGCTGGGTGGGCGTGTGTGCTGTGAGGAGGATGCCGAGAAACTCCAGTATGATTTGGACAGTTTGGGTGATTGGGCAGAAGCATGGCAGATGCAATATAATGTGGATAAATGCGAGGTTATCCACTTTCGTGTCAAAAACAGGAAGACAGATTATTATCTGAATGGCAATAGATTGGGAGAAGGGGAAGTGCAATGAGACCTGGGTGTCCTTGTGCACCAGTCGCTGAAGGTAAGCATGCAGGTGCAGCAGGCAGTTAAGAAGGCAAATGGAATGTTGGCTTTTGTAGCGAGAGGGTTTGAGTACAGGAACAATGATGTCTTGCTGCAGTTGTACAGGGCCTTGGTGAGACCACATCTTGAGTATTGTGTGCAGTTTTGGTCGCCTTACCTGAGGAAGGATGTTCTTGCCATGGAGGGAGTGCAGCGAAGATTCACCAGGCTGATACCTGGGATGGCAGGAATGACGTATGAGGAGAGATTGGGTCAATTGGGCTTATACTCGCTGGAGTTTAGAAGAATGAGAGGGGATCTCATTGAAACTTATAAAATTCTAACAGGACTGGACAGACTAGATGCAGGAAGGATGTTCCCGATGGTCGGGGAGTCCAGAACCAGGGGTCACAGTCTAAGGATAAGGGGTAAGCCATTTAGGACAGAGATGAGGAGGAATTTCTTCACCCAGAGAGTGGTGAACCTGTGGAATTCTGTACCACAGAAGGGAGTAGAGGCCAATTCATTAAATATATTCAAGCAGGAGTTGGATATATTTCTTAAGGCTAAAGTGATCAAGGGATATGGAGAGAAGGCAGGAACGGGGTACTGAATTTGGATGATCAGTCATGATCTCATTGAATGGCGGAGCAGGCTCGAGGGGCCGAATGGCCTACTCCTGCTCCTATCTTCTATGTTTCTATGTTTCTATGACCTCAATTTTGCTAACTAGCCTTCTCTGTGGTACTTTGTCGAACGCCTTCCTAAAATCTCAACTCAACATCAGAAAAGCCGAACTTATCACCATAGGGATCGCGAGATCTTTGTGGGAAGCTTACTTTGGGGTCAGCGGCGAACGCCTTTGTTTCGCCGCTGACCGCAAATTACAGGCTAGTATCTGGAGATTTGCATAGGTGACTGTTGTGGTCAACAGGAAACCCTCTCAGCAGAAGAAACATCAGCCACTGTTGATGGGTGCTAACAGTTCAACAGGGAGGTGACTGAAGGCAAGACAAAAGAGGACTTTTTAAAGAATGGGACAGAGTTAGCAAGATGACAACATTTCAGGAGAGCATTCCTGAGTGTGCAATTAAGGTAGCTGAAAGCTCTGCCTCCAAAGAGGGAGCAGAGGATGGGGATCACAGAGGAGGCCAGAATCAAAAGGATAGTGTGTGATGGAACAAAGGGCTGAAAGAAGTATGCAGGGGTAGTGACAACTCCATGGGGGTAACTTTCAACTTCTGCAGGGGCGTAAAACTGACGCCCCCTGTTATGCACCCAATTTTCCTATCCAATGAAATCCATATAGTTAAACCTATTTACAGAAATATATATTAAAACATTTGTTTTATTCACCAATGTACTGAGTGATCGCCAAATTATGGCGAGATCTGTCACTGGTTTGGGTGGAACATAAGCCACAGAAACGTTGGTCTCACAAACTGCATGCTGCCTTTGTAAGACTCTAGGGTGTTCTGAATGGCAACATTGTAGTGCTGTGGGGAGAATGCCTGCTGGGTTCACCTCAGTTTTGTGAGCAGCTTTACTGGGGATCCAACCTCCTCCTCAAATCATGACAATCAAATTGCATAATGTATTGCAATATTGTTATGTTCCTCTACAAACTGGGTGTATCCAGACTACACAATTGCCTGAATATTCTGCCCTCCATCATAAAGCTGGTGAATGATCTGTTCTAGCATGCTCTTGGTGTGTGATGGGTCTGTTGAACTGTTGGCACCCATCAACAGTCACAACGCAGCCAGTGTCGGAGGCAATGAATGACTGACCGCAAAATCAGGATTTCCGCGTTAGGATGAGCATGTGCTAAATCCTGAACTTGCAGTCAGTTCCAAAGGGGCAATAACAACGAAGGCGGTTCCTTCGCTGTTATTACCCACCGCAAATTCTGGGCCACTGTGTCTTTGGTGCTGTGGTGTAATTCATTCATTCATTCATTCATTCTTTCATACTTGTCATTGTTGTGATTAAATGGGGCCTCTTCCTTAAAATTGCTATTTGTTTTTGAAGCAGGAGGAAGCAATAAAATGTTGAAGAAGACAGAACGTCACTTTAATTAATTTATTACAAACTAGCTGGAATGCCCGGCGGTGCCGAGGCTTTTTCGAGGACATGTTGTTGTTGGAAGAGAGAGAGAGCGCGACTGGGGGGAAGAGAGAGAGGCGACTGGGGGGAAGAGAGAGAGCGACTGGGGGGAAGAGAGAGAGTGACTGGGGGGAAGAGAGAGAGCGACTGGGGGAAGAGAGAGAGCAACTGGGGGGAAGAGAGAGCGCGACTGGGGGGAAGGGGGGTGGGAAAAGGGGGGGAGGGGGGTGGGGAAAAAGGGGGGGAGGGGGGTGGGGAGGGAGGGGGGAGAGAGGGGGAGAGGAGGGGGGGAGAGGGGAGGAGGAAGGGGAGGGGAAGGGGAGGGGGAGAGGGGGGAGGGGAGAGGGGGAGGAAGGGGAGGGGGAGGGGGAGGGAGGGGGAGGGGAAGGGGGGATGGGAGGTGGAGGGAGGGGGAGGGAGAGGGGAAGGGGAGGGGGAGGGGAGGGGGGAGGGGGAGGGGGAAGGAGGGGGAGGGGGTGGAGGGGGAGGGGGAGGGGGGAGGAAGGGGAGGGGAGGAAGGGGAGGGGAGGGGAGGAAGGGGAGGGGGAGGGGAGGAAGGGGAGGGGAGGAGGAGGGGGAGGAAGGGGAGGGGGGATGGGAGGGGGAGCGGAGGGGAGGGGGAGAGGGGGGGAGGGGAGGGGAGGGGTGGGGAAGGTGGGGGAAGGAGGGGGGGAGCCAGCAGACCCTCTCCCCTCTGCCGGGGATGGCTCCGCTGAGCTCCGTGCCGCCCCACGCACTGACATGCCGAGCGCAGCACCCGGTCAGCCCGAGCCCCGCCCTCCCGAGGCCGGGCCTGAGGCGGCTTGAGACGGCCGATTGTGGCTGGCCGGGCCCGGTTGCCTTGGTAACCCTCCTCCCCGTTCCGGCCTCCCGATCTCCAGGACCGGGCCTGGGCCTGAGCGGCTTGAGACGGCCGATTGCGGCTGTCGAGCCTGGTTGCCGGGGTAACCCTCTCCACTCCCCCTCCCCTCCCGAGCCCCGCCCCCCCCCGCTAACCTGCTCACTTCCCTCTGGCCGCGCTCTGTGTGGAGGTGCGCGTGCGCCGTGCAGCGCGAGCGCGAATGAAGCGTGAGAAGCTTGCAGTGAGCCCAGCCAGCCTTTACCAAGATGGCTGGCCGTGGGTTTGGAATCAGGCCCAGCGGGACGGCCGGTGCGTCGCTCGGGCGTGGCTGGGCAACAGACGCCCAGGCTTCGAGGCCTGCCTGCAAAAACGGGGAAAGGTAGGAAAATTAATGAGATTAGATAAAAGATTTAGAGATTAATTAACTTTTTTAAAAAACAATTTGTGTTTTAAAAGCAACTTTTTTTTTTAAAGATGCAGAAAGTGGGAAAAAGAAATGAAAAGTTTGGAATCAAGATGGCGGCGATTCACCTCGGTTCAGAACGATAAGGCCCCCCCACACACACACCGATTGGTCGATCGTCAGGTCACCGAAGCGTAGGATTGGTCAATCGTCCCGCCACTCGGCTCTAGGAGGGCCCGCCTGCACGCGCCACGAACCCGCCCCCACCACGCAGCGATTGGTCGACCGTCGGGTCGCTCGACCGTACGATTGGTCGACCTTGATGTCACTGTATGCTAATGAGCGGATAATAAGCGGAATGTTGAATGTTTTTTGGATACCGCGGGCGCAATTTTTGTCCGACCGAAAAGTAAATACACTTATGACCGTTCTGGAGTCGTAAGCTTTCTTTTGATGTAACACGCATGTAGGTACGCTCTATAACTTTAGAGTGTATAGCTGGACAGACAGACAGACAGACAGATGGAATGACAGACAGAAGAACCGCTTTATATATATATATAAGATACAGTGAACAATAAGAAGACAGAGCATGATGCCAGAGGTTATATAAAAAATTATTGTTGGAGTGCATACTAGAGGTTTTATGGGCATTGCTGATATTTATTTTTGACCAAAACATTCAGCAGCCATATTAACATCACTTCTCAGATTCAGCAGTGGACTCTGATATCGAGGTGTTCTCTTTGTTGCCCTGTAGTTTGAACAGTTGGACTATCATCTGCTCAGACAATGAAAAATATTTCCTAAGTGTCCATCGGTCCTGTGCTGTTGGGTTTCATGTTCTATCGTATTGTAACATAGCTTTTGCAGCCCTTTTCAAGCTAATATATTTTCTGCAAGTCCCTTTCAGATTTCAACAATTCTTTTACACTTTTATACATTTTTTTTGGCAAGAATGACCTATGCTGTGTCTAATTGCAGTGGCTTATCATTTTTGTACTGTGTAACTAACACATGAAGTTCTATCTCACCAAAACACAGGCTAATGTGACCGGTGTCATGATTCCGCCACCACCCCACACCCCCATACTTTTAACTGCCACTAGTACAGTTACTTGCATCAATAAAATGAACTATATCCATTTATGGCTCTATATTTAAGGGGAGTCAGGAAAGAAGCATGGGAGTGCGGTTGCAGGGGGAAACCCAGAAATCCTGGGGATGTGAAGGTCCTGTTGAATTTAACAGTAGGAACTCATTATCATTTTTAATTCTGTTTCCTGCCTGGTAGCTGGTCAGATTGACAGACTGGTGCTGCCAGACAGGAAAGCCAGCAGTAGGAGGCCACAGTCTGGGACCGTTGTGGACAGTGACCGGCAATCGGGGGGCAGGGAAAGTTTGGGAATTGGACGTGGGGGTGGGAGGCCGGGGGATGGGCAGAATACTTGAGATCGTGGGTTTGGGGGGTTGATCGTGAGGCAGAATACTTGAGATCGGGGGGTTGGGGTGCGATCGTGAGACAGAATACTTGAGATCGGGGGTTTGGGGCGGCCGATCGTGAGGCAGAATACTTGAGATCGGGGGTTTCGGGGGGCTGATTGTGAGGCAGAATACTTCAGATCAGGGGTTTGGGGGGTCGATCATGGGGCAGAATACTTGAGATCGGGGGTTTGGGGGGCCGACTGTGAGGCAGAATACATGAGATCGGGGGTATGGGGGGCGAGCGTGAGGCAGAATACTTGAGATCGGGGGTTTGGGGGGGTCGATCGTGGGGCAGAATACTTGAGATCGGGGGTTTGGGGGGTCGATCGTGGGGCAGAATACTTGAGATCGGGGGTTTGGGGGTCGATCGTGAAGCAGAATACTTGAGATCGGGTGTTTGGGGGGGTCGATCGTGGGGCAGAATACTTGAGATCGGGGGCTTGGGGGGTCGATCGTGGGGCAGAATACTTGAGATCGGGGGTTCGGGGGGTCGATCGTGGGGCAGGATACTTGAGAGAGGGGGTTAGGGGGTCGATCGTGGGCAGAATACTTGAGATTGGGGGTTTGGGGGTCGATCGTGGGGCAGAATACTTGAGATCGGCGGTTTGGGGGGTCGATCGTGGGGCAGAATACTTGAGATCGGAGGTTTGGGGGGCCGATCGTGGGGCAGAATACTTGAGATCGGGGGTTTGGGGGGGTCAATCATGGGGCAATATACTTGAGATCGGGGGTTTGGGGGAATTGATCGTGGGGCAGAATACTTGAGATCGGGAGTTTGGGGGTCGATCGTGGGGCAGAATACTTAAGAGCAGGGGTTTGGGGGGTCAATCATGGGGCAGAACACTTGAGATCGGGGGATTGGGGGGTCGATCGGGCGGCAGAATACATGAGATCGGGGGTTTGGGAGGGGTCGATCATCGGGCAATATACTTCAGATCGGGGGTTTGGGGGCTCAATCGTGGGGCAGAATACTTGAGATCGGGGGTTTGGGGGGGTCGATCGTGGGGCAGAATACTTGAGATCGGGGGTATTGGGGGGTCGATCATGGGGCAGAATACTTGAGATCGGGGGTTCGGGGGGTCGATCGTGGGGCAGAATACTTGAGATCGGGGGTTTGGGGGGTCGATCGTGGGGCAGGATACTTGAGATCGGGGGTTTGGGGTGGTCGATCGTGGGGCAGAATACTTCAGATCGAGGGTTTGGGGGGGTCAATCGTGGGGCAGAATACTTCAGATCGGGGATTTGGGGGGTGCGATCGTGGGGCAGAATAATTGAGATCGGGAGTTTGGGGGGTTCGATCGTGGGGCAGAATACTTGAGACCGGGGGTTTGGGGGGTTGATCGTGGGGCAGAATAATTGAGATCGGGGTTTTGGGGGGTCGATCGAGGGGCAGAATACTTGAGATCGGGGGTTTGGGGGCCGATCGTGGGGTAGAATACTTGAGATCGGGGGTTTGGGGGGGTCGATCGTGGGGCAGAATACTTGAGATCGGGGGTTTGGGGGGGTCGATCGTGGGGCAGAATACATGAGATCGGGGCTTTGGGGGGTCGATCGTGGGGCAGAATACTTGAGATCGGGCGTTTGGGGGGTCGATCGTGGGGCAGAATACTTGAGATCGTTTTTTTTGGCGGTGTCGATCATGGGGCTGAATACTTGAGATCGGGGGTTTGGGGGGGTCGATCGTGAGGAAGAATACTTGAGATCGGGGGTTTGAGGGGTCAATCATGGGGCAGAATACTTGAGATCGGGGGTTTGGGGGGTCGATCGTGGGGCAGGATACTTGAGATCGGGGGTTTGGGGGGTCAATCTTGGGGCAGAATACTTGAGATTGGGTTTTTGGGGGTGTCGATCGTGGTGCAGAATTATTGAGATCAGCGATTTAGGGGAGTCAATCGTGAGGCATGATTACTTGAGATTGGGGGTTTGGGGGGTCGATCATGGGGCAGAATACTTGAGATCGGGGGTTTGGGGGGTCGGCCTTGGGGCAGAATACTTGAGCTCGGGTTTTGGGGGGGTCGATCGTGAGGCAGAACACTTGAGTTCAGGGGATTGGGGGGGTCAATCGTGGGTCAGAATACTTGAGATCGGGTGTTTGGGGGGGTCGATCGTGGTGCAGAATACTTGAGATCGGGGGTTTTGGGGGGTCGATCGTGGGGCAGAATAATTGAGATCGGGGGGTTGGGGGGGTCGATCGTGGGGCAGAATACCTGAGATCAGGGGTTGGGGGGGTCAATTGTGGGGCAGAATACTTGAGATCTGGGGTTTGGGAGGGGTCGATCATGGGGCAATATACTTGAGATCGGGGGTTTGGGGGGTCAATCGTGGGGCAGAATATTGAGATCGGGGGTTTGGGGGGTCGATCGTGGGGCAGAATACTTGAGATCGGGTGTTTGGGGGGTCGATCTTCGGGCAGAATACTTGAGATCGGGGGGTTGGGGGTTCGATCGTGGGGCAGAATACTTGAGATCGGGGGTTTGGGGGGGCGATCGTGGAGCAGAATACTTGAGGTCGGTGTTTTGCGGGGGTTGATCGTGGGGCAGAATACTTGAAATCGGTGGCTTGGGGGGTCAATCGTGGGGCAGAATACTTGAGATCAGTGGCTTGGGGGGTCAATCTTCGGGCAGAATACTTGAGATCGAGGGTTTGGGGGGGTCGATCGTGGGGCAGAATATTGAGACCGGGGATTTGGGGGGTGCGATCGTGGGGCAGAATAATTGAGATCGGGAGTTTGGGGGGTTCGATCGTGGGGCAGAATACTTGAGACCGGGGGTTTGGGGGGTTGATCGTGGGGCAGAATAATTGAGATCGGGGGTTTGGGGGGTCGATTGAGGGGCAGAATACATGAGATCGGGTGTTAGGTGGGTCAATCGTGGGGCAGAATACTTGAGATCGGGGGTTTGGGGGCCGATTGTGGGGTAGAATACTTGAGATCGGGGGTTTGGGGGGTCGATCGTGGGGCAAAATACTTGAGATCGGGGGTTTGGGGGGGTCGATCGTGGGGCAGAATACTTGAGATCGGGGCTTTGGGGGGTCGATCGTGGGCAGAATACTTGAGATCGGGCGTTTGGGGGGTCGATCGTGGGGCAGAATACTTGAGATCAGTTTTTTGGCGGGGTCGATCATGGGGCTGAATACTTGAGATCGGGGGTTTGGGGGGTCGATCGTGAGGAAGAATACTTGAGATCGGGGGATTGAGGGGTCAATCGTGGGGCAGAATACTTGAGATCGGGGGTTTGGGGGGTCGATCGTGGGGCAGGATACTTGAGATCGAGGGTTTGGGGGGTCAATCTTGGGGCAGAATACTTGAGATCGGGGGTTTGGGGGGTCGATCGTGGGGCAGAATACTTGAGATCGGGTTTTTGGGGGTGTCGATCGTGGGGCAGAATTATTGAGATCGGCGATTTAGGGGAGTCTATCGTGAGGCATGATTACTTGAGATTGGGGGTTTGGGGGGTCGATCATGGGGCAGAATACTTGAGATCGGGGGTTTGGGGGGGTCGATCGTGGGGCAGAATACTTGAGATCGTTTTTTTGGGGGGGTCGATCGTGGTGCAGAATACATGAGATCGGGGGTTTTGGGGGGTCGATCGTGGGGCAGAATAATTGAGATCGGGGGATTGGGGGGGTCGATCGTGGGGCAGAATACCTGAGATCAGGGGTTGGGGGTGTCAATTGTGGGGCAGAATACTTGAGATCGGTGGTTTGGGGGGTCGATCGTGGGGCAGAATACTTGAGATCGGGGGTTTGGGGGGTCAATCATGGGGCAGAATACTTGAGATCGGGGGATTGGGGGGTCGATCGGACGGCAGAATACTTGAGATCTGGGGTTTGGGAGGGGTCGATCATGGGGCAATATACATGAGATCGGGGGTTTGGGGGGTCAATCGTGGGGCAGAATACTTGAGATCGGGGGTTTGGGGGGGTCGATCGTGGGGCAGAATACTTGAGATCGGGTGTTTGGGGGGGTCGATCGTGGGGCAGAATACTTGAGATCGGGGGTTTGGGGGGTCGATCGTGGGGCAGAATACTTGAGATCGGGGGTTTGGGGGGTCGATCGTGGGGCAGGATACTTGAGATCTGGGGTGTGGGGGGGTCGATCGTGGGGTAGAATACTTGAGATCGGGGTTTTGGGGGGTCGATCTTGGGGCAGAATACTTGAGATCTGTGGTGTGGGGGGGTCGATCGTGGGGCAGATTACTTGAGATCGGGTGTTTGGGGGGGTTCGATCGTGGGGCAGAATACTTGAGATCGGGGGTTTGGGGGGTCGATCGTGGGGCAGAATACTTGAGATCTGGGGTTTGGGGGGTCGATCTTGGGGCAGAATACTTGAGATCGGGAGGTAGGGGGTTCGATCGTGGGGCAGAATACTTGAGATCGGGGGTTTGGGGGGTCGATCGTGGGGCAGAATACTTGAGATCGGGGGTTTGGGGGGTCGATCTTGGGGCAGAATACTTGAGATCTGGGGTGTGGGGGGGTCGATCGTGGGGCAGATTACTTGAGATCGGGTGTTTGGTGGGGTTCGATCGTGGGGCAGAATACTTGAGATCGGGCGTTTGGGGGGGTCGATCGTGGGGCTGAATACTTGAGATCGGGGGTTTGGCGGGTCGATCGTGGGGCAGAATACTTGAGACCGTGGGATTGGGGGGGTCGATCGTGGGGCAGAATACTTGAGATCAGGGGTTTGGGGGGTCAATCGTGGGGCAGAATACTTGAGATCCGGGCGTTGGGGTGTCGATCGTGGGGCAGAATACTTGAGATTGGGGGTTTGGGGGGGTCGATCGTGGGGCAGAATACTTGAGATCGGGGGTTTGGGGGTGTTCGATCGTGGGGCAGTATACTTGATATCTGGGGTTTCGGGGGTCGATCGTGGAGCAGAATACTTGAGATTGGGGGTTTGGGGGTCGACCGTGGGGCAGAATACTTGAGATTGGGGGTTTGGGGGGTCGATCGTGGGGCAGAATACTTGAGATCGGGGAATTAGGGGTCGATCGTAAGGCAGAATACTTGAGATCGGGGGTTTGGTGGGTCGATCGTGGGGCAGAATACTTGAGATCGGGGGTTTGGGGTGTCGATCATGGGGCAGAATACTTGAGATGGGATTTTTGGGGGGTCGATCGTGAGGCAGAATATTTGAGATCGGGGGTTTGGGGGTTTGATCGTGGAGCAGAATACTTGAGATCGGGGGTTTGGGGGGGTCGATCGTGGGGCAGAATACTTGAGATCGGGGGTTTGAGGGTCGATCGTGGGGCAGAATAGTTGAGATTCGGGGTTTAGGTGATCGATCGTGGGGCAGAATATTTGAGATCGGGGGTTTGGGGGGTCGATCGCGGGGCAGAATACTTGAGATCAGGGGTTTGGGGGTCGGTCGTGGGGCAGAATATTTGAGATCGGGGGTTTGGGGGTTCGATCGTGGGGCAGAATAATTGAGATCGGGGTTTTCGGGGGTCGATCGTGGGGCAGAATACTTGAGATCGGGGGTTTAGGGGTTCAATCGTGGGGCAGAATACGAGGTCGGGGATTTGGGTTGGTCGATCGAGGGGCAGAATACTTGAGATCGTGAGCTTGGGGGGGGTTCGATCGTGAGGCAGAATACTTGAGATCGGGGGTTTGTGGGTTGATCATGGGGCAGAATACTTGAGATCGGGGCTTTGGGGGGTCGATCGTGGGGCAGAATACTTGAGATCGGGCGTTTGGGGGGTCGATCGTGGGGCAGAATACTTGAGATCAGTTTTTTGGCGGGGTCGATCATGGGGCTGAATACTTGAGATCGAGGGTTTGGGGGGGTCGATCGTGAGGAAGAATACTTGAGATCGGGGGATTGAGGGGTCAATCGTGGGGCAGAATACTTGAGATCGGGGGTTTGGGGGGTCGATCGTGGGGCAGGATACTTGAGATCGAGGGTTTGGGGGGTCAATCTTGGGGCAGAATACTTGAGATCGGGGGTTTGGGGGGTCGATCGTGGGGCAGAATACTTGAGATCGGGTTTTTGGGGGTGTCGATCGTGGGGCAGAATTATTGAGATCGGCGATTTAGGGGAGTCTATCGTGAGGCATGATTACTTGAGATTGGGGGTTTGGGGGGTCGATCATGGGGCAGAATACTTGAGATCGAGTGTTTGGGGGGTCGGCCTTGGGGCAGAATACTTGAGCTCGGGTTTTGGGGGGGTCGATCGTGAGGCAGAATACTTGAGTTCAGGGGATTGGGGGGGTCAATCGTGGGTCAGAATACTTGAGATCGGGGGTTTGGGGGGGTCGATCGTGGGGCAGAATACTTGAGATCGGGTGTTTGGGGGGGTCGATCGTGGTGCAGAATACTTGAGATCGGGGGTTTTGGGGGGTCGATCGTGGGGCAGAAGAATTGAGATCGGGGGATTGGGGGGGTCGATCGTGGGGCAGAATACCTGAGATCAGGGGTTGGGGGTGTCAATTGTGGGGCAGAATACTTGAGATCGGGGGTTTTGGGGGGTCGATCATGGGGCAGAATACTTGAGATCGGGGGTTTGGGGGGTCGATCGTGGGGCAGAATACTTGAGATCGGGGGTTTGGGGGGGTCAATCATGGGGCAGAATACTTGAGATCGGGGGTTTGGGGGGTCGATCGTGGGGCAGAATACTTGAGATCGGGGGATTGGGGGGTCGATCGGACGGCAGAATACTTGAGATCTGGGGTTTGGGAGGGGTCGATCATGGGGCAATATACTTGAGATCGGGGGTTTGGGGGGTCAATCGTGGGGCAGAATACTTGAGATCGGGGGTTTGGGGGGGTCGATCGTGGGGCAGAATACTTGAGATCGGGTGCTTGGGGGGGTCGATCGTGGGGCAGAATACTTGAGATCGGGGGTTTGGGGGGTCGATCGTGGGGCAGAATACTTGAGATCGGGGGTTTGGGGGGTCGATCGTGGGGCAGGATACCTGAGATCGGGGGTTTGGGGGGTCGATCGTGGGGCAGAATGCTTGAGATTGGGGGTTTGGGGTGGTCGATTGTGGGGCAGAATACTTGAGATCGGCGGTTTGGGGGTTCGAAACTGGGGCAGAATACTTGAGATCGGGGGTTTGGGGGGTCGATCTTGGGGCAGAATACCTGAGATCGGGAGGTAGGGGGTTCGATCGTGGGGCAGAATACTTGAGATCGGGGGTTTGGGGGGTCGATCGTGGGGCAGAATACTTGAGATCTGGGGTTTGGGGGGGTCGATCTTGGGGCAGAATACCTGAGATCGGGAGGTAGGGGGTTCGATCGTGGGGCAGAATACTTGAGATCGGGGGTTTGGGGGGGTCGATCGTGGGGTAGAATACTTGAGATCGGGGGTTTGGGGGGGTCGATCGTGGGGCAGATTACTTGAGATCGGGCGTTTGGGGGGGTCGATCGTGGGGCTGAATACTTGAGACCGTGGGATTGGTGGGGTCGATCGTGGGGCAGAATACTTGAGATCAGGGGTTTGGGGGGTCAATCGTGGGGCAGAATACTTGAGATCGGGGCGTTGGGGTGTCGATCGTGGGGCAGAATACTTGAGATCGGGGGTTTGGGGGGGTTCGATCGTGGGGCAGTATACTTGATATCTGGGGTTTCGGGGGTCGATCGTGGAGCAGAATACTTGAGATTGGGGGTTTGGGGGTCGACCGTGGGGCAGAATACTTGAGATTGGGGGTTTGGGGGGTCGATCGTGGGGCAGAATACTTGAGATCGGGGAATTGGGGGTCGATCGTAAGGCAGAATACTTGAGATCGGGGGTTTGGTGGGTCGATCGTGGGGCAGAATACTTGAGATCGGGGGTTTGGGGTGTCGATCATGGGGCAGAATACTTGAGATGGGATTTTTGGGGGGTCGATCGTGAGGCAGAATATTTGAGATCGGGGGTTTGGGGGTTTGATCGTGGAGCAGAATACTTGAGATCGGGGGTTTGGGGAGTCGGTCGTGGGGCAGAATACTTGAGATCGGGTGTTTGGGGGGGTCGATCGTGAGACAGAATACTTGAGATCAGGGGTCGGGAGGTCGATCGTGGGGCAGAATACTTGAGATCGGGGGTTTGGGGGGGTCGATCGTGGGGCAGAATACTTGAGATCGGGGGTTTGAGGGTCGATCGTGGGGCAGAATAGTTGAGATTCGGGGTTTGGGTGATCGATCGTGGGGCAGAATATTTGAGATTGGGGGTTTGGGGGGTCGATCGCGGGGCAGAATACTTGAGATCAGGGGTTTGGGGGTCGGTCGTGGGGCAGAATATTTGAGATCGGGGGTTTGGGGGTTCGATCGTGGGGCAGAATAATTGAGATCGGGGGTTTAGAGGTTCAATCGTGGGGCAGAATACGAGGTCGGGGATTTGGGTTGGTCGATCGAGGGGCAGAATACTTGAGATCGTGAGCTTGGGGGGGTTCGATCGTGAGGCAGAATACTTGAGATCGGGGGTTTGTGGGTTGATCATGGGGCAGAATACTTGAGATCGGGGGTTTGGGGTGTCGATCGTGGGGCAGAACACTTGAGATTGGGGTTTTGGTGGGATCGATCGTTGGGCAGAAACTTGAGATCGGGGGTTTGGGAGGTCGATCGTGGGGCAGAATACTTGAGATCGGGGGTTTGGGGCGGTCGATCGTGAGACAGAATACATGAGATCGGGGGTCGGGGTGGTCGAGCGTGGGGCAGAATACTTGAGATCGGGGGTTTGGGGGGGTCGATCGTGGGGCAGATTACTTGAGATGGGGCGTTTGGGGGGGTCGATCGTGGGGCTGAATACTTGAGATCGGGGGTTTGGCGGGTCGATCGTGGGGCAGAATACTTGAGACCGTGGGATTGGGGGGGTCGATCGTGGGGCAGAATACTTGAGATCAGGGGTTTGGGGGGTCAATCGTGGGGCAGAATACTTGAGATCGGGGCGTTGGGGTGTCAATCGTGGGGCAGAATACTTGAGATTGGGGGTTTGGGGGGGTCGATCGTGGGGCAGAATACTTGAGATCGGGGGTTTGGGGGGGTTCGATCGTGGGGCAGTATACTTGATATCTGGGGTTTGGGGGTCGACCGTGGGGCAGAATACTTGAGATTGGGGGTTTGGGGGGTCGATCGTGGGGCAGAATACTTGAGATCGGGGGTTTGGGGGGTCGATCGTGGGGCAGAATACTTGAGATCGGGGAATTGGGGGTCGATCGTAAGGCAGAATACTTGAGATCGGGGGTTTGGTGGGTCGATCGTGGGGCAGAATACTTGAGATCGGGGGTTTGGTGGGTCGATCGTGGGGCAGAATACTTGAGATTGGGGGTTTGGGGGGTCGATCGTGGGGCAGAATACTTGAGATCGGGGAATTGGGGGTCGATCGTAAGGCAGAATACTTGAGATCGGGGGTTTGGTGGGTCGATCGTGGGGCAGAATACTTGAGATCGGGGGTTTGGGGTGTCGATCATGGGGCAGAATACTTGAGATGGGATTTTTGGGGGGTCGATCGTGAGGCAGAATATTTGAGATCGGGGGTTTGGGGGTTTGATCGTGGAGCAGAATACTTGAGATCGGGGGTTTGGGGAGTCGGTCGTGGGGCAGAATACTTGAGATCGGGTGTTTGGGGTGGTCGATCGTGAGACAGAATACTTGAGATCAGGGGTCGGGGAGTCGATCGTGGGGCAGAATACTTGAGATCGGGGGTTTGAGGGTCGATCGTGGGGCAGAATAGTTGAGATTCGGGGTTTGGGTGATCGATCGTGGGGCAGAATATTTGAGATCGGGGGTTTGGGGGGTCGATCGCGGGGCAGAATACTTGAGATCAGGGGTTTGGGGGTCGGTCGTGGGGCAGAATATTTGAGATCGGGGGTTTGGGGGTTCGATCGTGGGGCAGAATAATTGAGATCGGGGTTTTCGGGGGTCGATCGTGGGGCAGAATACTTGAGATCGGGGGTTTAGGGGTTCAATCGTGGGGCAGAATACGAGGTCGGGGATTTGGGTTGGTCGATCGAGGGGCAGAATACTTGAGATCGTGAGCTTGGGGGGGTTCGATCGTGGGGCAGAATACTTGAGATCGGGGGTTTGGGGGGGTTCGATCGTGGGGCAGTATACTTGATATCTGGGGTTTCGGGGGTCGATCGTGGAGCAGAATACTTGAGATTGGGGGTTTGGGGGTCGACCGTGGGGCAGAATACTTGAGATTGGGGGTTTGGGGGGTCAATCGTGGGGCAGAATACTTGAGATCGGGGGTTTGGGGGGGTCGATCGTGGGGCAGAATACTTGAGATCGGGGGTTTGGGGGGGTCGATCGTGGGGCAGAATACTTGAGATCGGGGGTTTGGGGGGTCGATCGTGGGGCAGAATACTTGAGATCGGGGGTTTGGGGGGTCGATCGTGGGGCAGAATACTTGAGATCGGGGGTTTGGGGGGTCGATCGTGGGGCAGGATACCTGAGATCGGGGGTTTGGGGGGTCGATCGTGGGGCAGAATGCTTGAGATTGGGGGTTTGGGGTGGTCGATCGTGGGGCAGAATACTTGAGATCGGCGGTTTGGGGGTTCGAAACTGGGGCAGAATACTTGAGATCGGGGGTTTGGGGGGTCGATCTTGGGGCAGAATACTTGAGATCGGGAGGTAGGGGGTTCGATCGTGGGGCAGAATACTTGAGATCGGGGGTTTGGGGGGTCGATCGTGGAGCAGAATACTTGAGATTGGGGGTTTGGGGGTCGACCGTGGGGCAGAATACTTGAGATTGGGGGTTTGGGGGGTCGATCGTGGGGCAGAATACTTGAGATCGGGGAATTGGGGGTCGATCGTAAGGCTGAATACTTGAGATCGGGGGTTTGGTGGGTCGATCGTGGGGCAGAATACTTGAGATCGGGGGTTTGGGGTGTCGATCATGGGGCAGAATACTTGAGATGGGATTTTTGGGGGGTCGATCGTGAGGCAGAATATTTGAGATCGGGGTTTTGGGGGTTTGATCGTGGAGCAGAATACTTGAGATCGGGGGTTTGGGGAGTCGGTCGTGGGGCAGAATACTTGAGATCGGGGGTTTGGGGGTTTGATCGTGGAGCAGAATACTTGAGATCGGGGGTTTGGGGAGTCGGTCGTGGGGCAGAATACCTGAGAACGGGTGTTTGGGGGGGTCGATCGTGAGACAGAATACTTGAGATCAGGGGTCGGGGGGTCGATCGTGGGGCAGAATACTTGAGATCGGGGGTTTGGGGGGGTCGATCGTGGGGCAGAATACTTGAGATCGGGGGTTTGAGGGTCGATCGTGGGGCAGAATAGTTGAGATTCGGGGTTTGGGTGATCGATCGTGGGGCAGAATATTTGAGATCGGGGGTTTGGGGGGTCGGTCGTGGGGCAGAATATTTGAGATCGGGGTTTGGGGGTTCGATCGTGGGGCAGAATAATTGAGATCGGGGGTTTAGAGGTTCAATCGTGGGGCAGAATACGAGGTCGGGGATTTGGGTTGGTCGATCGAGGGGCAGAATACTTGAGATCGTGAGCTTGGGGGGGTTCGATCGTGAGGCAGAATACTTGAGATCGGGGGTTTGTGGGTTGATCATGGGGCAGAATACTTGAGATCGGGGGTTTGGGGTGTCGATCGTGGGGCAGAACACTTGAGATTGGGGTTTTGGTGGGATCGATCGTTGGGCAGAAACTTGAGATCGGGGGTTTGGGAGGTCGATCGTGGGGCAGAATACTTGAGATCGGGGGTTTGGGGCGGTCGATCGTGAGACAGAATACATGAGATCGGGGGTCGGGGTGGTCGAGCGTGGGGCAGAATACTTGAGATCGGGGGTTTGGGGGGGTCGATCGTGGGGCAGATTACTTGAGATGGGGCGTTTGGGGGGGTCGATCGTGGGGCTGAATACTTGAGATCGGGGGTTTGGCGGATCGATCGTGGGGCAGAATGCTTGAGACCGTGGGATTGGGGGGGTCGATCGTGGGGCAGAATACTTGAGATCAGGGGATTGGGGGGTCAATCGTGGGGCAGAATACTTGAGATCGGGGCGTTGGGGTGTCAATCGTGGGGCAGAATACTTGAGATTGGGGGTTTGGGGGGGTCGATCGTGGGGCAGAATACTTGAGATCGGGGGTTTGGGGGGGTTCGATCGTGGGGCAGTATACTTGATATCTGGGGTTTGGGGGTCGACCGTGGGGCAGAATACTTGAGATTGGGGGTTTGGGGGGTCGATCGTGGGGCAGAATACTTGAGATCGGGGAATTGGGGGTCGATCGTAAGGCAGAATACTTGAGATCGGGGGTTTGGTGGGTCGATCGTGGGGCAGAATACTTGAGATCGGGGGTTTGGGGTGTCGATCATGGGGCAGAATACTTGAGATGGGATTTTTGGGGGGTCGATCGTGAGGCAGAATATTTGAGATCGGGGGTTTGGGGGTTTGATCGTGGAGCAGAATACTTGAGATCGGGGTTTGGGGAGTCGGTCGTGGGGCAGAATACTTGAGATCGGGTGTTTGGGGTGGTCGATCGTGAGACAGAATACTTGAGATCAGGGGTCGGGGAGTCGATCGTGGGGCAGAATACTTGAGATCGGGGGTTTGAGGGTCGATCGTGGGGCAGAATAGTTGAGATTCGGGGTTTGGGTGATCGATCGTGGGGCAGAATATTTGAGATCGGGGGTTTGGGGGGTCGATCGCGGGGCAGAATACTTGAGATCAGGGGTTTGGGGGTCGGTCGTGGGGCAGAATATTTGAGATCGGGTGTTTGGGGGTTCGATCGTGGGGCAGAATAATTGAGATCGGGGTTTTCGGGGGTCGATCGTGGGGCAGAATACTTGAGATCGGGGGTTTAGGGGTTCAATCGTGGGGCAGAATACGAGGTCGGGGATTTGGGTTGGTCGATCGAGGGGCAGAATACTTGAGATCGGGGGTTTGTGGGTTGATCATGGGGCAGAATACTTGAGATCGGGGGTTTGGGGTGTCGATCGTGGGGCAGAACACTTGAGATTGGGGTTTTGGTGGGATCGATCGTTGGGCAGAATCTTGAGATCGGGGGTTTGGGAGGTCGATCGTGGGGCAGAATACTTGAGATCGGGGGTTTGGGGGGGTCGATCGTGAGACAGAATACATGAGATCGGGGGTCGGGGTGGTCGAGCGTGGGGCAGAATACTTGAGATCGGGGGTTTGGGGGGGTCGATCGTGGTGCAGATTACTTGAGATCGGGCGTTTGGGGGGGTCGATCGTGGGGCTGAATACTTGAGATCGGGGGTTTGGCGGGTCGATCGTGGGGCAGAATACTTGAGACCGTGGGATTGGGGGGGTCGATCGTGGGGCAGAATACTTGAGATCAGGGGTTTGGGGGGGTCGATCGTGGGGCAGAATACTTGAGATCGGGGGTTTGGGGGGGTTCGATCGTGGGGCAGTATACTTGATATCTGGGGTTTCGGGGGTCGATCGTGGAGCAGAATACTTGAGATTGGGGGTTTGGGGGTCGACCGTGGGGCAGAATACTTGAGATTGGGGGTTTGGGGGGTCGATCGTGGGGCAGAATACTTGAGATCGGGGAATTGGGGGTCGATCGTAAGGCAGAATACTTGAGATCGGGGGTTTGGTGGGTCGATCGTGGGGCAGAATACTTGAGATCGGGGGTTTGGGGTGTCGATCATGGGGCAGAATACTTGAGATGGGATTTTTGGGGGGTCGATCGTGAGGCAGAATATTTGAGATCGGGGTTTTGGGGGTTTGATCGTGGAGCAGAATACTTGAGATCGGGGGTTTGGGGAGTCGGTCGTGGGGCAGAATACTTGAGATCGGGTGTTTGGGGGGGTCGATCGTGAGACAGAATACTTGAGATCAGGGGTCGGGGGGTCGATCGTGGGGCAGAATACTTGAGATCGGGGGTTTGGGGGGGTCGATCGTGGGGCAGAATACTTGAGATCGGGGGTTTGAGGGTCGATCGTGGGGCAGAATAGTTGAGATTCGGGGTTTGGGTGATCGATCGTGGGGCAGAATATTTGAGATCGGGGGTTTGGGGGGTCGATGGCGGGGCAGAATACTTGAGATCAGGGGTTTGGGGGTCGGTCGTGGGGCAGAATATTTGAGATCGGGGGTTTGGGGGTTCGATCGTGGGGCAGAATAATTGAGATCGGGGTTTTCGGGGGTCGATCGTGGGGCAGAATACTTGAGATCGGGGGTTTAGGGGTTCAATCGTGGGGCAGAATACGAGGTCGGGGATTTGGTTTGGTCGATCGAGGGGCAGAATACTTGAGATCGTGAACTTGGGGGGGTTCGATCGTGAGGCAGAATACTTGAGATCGGGGGTTTGTGGGTTGATCATGGGGCAGAATACTTGAGATCGGGGGTTTGGGTTGTCGATCGTGGGGCAGAACACTTGAGATTGGGGTTTTGGTGGGATCGATCGTTGGGCAGAAACTTGAGATCGGGGGTTTGGGAGGTCGATCGTGGGGCAGAATACTTGAGATCGGGGGTTTGGGGGGGTCGATCGTGAGACAGAATACATGAGATCGGGGGTCGGGGTGGTCGAGCGTGGGGCAGTATACTTGAGATCGGGGGTTTGGGGGGGTCGATCGTGGGGCAGATTACTTGAGATCGGGGGTTTGGCGGGTCGATCGTGGGGCAGAATACTTGAGACCGTGGGATTGGGGGGGTCGATCGTGGGGCAGAATACTTGAGATCAGGGGTTTGGGGGGTCAATCGTGGGGCAGAATACTTGAGATCGGGGCGTTGGGGTGTCGATCGTGGGGCAGAATACTTGAGATTGGGGGTTTGGGGGGGTCGATCGTGGGGCAGAATACTTGAGATCGGGGGTTTGGGGGGGTTCGATCGTGGGGCAGTATACTTGATATCTGGGGTTTCGGGGGTCGATCGTGGAGCAGAATACTTGAGATTGGGGGTTTGGGGGGTCGATCGTGGGGCAGAATACTTGAGATCGGGGAATTGGGGGTCGATCGTAAGGCAGAATACTTGAGATCGGGGGTTGGTGGGTCGATCGTGGGGCAGAATATTTGAGATCGGGGGTTTGGGGTGTCGATCATGGGGCAGAATACTTGAGATGGGATTTTTGGGGGGTCGATCGTGAGGCAGAATATTTGAGATCGGGGGTTTGGGGGTTTGATCGTGGAGCAGAATACTTGAGATCGGGGGTTTGGGGAGTCGGTCGTGGGGCAGAATACTTGAGATCGGGTGTTTGGGGGGGTCGATCGTGAGACAGAATACTTGAGATCAGGGGTCGGGGGGTCGATCGTGGGGCAGAATACTTGAGATCGGGGGTTTGGGGGGGTCGATCGTGGGGCAGAATACTTGAGATCGGGGGTTTGAGGGTCGATCGTGGGGCAGAATAGTTGAGATTCGGGGTTTGGGTGATCGATCGTGGGGCAGAATATTTGAGATCGGGGGTTTGGGGGGTCGATCGCGGGGCAGAATACTTGAGATCAGGGGTTTGGGGGTCGGTCGTGGGGCAGAATATTTGAGATCGGGGGTTTGGGGGTTCGATCGTGGGGCAGAATAATTGAGATCGGGGTTTTCGGGGGTCGATCGTGGGGCAGAATACTTGAGATCGGGGGTTTAGGGGTTCAATCGTGGGGCAGAATATGAGGTCGGGGATTTGGGTTGGTCGATCCAGGGGCAGAATACTTGAGATCGTGAGCATGGGGGGGTTCGATCGTGAGGCAGAATACTTGAGATCGGGGGTTTGTGGGTTGATCATGGGGCAGAATACTTGAGATCGGGGGTTTGGGGTGTCGATCGTGGGGCAGAACACTTGAGATTGGGGTTTTGGTGGGATCGATCGTTGGGCAGAAACTTGAGATCGGGGGTTTGGGAGGTCGATCGTGGGGCAGAATGCTTGAGATCGGGGGTTTGGGGGGGTCGATCGTGAGACAGAATACATGAGATCGGGGGTCGGGGTGGTCGAGCGTGGGGCAGAATACTTGAGATCGGGGGTTTGGGGGGGTCGATCGTGGGGCAGATTACTTGAGATCGGGCGTTTGGGGGGGTCGATCGTGGGGCTGAATACTTGAGATCGGGGGTTTGGCGGGTCGATCGTGGGGCAGAATACTTGAGACCGTGGGATTGGGGGGGTCGATCGTGGGGCAGAATACTTGAGATCAGGGGTTTGGGGGGTCAATCGTGGGGCAGAATACTTGAGATCGGGGCGTTGGGGTGTCGATCGTGGGGCAGAATACTTGAGATTGGGGGTTTGGGGGGGTCGATCGTGGGGCAGAATACTTGAGATCGGGGGTTTGGGGGGGTTCGATCGTGGGGCAGTATACTTGATATCTGGGGTTTCGGGGGTCGATCGTGGAGCAGAATACTTGAGATTGGGGGTTTGGGGGTCGACCGTGGGGCAGAATACTTGAGATTGGGGGTTTGGGGGGTCGATCGTGGGGCAGAATACTTGAGATCGGGGAATTGGGGGTCGATCGTAAGGCAGAATACTTGAGATCGGGGGTTTGGGGTGTCGATCATGGGGGCAGAATACTTGAGATGGGATTTTTGGGGGGTCGATCGTGAGGCAGAATATTTGAGATCGGGGGTTTGGGGGTTTGATCGTGGAGCAGAATACTTGAGATCGGGGGTTTGGGGAGTCGGTCGTGGGGCAGAATACTTGAGATCGGGTGTTTGGGGGGGTCGATCGTGAGACAGAATACTTGAGATCAGGGGTCGGGGGGTCGATCGTGGGGCAGAATACTTGAGATCGGGGGTTTGGGGGGGTCGATCGTGGGGCAGAATACTTGAGATCGGGGGTTTGAGGGTCGATCGTGGGGCAGAATAGTTGAGATTCGGGGTTTGGGTGATCGATCGCGGGGCAGAATACTTGAGATCAGGGGTTTGGGGGTCGGTCGTGGGGCAGAATATTTGAGATCGGGGGTTTGGGGGTTCGATCGTGGGGCAGAATAATTGAGATCGGGATTTTCGGGGGTCGATCGTGGGGCAGAATACTTGAGATCGGGGGTTTAGGGGTTCAATCGTGGGGCAGAATACGAGGTCGGGGATTTGGGTTGGTCGATCGAGGGGCAGAATACTTGAGATCGTGAGCTTGGGGGGGTTCGATCGTGAGGCAGAATACTTGAGATCGGGGGTTTGTGGGTTGATCATGGGGCAGAATACTTGAGATTGGGGTTTTGGTGGGATCGATCGTTGGGCAGAAACTTGAGATCGGGGGTTTGGGAGGTCGATCGTGGGGCAGAATACTTGAGATCGGGGGTTTGGGGGGGTCGATCGTGAGACAGAATACATGAGATCGGGCGTCGGGGTGGTCGAGCGTGGGGCAGAATACTTGAGATCGGGCGTTTGGGGGGGTCGATCGTGGGGCTGAATACTTGAGATCGGGGGTTTGGCGGGTCGATCGTGGGGCAGAATACTTGAGACCGTGGGATTGGGGGGGTCGATCGTGGGGCAGAATACTTGCGATCAGGGGTTTGGGGGGTCAATCGTGGGGCAGAATACTTGAGATCGGGGCGTTGGGGTGTCGATCGTGGGGCAGAATACTTGAGATTGGGGGTTTGGGGGGGTCGATCGTGGGGCAGAATACTTGAGATCGGCGGTTTGGGGGGGTTCGATCGTGGGGCAGTATACTTGATATCTGGGGTTTCGGGGGTCGATCGTGGAGCAGAATACTTGAGATTGGGGGTTTGGGGGGTCGATCGTGGGGCAGAATACTTGAGATTGGGGAATTGGGGGTCGATCGTAAGGAAGAATACTTGAGATCGGGGGTTTGGGGTGTCGATCATGGGGCAGAATACTTGAGATCGGGGGTTTGGGGTGTCGATCGTGGGGCAGAACACTTGAGATTGGGGTTTTGGTGGGATCGATCGTTGGGCAGAAACTTGAGATCGGGGGTTTGGGAGGTCGATCGTGGGGCAGAATACTTGAGATCGGGGGTTTGGGGGGGTCGATCGTGAGACAGAATACATGAGATCGGGGGTCGGGGTGGTCGAGCGTGGGGCAGAATACTTGAGATCGGGGGTTTGGGGGGGTCGATCGTGGGGCAGATTACTTGAGATCGGGCGTTTGGGGGGGTCGATCGTGGGGCTGAATACTTGAGATCGGGGGTTTGGCGGGTCGATCGTGGGGCAGAATACTTGAGACCGTGGGATTGGGGGGGTCGATCGTGGGGCAGAATACTTGAGATCAGGGGTTTGGGGGGTCAATCGTGGGGCAGAATACTTGAGATCGGGGCGTTGGGGTGTCGATCGTGGGGCAGAATACTTGAGATCGGGGAATTGGGGGTCGATCGTAAGGCAGAATACTTGAGATCGGGGGTTTGGTGGGTCGATCGTGGGGCAGAATACTTGAGATCGGGGGTTTGGGGTGTCGATCATGGGGGCAGAATACTTGAGATGGGATTTTTGGGGGGTCGATCGTGAGGCAGAATATTTGAGATCGGGGGTTTGGGGGTTTGATCGTGGAGCAGAATACTTGAGATCGGGGGTTTGGGGAGTCGGTCGTGGGGCAGAATACTTAAGATCGGGTGTTTGGGGGGGTCAATCGTGAGACAGAATACTTGAGATCAGGGGTCGGGGGGTCGATCGTGGGGCAGAATACTTGAGATCGGGGGTTTGGGGGGGTCGATCGTGGGGCAGAATACTTGAGATCGGGGGTTTGAGGGTCGATCGTGGGGCAGAATAGTTGAGATTCGGGGTTTGGGTGATCGATCGTGGGGCAGAATATTTGAGATCGGGGGTTTGGGGGGTCGATCGCGGGGCAGAATACTTGAGATCAGGGGTTTGGGGGTCGGTCGTGGGGCAGAATATTTGAGATCGGGGGTTTGGGGGTTCGATCGTGGGGCAGAATAATTGAGATCGGGGGTTTAGGGGTTCAATCGTGGGGCAGAATACGAGGTCGGGGATTTGGGTTGGTCGATCGAGGGGCAGAATACTTGAGATCGTGAGCTTGGGGGGGTTCGATCGTGAGGCAGAATACTTGAGATCGGGGGTTTGTGGGTTGATCATGGGGCAGAATACTTGAGATCGGGGATTTGGGGTGTCGATCGTGGGGCAGAATACTTGAGATCTGGGGTTTGTGGGGGTCGATCATGAGGCAGAATGCTTGAGTTCGGTGGTTGGGGGTGTCGATCGTGGGGCAGAATACTTGAGATCGGGGGTTTGGGGGGTTTCGATCGTGGGGCAGTATACTTGATATCTGGGGTTTCGGGGGTCGATCGTGGAGCAGAATACTTGAGATTGGGGGTTTGGGGGTCGATCGTGGGGCAGAATACTTGAGATCGGGGAATTGGGGGTCGATCGTGAGGCAGAATACTTGAGATCGGGGGTTTGGGGTGTCGATCATGGGGCAGAATACTTGAGATGGGATTTTTGGGGGGTCGATCGTGAGGCAGAATATTTGAGATCGGGGGTTTGGGGGTTTGATCGTGGGGCAGAATACTTGAGATCGTGGGTTTGGGGAGTCGGTCGTGGGGCAGAATACTTGAGATCGGGTGTTTGGGGGGGTCGATCGTGAGACAGAATACTTGAGATCAGGGGTCGGGGGGTCGATCGTGGGGCAGAATACTTGAGATCGGGGGTTTGGGGGGGTCGATCGTGGGGCAGAATACTTGAGGTCGGGGGTTTGAGGGTCGATCGTGGGGCAGAATAGTTGAGATTCGGGGTTTGGGTGATCGATCGTGGGGCAGAATATTTGAGATCGGGGGTTTGGGGGGTCGATCGCGGGGCAGAATACTTGAGATCAGGGGTTTGGGGGTCGGTCGTGGGGCAGAATACTTGAGATCGGGGGTTTGGTGGGTTCGATCGTGGGGCAGAATACTTAAGATCGGGGGTTGAGGGGGTCGATCGTGGGGCAGAATACTTGAGATTGGGGGATTGGGTGGGGTCGATCGTGGGGCAGATTACTTGAGATCGGGGGTTTGGGGGTTCGATCGTGGGGCAGAATACTTGAGATCGGGGGTTTGGGAGGTCGATCGTGGGGCAGAATACTTGAGATCGGGGGTTTGGGGGGGTCGATCGTGAGACAGAATACATGAGATCGGGGGTCGTGGTGGTCGAGCGTGGGGCAGAATACTTGAGATCGGGGATTTGGGGGGTCGATCGTGGGGCAGAATACTTGAGATAGGGGGTTTGGGGGGGTCGATTGTGGGGTAGAATATTTGAGATTGAGGGTTTGGGGGTCGATTGTGGGGCAGAATTCTTGAGATCGGTGGTTTGGGGGGTCGGTCGTGCGGCAGAATACTTGAGATCGGGGTTCTGGTGGGTCGATCGTGGGGCAGAATACTTGAGATCTGTGGTTTGCGGGGGTCGATCATGAGGCAGAATGCTTGAGTTCGGTGGTTGGGGGTGTCGATCATGGGGCAGAATACTTGAGATTGGGGGTTTGGGTGGGGTCGATCGTGGGGCAGATTACTTGAGATCGGGGGTTTGGGGGTTCGATCGTGGGGCAGAATAATTGAGATCGGGGGTTTCAGGGGTCGATCATGGGGCAGAATACTTGAGATCGGGGGTTTGGGGGTTCAATCGTGGGGCAGAATACGAGATCGGGGATTTGGGGGGGTCGTTCGAGGGGCAGAATACTTGAGATCGGGGGTTTGTGGGGGTTCGATCGTGAGGCAGAATACTTGAGATCGGGGGTTTGGGGGTCGATCGTGGGGCAGAATACTTGAGATCGGGGGTTTGGGGGTCGATCGTGGGGCACAATACTTGAGATCGTGGGTTTGCGGGGTCGATCGTGGGGCAGAATACTTGAGATCGGGTGTTTCGGGGGGTCGATCGTGAGACAGAATACTTGAGATCGGGGGTCGGGGGGGTCGATCGTGGGGCAGAATACTTGAGATCGGGGGTTTGGGGGGGTCGATCGTGGGGCAGAATACATGAGATCGGTGGTTTCGGGGGGTCGATCGTGGGGCAGAATACTAGTGATTGGGGGTTTGGGTGGTCGATCGTGGGGCAGAATACTTGAGATCGGGTGTTTGGCGGGTCGATCGTGGGGCAGAATACTTGAGATCGGGGGTTTGGGGGTCAATCGTGGGGCAGAATACTTGAGATTGGGTGTTTGCGGGGTCGATCGTGGGGCAGAGTACTTGAGATCGGGAGTTTGGGGGGTCGATCGTGGGGCAGAATACTTGAGATCGGGGGTTTGGGGGGTCGATCGTGGGGCAGAATACTTGAGATCGGGGGTTTGGGGGTCAATCGTGGGGCAGAATACTTGAGATTGGGTGTTTGCGGGGTCGATCGTGGGGCAGAGTACTTGAGATCGGGAGTTTGGGGGGTCGATCGTGGGGCAGAATACTTGAGATTGGGGTTTTGGGGGGTCGATCGTTGGGCAGAATACTTGAGATCGGGAGTTTGGGGCTCGATCGTGGGGCAGAATACTTGAGATCGGAGGTTTGGGGGGTTGATTGTGGGGCAGAATACTTTTTATCGGGTGTTTGGGGGGGTCGATCGTGGGGCAGAATACTTGAGATAGGGGGTTTGGGGGGTCGATCATGGGGCAGAATACTTGAGATCGGGGGTTTGCGGGGTCGATCGTGGGGCAGAATACTTGAGATCGAGGGTCGGGGGGTCGATCGTGGGGCAGAATACTTGAGATCGGGGGATTGGGTGGCCGATCGTGGGGCAGAATACTTGAGATCGGGGGTTTGGGGCTCAATCGTGGGGAAGAGTTTTTGAGATCGGGAGTTTGGGGGGTCGATCGTGGGGCAGAATACTTGAGATCGGGGGTTTGGGGGGGTCGATCGTGGGGCAGAATACTTGAGATCGGGGGTTTGGGGGGTCGATCGTGTGGCAGAATACATGAGATTGGTGGTTTGGGGGGGTCGATCGTGGGGCAGAATACTTGAGATCGGGGGTTTGGTGGGTCGATCGTGGGGCAGAATACTTGAGATCGGAGGTCGGTGGGGTCGATCGTGGGGCAGAATATTTGAGATCGGGGTTGGGGGTTCAATCGTGGGGCAGAATACTTGAGATTGGGGGTTTGGGGGTCGATCGTGGGGCAGAATACTTGAGATCGGGGGTTTGGGGGGTCGATCGTGGGGCAGAATACTTGAGATCGGGTGTTTGGGGGTCGATCGTGGGGCAGAATACTTGAGATCGGGGGTTTGGGGTGTCGATCGTGGGGCAGCATACTTGAGATTGGGGTTTTGCGGGTGTCGATCGTGGGGCAGAATACTTGAGATCGGGGGTTTGGGGGGTTGATCGTGGGGCAGAATACTAGAGATCGGGTGTTTGGGGGATTGGTCGTGGGGCAGAATACTTGAGATTGTAGGTTTGGGGGGGTCGATCGTGGGGCAGAATACTTGAGATCGGGGGTTTGGGGGGTCGATCGTGGGGCAGAATACTTGAGATCGGGGGTCGGTGGGGTCGATCGTGGGGCAGAATACTTGAGATCGTGGTTTTGGGTGGTCGATCGTGGGGCAGAATACTTGAGATCGGAGGTTGGGGTTGGTCGATCGTGGGGCAGAGTACTTGAGATCGGGGGCTTGTGGGGGGTCGATCGTGGGGCAGAATACTTGAGATCGGGGGTTTGGGGGTCTCGAATGTGAGGCAGAATACTTGAGATCGGGGGTTTGCGGGGGGTTGGCCGATCGTGTCTGCGAGGAGACCAGCGATCGGTAGGAGATTTGCTTGTGGGTCCATGCTGTAATGTATATACCTTTAAGGGGAGGAACTATCTTTTACAGCTCATGTATACTGCAGTACCAGCAGTGACCACACCTGTATATAACACTGAGTAGTAATCTGTACAGATCAGTTCAAGAGTGAGCCACGTTGAGTAAACAACTGTTGTACCGTTCTCCTGCAGTCTGTGTCTTATTATACACAGACACAACATTGGCGACGAGGCAAGTTCGAACTTCCTGCAACTCTGCATCACCTCCCGGGGATTCGTTCCTGGAGATCAGTGGATTGGAGGTCAAGGCCAGAGACTCGGGCGTCGACCACGGGCAACCGCGCAGTCATCCAGCAGAGACTCGAGAATTGCGGGGGAGGCTTTCGAGAGCCAGGCTTGGCTTTCCAGTCGAGGTGGTCCAGCGAAACGGGCTGGCAACAGGTAGTGCGCAGACGCTTCCCGGACAGCGGCGGGCTAGAGCCCGACCGAGCGGCACAGCAAAGGGACGAGCAGTGTCGACGGGGGAGAGAGAGAGAGGGCAGAGCGCACAGGGCGCAGCTGGTGTTCAGGGGCCGAGCAGCGTCGAAGAGAGGGAGAGAGAAACGCGCAGAAACCCGCGAGGCGTCGCCATTGCCACGAGGACCACCAAGAGCGGTGTTGGCAGCAGCGCAGGAGATGTGCGCGAAACCTACAGGGCACCGCCATTGCCGGGAGCGGCATTGGCAGCAGCGGGGGAGGAAGGAAAGCGCGGGAGACGCCATTTTAAGCCATTGGGAGATGCCATTTTAAACCACACCCAAAATGCCGAAGAGTGGCAGTATCACCGCATTTGACAATGAAGTCGAAGATTGGACTACATATGTCGAACGAATAGAGGTGTACTGCAAGGCAAATGAGGTGTCAGATGACAAGAAAGCATCGGTATTGTTAAATTTAATGGGTGCAAAGACGTATGGTTTATTACGAAATCTAGTAACCCAAACGAAGCCAATGGAAAAGAGTTTTGAAGACGTAATAACGATACTACAGGAACATTTAAACCCCACACCGCTGCTGATAGCAGAAAGATTCAAGTTTCACAAACGGAACCAGCATAAGGACGAAAGCAATGCTGATTATTTAACAGAACTGCGCAAACTATCAAAACACTGCCAGTTTGGAGCGAGACTGGCAGATAACTTAAGGGATAAGTTTGTGTGTGGGCTTCAAAGTGAAGGAACCCAGAAACGGCTTTTATCAGAAAAGGACCTTACGCTGGAAAAGGCTTTCAGCATTGCGGTATCATATAAAGCAGCAGCACGGGGCGCTGCAGAGATACAACAGAGACTGCAAGAATATGTCACAAACGAAATGTTATATAGAACAGAGAAGTGCGATCGCTGCGGCAGAACAACACACGACCAGAATGACTGCTGGTTCAAAGACAAAGTGTGCAGACAGTGTGGAAAAGTAGGACACATAGCACGAGTCTGCAGGTCGGGAAAGAAAACCAGCAATAAGAAACCTACCACAGAAAAGTGCAAGAAGGTACATAAGATGACAGAGAATAGTTCAGAGGAACAAAAGAGTGGTAACGACTCCAAAAGCAGGGAACTGAGTTGTCTGAAAATACATAATGTGATCACAACGGAGGATCACCGAACCATTTGAGTCACTATCAAGATAGCAGGAGTCCAGGTAAAGATGGAATTGGACACAGGATCAGCCCTAACAGTCATAAACTGATGGGACTACGAGCGGCTGTTCTCACACATACCCTTGAGAGACACAAAAATTATTTTGAAGACGTACACGGGGCAAAAAGTCTACCCCAAAGGAAAAATAAGGGTGACCGTTATATATAACGGTAAGGAAACACCAAAACTAGACCTGTATGTATTGCAACATGGAGGACCACCATTACTGAGACGTGAATGGATCCGGAAAATACAACTGGATTGGCATTCCATACAGGCACTGACTGTGGCTGACAAAAAGGATGACGACGTCACACCTGGGCGATTGTCAAAGATCGTAACTGATGCGAAATAAGTGTTCCAGCAAGGACTCGGAACACTAAAAGGCATGACAGCGATGATTAAAATTGAAGAAAACGCAAGCCCAAAATTTTTTAAGGCCAGACCGGTACCTTATGCGATCCGCCCAGCCGTTGAAGCAGAGCTGGAGAGTCTGGAACGTTCAGGTGTACTGTCCAAGGTAGACTGGAGCGAGTGGGCTACAACCATCGTCCCTGTGATGAAAAAGTCATTGAGCAGCACGCCTGGGGAACCAAGGAAGGTTCGCATCTGTGGGGACTTTAAGGTAACAGTCAACCCGATCCTTCACACCATACAATATCCACTTCTGCGGATTGAAGATATTTTTGCCTCGCTATCTGGAGGGAAACGCTTCACTAAGATTGATCTGGCCCAGGCGTATCTGCAAATGGAGGTAGAAGAAGCATCAAAAAAATACCTCACAATCAACACCCATAAAGGTCTCTGCCAATACAATTGGCTGGTATTCGGGGTAGCATCAGCTCCGGCTATTTGGCAGAGGGCAATGGAACAAGTCCTACAAGGGATCCCAGGGACCCAGTGTTATTTGGACGACATCCTGGTCACGGGCGAAAATGACAGTGATCAGCTTGCCAACCTGGAGCAGGTGCTCACTAGATTGCAGGAATATGGGCTCCGTGCTAACTGCCCCAAATGCGAGTTTTTTAGAAAACAGATCTCGTATTGTGGCCACGTTATCGATAAAGAGGGGTTACATAAGTCCTCAGAGAAGATTGAGGCAGTAGTCAAGGTTCCAGCACCAGAAAATGTGTCACAACTGAGGTCGTTCCTCGGGCTGGTAAACTACTACCATAAGTTCTTGCCAAATTTGTCTACAATACTACACCCACTGAACACCCTACTGCAAACTGGGGTGCCATGGAAGTGGAGTGACGAATGTAGACGAGCTTTCCAGAAGAGCAAAGCACTAATCATATCGAAAGAGGTATTGGCCCATTACAACCCAGCATTACCAATTCGGTTGGCATGTGATGCGTCACCCTATGGCATTGGAGCGGTGCTGTCGCACAAATTCTCGGATGACTCAGAGAGGCCAATAGCATTTGCGTCACGATCACTAACCTCAGCCGAGCGTAACTACACCCAGATTGACAGGGAGGCCCTCAGCCTAGTATGGGAAGTGAAAAAGTTCAATCACTATCTGCACGGGCAGAAATTCACCTTGCTGACTGATCACCAGCCTCTTGTCTCCATTTTTAATCCGAAGAAGGGCGTTCCGGTGATGACTGCGCAACGACTACAAAGATGGTCACTTTTTCTAGGGGCGCACCACTATGAGATTGAATATAAGGGCACGAACAGCATGGAAATGCTGATGGGCTATCACGCCTGCCAATGCCTACTGCGGAGGAAGCACCAGCAGTGGATCCTGTCGAAATATTCCATTCGACTATAGTTGAAAACCTACCGGTAACTAACGCTTGTATCGAAAAGGAAACCCGAAATGACCCGACACTGTCTCGGGTATGTGATTTGACGGTGAAGGGATGGCCAGCACATGGCGACTCACTGTTGCCAGCATTCTCAACAAGGAGAGAACAGCTGTCAGTGTGCCGGGGGACCTTGATGTGTGGTCCCGAGTGGTAATTCCACCCAAGTTAAGGGATAGAGTGCTCAATGAGCTTCATGAGGATCATCTGGGAGGGGTAAAAATGAAAAGCCTAGCCAGGGCTTATGTGTGGTGGCTGGGAATCGATAAACAAATCGAGGACCTGACCAAGAGCTGCTCAGGATGCCAGAAAGTCCAAAATGCACCACCACAGGCCCCTCTACACCCATGGGAGTGGCCCTCATCTCCATGGCAACGGGTGCATATTGATTTTGCTGGTCCATTCATGGACTCAATGTTTTTAATAGCCGTGGATGCGCACTCGAAATGGCCTGAGGTCTCAAAATGTCCTCCACCACCACGGAGAAAACTATTGCAGACCTACGGACCATTTTTGCCGGGAATGGCTTGCCAGAACAGATTTGCTCCGACAACGGACCACAGTTTGTGTCCGAGGATTTCCGGAGGTTCTTAAAAAAGAATGGGTTAAGGCATTACACATCCGCCCCGTATCATCCAGCCACAAATGGATTGGCTGAGAGGTTCGTACAAACCTTTAAGAAGGCAATAAAGGCTATGGACAATGACAACATTCCGCTGCAGCACAAGGTGGACAATTTCCTGTTCGCCTCCCGGAATGCTACACATGCAGTCACCAACCAGGCCCCAGCCATGATGTTCTTTAACCGAAGGTTAAGATCTCGCCTGGATTTGCTCAGACCAAACGTACAAAGAGATGTTGAGAGTAAGCAATCCCAGCACATCCATGAGAAGCCAATAAGGAGCTTCAATGTAGGGCAACCAGTCTTGGCCCGCGACTACCGAACAGAAAAATGGCAGCCCGGAACGATATGCACACGGCAGGGCCCACTAATGTACACAGTGGACGTTGGGGAGAGCATCGTGAGACGCCATGCTGACCAGATCCTAGAGTCACAGGAACAAGTCAACCACATGCCTCGCCCATACGTACCTGGTGATGAACCTGACGTACAGGTCGCATCTACCCCAGAAACAGTAGCATCGGAAGCTGATGAACCAACCGACGACAGGGGGCCAGAATCGCCTCCGCACCAAGAGCAAGACACTCGGGAAAGGCGCTATCCAGAAAGGATCAGGAAGCCTCCCCAAAGACTGAATATATAAATAGACTATTTTCAGCTAATGTTGCATGGTAAAAGTGTTAATTGTAATTAGTTTGATATTTAATTGTTAAATGAGTGTTATGGTACTGTTAATCTAAAAGGGGAGGAATTGTAATGTATATACCTTTAAGGGGGGAACTATCTTTTACAGCTCATGTATACTGCAGTACCGGCAGTGACCACACCTGTATATAACACTGAGTAGTAATCTGTACAGATCAGTTCCACTGTGAGCCACGTTGAGTAAACACCTGTTGTACCATTCTCCTGCAGTCTGTGTCTTATTATACACAGACACAACACATGCGAAGTACTCCTGCTCCTCCTGGCCCACAAGCAGTGCTCTAAAAAGCATTTATCTTCTACAGTCGACTTCTCCCATATCCATTTTGCTACTGGGTTTCCTGACCCCTGGGAAACCTGGCTGGCATTTGTTAGATTTAAATCAGGCTCCCAATTGCAGTTATACCAAACCCTGGTTAGGCCACACCTGGAGTACTGAGAGCATTTCTGGTCACCACACTTTAGGAAGGATATATTGGCCTTGGATGGAGTGCAGCGTAGGTTTGCCAGAATGATACCTCGACTCCATGGGTTAAATTACAAGGAGAGATTACACAAATTAGGGTTGTATTCCCTAGAATTTAGAAGGTTAAGGGGTGATCTGATTGAAGTTTTCAGGATATTAAGGGGGACAGATAGGGTAGATAGAGAGAAACTATTTCCACTGGTTGGGGATTCTAGGACTAGGGGACATAGTCTAAAAATTAGAGCCAGACTTTCAGGAGTGAAATTAGGAAACACTTCTACATTCAAAGGGTGGTAGAAATTTGGACTCTCTTCCGCAAATGGCAATTGATGTTAGATCAATTGTTAATTTTAAATCGGCAATTGATAGCTTTTTGTTAACCAAAGGTATTAAGGGATATAGGCCAAAGGCAGGTATATGGAGTTAGGTTGCAGATCAGCCATGATCTCATTGAATGGTGGAACAGGCTCGAGGAGCTGAATGGCCTACTCCTGTTCCTATGTTCTTATGTTCCACTGTGGGAGTCTGGTTTAAATATTAAACTATAAGGAAGTGTCCTGCTTCTCCAAGACGGGACACAGACACGTCTCGCAACCCACCACTGTAAAAATGTCAGCAGGCGCATACGCGGCGGGTTGGGGTTGCATTTTGCGATTTTTTTTACTTTTAACTGTCTCCTGTCTGTCGTGGGAGTTTAATATTGAGTCCAGTAGTACTAAATGGGGGTGCAAACAACTGAGCAGAACTGCACAGATTTAATGCAGAAAGTCTGCCTAAAGTACCTTTAAGTTTAATAGTCCGGAAGCACTGACTTGCAAAATTGGCTCTTTAGAGGCGTCTTTATCTTTTGCTTTTGAATAACCTCTTTAAGAAATGCTATTTTTGCCTTGCATTTGAACACCAAAAGGAACAGTAGCCATCTTGTGGACATTTATTGCAGTTACAACAGAAATAAAGGCTCCAAGTACGGTGTCTGGAATAACAGGCATAAATTAAACTGAGTTTGCTTTACAAAAAAAATGCCATTTATGCTTAAGAAGCAAGAAGTGGAGAGAGAAATTTAAGACTGACAAATTGGAGTAGAAATTGATCTTTGTTGTGCCCGTTTTACAGGCATAGAATGTGTGCAAAAAGGACCAATTTGGGGGTGCAACGTCCTGCACCCCAAGGATGCCTGAAAAACAGCACACCCAAAATTGGCCATTTTTCAGGCGTCCAGATTGTCCATCTAAAACAGGTGTTTGGCCTCTTGCATATGCTAATCAGGGGCCTAATGCCTGTTTAAGGACACTTACAAGAAATTGGACTGCCCTGAGCGGAGCAGGTCTCGGGCCTGCTCTGCTCAGGTTTTTGGGACATTGATGCGGCCCAGCCAGCGGCTGCCACTGAAACTGAAAGTGAAATTTTATTTTACACTTCTGTGGAGCCAGAGCGAGCAGGATGCGCATCTCGGCTCCATAATTCATCCCGGCTCCACAATTCACCTGCCGGCTGCTGCCGTGATCAGCCCCCCTCCCGCCCCACTGTCCTTTACGCCCCCCCCCCTTTCCAGGACATACCTGAGGGCTGTTGCCTGTGAGGCAGGCGGCCCAAAATTGAATGCTTCTGTCGGGTGAACCGTCTTTGGAGGCACAGCAGGTGCCAGCGGCTCACCCTGAATAATTAGATGGGACCCGGGGACCAATCTTTTGCAATCCCCAGGCCTCCACCTTAAGACACAGGGATCATACCCTGTACCCATTTACCACATTAGGAATTGCGAGGTCATTAAGCGTTCATACACTTGTGTAATTTTAAGGTCATGGTATACTATGGGGGATAATCCAGTGCGTATCTTCCAATGCTTTCTCCTCTCTTGTTCAAAGTGTCACCATTGGTGTATCTCAGGGCTCCATCCTTGGCCCCTTCCTGTTCATCTATTTCTGCCTTTAGTAACATCATCCAGAAGCACAGGATCACATGTCAATGTATGCTGATGATACCCAGCATTACCTTTCCACCCTTTCTTTTGATTCCCAGGCCATTGCTCAACTTTTCAACTATGTCTGAAATAAAGGCTTGAGTTAATCAACTTTTCCTTCAGCTCCATATAGGCAAAACTGAAGCTGTTTTTTAGCACCTGTCTGCTCTTCTCAACTTTGTCAACCTCTCCAAATATGGCAGGGGGAGGGGAACCAGAAAACAGCAGAAATGAGATCAGAGGACAGAGAGATAAAAAACAGCAGTAAAATGAGAAATATCTCCAAAATTGCAGGGACCAGATTGAGGAAAATAGCAAAAGTGATGAAGAAGGTATTAAATTGTATGTACATCAATGTCTGTAGTTTAACGAATAAAGTTGGTGAGCTGCAGGTACAAATGGGATTATGACGTAGTTGCATTAACAGAGACATGGCTCAAACAAGGCCAGGAATAGGTTCTTAATGGGGCAGAAATTCCTCCCCAAACGCGTGAGTACGGAAGGGGTACTCACGCGTCTGGCCGGAGGAAATGCCGGTTTTCAGCATGCACAGCGCATGCGCTGAAAACCGGCATTTCCTCTCCTCCAGCCCAAGAGTTGAAGAGGCTAGCGCGTGCGCTGTAGGGGGCAGCGCGTGCGTCTTGGATTTCCTCTGTTTTGGGGGATTTGCGCATGTGTAAAGGCCTCCGGTCTTTACGCTTGTAAAAAGCACACGTAAGTATTTACTTTTACAGGTAAGTGGTGTTTTAGTGTAATTTAGAATTTTTTTTTCCACAGGTTTATTATTTTAAAGAATCTACAATAAGGTAAGTTTAGTTTTAGACCCTTTTTATTAAAAATTAATTTTTTTCAACAAAAAAAATTATTGTTTAAATTATTTTTAAAAACTTATTTATACTTCATTTAATGATTGGGATGTTTTTAAAACTTTTATTTAAAGTTTAAATAGTGATTTGGGCCCCCGTAGTTTTCATGAGTTTGACAGTTCTTACTCTCAAACTCATGAATGAACCTTCCCCTCCCCTGATTGGTTGTACGGTGCTCACCTGATCCCAGCCAGCACATTGCACTAACTACGCCGCTGGATCAGGTAAGCACTGCGCGCTGACATCTGAACCAGGCCTGTCACAGGAAATGCAAGCAGGCCCGGGCTTCAGATGTCAGCGCGCAGGGTGAGTGCAGATCGGGGGCTTGCACCCGCGGGAAGCCCCTGACCCGAATTTTTGGCCCATTATTCTTGGTTACCAAGGGCTGGATTTTGTGGGGGGGTCAGCAGGCGCGATCGGTGGTGGGTCGGGTGGGAAAGTGTTTTTTTCCCCCAGCGGGTCGGGACCCCGCTATGAACCCATCGCCACGCACCTTTACCAAATGTCGGGTCTGTCAGTGCTGAGCAGACCTGATACGCAGTGGTGGGGGAGGCAATTAAAATAATTAGTGGCTTGTTTACAGCCACTTATCAATTTTTTATACAGATTTTTGGATTTGACAGGTTGCCCACTGGTTTCCCACTTTGCCTAGACCTCGTCTGTGAAGCTGAGGCGGGAGGTCAGTGGCCATTGAATCAGCTGATGAGTTGACATCTTCAAATGTCAAGTCAAAGCTCCCAGCTGATTGAGAAATGTTCCCTTAACCACTAGCTTCTCTAAACTGCATTTCCACTACAGATTCAGGATGCTGCAAGTCTTTACAGAAGTCTCCGCCCAGTCTGACCTCATTACCTCTCCCACATTGACAGATCGCTTCTGTCATCTCTACTTCACCTGCCACCTATCCCATCAGCATGGGCGCCCTTGAAACTCTCTCACCTTGGTCCTCAGAATACCACCACAATCAGCCTCAACACCAGCATTACCAGGCACACCAGCATCACCAGGCACACCAGCAGCACCAGGCACACCAGCAGCACCAACAGCACCAACCTTCTCCGCAATCAACTGATGCTGCACAGGACACAGGGCATCAGCACCCAACCACATTGCTGTCCAGGAGGCCAGAGATGGCCTCCCCATGGCCAGATTTACTTCACAGGCTGTACACCCTGGCTGCCACATGATGTGCCAGGTTGGCACCATCCCAGACCAGCACCATAAAGCATCCCTACAATGCCCAAGCCATTCCTTTTATGCTCATTGCCATTGTGGGGGGTACCGTTATGTCTCACCATTCACTGCAACTCACTAAGACACTTCCTAAGGTACACACAAATGCAAAGTGTTGAAAATAAAGGTTTCAATTTTTGACACCACATTAACGGAAACTTTACATGAACATTGCATGAAACATCCAAGTGCCTACCCTTGTGTGCTGTTAGTTGGTATGATTGCACTAGGCTGAGGGTGAGTGTGAGGGGTGGCTAGTGAGATGAGGATGTGATAATGTAGATAGAGAGGGATGGGTGGAGGTGTAAGGTAAGTTGGTGTGAGTAAGGATGTGCAGGAATAGGGTAGGGAAGGCAGAGTGATGGGGATGTGATGAGAGATACAGCAGGATGAGGTTGAGCGTGGCTTTGTACTAACATTTCATGATCTACTGAAATCATTGAATCATTTGTAGCACTGCACCCAGATCCTCCTGACCACATCCCTTCTTGTACCTTACTCTGCAATGTGCAACCAGGCTGCGTTAATCTCCTGTGGAGGTCTCTTCCGCCCATGGGAAGGGAAGGGAAGAGGACCTCCCTGCATGCTGTGACTCCCTCCTCTGTGCAGTGCTTGTCAGTGATTGCAGCACCTCAATGCCATAGAACACTGACAGCACAAATGTCAAAAGAGAGTTGGCCATGGTCCCTTTAAGGAAACGGGCTGATCAAATGACGTCACCAGACCCACTTCCTCTAATTGGCCGGCAAACGCGCTGAGCGGGCTTAACAAGCCCAATCATGGTAAATTCATTTCAGCGGCTGAGATAGAGACAGCAGTGGTTTTGGGATCCACCACCAACATCGCCCACCATGGACCAACCAAGGTTCGTAAAACCAAGCCCCAATTATTCAGGAATGATAGAGAAGGAAAAAGAGAAAGGTGTGTGACAGTATTGATTAAGGGTGATGTTACAGTTCTAAATAGAAAGGACATACTAGATGGTTCTAGAACTAAATCTGTTTGGCTTGAGTTGAGGAACAGAGGGGGAGCAGTTACATTGTTGGGAGATTTTTTAAAGCTCCAAACAGTGAGAAAGAGATGAGCAAATTTGTCAGCAAATTTCAAAGGCGTGTAACAAAATAGAGTCATAATATTGGAGACTTTAATTATCCTAATATAGGCTGGGAAAAACACAGTGCTAAGGGTGGGGAAGGAGAGGAATTTCTGATATTTGTACAGGAGACATTTCTTAATCAATATCTCTCCAGTCCAACAGGGAAGGAAGCAATGTTGGATCTGGTTTTGGGAAATGAAGTAGTGTTGAGATACCGCGGCAAACGTGGGAGTCGAGACCAGAGCTAGTAAAACACAACTGCTTTTATTCTACCCCATGGCAAAGAGAAACTGGAAAAGCCCGCGCATCCACTTAAATACACCCCAGACAGGAAGTGCTCCCGGCAGCTTGTCCCATGTCGGTTGACCGGAAGTGGGGTGAACTGCTGAGCGGAAGAGAAAGAGTTGAGCCGCTGCTGTTCGGCCGACCAAGGCGTGGTAGCCTCCGGAAGGAATTCGCCTGGGATGCGCAGCGGTTGTCCGTAGACTAACTCCGCTGCAGAGGACTGGAGGCCTTCCTTGACCGCGGTGCATAGGCCTAGTAGCACCCACGGTAGGCGGTCAGTCCAGGTACTGTCCTGCAGGCCGGCACGGAGTGAGGCCTTGAGTGCCCTGTGGAAGCATTCACAAAGCCCATTGGCCTGCGGGTGGTACGCCGTGGTTCGGTGGAGCGTCACCCCAAGGTTGCGTGCTGTGGCCGTCCAGAGTTCAGAGGTGAACTGGGCGCCTCTGTCGGAGGTTATGTCGGCCGGTACGCCGAACCTCGCAACCCAGGTGTTAACGAACACCCAGGCGATGTCGGCTGTGGTGGTGGAGGTCATCGGCACTGCCTCAGGCCAGCGTGTGTAGCGGTCGACCATCGTGAGGAGATAAGTTTGGCCTTGCGATGGCGGCAGAGGACCGACGATGCCGACGTGTACATGGTCGAAGCGGCGGCTGGGTACCTCGAAGTCTCCCAGGGGTGCTTTTGTGTGCAGCTGTACCTTAGCCCGTTGGCAGGCGAGGCAGAAGGTGGCCCAAGTCCGAACATCTTTGCTGAGGCCGCGCCAGACATAGCGCTGGGAGAGGAGTTTGACGGATGCGCGGGAACCCGGGTGGGAGAGCCCGTGGAGCGCGTCAAAGATGCGGCAGCGCCAGGTTGCAGGGACGACCGGCCTGGGTTGGCCGAGTGAGACGTCGCAAGTGACTGCCGTGGCTTCGGGCCTGTGCGCGACCTTGGCTAGGCGTAGCCCTGGCATGCTGGTAGCCGCCGAGAGGAGGTCTGGGTCCGTGAGCTGGGCCGCTGCTAGTTGCGCGTAGTCGACCGCGAGGTGATTCGCGCAGATGGCGGGATGGGAAAGGCAGTCGGCGACAACGTTGTCTCTACCAGAGACGTGCTGGATGTCCGTAGTAAACTCGGACACGGCCGCGAGCTGGCGTTGCTGCCTAGCGGACCAGGGTTCGGTGTGCTTGGCCATCGCGTATGTGAGCGGCTTGTGGTCCACGTACGCGGTGAAGGGGCGGTCTTCCAGGAGGAACCTGAAATGGCGGACCGACAGGTGGAGCGCGAGAAGCTCGCGGTCGAAAGTGGAGTATTTGACCTCCGGGGGGCGCAGTTGGCGGCTGTAGAAGGCAAGTGGCTGCCACGCGCCATTGACCCACTGCTCGAACACGGCGCCGACCACATGGCCGGAGGCGTCGGTGGTGAGCGCGACCTGGGCATCGGCCCTCGGGTGCGCGAGCAGGGTGGCGTCGGCGAGCGCGTTTTTGGTGGCGTCGAAGGCGGCTGACGTGTCAGTGGTCCAGGCTACGTCCATCTTGCCGGATTTACCTCGGAGGGAGTCGTATAGGGGCTTCATGAGGGCTGCAGCTCTGGGGATGAACCTGTTGTAGAAGTTCACCATCCCGAGGAACTCCTGGAGGCCCTTGATGGTTGTGGGGCGGGGGAATTGCTGGACGGCCTGCACCTTGTTGGGCAGGGGGACGGCCCCAGCAGGGGTGATGTGGTGACCGAGAAAATCGATCTCGGTTAGGCCGAATTGGCACTTCGCCCGAACAGGATGCGAAGGTGTTCAAGGTGTTCCTGTTTGGAGGAGCTGGCCACGAGAATGTCGTCTAGATAGACGAATAGGAAGTTCAGGTCCCAGAGGACTGAGTCCATAAGGCGCTGGAAAGCCTGGGCTGCATTCTTGAGGCCGAAGGGCATCCTCAGGAACTCGAACAGGCCAAATGGGGTGATGACGGCCGTTTTGGGGATGTCCGCGGGGTGTACGGGGACTTGGTGGTAACCACGCACCAGGTCGACCTTGGAAAAGACGGTTCGTCCGGCCAGTCGGGCCGAGAAGTCCTGGATGTGTGGCACCGGGTATCGGTCGGGGGTGGTGGCGTCGTTGAGGCGGCGGTAGTCCCCGCAAGGGCGCCAGCCTCCACCGGGCTTGGGGGCGATGTGGAGGGGCGAGGCCCAAGGGCTGCTGGAGCGGCGGATGATGCCGAGTTGTTCCATGGTGGTGAACTCGGCCCACGCGATTTCCAGCTTGGCCGGGTTGAGTCTGCGGGCGTGGGCAGAAACTGGGGGGCCGGTGGTGGGGATATAGTGCTCCACCCCATGTTTGGCGGCTTTGGCCAAAAAGGTCGGGTTAGTGAGGGCGGGAAACTCGGCTAGGAGTGCCGAGTAGTCGTCCGTGGCTCTGGCGAGGCAGTAGGTCGTCAGGCCGGCCGAACGGGCCGGGGTGAATGCGCCGGGGATGTGGGCCATAGTGTTGATGTCGACGAGGCGGTGCCTCGGAATGTCGACAAGGAGGCCGTGGGCGCGTAGGAAGTTGGCGCCGATGAGTGGGCAGAGGACCTTGGCTGTGAGGAACTCCCAGCGCTAGCGGCGGCCCACGAGGTCGAGCGTGACCATGCGGGTGCCATATGTGCGGATGTCAGAGCCATTGGCTGCGGCCAGCGTGATACCCCGTGTGCCACGTTGGATTTTGAGGGCGGAGGCGGGGGTGATGCTGTGCTGGGCCCCTGTGTCACACAGAAATCGGCGGTTGGTTCTGTCGTCGGTGACGTACAGTAGAGGCCCCTTTTGCCCCGCGGCCATCGTGGGGGCCGATGCGGGGGGGGTTTTGAAAGTACACGGTGGCTTGCAGCGTTGGGCCCTAGTGCCAAAACGGGTGTGGTAGTAGCAGTGACCCAGAGTGGTAGGGCGGTCGGGCCTAGTGGGCCGGGAAGACCGCGTGGTCGTTGCCGTGAGGTCGGGCGCGACGTCGCGAGCGGACTGTGCAGAGAGCAGCCGGTCGGCCTTTTTGGCTATGTCATTCAGGCCCGTGGAGCCAGACTCCACAATGAGCGGGCGGATGCTGGCGGGGAGCTGCCGAATGAAAAGCGTGCGAAAGAGGGCGCCGGTGTTTTTGTCGTCCGAGAGGGACAGCATGTGGGAAAGCAGATCCGAGGGTGAAGCGTCACCAAGGCCGGGGAGGTCAAGGAGTTGGCAGTTACGCTGGTAAGAGGACGTTTGAAATTTTTTAAGGAGTGCAGCCTTCAGATGTTCGTACTTGCCTTCTGGTGGTGGATCCTGCAGCGCTGCCCAAACCTTGGGGACTGTGGCGTAGGTGAGAGAGGAGACGAGGTAGTCGTACTTTGTGGCATCGACTGTAATGTGTTTCAGCCGGAATCTGGACTCGGCTTGAACAAACCAGGCTTCCGCCAAGTTCTCCCAAAAGTCCGGTAGTTTAACCGTAGCTGCGTTTGTATCCGCCATGCTAGCTTAGGATTTGTCCTGAGCATCGGGGTCACCAGTGTTGAGATACTGCGGCAAACGTGGGAGTCGAGACCAGAGCTAGTAAAACACAACTGCTTTTATTCTACCTCATGGCAAAGAGAAACTGGAAAAGCCCGCGCATCCACTTAAATACTCCCCAGACAGGAAGTGCTCCCGGCAGCCTGTCCCTGCGGGAAACAAGTTGCTGGAGGAAAGGGCCCCCGGCTGGGGGCGTCTGCTTAAACTGTCTGTGCCGCCGTGAGCGGATTATGTCCAGTGGTGGCGTGTCGCCACAGTAGGGCAAGTGGAGTGGGTTACAGTAGGAGATTATCTAGCTAAATGTAACCACAATATAATTCAATTTAAAGTAATTATGGAAAAAACCCAGAAAATATCGAAGGCAAAATGCTCAACTGGGCCTCTAGCCAAGCTGTTCCGTACAGCTACAACACTGGCATCTATCCGACAATGTGGAAAACTGCCCAGGTATGTCCTGTCCACAAAAAGCAGGACAAATCCAACCCAGCCAATTACCGCCCCATCAGTTTACTCTCAATCATCAGCAAAGTGATGGAAGGTTTCGTTGACAGTGCTATCAAACGGCACTTACTCACCAATAACCTGCTCACTGATGCCCAATTTGGGTTCTGCCAAGACCACTCGGCTCTCGACCTCATTACAGCCTTGGTCCAAACATGGACAAAGGAGCTGAATTCCAGAGGTGAGGTGAGAGTGACTGCCCTTGACATCAAGGCAGCATTTAACCGAGTCTGCCATCAAGGAGCCCTAGTAAAACTGAAGTCAATGGGAATCGGGGGGAAAATGCTTCACTGGCTGGAGTCATACCTAGCACAAAGGAAGATGGTTGTGGTGGTTGAAGGTGAATCACCACAGCCCCAGGACATCACTGCAGGAGTTCCTCAGGGCAGTGTCCTAGGCCCAACCATCTTCAGCTACTTCATCAATGACCTTCCCTCCAACATAAGGTCAGAAATGGGGATGTTCGCTGATGACTGCACAGTGTTCAGCACCATTCACAACTCCTCAGATAATGAAGCAGTCCATGCCCGCATGCAACAAGACCTGGACAATGTTCAGGCTTGGGCTGATAAGTGGCAGGTAACATTCGCGCCACAGAAGTGCCAGGCAATGACTATCTCCAACAAGTGAGAGTCTAACCACCTCCCCTTGACATTCAACGGCATTACCATTGCCGAATTCCCCCACCACCAACATCCTGGGGGTCACCATTGACCAGAAACATAACTGGACCAGCCACTTAAATACTGTGGCAACAAGAGCAGGTCAGAGGCTAGGTATTCTGTGGTGAGTATCTCACCTCCTGACTCCCCAAAGCCTTTCTACCATCTACAAGGCACAAGTAAGGAGTGTGATGGAATACTCTGCACTTGCTTGGATGAGTGCAGCTCCAACACTCAAGAAGCTCAACACCATCCAAGACAAAGCAGCCAGCTTGATTGGAACCCCATCCACCACCTTAAACATTCACTCCCTCCACCACCAGCCCCCCGGTTAGCGATGCCTCCCTTCCGGAGGAGCTTAACACCTTCTACGCTCGCTTCGACAGGGACAACAGGGAGCCGGCTACCAAAGCCTTGCCACCCCCGGAAGACCAGGTGCTCACTCTGTCGGCCTCCGACGTAAGGGGTGTTCTACGCGGAGTGAACACACGAAAGGCTGCTGGACCGGATAGCATCCCTGGATGGGTACTCAAGGAATGTGCTGATCAGCTGGCTGATGTCTTCACCGCCATCTTCAATCTGTCATTGGCCCAGGCAGTAGTCCCTACATGCTTCAAGACCGCTACCATTATTCCTGTGCCAAAACAAACAGCTGTGACGTGCCTGAACGACTATCGACCTGTCGCACTCACACCCATCATAATGAAGTGTTTCGAGAGACTGGTCCTGGCTCATATCAAAGCCAGTGTTCCCGCCTCTCTTGACCAACACCAGTTTGCCTATCGTGCAAACAGATCAACGGAGGATGCAATCACTGTTAAGTCCGTGAATGATTTAGACACGGACTAGCAGGAGAGAAACAAACAGATGTTTACTGGTGGAAGTCCATAACGAATCTAACAAAACAGAGGCTCTCTAGCGCCTTTTATACAGGGGTGGTCACTGCCGGTACTGCAGTCTGAGACCAGTTATTCTCTTAAAGGTACATACACAACAATTCCTCCCCTTTTAGATAAACAGTACATAACATTCATTTAACAACTAATGATAATGAATTACAATCACAATTACTGTTGCTAGATACATTGGTTAAGTTTAAGCAATTATAAGTTCAGTCTTTGAGGAGACTTCCTGATTCTGTCTGGATAACGCCTCTTTGGGGTATCAGGTTCTTCTGGCAATGTTGAGTCAGAATCAATGTCATTGTTTGGTTCATCTGCTTCCAATATTACCGGGTCTGCAGTAGCTGCAATTGGAACGTCGATTTCATTACCAGGTGTATCAGATCGTGGTGTGGAGTTGACGTTTTCCAGTGACTCTAGAATCTGGTCAGCATGTCATCTTACAATGCTCTCCCCAACGTCCACGGTATACATGAGAGGTCCTTGTCGTGTACAAATCGTTCCTGGCTGCCATTTCTCAGTGCGGTAGTCCCGGGCCAAAACTGGTTGACCTATCTTAAAACTCCTGGTCGACCTTTCATTCATATTCTGAAACTGCCTGTTCTCCACATCTCTTCGGACGTTTGGCTTAACCAAATCCAAGCGGCATCGTAGTCTTCGATTGAAGAACATCATGGCTGGAGTTTGGTTGGTAACCGCATGTGTCGCATTCCGGTAGGCAAACAAGAAGTTGTCCACCTTGTGTTGTAGGGGTATATCTTCATTACACATTGCCTTGATAGCCTTCTTGAATGTTTGGACAAACCTCTCGGCCAATCCATTAGTGGCTGGATGATATGGGGCGGCTGTGTAATGCTTAACACCATTGTTCTTTAAGAACCTCCGGAACTCTTCAGACACAAACTGTGGTCCATTGTCAGAGCAAATCTGTTCAGGCAGCCCATTCCTGGTGAATATGGTTCGTAAAACTGTGATAGTTTTTTCCGTAATAACAACAGAAAATGCTGGAAAAACTCAGCAGGTCAGGCAACATCCGTGGAGAGAAATTTGAGTTGATGTTTCGGGTTGGACCCTTCTTCAAAACTGGAAAGAAAAGAAACTAGATCGGAGGCAGGGCTGCGATCGGACAAAAGAATAAAAGAAACAAAAGAAGTAAAAGAGATTAGAAGCTAGACGAGATGGTAATAGGCTGGGATTAGGTGTAAAGTGTACTGGCAGGGCAAAAGATAGCTGCCAGGTGTGAGAGAGAAACAAAAGGAAAGGGGGGGGGGGGAAAGGAGTGGAACAATTACAAGAGAAAATGAAATGGGGGCCGAGCTTATGATCTGAAATTGTTGAACTCGATATTGAGTCCGGAAGGCTGCAGACTGCCTAATCGGAAGATGAGGTGCTGTTCCTCGAGTTTAAGTTGAGCTTCTGTGGAACAATACAAGAGGCCAAGGACGGTGAGGTCCGAGTGGGAATGGAGCGGTGAATTAAAATGACAGGCGACCGGAAGCTCGGGGTCACCCTTACGGACTGAACGGAGGTGTTCCGCAAAGCGGTCACCCAATCTGCGTTTGGTCTCCCCAATGTAGAGGAGACCGCATCGTGAGCAGCGAATACAGTATACTAGATTACGAGAAGTACAAGTAAATCGCTGTTTCACCTGGAAGGGGTGTTTGGGGCCCTGGACAGTGGGAAGGGGGGAGGTATAGGGGCAGGTGTTACATCTCCTCCGCTTGCACGGGAAGGTGCCAGGCGAAGAGGAAGGGCTGTTTGGGGTGATAGAGGAGTGGACTAGGGTGTCTCGGAGGGAGCGGTCCCTGCGGAATGCTGAAAGGGGAGGGGAGGGGAAGATACATTTGGTGGTGGGATCACTTTGGAGGTAGCGGAAATGCCGGAGGATGATCCGTTGAATGTGGAGGCTGGTGGGGTGAAAGGTGAGGACAAGGGGAACCCTACCGTGGTTCCGGGAGGGAGGGGCAGGGGTGAGGGCAGAAGTGCGGGAGATAGAACTGACACGGTCGAGGGCAGTGTCAGCCACAGTAGAGGGGAATCCTCGGTTGCGGAAAAAGCAAGCCATGTCTGAAGCACTGGTGTGGAAGGTGGCGTCGTCGGAGCAGATACGGCGGAGGCGGAGAAACTGGGAGAATGGAATAGAGTCCTTACAGGAAGCGGGGTGGGAGGAAGTGTAGTCCAGGTAGCTGTGGGAGTCAGTGGGCTTGTAGTAAATATTGGTCGATAACCTATCCCCAGAGATGGAGACGGAGAAGTCGAGGAAGGGAAGGGAAGAGTCCGAGATGGACCATGTGAAGGTGAGGGAAGGGTGGAAATTGGAGGCAAAGTGAATGAAATTGTCAAGTTCGGGGCGAGAGCAGGAAACGGCACCGATACAGTCATCAATGTATCCCCCCCCCCCCATTTCCTTTTGTTTCTCTCTCACACCTGGCATCTAACTTTTGCCCTGCCAGTACACTTTACACCTAATCCCAACCTATTACCATCTCGTCTAGCTTCTAATCTCTTTTACTGCTTTTGTTTCTTTTATTCTTTTGTCCGATCGCAGCCCTGCCTCCGATCTAGTTTCTTTTCTTTCCAGTTTTGAAGAAGGGTCCAACCCGAAACGTCAACTCAAATTTCTCTCCACGGATGTTGCCTGACCTGCTGAGTTTTTCCAGCATTTTCTGTTGTTATTTCGGATTTCCAACATCTGCAGTATTTTGCTATCATAATAGTTTTTTCCGTGGTGGTTGAGGACATTTTTATTACCTCTGGCCACTTTGAATGTGCATCCACCGCAATTAAAAACATCGAGTCCATGAAGGGACCAGCAAAATCAATGTGCACCCTTTGCCATGGAGATGAGGGCCACTCCCATGGCTGCAGAGGAGCTTGTGGTGGGGCGTTTTGGACCTTCTGGCATCCTGCACAGCTCTTTGTCATCTCTTCGATTTCTCTATCGATTCCCGGCCACCACACAAACGCTCTGGCTAAGCTCTTCATTTTTACCCCACCCAGATGGCCCTCATGAAGCTCATTGAGCACTCTATCCGTCAACTTAGGTGGAATTACTACTCTGGATCCACACATCAAGGTTCCTCTGCACACTGACAGCTGTTCTCTTCTCGGCGAGAATGCTGGCAGCAGTGGTTCGCCATGTGCTGGCCATCCCTTCACTGTTAAATCATAGACCCGTGATAGTGTCGGGTCATTCCGTGTTTCCTTTTCTATGTTTGCATTCGTCACAGGGAGACATTCGACTATGGTCGAGTGGAATAACTCCATTGGATCCACTGCAAGGTCTTCTTCTTCCACCGTCGGCAACGGTAGACGTGACAATCCATCAGCATTTCCATGCTGTTTAGTTCCTTTGTACTCGATGTCATATTGGTGTGCCCCTAGGAAAAGGGACCATCTCTGCAGCCGTTGTGCTGTCATTATCGGTACGCCCTTCTGAGGGTTGAAAATGGAGACAAGAGGTTGATGATCGGTTAGTAGAGTAAATTTTTGACCGTGCAGATAGTGATTGAACTTCTTCACCCCCCACACTAGGCTGAGGGCCTCTCTGTCAATCTGGGCGTAGTTACGCTCGGCAGAAGTTAACGAGCGTGACGCAAAAGCTATCGGCCTCTCTGAACCATCAAGGAATTTATGTGACAGTACCGCCCCAATGCCGTAGGGAGACGCATCACACGCCAGCCTGATTGGCAGTGCTGGGTTGTAGTGAGCCAATACTTCCTTTGAAGTGATTAAGTCCTTACTCTTCTGAAAAGCACGCTTACAATCATCGCTCCATTTCCATGCTACCCCATTCGTAGCAGGGCGTTCAGTGGGTGCAGAATTGTCGACAAATTCGGCAAAAACTTATGATAGTAATTCACCAACCCGAGGAATGACCTCAGCTGCGACACATTTTCTGGTGCTGGGGCCTTAACAACCGCTTCAATTTTGTCAGGGGACTTATGTAACCCCTCTTCATCAATCACGTGGCCACAATACGATATATGTTTCTTTAAAAATTCGCACTTGGGGCGGTTGGCTCGCAGCCCATGTTCCCGTAGTCTAGTGAGCACCTGTTCTAGGTTGTTAAGGTGTTCACTGTCATCTTCACCTGTTACAAGGATGTCGTCCAAGTAACACTGAGTCCCCGGAATCCCTTGCAGGACTTGTTCCATCGCTCTTTGCCATATCGCCGGAGCCGATGCTACTCCGAATACCAATCGATGATACTGGTAAAGACCTTTGTGAGTGTTTATCGTGAGATACTTCCTAGAGGACTCTTCAACCTCCATCTGCAAATATGCTTGTGCTAGGTCAATTTTTGTAAAACGCTTCCCTCCAGACAGCGAGGAGAAGATGTCTTCTATCCTTGGAAGAGGATATTGTACTGTGCGAAGGACAGGGTTCACCGTCACCTTGAAATCCCCACAGATGCGAATCTTCCTTGGCTCTCCGGACTTATTGGTTAACGGTTTCTTCATGACAGGAACGATGGGTGTCACCCACTCGCTCCAGTTGACCTTAGACAACACGCCTGCCTTCTCCAGATTCTCCAGCTCTGCCTCGACGGCTGGGCGAATTGCATATGGTACCGGTCTCGCTTTGAAAAACTTGGGAACTGCATTCTCTTCTATTTTTATCGAGGCGGTTACGCCTTTAAGCGTGCCCAGTTCTTGTTGAAATACCTCTTTGGCGTTAGCTAAGATTGTTGACAATCGTCCAGGAGTGACGGCTTCATCTTTTTTACCGTCCACCGTCATTGTATGAATGGAATGCCAATCTAAGTTTATCTTCCTGATCCATTCCCGTCCCAATAACGGTGGTCCACCATTTGGCAGTATGTAGAGATACAATTTCCGTATTTTCTTGCCATTGTATTCGACAGGCACCCTTATTTTTCCTCTGGGGTATACTTTTTGCCCCGTATACGTCGTCAAGACGATGGATGTCTCTCTCAAGGGTATGTGTGAAAATAGCCGCTCGTAGTCTCGTCGATTCATGACGGTTAGCGCTGATCCTGTATCCAATTCCATTTTAACTTGGGACCCTGCTATCGTGAGAGTGACCCAAATGGTTCGGTGATCCTCTTTTGCGATTACATTGTGAAGTTTGAGACAGCTTAATCTTCTGTTTCCGGATTCACTATCGCTCATCTGGTCTTCGGAACTACTGTCTGTCATCTTTTGTACTTTCTTGTACGGTTCCTTAGTAGCCTTTTTGTTGTCGCTGGTCTTCTTCCCAGACCTACAAACTCGTGCAATGTGTCCAATCTTTCCGCATTGTCTGCATATTTTGTCTTTGGACCAGCAGTCCTTCTGGTCATGGTTAGTTCTGCCGCAGCGATAACATTTTGCAAATCCCCGTGTCATTTCGTGGGTGCCGTATTCCTATGGTTTTTGTTGAATTTCTGCAGCTCCCCTGGCTGCTGCTTCATACGATATTGCCACGCTGAAAGCCTTATCTAGTGTCAGCTCTTTTTCTGCGAGTAACTTCTTCTGTGTTCCTTCACTCAGGAGTCCACAGACAAATTTGTCCCGTAAGGTATCTGCCAGTCCTGCTCCGAACTGGCAGTGCTTTGATAGCTTGCGTAGTTCCGTAAGATACTCAGCATTGCTCTCATCTTTGTGCTGAGTTCTCCTGTGGAATTTAAATCTTTCTGCTATCAACAGCGGTGCAGGGTTTAAGTGCTCCTGTAGAACAGCAACAATTTCATTAAAACTCTTCACCTTCGGTTTGGCTGGAGTAATCAGGTCCCGCAATAGGCCGTACGTTCTAGCGCCCATTAAGTTTAACAATACCGATGCCTTTTTCCCCTCCACTATATCGTTTGCCTCGAAATATACCTCGACTCTTTCCACATACGTGGTCCAGTCCTCTAATGTATTATCAAAAGCAGTGATACAGCCAGTCTTCGGCATCTTGCAAATCTAAAATGGCGCCTCCCGCGCTTTGCCTTCTTCTCCGATTTAACAAAATGGCGCCTCCCGCACTTTTCCTTCTTCCCCGCTGTTGTTAGCGCTGCTTTCCACGGTTTCCTGCGCGTTAAATATTAATTTGTTTTCTTTTATTATCTTCCCGTCGTGGAGCGGACCCTCTGGGACACTTCCCTCCCTCTTCTGAGGTCCGAACGCTGCCCAGCTTCGAAACACCGGCTGCGCCCTGTATGCTCCACCCTCTCTCTCTCTCTCCTTGCTTCCCGACTCGCTACCCGGCCCCGTTGAAAGGCCACCCGATCGAGCTTCAGCCCGCCGCAGCCCAGGAAGGATCAGAGCACTACCTGCCACCAGCCCGATTAGCTGGGAAACCACGGCCGAGGAACCCAGCCTGGCTCTGGACAGTCTCTCCTGCAAAGCCTTGAACCCGATGATTGACGGTCGACGCCCGTTTCTCGAGTTTCAATGGCCTCTATTTTTTTTTTCTTTCTTCTGGCTCCGACCTTCAACAATGTCGTCGGAGCTGCTGCTGAGTTGCAGGTAAGTTCGTTTCTTTACTCGTCGCCAGTGTTAAGTCCGTGAATGATTTAGACACGGACTAGCAGGAGAGAAACGAACAGATGTTTACTGGTGGAAGTCCATAACGAATCTAACAAAACAGAGGCTCTCTAGCGCCTTTTATGCAGGGGTGGTCACTGCCGGTACTGCAGTCTGAGACCAGTTATTCTCTTAAAGGTACATACACAACAATCACAACTGCTCTACACTCTGCACTGAATCACTTAGATGGTAAAGAGACTTACATCAGAATGCTGTTCATAGACTACAGCTCAGCATTCAACACTATCGTCCCCAACAAGCTGGCCACCAAACTCCACACTCTTGGCCTGAACACTTCCCTCTGCAACTGGACCCTGGACTTCCTAACAAACAGACCCCAGTCTGTCAAATTAGGTAACCACACCTCCCCCGCCGACCTTGAACACGGGAGCCCCACAAGGATGTGTGCTGAGCCCCCTCCTCTACTCCCTCTTCACCCACGACTGTGTGGCTGTTCATGGTTCCAACACCATCATCAAGTTTGCGGATGATACCATGGTAGTAGGCCAGATCACCAACAATGATGAGTCAGCCTACAGGGAGGAGGTCCAGCATCTCGTGAAGTGGTGCGCCGATAACAACCTGGCCCTTAACATCAAGAAAACCAAAGAAATCGTTGTGGACTTCAGGAAGTCTAAAGGCGGAAGTCACACCCCCATCCACATCAATGGGGCTGTGGTGGAAAGGGTGGACAGCTTTAAGTTCCTCGGAGTCCACATCACGGAAGTCCTCTCCTGGTCCCTGTGGTAAACCACTGTCATACCTGTCTGTGTCTGTATGTGTATTCCACTAGGTACAGGTCTGGACATGCCTCGGCTGACTCCTCCCACTATTCCAGGTATATAAGTGACTACCTCCCAGTCCCTTAGTATTCTGGACGGGTCGACCACTCGAGACAAGACCTTCATTCTTTAGTTAATAAAAGCCTGATTGTTACTCGCTCAACCTCAGTCTTTTGAGTAATTGATGGCGCATCAGTCCCTCAATACCTCCTCTCTGGTGAAGAAGGCCCAGCAGCGCCTATATTTCCTAAGGAGGCTGAAGGGATGTAACCTGTCACCCCTGATCCTCTCTAACTTTTACCGCTGCACAATAGAGAGCATCCTGACAAACTGTATCACAGTATGGTATGGCAGCTGTAGCTACTATGACCGGAAAGCCCTGCAGCGGGTAGTCAAAACTGCCCAATGCATTACCAGCACCCGGCTACCGACCATAGAGCACATATACCAGAAACGCTGTTTACGGAGGTCACGGTCCATCATCAAAGACCCTACCCACCCCAGCCACAGTCTGTTTGCCCTCCTGCCATCTGCGAGACGCTACAGATGCATTCGCACCCGTATGACCAGATTTAGGAACAGCTTCTTTCCCAGGGCTGTCATCCTACTGAACTCCACAAATAAACTCTAAAGCCTGCACATCTGCCAATGCACTTTATTATGGTTATGTTTATGTTAATGTATTACAAGCCAAATGTATGTTAAATGTTTAAATGTCTTAATCTAAATGTACACTCTCGGGAGCCGCAAGCCTACATTTCGTTGTACTGCACTTGTGCACTAACAATTACAATAAAGTTGATTATTATTATTATTATTATTATTATGTCTGCAGTATGTACCATCTACAAGATGCACTGCAGCAACTCACCAAGGCTTCTTCGGCAGCACCTCCCAAACCTGCGGCCTCTTCCACCTAAAAGGACAAGGGCAGCAGGCGCATGGGAACATCACCACCTCAAAGTTCCCCTTCAAGTCACACGCCATCCTGACCTGTAAATATATCGCTGATACTTCATCGTCGCTGGGTCAAAATCCTGGAACTCCCTCCCTAACAGCACTGTGGGAGTACCTTCACCACACGGACTGCAGCGGTTCAAGAAGGTGGCTCACCACCACCTCCTCAAGGGAAATTAGGGATGGGCAATAAATGCTGGCCTTGCCAGTGACGCCCACATCCCATAAACTAATTTACAATAACTGGGGAAGAGCTAATTTCAGTTATTTAAGAAGGGACTCAGCACAAGTAGATTGGAAAAGGCAATTTCAGGGTAAAGCAGTAATGAAGCATTGGAGGGCATTCAGGGAAGAAATAGTTCAGGTATCATCTAGCATATTCCTTTGAAGGGAAAAGGTAGACCATCCAAAGCTAATGCGTCCTGGATGACAAAGGAAATAAAATTAATAAAAAACAGAAAAAGGAGGCTTATGACAAATATCAGGGGCAAGATTCAATTAATAACTAGGAAGATTATGGAAAGTACGCGAGGGATTTGAAAAATATAATACGGGAGGCAAACAGAGGTTACAGGAACAGATTAGCAGGCAACATTAATTTGAACCCTAAAGCATTTTATAAACATGGCTATAAATTGCTTAGCACCAGCAAATGGACACAGGGATCACGATGTGCGATTAACCCACACTCGTTGAGTGGAATGCAGGCGACATGATAATGATTTTTAGGTGCAGCCAGCACTTCCCGTGCTGTTCATTGGCTGCAGGCATCAGCAGGGGGCCCAATATTGTTACTAACTTGATAGCAAAATACTGCAGATGCTGGAAATCCAAAATAACCTCCTCCTACCTCCACCTGGACCATGACCCCACTACCGAACATCAAACCACCATTTCCAAGACTGTCACTGACCTCATCTCCACTGGAGATCTTCCCCCTGCTGCCACCAACCTCATAGTTCCCCAACCCCGCACAGCCCGCTTCTACCTCTTTCCCAAGATCCACAAACAGGACTGCCCTGGTAGACCCATCGTTTCAGCCTGTTCTTGCCCCACGGAACTTATCTCTTCCTATCTCGACTCTACCTTTTCTCCCCTTGTCCAGTCTCTTCCCACCTACATCCGCGACTCTTCCGACGCCCTCCGCCACTTTAACAGTTTCCAGTTTCCTGGCCCCAACTGCCTCCTTTTCACCATGGACGTACAATCCCTCTACACCTCCATCCCCCACCAGGATGGCCTGAGGGCGCTCCACTTCTTCCTTGAACAGAGGTCCATCCAGTCCCCATCCACCACCACCCTCCTCCACCTGGCTGAACTTGTTCTCACATTGAACAACTTCTCCTTTAACTCCACTCATTTCCTTCAAATTAAAGGTGTTGCTATGGGTACCCGCATGGGTCCTAGCTATGCCTGCCTTTTCGTGGGCTATGTGGAACAATCTTTGTTCCAGTCCTACTCAGGTCCCCTCCCTCACCTCTTTTTCCGATACATTGATGACTGTATCAGCGCCGTTTCCTGCTCTCGCCCCGAACTAGACAATTTCATTCACTTTGCCTCCAATTTCCACCCTTCCCTCACCTTTACATGGTCCATCTCTGACTCCTCCCTTCCCTTCCTCGACTTCCCCGTCTCCATCTCTGGGGATAGGTTATCGACCAATATTCACTACAAGCCCACTGACTCCCACAGCTACCTGGACTACACTTCCTCCCACCCCGCCTCCTGTAAGGATTCTATTCCATTCTCCCAGTTTCCCAGTCTCCGCCATGTCTGCTCCGACGATGCCACCTTCCACACCAGTGCTTCTGACATGTCTTCCTTTTTCTGCAACCGAGGATTCCCCTCTACCGTGGTCGACACGGCCCTCGACCGTGTCCGTTCTATCTCACGCACTTCTGCCCTCACCCCTGCCCCTCCCTCCCGGAACCATGATAGGATTCCCCTTGTCCTCACCTTTCACCCCACCAGCCTCCACATTCAACGGATCATCCTCTGCCATTTCCGCTACCTCCAAAGTGATCCCACCACCAAACACATCTTCCCCTCCCCTCCCCTTTCAGCATTCCGTAGGGACTGCTCCCTCCGAGACACCCTAGTCCACTCCTCTATCACCCCCAACAGCCCTTCCCCTTCGCCTGGCACCTTCCTGTGCAAGCGCAGGAGATGTAACACCTGCCCCTATACCTCCCCCCTTCCCACTGTCCAGGGCCCCAAACACCCCTTCCAGGTGAAGCAGCGATTCACTTGTACTTCCTGCAATCTAGTATACTGTATTCGCTGCTCACGATGCGGTCTCCTCTACATTGGGGAGACCAAACGCAGATTGGGTGACCGCTTTGCGGAACACCTCCGTTCAGTCCGTAAGGGTGACCCCGAGCTTCCGGTCGCCTGTCATTTTAATTCACCGCTCCATTCCCACTCGGACCTCACCGTCCTTGGCCTCTTGTATTGTTCCACGGAAGCTCAACGTAAACTCGAGGAACAGCAAATCATCTTCCGATTAGGCACTTTGCAGCCTTCCGGACTCAATATCGAGTTCAATAATTTCAGATCATAACCTCGGCCTCTATTACTTTGTTCCTTTTAATTTTTTCCACCCCTTTGTTTTGGGTCCTCCTTTCCCCCCCCCCCTCCTTTCCTTTTGTTTCTCTCTCTCACCTGGCAGCTGTCCTTATCCTGCCAGTACACTTCACACCTAATCTCAGCTGCCTTTTGTCTCCACAGGCCCATTACCATCTCATCTGGCTTCCTATACCTTTTATTGTCTCCTTTTCTTCTTTTGTTCGATCGCAGCTTTGCCTTCGATCTTTTTATTTTCTTTCCAGTTTTGAAGAAGGGTTTCAACCCGAAACGTCAACTCAAATTTCTCTCCACAGATGTTGCCTGACCTACTGAGTTTTTCCAGCATTCTCTGTTGTTATTGTTACTAACTTGTCCGGCTTATGGCCCTCCATTCACCATGACATTTCTGCAGCTACCGATTTGCTCGACCACACCCTCACCACCACGTTTGATGCCATAGTCCCTATTAAAACCATTACACTCTCTCACCCTGGCCGTTCCCACTGGTATGGCCCACGTCTTCACTCCCTCATATCCAAGTGATGCAGACTTGAATGGATATGGCGGACAACTGGTTTAGCCATTCACCGCCAGATCTGGCTGGACCACATAAAGCATTATCGGGTCCTACTCTTGTCTGCCAAAACTGCTCACTATTCCAGGATCATTCTGCAATGCAAAGATAACTCATGGCTATTATTTTCTACTGCTCACCGTCTTCTTAAATCCCTCTCCCCTGTCTCCTCCACACTCACCTCCAACAAGTGCGAGAAGCTCATGGACTTCATTGTCTCTAAGATTGAGACCATCCAATCAGCTGCCTCTGCCACTTCCCTTCCTTCCCCTAGCCCACCAGGCCAAACTTCCTCTAAGGTTCACCCCACCGCCCCCCTAGCCCTGAACTCGCATCATTCAGCAGTTTCTCTCCGATCTCCCCTCTTGACCTCTCCACGCTCATCCTGTCCATGAGGCCCACTTCCTTCTTCCTCGATCCTATTACCACTAAACTGCTGACCACACATCATTTTCTGGCTCCCATGTTAGCTGACAATGTTAACGGTTTGCTCTCCTCAGGTACTGTCCCCCTCTCCTTCAAATCTGCAGTCATCACCCCTCTCCTCAAAAAACAACCCTTGAACTTGCAAACTACAGCCCCAACTCCCTTTCCTCTCCATAGTCCTTGACAGTGTTGTCGCCTCCCATATCCGTGCCCATCTTTCCCGGAACTCCATGTTTGAATCCCTCCAATCCGGTTTCCGCCCCTGCCACAGTACCGAAATAACTCTCATCAAAGTCACAAATGACATCCTTTGTGACTGTGACAAAGGTAAACTATCCCTCCTCACCCTTCTTGACCCATCTGCAACCTTTGACATGGTTGACCACGCCATCCTCCTCCAACGCCTCTCTACCATCGCCCAGCTGGGTGGGACTGCACTCATATGGTTCCATTCTTATCTATCTAATCATAGCCCGGAAATCACCTGCAATAGCTTCTCTTCCCACTCCTGCATCATTACCTCTGGTGTCCCCCAAGGATCTATCCTTGGCCCCCTCCTATTTCTCATCTATATGCTGCCCCTCAGCGACATCATCCAAAAACATAGCGTCAGTTTCCACATGTATGCTGACAACACCCAGCTCTACCTCAGCACCACTTCTCTCGACCCCTGCACAGTCTCTAAATTTTCAGACTGCTTGTCTGACATCCAGTAGAGCAGAAATTTTCTCCAATTAAATATTGAGAAGACCGAAGCCATTGTCTTCGGGCCCTGCCACAAACTCCGTTCCCTAGCCACCGACTCCATCCCTCTCCCTAACATCTGTCTGAGGCTGAACCACACTGTTCGTCACCTTGGTGTCATAGTTGACCCTGAAATGAGCTTCTGACCACGTATCCATGGCATAACTAAGACTGCCTATTTCCACCACCATAACATTGCCTGTCTCTGCCCCTGCCTCAGCCTGAAGCCCTCATCCATGCCTTTGTTACCTCTAGACTTGACTATTCCAACACACTCCTGGCTGGCCTCCCACATTCTACCCTACGTAAACTTGAGGTCATCCAAAACTCGGCTGCCTGTGTCCTAACTCACACCAAGTCCCGTTCACCCATCACCCCTGTGCTCGCTGACCTACATTGGCTCCCGGTTAAGCAGTGCCTTGATTTAAAAATTCTCATCCTTGCTTTTAATTCCCTCCATGGCCTTGCCCCTCCTTATCTTTGTAATCTCCTTCAACTCCACAAGCCCCCGAGATATCTGCACTCCTCAAATTCTGCCCTCTTGCGCATCCCTGATTATAATCACTCAACCATTGATAGCTGTGTCTTCAGCTGCCTGGGCCCTAAGCTCTGGAACTCCCTCCCTAAACCTCTCCGCCTCTCTACTTCTCTTTCCTCCTTTAAGACGCTCCTTAAAACCTACCTCTTTGACCAAGCTTTTGGTCATCTGCCCTAATTTCTTATGTGGCTCGGTGTCAATTTTTTTTTGTCTTTTATCACTCCTGTGAAGCGCCTTGGGACGTTTTACTACGTTAAAGGTGCTATATAAATACAAGTTGTTGTTGTTGCTGCACTTCTCAAAACTAGCTTGCACTACTTAAAGGGAATGTACATTATGGCTGCAGCAGGTGCTGGGAGTCGTTCTGCAACTGAATCTGACTTGGGAAAGAGAGATCAATGGCTGGCCATGGGAAAGAGCGGGCCCCCAGGATTTTGGACGCTGCACTGGAGGTCTTGGTGGAGGAGGTGGAAAGTAGGAGAGATTTCCTGTATCCTCAGGGGGACAGGAGACCCTCCAGACATATGATGAAAAGGCAGTGGGAACAGATAGTTGCGGAGGTCAATGCCAGGAGTATAGCCCCAAGGACCTGGATGCAGTGCCGAAAGAAGTTTAATGATCTCACACATGTGATCAAGGTCAGTGAATGCATCTTCAAATGCCATATCCTACCAACTGCACCTCTAGCCTCACCCACTGCTCAATTCACCACACCTCATCACTCACCTATCAACAATCTCTATCAATCAGAACTGATACCTAACATTCATATGCTTCACCTCACCCTCACACACTTAGCACTATTGCAAGCCTCAAACCCACATCTCACAGCTTGCACACACTGGCAGCTATTCAACTATGAAAGCCACATCATCCAAACAGATTGCATGACACTCACTGATACTCTTCCCTCTCTCTTTTAGGAGAAGGTGGTGCACAGACAAAGGCAGCAAGAACTAACCAGAGGGGGAGAGGCACACCTGCATGTTCTAACCCCCATGGAACAAATGGTGCTGGCCATTATGGGAAGGGCTGTTGCTGAGGCCGTGGCCAATGGCAGGGCTGAAACCATTGAAGATGAGGGTATCCACATACCTAATCTTCCTTCTCTCATCCCATTTCTCCCTCATCCCACGGTCTGTTCTGACTGAGAAGCTGCCGATGGTTTGAGCATGTGTAGGGTTCTCAAAATTCCCACATCCCCAAAAGTTATGGATAAAGGGACCCTGTTATTAAAAAGGGTACCCAAAATGGCTTCTGAAACCTCGTGACCAAAACGTACAGGATTTTAAAAGCAAGGCCCTGCAAAAGGCAGCACCTTTCAAAACCTGAAACGAAACCTAACATGCATGGATCTGTGAAAGACTCTGTAAAGCCAGACAGCTAGGTAAACACAGAATATGCATTCTTCATCTTGGAACAGATCAAGTCAGGATGGGCCTAATCATGAGGCCATTAAGTTTTTGCATACATAATCAGTAACAGCTCACAGCAGCTACCAAGCCAGGAAAAGGACAATTAAATTTCATAAATAACAAACAGCCAGGATATCGAAGCCATTAAACCAGGAGACAACCGCCCCAACAGCCATTAAAGTGGATGACCGTAATCACTTTGGACGAGCCCGCCAAAAGTTAGACAAAGGACTGACCTGATTTGGCGCGCAGATAAGGGATGAAGAACCGGGTATAATTGGAGGCCCACCGGTAGCCAAGGGCTCTTGCCTCTTACCTCTCGCTCTTGCTTCATGCCTCGTTGCGGGCTCTCTTCTCCCTCTCCGCACCTCTCGACACCAAGGACGCCCATTACTACACCGGGGGCCAAACGCGGGAGGAGAACGAAACCCGATTCGAATACACACAGGACACATGGGGCCACGAACGGGCAGATGAGACGAGACGAGATGAGACGAGATGAGAAAAATGGTAAAACCGATAAAGGCAGAGAAGGGCAGCGGAAAGACGCGTTGGGGACGATCGGGTACACACCCCGGCCTAGTTATAAGCTGGCTTTCGAAGCATGGGTAGGAAGACCAATTGACAATATAAACCGCCAACCGAGGCTCAACTGCAACAAAACCATCGGCAACCAAACCGCCACCAGAAGAAGAAGACCCATCGCTGCAAAGTACCCAACAAAGACATTAACGGAGGAAAAGGAGGGTACTTTGCATAAACAACTCCATCGCCGCACCCTGTGACCACGTGACGACGACGAACCCCAAAGGACAACAAGAGCGAACCCCAAAAACCACAACCGGTTTAATCAACAGGTTTTGAATTGGTGAGCATAAATCCCTGGCCCCTCATTGCTTAAATCTAGTTAGGTATTGGGGGTGGGACAAGGGTAGGGGGATTTTAATGTGTTTGTTCCCTCAATGTGCCGTGTGTTCCCCATTCCCAAATAAGTGTATTGTTTTTATATGCCTGTAATTATCCTAGTAATTCTCAGTATTGTGATTTTGTTTTGCCTTTAATAAAAATTACGGTTTTCTTGCACCGAACCAGTTGTCTACTCTATTTTTCTGTATCGCCGCCTGTACCTAAGTCCGATGTTTAGAACCCAGGGGTGTGGGAGCGATTCGAACTGCTCAGAGACAGTCAGGGGCAGAGCTGACTGGGCACACACCAACCCCCTACACATGCACTTCTTACTTTCTACTCCCTTGTCACCACAACCCTACCCTTTTCCCTTTTTCATTTCAGATACCCAAGAACTGCTACCTGCCCAGGCAGTGGAGGAAAAGCAAGAAGACAGTGAAAGTGAAGACACACCATCATTCAATTGCACAGTCGCAGCCTCCAGCTCAGATACTGACACTGAACGTAATTTAGAGGATAGGATAGAGGTGGGACCTGCACGTGGTGAGACACCGGGCAAAAGTGCGCTGCAGCCAGGGCAAGGAGAAAGGATAGCACAGGTGCCAGCTCACCAGAGGGTGAGGTCACACACTAGTTTTGCTGCAGAGGAGTCAAATGATGACTTTGTGGTGTCAGACTACAGAAGAAGGCTGATGGGTATACATACCTCAATGCTTGGTGCACTGGAAAGCCTGCCAGAAACCCTGGGTTCAATGTCAAGGAGCATTGAGGAGTCTGGCGCCAACTTGGCACAGGACTTTGCACAAAGCTTGGAGCCCATCCTTTCCAACATGGAATACATAGAAAAACATAGAAAAATAGGAGCAGGAGTAGGCCATTCGGCCCTTCGAGCCTGCTCCACCATTCAATATGATCATGGCTGATCCTCTATCTCAATACCATATTCTCGCTTTCCCCCCATATCCCTTGATGCCTTTTTTCTCTAGACATCCTTCCTAAAAAGTGTGGAGCCCAGAATTAAACACAATACTCCAGCTGGGGCCTAACCAGTAATTTATAAAGGTTTTGTAGAACTTCCTTGCTTATGTACTCCAGGCCTCCATATATAAAGCTAAGGTGGATTTCATAATCTATAATCGTCATTGTTGAAACAAACTTTAAATTTCACTCTTCTATTAATGTAACTGTTGTCCATCACTGCATAAAGGCAACATATCTGAATGGGTGGCCGCCTCCATCAACACACCTGTGGAGCCAACCATGATACATCGTCTGATGGCTGATGTCTCAGCTTTCATTGCAGCACAAGCAGCAGCCACCCAATGTTTGACTGTTGCAGTGGAATCTCAGACTGCTGTCATGCAATCTCAGCTTGTTGCCATGGAAGCTCAGACTGCTGCAGTCATGGCTCTGGATACCAGTTTGCAAAGGGGCTTCCAGGGTGTCACAGCACTCCTGCAACCTGTTCTCCAGCAGGTCTGTTTCCTAAAGACCCTCTGCAGGTATGGCCTCCTGCTGAGAGTCCTTCTCCCCCTCCTCCCTCTTCTAGCAGCTTGTCCTGCTCTGCGTGGCCTCTGCTCATTCTCCCAGTCATGCTCAATGCCAAGGGGAAGACCTACTAGGCCACCCATGTCTGGAAGCAACTGGTTTGTGTACAAGTCACCTAAAAAGTACTTCAGCACCAGCCAGACCACTCCCTGTAGATTACTGAAACTTTTAACAAGTATAGAAAAGCACCCAAAATGTATAGAATTGCAGCAAAAGCCAGAAGAAATAATCCAGCAACTAACCTGTAAGAAGTTGATGATCCCTTTAAATAGTATTGGTGGGGGATCCTTCATGCCGTTGAATGTGTGTTTAGCTGTGGGAGATTAAGAGAGGGTGTAGACTAGAGCGTGGAGCTCCAAAATGGCTGTGTGGCATCAAATCAGCATTGCACATCGATTGACATCATGATCTGCCTGCTCTGCATACTTCCAGTGGACGTTAGGTGTGCGTTAACCCCTTTACCAATATGGCATTGGGCACACTTTGCATCATAAGTACGCACGCGTGCTGCAGGTAGCATTTTGGAACCTTAAGGGGACCCTTAGCACCCAAAAAACGGGTGCTACTGAGCCCAATTTCACCCCTATGAAGTGTAAGTGGTTAGCTAGATAAAAGTTAAGACTATTAAGGACCGAAAGGGAAATCTTCATGTACAGGCAGAAGACATGGCTAATGTATTAAATGAGTACTTTGCATCTGTCTTCACAAAGGAAGCGGATGGTGTGAATTTTACACTAAAAGAGGAGAGGGAAGTTAAGGACAGGATAATAATAGATAGAGAAGGCATACTAAAAAGATTAGCATTACTGAAAGATGTACTGCAGCAACTCGCCAAGGCTTCTTTGCCAGCACTTCCCAAACCCGCAACCTCTACCACCTAGAAGGACAAGGGCAGCAGGTGCATGGGAACACCACCACCTCCAAGTTCCCCTCCAAGTCACACACCATTCTGACTTGGAAATATATCGCCGATCCTTCATAGTCACTGGGTCAAAATCCTGGAACTCCCTAACAGCACTGTGGGAGTACCTTTACCACACGGACAGCGTCAGTTCAAGAAGGGGGCTCAGTACCACCTTCTCAAGGGCAATTAGGGATGGGCAATAAACAGCAATGCCCAAATCCCAAGAACGAATAAAAAAAAGTCACCTGCTCTAGATGGAATGTGTCTCAGGTTGCTAAAAGAAGCAAAGGTAGAAATAGCAGAGGCATTGATCAAATCTTTCAATCCTCATTGGATACAGGAGCAGTGCCGGAGGACTGGAGGGTTGCTAATGTTATACCACTATTCAAGAAAGGGGAGAGGGATAAACCAGGAAACTACAGGCCAGTCAGCCTAACATCGATGGTGGTAAAGTTATTGGAAACTATTATCAGGGACAAAATAAACTTTCATTTGGAAAGGCACGGGTTAATCAAGGAGAGCCAGCATGGATTTGTGAAAGGCAAATCATGTCTGATTAACTTGATTGAATTCTTTGATGAGGTAACAGGGCAGGTTGATCAGGTAGTGCAGTAGATATATATATGGACTTGCAGAAGGCTTTTGCCAAAGTGCCACACAGGAGGCTTATTAAGAAGATGGAAGCCCATGGAATTAAGGGGAAAGTGATGGTATGGATACAAAATTGTCTCAGTGACAGGAAGCAATGGGTAATGGTGGGTGGATGTATAAGAAACACAGAAAGTTAGCATGCAGGTACAGCAAGCAATTAGGAATGCAAATGGAATGTTGGCCTTTATTGCAAGGGGTTTGGAGTACAAGAGTAAGGAAGTCTTACTACAATTGTACAGGGTGTTGGTAAGACCACACCTGGAGTACAGTGCACTGTTTTGGTCTCCAAAAGGACATACATGCCTCACTAGATTGATCCCTGGGATGAAAGGGTTGTCCTATGAGGTTGAGATTGAGAAGATTGGGCCTATATTCTCTGGAGTTTAGAAGAATGAGAGGTGATCTCATTGAAACATATAAGATTCTGGGGGGATTGACAGGGTAGATGCTGAGAGGTTGTTTCCCCTAGCTGGAGAGTCGAGAACTAGGGGGCATAGTCTCAGGATAAGGGATCGGCCATTTAAGACTGACATGAGGAGGAATATCTTCACTCAGAGGGTTGTAAATCTCTACCCCAAAGGGCTGTGGATGCTGAATTGTTGAGCATATTCAAGGCTGAGTTAGCTCGATTTTTGGACTGTAGGGGAATCAAGTGATCTGGGGATCAGGCGGGAAAGTGGAGTTGAGGTTAAAGATCAGCCACGATCTTATTGAATGGCGGAGCAGGCTCGAAGAGCCGTATGGCCTACTCCTGTTCCTAATTCTTATGTTCTTATGTTTTTCAGACTGGGTGGTGGTTTGCAGTCGTGTTCCCCAAGGGTCAGTTTTGGGTCCATTACTCTTTTCAATTTTTATAAACAACCTAGACTCGGGAGTAGGGAGCAGCATTATAAAGTTTGCAGATGATACGAAACTTGGCAAAGTAGTAGATAGTGATGAGGAGAGTTATACAATATCTTGGTTAGACTACATTTATAATACTGCATCCATTTTTTGTCCCCTCAAATGGTGGGCGATATAGAAGCTTTGGAAAAGATTCAGAGGAGGGTGACAAGAATGATTCCCAACTTAAATAACCTCGGCTACTCAGATAGGCTTAAAGATCTGGGTGTATTCACTTTAGAGATGCATGGACTTTGGGCTGATTTGCTAGAGGTATATAGATATAGTTAAAGAGCTAGATTTGTTCCGACTGATGGATTGGGGAAGACCAGGGTCATGCGTATCAGTTGTGCAAGGGTAGAGCTAGGTTAGATGTTAGGTGGTTTTTCTTTTCCCAGAGGATAATAGAGCTATGGAACACATTGCTGGATCATGTGATGTGTGGTGACTCTCTGAATACCTTCAGATGAGAGATGGACCAGTTCCTGGCTGGAACAGAGATCATGTCTTATGAAAGGTAAGTGAATTACCAAGTAATATATGCATGGCTAATGTAGTCGCCTAAACAAGTTTCAATCACCTAAGGGGGTCAGAGAGGAATTTTCCAGATTTCTTCCCTAATTGGCCTCGGGTTTGAACTGTTTTTTTGCCCCTCCCATGAAATGACATGGCTGCTGTCGGGTAAGGGTACCCAATCATGATACTTCAAGAATCAAAACTGTGTGAATCAAGCTTGATGGATCGGAAGGTCTTTCCTCTCTGTCATTTTCATATGTTTGTATATTTCCTGCATATTTATTATCACAATATTGGCAATAATAACCTGTCCCTTTTGTGGTTGTTTTATAGTATTTCTGGTGTACAGTGAGCTTTCTGCGGCCAGCTTTCAGTAAGCAGTATATAGTAGAGAGGATAATTCATCTGATTTCTCTGTAATTGAGGGAATTACATATCATAGTTCGCAGCATTCAATATTACTCTGGGGAGGCCATTACATTGTATCTTCTTGCAACACAATTTCTAACATTGTTGGCCAAGAGGTTTTGTAATTATGGAGATGGCAACCCTGCAGGATCATTTTTTTTTAAAGCGTTCCTGGGATATAGGTGTCGCTGGCAAGGCCAGCATTAATTGCCCATCCCTAATTGCCCTTGAAAAGGTGGTGGTGAGCCTCCTTCTTGAACCGCTGCAGTCCGTGTGGTGAAGGTACTCCCACAGTGCTGTTAGGGAAGGAGTTCCAGGATTTTGACCCAGCAACGATGAAGAAACGGCGATATATTTCCAAGCCAGGATGGTGTGTGACTTGGAGGGGAATAATCTATTAATATTAAATATATTTAAACATTCTGTATTATAATTTCAGCATTGGCAACAGTCCAAGTGCCCAAGTATTGTCAGCCTGCAGAAACTCATTCAGATGTCCATATTATACAAAGCACTTGAAATTTGTGCACTTAAAATAAGCTGCACAGATTAAATGGATTATACAAGAGACCAATTACACAGTAATGCAGCAGCATTGACCTTTGAGTTAGGCACAGTTCTACTTACAATTAAAATATATTTTTATGATACTTTGTTATATTGTAAATCAGCTTTGGTGAATTGGTCGCACTTTCAATTCTAGGTCAGAGGTTAGGCTCATAGTCTAGGCTGGCGGGTCACTGCACCATTGAGAGAGTGCTGCACTGTTGGAACAGAAGAGACAGTAAACTAAGGTCTTGTCTCTCTGGTCAGATGCACGTTAAAGGTTCCCGGGTACTATTTCAGAAGAGGAGAAGTTCTCCCAGTGTTCTGGCCAAAGTTCTTCACTCAACCAAATACCATTAAAAACAGATTAACTGGAGGTCATTCGTCTCATTGCTATTTGAGGGATATTGCAGTTGCAGAATGGCTGCTGCATTGTTTATATAACAACATTCACTGCATTCAATGCATAGTGGGTATGGTAGCATAGTAGTTCTTTTACTGGACTAGTAATCCAGAAGCCTGCACGAATGATCCGGAGATGTGAGTTCAAATCCCAGCATGGCAGCTGGTGCATTTAAATTCAGTTAATTAAATAAATTTGGAATAAAAAGCTAGTAATGGTGACCATGAAAGTACCGGATTGTCATAAAAACCCATCTGGCTCACTTATGTCCCATTTAGGGAAGGCAATCTGCTGCTCTTACCTGGTTTGGCCTATACATGACTCCAGACCCACAGCAATGTGGTTGACTCTTAACTGCCCTCTGAAATGGCTTAGCAAGCCATTCAGCCAGAAAACTGTAGTGTATGTACCTTGAAGAAGGAACTATATTCTGCAGCCCCTGTATGCTGCAGTACCAGTAGTGACCACCCTGGTATATAAGCCTGTGTAGTAACTTTGTATAGTAGTTCCAGTTTTGTCTCCATTCAGTAAACGCCTGTTATAACCAACTCCTGCAGTCCGTGTCTCAATTACACACGGACGTTACAAAAACAATAATAAGCATAAAAACTGACAGACCACTCGGCACCGGCTTTGGACACGACAAAGGCACACCCAGCCCAATCGACCCTGCAAAGTCCTCCTCACTAACATCTGGAGACTTGTGCCAAAATTGGGAGAACTGTCCCACAGACTAGACAAGCAACAGCCTGACATAGTCATACTCACAGAAACATACCTTTCAGTCAATGTCCCAGACCCACCAGAGGAAGTGGCACAGTGGTATACAGTCGGGAGGGAGTGGCCCTTAGAGTCCTCAACATTGACTCCAGACCCCATGAAGTCACATGGCATCAGGTCAAACATGGGCAAGGAAATCTGCTGATTATCACCAATCGCTGATGAATCAGTACTCCTCCATGTTGAGCACACTTGGAAGAAGCACTGAGGGTAGCAAGGGCAGAGTGTACACTGGCTAGGGGACGTCAATGTTCCATCAAGAGTGGTTTGGTAACACCACTATTGACCGAGCTGGCCAAGTGCTGAAGGATATAGCTGCCAGACTGGACCTGTGGCAGGTGGTGAGAGAACCAACACGAGGGAAAAACCCACTTGACCTCGTCCTCACCAATCTACCTGTTGCAGATGCATCTGTCCATTACAGTATTGGTAGGAGTGACAACCGCACAGTCCTTGTGGAGACGAAGTTGCGTCTTCACACTGAGGACACTCTCCATTGTGTTGTGTGGCACGACCACCATGCTAAATGGGATAGACTCAGAACAGATCTAGCAGCTCAAACCTGGGCGGAGCCCAGCACGTGAGTGCAAAAGACAAGGCTGAAGCGTTTGCAGCCATCTTCAGCCAGAAGTGCCGAGTGGATGATTCATCTTGTTCTGCTCCTGAGGTCCCACCATCACAGAAGCCAGTCTTCAGCCAATACAATTCACTCCATGTGATATCAAGAAACAGCTGAGCGCTCTGGATACAGCAAAGGCTATGGGCCCCGACAATATCGCGGCTGTCGTGCTGAAGGCTTGGGCTCCAGAACTAGCCGTGCCTCTAGCCAAGCTGTTCCAGTACAGCTACGACACTGACATCTACCCAACAATGTGGAAAATTGCCCAGGTATGTCCTGTCCACAAAAAGCAGGACAAATCCAACCCGGCCAATTACCGCCCCATCAGGCTACTCTCAATCATCAGCAAAGTGATGGAAGGTGCTGTCGACAGTGCTATCAAGCGGCATTTACTCACCAATAACCTGCTCACTGATGCCCAGTTTGGGTTCAACCAGGACCACTCGGCTCCCGATTTCATTAGGGATGGGCAATAAATCCTGGCCTTGCCAGCGATGCCCACATCCCAGGAATGAATAATTTAAAAAAAAGTAGTTCCATCAATGCACCCCTAAAAATAATTAATTGTGTGAAAAAGAAGCTTTGAGATGCTTCAACATAATAAAGCAGTATATAAATCTGAGTAATGCAATATAATCATTGGTGAAAGAAGTGATGCAGTGGCATGTGCTATTTATAGTGGGAATGCTACATCAACACCATATTCTCTCAGAGCATTTTTATAACTTAAGCATCGTGTTCATTTCTTCTAGGATTCTGTTTGTATCAATCTAATTGGCACTTTCATTCTTCTTGCCAGATGTGACAAGACGGTTTCAATTCCAGACATTCTAGTAGAGGTGGCAACCAATGGATTTGTGTCCAGAAACAACCATTCTCCACCGAGAATAATTTCACATTTGCTTGAAGCAGCTGGTGAGCTCAGTTATTTATTGTTACAGTCCAAGCTCCTACTGGAATTTCACAAATGAACTCTCAAAACTTGAAGAATCTAGACCTCTTCACTAGGATTTAAGGCCGTTAGTAATCTCAACAGTACCAGTAATTTATATTGAGATCATATTGTTTTGGAAAGAAATTTAAGAAAATAGCAATACTAGCAACTGGGGGGTGAATCATTATCAAGTATCATATGATAACATTTATAAAAATGGGCAAATGCCAAGAAGACTGCTTTGTCATGCATATTAAAATACATTTCTATATATTAGTTACTTAGAAAAAGTGTTAGCAATGCTTAAACATGGCAAATATATAAATGTAAGATAAAGATTGACCTTTGTTCTATTTAATAATGGATATAGTAAATATAGGTGCATGTTTTCTACTTGTTTTATGCAAATATATGAAGATTCCATTGCGCATTTAGCAATGGAAAACCTTTTTTGTGCATTATTATACAAATATACTGTTGCCCTAAGTATTGTACATAAGTTTCCCCCTTATTGCTGCCTCTGTTCTGTATTGAAATTCTCCCAGGAAATGTCAATTCATTGCACCATGGCTTCATTAGTTTACGAACTTGTCACATCGACTGCAATGAAGTAGTACACCAAGAGATAAAGGAGGTAATTGTGTGATTATGCATGATGATGCATCTGATAACCTCAGCCTTAATTCAGCTAGTTGTAGATGTTTTGGCAGTGCAGGTACTTCCTGTGTGACCTAACACTCCTCACCATGTATTAAAATCTCTCCCTCAAATTATTATCTTCCAATGCTTATTCATGCATGTGTACTTGACTATAGATGTGGAAAAGTCTGTCACATGGGGGGCGATTTTCCCAGCCCCGAGGAGGCGGGTTTGGAGGCAGGACAGTTGACAAAATCGCAAAAAGTGAGGGCGGGTTCGGAATGCGCCTCCAACCCGCCTACGCGCAATTTTGTCGGAGGCAGGTTTCATGGGTGTGATTCGGTCCTGCCTCCATCAGTCGGGAGAGGTAATTAAGACCCATAAATAGTCTCTATAATCCTATTTTGCCAGGCCTTTGTTATTTTGCCACATTTTGTGCATGTTGCACGACCCTTCTAAACCACGCCAGCTAATCCTGGAGGGTTGACAAGTGGGCGGCCTCCTCACAGCTGCAGCTCCACCATTAAAATGGAGCTTTCATCAGGGAGCAGTTGCAGGTGGCAGAACTTTTGTTCCAAAGGTCTTTCAGCACTCCCATCAGGTCTACCAAAGTCGGAGGTGCTGCAGCTTCTATCGCTCAACTGTGGGGCCTCCTTGGAAGACCCTCTCCCCACTTGGACTGAGTGCTTCCCCAACAGAGGTATCTACCTGCAGCATGGGAATCATTTATTACCTTTCATCATGGACCTCAGATTCGGATGAGGAGCAGCCATGGCAGCAGCAGAGCCAGGCAGCTCAGCAGCAACAGCAGCAGGAACGCCAACCTTCTGCTCACCCACCTGATGCTGCACAGGCCAGAAGGCACCAGCGCATTGTAGGGGTTCGCAAAATCCCCTAAATCCCTGAACATCAGAAAATATTGGTCCACATCGTGGACGAAGAATTGTGTGATCTGAATTGCCTCTGGGTTGGGCAGTGTTTTAAAACATGCCCAGAACCGCAAAAGGCTGCGTTGCAGCACGTGGACAACACCGGAATCGAGGAACTTCGTGGAAAAATTCGCACACTTTAAGACAGTACATTTTAATAAAATTGTTCCCTGGAGTTTGGTAATTGTAAAAGGGGTTTAAAAAATGGCCGTCAGAAAGCATGGCCAAAAGGACAAAAGCAGCTCACAGCTCGTGGATGTCTGTGTAAGTGGAAGGATACAGTGGCAGTCAGACCTGCCAATCAAAGGGAGTTCCCTTCTCAGGAGCAATCGATGTTTGTTTATTGACTTAAGGGATTAACCCACTTGAACTAAACCGCAGAACAATCGGCTGTTTACACAGCAATCTAGCCCCATTTCAACACCACTTACACACAATGGATACAACTAAACCCTGGAAAAAGGACTTTGATAGGGGACAGATCAGTATGGATGGGTTTGAATCACCCATCACTCAGAACAATAGGTCAGTTGGATTCCCTTTTGTTTTAGCCCAGGTGAACTCCGGATGTGGGCGGGTACACTTCGGCCCCAGAGTGCAGACACATTAAACCACTCAAACCCATTTGAGTCAGCCAATCACGGGTCCTTCTCTTGTATATTGAAACTTTTGGGCGCGAATTTTGCACACAGACCCTTTTATTTTTTCAGCGCCAAACAGCAGGAGTTGGCAGGATATAAAAGATAGCTCCTGAGAAGCTATCTCTCTCTTACTTTGCTGGACCACAGGTGAGCAGGGTTTCTGATCCTCAGCAAGGCAACCTAGTAAGGAGTTAGGGGGTGGTAATTAAGGGGAAATTGCTAAGATTGTTTAATCAACATTGTAGACATTAATCCCTCATTTTTGCCATCTGCCTTCCCCCATTTAAGCAATTTTACTGTAATTACTGTGTTTGTGTGGTATAGTTTAAAATTTGATTATAGTTCCTTTCATTTAAATAAAGTTGACTTTCTCACATCAAAACCACTTGTCCGTTTTTAATATATCATTAATTATAAGTTCCTCCAGTCAGAACTGGAAGGTGGGGTTAGCGATTCGAAACCGCTGTTTGGAAATTGGTTTAAGGGTAGCAGGCAAAGGCTGCTGACCAGGTAAATTACCGTAAACCAGGTAAAAGGTTGGAATTGGTCAGAGTGCAGGCAAATTACCGTAAACCAGTTAAAAGATGCCTCCCTACAGCATGGGAGCACATCGTTGCAGGAGGTACCCCCCTCTCAGGGTTTACAGGCAGAGGATGAGCTACCTCAACATGACTGAGCAGCAGTGCCAAACGAGGCTGAGACTTTTGCGAGAGGCTGTCGGAGACATCTGCGCACTGCTGCACCAACACCTGGAGCCAAGAGAAGCGGGTGGACACCCCTAACCAGTGGCTGTCAAAGTCATCACCGCACTCAACTTTTTTGCCTCAGGCTCCTTCCAGGGATCATCAGCAGACATCAGTGGCATCTCCCAGTCGACCACCCACAGTTGCATCATGCAGGTTACCGATGCCCTTTTCACAAAGGCGCACAATTACATCCACTTCTCAAGGGATCAAGCAAGTGTAACTGCGCGTTCAGTTGGCTTTGCAAATATGGCAGGCTTGCTAATGGTGCAGGGCATCATAGACTGCACACATGTGGCCCTTAGGGCACCCCATCACAACCCAGCTATCTTTGTCAACTGCAAGTGCTTCTACTCCCTCAATGTACAGTTGGTGTGTAACCACAAGAAGGAGATTTTGCATGTTTGCGCCAAGTTCTTTGGTAGTTACCATGACTCGTTCATTCTGCAGAAATCTAGTGTTCCTCCGCTCTTCAATCCGCCAAACCAACTTAACGGATGGCTCCTTGGTGACAAGGTCTATGCCCTGAAGAAGTGGCTAATGACGCCGATCAGGAGGCCAGCTAATGAGGCTGAGGAGCGCTACAACGCCAGCCACACTTTGACTAGTTCCATCATCGAGCAAACCATTGGGTTGTTGAAGATGCGATTCCGATGCCTTGACACATCAGGTGGAGCCCTGCAGTATTCAGCAGCCAGGGTCTCCAGAATGGTCGTGGTCTGCTGTGCACTGCACAACATGGCACAGCGTCATGGATTGCAGCTTCCTGATGAGCAAGTGGCTCCGTTCATAGCCTCTTCAGATGAGGAGAAGGAGGAGGAGAAGGAGGACCGAGCGGCGGCGTATTTACCAGCAGCAGCGGCAGCACGTGAGCATATGGCTGCCCGTGATGCAAGGGATGCACTGATCCTGGCTAGGTTTGCATAGGTTGCCCATTGTGGCACATATGCTTGGCTCCTTCTTAACAAATGATAGACAATGGACATGACTCTCTGGCCTCCTTTCACTCTGACCACCAACCTGACCACGCAAGTGTCGCGGAGACCGCAATGTGGAGCTGCCTAAGGTGAAATAACAGATGCCATCACGCCAATAGTTTGCAATCACCTCATTTTAATATATTCAAACAGGGATGGCATTTCATCAATAAACAAACAATCACCCAAGTGCCTAACCCTGTGACTAATGGTGCTTTATTTTTCTCTTATGCGTGCTCCTACCCGGTGCTCCCCCTGTGGTTTCAGCAGATGTGGAGGCGCCTTGCTCACTTTCATGCTGCGCCTGCTTCGACATCTTTGGCGGGCGTCCTCTGGGTTTCTGAGCCTGCGAGGGCTCAGCAACAGTCTGCTCATCCTGTGGCTGTGCAGGGGCTGAGACGCCCATCTCAGTTGGGTGCAGACTCTGGTGGGGCTCTGACAGAGGACTATGCAGTGGCATGGATGTGTGAGCGCTTGGAGAGGAGCCCGCACTTCCTCGTTTTCTGTCACCAACTACGCTCTCATGGGTCAGGTGCACCTCAGCACTTACAAGAGGCTTGAGAGCACCTTGCTGCACATCGGGGGGCCATGGGGACCCGTATCTGCACTGGCAGTCCTATTCAAAAGGACTTCCATGAAGGTCTGGTTTGTCTGTTCAATAGCTGCCCATCACTCCTCCAGAGGTGTCAGTCTATTCTGAACATTCACCATGTTTTCCTAACTCTGGCGACTTATTTCCTCCATGACCATAGCCATCCTCTCCTCTACCACAGACACCCTTTCCAGAGAGGTAGACACCCTTTCCAGAGAGGTAGCCATCGTTACCACGGAGGTAGCCATCCTTTCCATGGAGGTTGCCATCCTTTCCGTGGTGGTGTGTTGATGTGCCATTGACTCCACAAAGGCACTGCTCATGTTAGAGTTTGTAGGGGTTCGCATAATCCCCTCAGCCCCCGAAGATCGGGAAATATTAATCCACATCGTGGACAAAGACTTTGCGTGATTTAAATTGTCTCTGGGTTGGACAATGTTTTAAAACGTGCCCAGAACTGCAAAAGGCTGCATTAAAGGGCCTGTGAGCTAAGCAGCACTTGGACAACACCGGAATCAAAGAACTTTGTAAAAAGTCGCACACCTTAAGACAGTACATTTTTATTACAAATTGTACCCTTGAGTTTGGTAAATTGCCCAGGGATAAAAATGGCCGTCAGAAAAGCATGACCAAGGACAAAGGGCTTGGAAGCAGCTTGGGAATGTCTGTGAAAAGGGGGAGGGTCAAAGTTGGCAGTCAAATTCTATCAATCAAAAGAGGAGTTTCCCCTCCCTCCAGAGACAATCGATGTTTACTTACAAGGATGTTTGCACAAGGGATTAAAACCACTTGACTGCGGTTTCAATGACCACAAGAGAATGGGCTTCTGTTTACATAGTAATCCAACTCCATTCAAAACCCATCACACACAATGAAACACACCTAAACTACGGAAGAGACTTTTTAGACTAAGAAAACTAACAGTTTAAGAATGAATGGGTTTGAATCACCCATTACTAGACAATGGGGACAGTTGTATCCCTTTTGTTAGCCCAGAAAACTCCGGATCTGGGCGGGAACATTTCGGCCCCAGAATGAAGACACATGCAAAACCCCTGCAGTTTTATCAACAGCCATCACAGACAATGGCAACTTTATTCAAACCCATCCCAGACAAGGGGATGGTTTGGATCCCTTTGTTTTAGCCCAGAAAACTCCAGATGTGGGTGGGAACATTTCGGCCCCAAAATTGGGGTATATAGAGATAGCTTCTCGGAGGCCTCTCTCTCTCTCTCTCTCTGGCTTGCCTCCCTGTGCCCTCTATAGCATGGGAGTCTATCTGAAGAAGTAAGAACACCAGCAGTTTACTTTTAAAACACTGGGGTGTTTCTTTACTTCAGGACAGTGAAGATCTCATGGGACACGGAGCTGGCATTTTAGTGGTGAGCATATATTTTTCTGACCTTCCACAGGGCAACTTAGGATAGGCATAGGGGTGGGGAGTAAAGTGGGATTTCGTTAGAATTGTCATTTTAGTCGTTTTCCCTCGTTATGCCCGTTTTTCCTCCCCTATCTAAGCAATTTTACCGTGATTACATTGATCATGTGGTGTAGTTTATTTAGTTATTAAAGTTGGACTTTCTTGCATCCAAACCATTTGTCTGTTTTTAATATATCATCAATTATAAGTTCCTCCAGTCAGAACTGGAAGGGTGGGTTTAGCGATTCGAAACCGCTGATTGGTATTGGTCACAGTGCAGTGGAAAAAAAGGCTGCTTGACCAGGTAAATTACCGTAAACCAGGCAAAGGAAGGTAAATTACCGTAAACCAGGTAAAGGATGCCCCCCTACAAAATGATGACCGCGGCAGGACTGGAGGCAGTTTTAGATATGATAAGTGGTCTGGATCTGGAGAAAGCATCAGCTCTTGCTTTTCTTGCTTTCAGTCTGTGGGTAGCCCTGCAGAAGTTAGCAGCAGCATGTAAGCTGACCTATTATGGTATAGGTGGCTGGGTTAAGAAGGGTGAGATGAGGGTGCTGGAGGAGGTTAAAGAGGCCAAGAATCGGGAGTCAGAGTTTGGAAAATGCCAGGCGGAGGTAGAACACCTCATAAGAGAGGTGAATGAGGCCATAGATAGTGGGATGAGGGTGCGGGAAGAAAAAGCATGCCTCACACTAGAGGTCACAAAATGCCAGGCAGAGATAAAGCGCCTTGTGCAGGAAGTCACAGAGGCCAGGGACAGTGAGATGAGGCTACAGGAGGAAAACGCACACCTCACCCAAGAAGCTAGCGAGGGCAAAAGCCACGCGAGGCACAAGATAGAGTTCCTAAAGTGCCAAATTACAGAAGCAAAGAGTAACGAGATGAGACTGTGGGAAGAGAATGCCCGCCTCACCTCAGAAGTAACAGAGCAGGAGGAAAAAGTTAGGGAGGTAAAGGCAGCTTATAAGCTGGCCTGCGACCAAAGGTTTAGTGGAGCAGATCATACCCCATGTAATAGAAAGATAGAGAGTTTGGGTTTGGAGTTAAGAAGGACTAAAGGGATGGTATGTCTCATAAGTCCAGAGGGAAGTCTGTCAGACAGTACCAGCAGCCCAAATCAAACCGCCCCACAGGCAGCACCCAGAATAGAGCTGGCTAGGGAATTAGAGATCCCAAGACAGCAGCCCACAGCTCCGAGTTTTGAGGAGCTCTGGCAGCTAGAAGGGATGGACAATGGGGTGATAGGAGAACGCCAGCAGGTCCCGCTAAGCAGGCGGGGCAGGCGGGGAACAGGACCAGTGTACCCCCCCTGACAATGGAGGTGCGGTCCGCCCGTGAACGATAATGACCCAGGGGCTGTTCAGCATACCTATCTGGTACCCTATGATACCCCACAGCTCAGTGGCCTGGTGAAACATATTCCCCTGCTCTCCAAAAAGGGAGACCCCTCAGTGCACTTCCAAGGGATAGAACAGGCAGCTTGTGTTAACGGCTATGATGAGGAAGAGAAAGCCAAAATGTTGCTTTTCTCTGTAGATAGTAAGCTCCATCAGACCCTTTCAGATGAGGCTAAGAGAGGGCAGAAGGGTTTTGAGGACCTAAAGGAGGAAATACTGGAAGCCATGGGTGCGAATGATGGCAGTCTGTTCGATCACATAGGGAAAACACTGCAGAAGGAAGGGGAGACCCCACAGGCATTTGCAGACAGGCTGTGGCCAGTCTACAACAGCGCGTGTACAGGGGGACAAAATAGGGCACAACTGAACCAGCAGCAGCGGACCCAATGGCTTCGTTGCCTGGTGTCCAATTGCCTGCCCCAGATAAAAGCAAAGGCTGTTACTTGGTTTGACCACCGAGACCCCCTAGCAACCAAAGAGACTGTAATCCGGCAGCTCACGGTAGCATATAGGAATGGTAGGAATAGTGGGACCCCCCAGCAAAAGGGTAAGTCTACGAGGTTAAACCTGGGGCTCAATACAAGAAAGAGTGGTGCCAGGAGGGGAGCCGTCCCTCCCAGAACAAGGTCACTTGTTACAGGTGTGGGGAGGATGGACACTGCCACAGGGATTGTAAAATGCCTGGGAGAGACGATAAAGCCAGAACCCCCGCAGCCCCAACTCAGAAGGCAGAGACAGAAACTCCTCCCAATACAGTTGAGTCCATCATGGAGTCGATAAGATTTTTCCTCAGGGCCAATCAGGGAAAGGTAGCAGCCATCAGTGGTGTTGCAGCCCCCTCACCCACCTCTGCCTCCCCACAATGACTGGCCAATATGCTGGCCAAGGAGGGTGCATGTGCAGGCACTTTCTGGGACCCATATGTGTCCGGGCCAGTGGCAGCGATTACAGGCAGGGGTGGGACACAGGGAAAATCAGGTAAATTGTAGAAATCTGACCATACAAGTTCAAGTTCACAGGCTGTAAAGACAGGCACTGTGGCTTGTTCCAAGGGAAAAGTTGTCCGGCCCACCAATTGGGACACTTCCCCGCCCCAGTGGGACCTAAGTTATGGCCAAAGTTTAAATTTGAACCAGTTATCTAGTTCAGAAACAGAGAAACAGCAGCCTGAGAGTAGAAATCTGCAGGCTGCTGCGAGTTCATTCACAGAAGAGACTGCCCGCGCATGCGCAGTCGCTGGTCTGGAGACAGGAATTCCCCAGTCTTTTGAACACCAGGTTTGCGCAGGCGCAGTCCCCCAGCCCGTGACCCCAGCAGCTCGTCTTCAGTTTCCCTGCGCAGGCGCAGTCGCCTGTTTGAAGACAGAGGCTTCACAGCCTCTGCCGTGGGACTCCGGGGAGGAGGTTTGCGCAGGCACAGTCACCTGTTTGAAGACAGCCTCTGCCGTGGGACTCCAGGGAGGAGGTTTGCACAGGCGCAGTCGCCTGTTTGAAGACAGCCTCTGCCGTGGGACTCCGGGGAGGAGGTTTGCACAGGCGCAGTCGCCTGTTTGAAGACAACCTCTGCCGTGGGACTCCGGGGAGGAGGTTTGCGCAGGCGCAGTCGCCTGTTTGAAGACAGAGGCTTCACAGCCTCTGCCGTGGGACTCCAGGGAGGAGGTTTGCGCAGGCGCAGTCGCCTGTTTGAGGACAGATGTTTCACAGCCTCTGCCGGGGGTCTCCGGGGAGGAGGTTCGCACAGGCGCAGTCGCCTGTTTAAAGGGACAAGCTTCCAGCCCACTTCTAGAGTGGTTCCCCCTATGGTGTGTGACTCTGGGGAGGAAGGGATAGCAATTCCTCTTGCAGGGGACATAAGGAAGGAGCTGGTAACAAGTTTTGGACCTGGAGAGGAAGAGTTTCAGCCACCAGCAGCGGGTGGTGAGGGGATACCTGCCCCCAGTACAGGAGTGGGTAGGGAAAAGGAGACAAACCCGGAGTACCAGCAGGCTGCCAGGTATATTATACAGTGCGGGCTGTTTGCATCAGGGGGAGAAGGTTCCCAGCCAGCTAGGGCTGTGACCCAGGCTCAGGGTCCGTCAGCCAAAGATTCCCCCACAGAGACGCCCCTCAGAAGGTCTCTTCGGGTGCCCCAGCCCAAGAAAGCATGGTCACCCACTTTACAATGGAGTAGGGCGGACTGCTGAACCAGGGAGAAGCCAAAGGGCAGAGGTCCCCAATCAGCAGCTATAAGCTGCGAGGGACCAGAAGCTGGAAGCAGTCCAGCTTCGCTGCAGGCAGCAGTAATCTGCAACAGTGACACCAGAGATCAGCCTGGCCGTCCGGAGACGGGCAGCATTTGTATTATAGCTTTGTGTTAAGTTTAAAATGTTTGTAGCTTGCTTTTAAGATGTTTGAATTTTAAGTTTTGATATAACTAGTACTTTTGAGTTTAAGTTTAAAGTTTAAGTTTATAAGTATGCCAAATGCTTGTATTTTGGTCTGAGGTCGATGGACCCGACCATGTCTCCACCTAAGGCAGCAGGTCAGTGAGAGACCTAGCTGCATGTCCTTTTAAGTTTTTTTGCAGGAGAGTAGACAAAGGAGCAGCCCTGTTCGCCCAGCCCGAGCTGGGCATCGAATGAAGATACAGAATGTTGGGGATCACCTCGCCACTGGACAAATCCAGGAGGAGACACCGCAGCGACCTTCGGGAAAAACCGGACAGGGTCTGGAGGAACCTGCCTACTCATCCTACATGGAAGAGATGGCCCCAGTTGGGTGGGGCACGGCCCCAACCCAGCACTATCCTGACCGAATTTCACTTGCGGGAGACCTCGTTATTGAGCAGTCATGGTGGGGAAGCACGTGCGCCTTGTCAGATAGGGACACGTTCCCCCGGAGTGGGTGGTGATGGCCCGGGAAAGATTGTAAAGGGGAGGGGGAGACCCAAGAGTCACATGGGTGTGTTTGGGGAAGGGAGGAACTCAGCCGGGGCCCGCGGGCAAAGTTAGAGTGTAAGTGTGGCTGGGGAGGATGAGTGGGTGGACGGATCTGGGATCCAAGTTTGAGTGTGGGGCCAGTGAGATCCGCCACACAGGCACCCATCATTTTCTGCAGCCAGTCGAGGGAAGATGGGAGGGGGAGGGACTGGGAGTCGTGATCCCATACTCCCCGGTCTCGGTCTGTGAAACATGAGGGGTACCCCACCTCCACAAAGGGACAAGGGAATGGCTCAGGGCTGGCGGATCAGACTGTTCTGTAAAATCCATTCTGGATGTTTTAAAGGTTTAAGACCTCTAAAGGGGGGGTGGAAGGAACATTTACTGCCCGGGTGGGAGGAGCAATACCCACTCGAATTTTGTGACCCATCATTGGCACGTGATGGTCGGGGTTTATTTCAGCATTTTGTTTCAAGTGTTTAATGGAGACTTTTAGAAACATAGAAACATAGAAGATAGGAGCAGGAGTAGGCCATTCGGCCCTTCGAGCCTGCTCCGCCATTCAACGAGATCATGGCTGATCATCCAAACCCTAGCACCCGGTCCCTACACCGACAGCCATCCCACCCAAGCCCTATCCCCGTAACCCCACGTATTTAATCCCCCCTAACACTAAGGGCCAATTTTTATCATGGCCAATCAACCTAACCCGCACATCTTTGGATCTTGTATTTTGTTTTACAGTTCCAAATGGTGCAGAGGCGTAGGCCCCTCTCCGTGCTTGGAATCAGTTTGATTACATTGTATAACTAAGATTGCAACATTTTGTAATATGTTATAATGTAACATGTGGTGCAGGGGTATGAGACCCCTTATTGTAACATTTTGTAATTGATGTATCTGTAGATGCCTACCGTACCACGGTTTTTCTCGAATTTAAGGGGAATAGACGGGTCGGGGAATCAGTGATAGGTGGCTATAGGTAAACACAGGGGATGGTTGTTTGTCGGAGGTCAGAAAATTTTGCTCATTTCTTCAAGAGGATACTACAAGCAAGTACGAAGTATCCAAGGGAGGAATGTAGGCGTTTGCAAAATCCCCTCAGCCCCCGAAGATTGGGAAATATTAATCCACATCGTGGACAAAGACTTTGCGTGATTTAAATTGTCTCTGGGTTGGACAATGTTTTAAAACGTGCCCAGAATGGCAAAAGGCTGTGTTAAAGGGCCCGTGAGCTAAGCAGCACTTGGACAACACCGGAATCAAAGAACTTTGTAAAAAATCGCACACCTTAAGACAGTACATTTTTATTAAAAATTGTACCCTGCAGTTTGGTAAATTGCCCAGGGATAAAAATGGCCGTCAGAAAAGCATGGCCAAGGACAAAGGGCTTGGAAGCAGCTCATGTATGTCTGTGAAAAGGGGGAGGATCAAAGTTGGCAGTCAAATTCTGTCAATCAAAAGGGGAGTTTCCCCCTCCCTCCAGAGACAATCGATGTTTATTTACAAGGATGTTTGCACAAGGGATTAAAACCACTTGGCTGCGGTTTCAGTGACCACAAGAGAATGGGTTTCTGTTTACATAGTAATCCAACTCCATTCAAAACCCATCACACACAATGAAACACACCTAAACTATGGAAGAGACTTTTTAGACTAAGAAAAGGAACAGTTTAAGAATGAATGGGTTTGAATCACCCATTATTAGACAATGGGGACAGTTGTATCCCTTTTGTTAGTCCAGAAAACTCCGGATCTGGGCGGGAACATTTCGGCCCCAGAATGAAGACACATTCAAAACCACTGCAGTTTTATCAACAGCCATCACAGACAATGGCAAATTTATTCAAACCCATCCCAGACAAGGGGATGGTTTGGATCCCTTTGTTTTAGCCCAGAAAACTCCGGATGTGGGTGGGAACATTTCGGCTCCAAAATTGGGGTATATAGAGATAGCTTCTCGGAGGCCTCTCTCTCTCTCTCTCTCTGGCTTGCCTCTGTGTGCCCTCTACAGCGTGGGAGTCTGTCTGAAGAAGTAAGAACACCAGCAGTTTACTTTTAAAACACTGGGGTGTTTCTTTACTTCAGGACAGTGAAGGTCTCGTGGGACACGGAGCTGGCATTATAGTGGTGAGCATATATTTTTCTGACCTTCAACAAGGCAACTTAGGATAGGCATGGGGTGGGAAGTACAGTGGGATTTTGTTAGAATTGTCATTTTAGTCATTTTCCCTCGTTATGCCCATTTTTCCTCCCCTATCTAAGCAATTTTACTGTGATTACATTGATCGTGTGGTGTCGTTTATTTAGTTATTAAAGTTTGACTTTCTTGCATCCAAACCATTTGTCCGTTTTTAATATATCATTAAAGAAAAGTTCCTCCAGTCAGAACTGGAAGGGTGGGTTTAGCGATTCGAAACCGCTGATTGGTATTGGTCACAGTGCAGTGGAAAAAAAGGCTAGTTGACCAGGTAAATTACCGTAAATCAGGTAAAGGAAGGTAAATTACCATAAATCAGGTAAAGGATGCCCCCTACAAATTGACAACCGTGTCAGGACTGTGTAATGTATATACCTTTAAGGGGAGAACTATCTTTTACAGTTCATGTATACTGCAGAACTGGCCGTGACCACACCTGTATATAGCACTGAGTAGTAATCTGTACAGATCAGTTCCACTGTGCGCCACGTTGAGTAAACACCTGTTGTACCGTTTCTCCTGCAGTCTGTGTCTTATTATATACGGACACAACATTGGCGACAAGGCAAGTTCGAACCTACTTGCAACTGTGCATCACCTCCCAGGGATTCATTCCTGGAGATCAGTGGATTGGAGATCAAGGCCAGAGACTCGGGTGTCGACCACGGGCAACCACCCAGTCATCCAGCAGAGACTCGAGAGTTGCGGGGAGACTGTCGAGAGCCAGGCCTGGCTTTCCAGTCGAGGCGGTCCAGCAAAACGGGCTGGCAACAGGTAGTGCGCAGACCCTTCCCGGACAGCGGTGGGCTAGAGCCCGACTGAGCAGCACAGCAAAGGGCCGAGCAGCGTCGACGGGGGAGAGAGAGAGAGGGCAGAGCACACAGGGCACAGCCGGTGTTCAGGGGCCAAGCAGCGTCGGAGAGAGGGAGAGAGAGATGCACAGAAACCCGCTAGGTGCCGCCATTGCCATGAGGACCGCCGAGAGTGGCGTTGGCAGCAACGCAGGAGAAGCACGCAAAACATACAGGGCGCCGCCATTGCCACGAGAACCGCCGGGAGCGGCGTTGGCAGCAGCGGGGGAGGAAGGAAAGCGTGGGAGACACCATTTTAAGTAATTGGGAGACGCCATTTTAAACCACACCCAAAATGCCGAAGAGTGGCAGTATCACCGCATCTGACAATGAAGTCGAAGATTGGACTACATATGTCGAACGAATAGAGGTGTACTGCAAGGCAAATGAGGTGTCAGATGACAAGAAAGCGTCGGTATTGTTAAATTTAATGGGTGCAAAGACGTATGATTTATTACAAAATCTAGTAACCCCAACGAAGCCAATGGAAAAGAGTTTTGAAGACATAGTAATGATACTACAGGAACATTTAAACCCCACACCGCTGCTGATAGCAGAAAGATTCAAGTTTCACAAACGGAACCAGCATATGGACGAAAGCAATGCTGATTATTTAACAGAACTGCACAAACTATCGAAGCACTGCCAGTTTGGAGCGGGACTGGCAGATACCTTAAGGGACAAGTTTGTGTGTGGGCTTCAAAGTGAAGGAACCCAGAAACGGCTTTTATCAGAAAAGGACCTTACGCTGGAAAAGGCTTTCAGCATTGCGGTATCATATGAAGCAGCAGCACGGGGCGCTGCAGAGATACTACAGAGACCGCAAGAATATGGCACAAACAAAATGTCATATGGAACAGAGAAGTGCTGTCGCTGCGGCAGAACAACACACGACCAGAATGATTGCTGGTTCAAAGACAAAGTGTGCAGACAGTGTGGAAAAGTGGAACACATAGCACGAGTCTGCAGGTCGGGAAAGAAAACCAGCAATAAGAAACCGAACAAAGGGAAATACAAGAAGGTACATAAGGTAACGGAGAATAGTTCAGATGAACAAAAGAGTGATAACGACTCTGAAAGCAGGGAACTGAGTTGTCTGAAACTACATAATGTGATCACAACGGAGGATCACCGAACCATTTGGGTCACTCTCAAGATAGCAGGAGTCCAGGTAAAGATGGAATTGGACACAGGATCAACCCTAACAGTCATAAACCGATGGGACTACGAGTGGCTATTCTCTCACATACCCTTGAGAGACACAAAAATTATTTTGAAGACGTACACGAGGCAAAAAGTCTACCCCAAAGGAAAAATAAGGGTGACCGTTATATATAACGGTAAGGAAACACCAAAACTAGACCTGTATGTATTGCAAGATGGAGGAACACCATTACTGGGACGTGAATGGATCCAGAAAATACAACTGGATTGGCATTCCATACAGGCACTGACTGTGGCTGACAAAAAGGATGATGACGTCACACCTGGGCGACTGTCAAAGATCCTAACTGACGCGAAAGAAGTGTTCCAGCAAGGACTCGGAACACTAAAAGGCATGACAGCGACGATTAAAATTGAAGAAAACGCAAGCCCAAAATTTTTTAAGGCCAGACCGGTACCTTATGCAATCCACCCAGCCATCGAAGCAGAGCTGGAGAGTCTTGAATGTTCAGGTGTACTGTCCAAGGTAGACTGGAGTGAGTGGGCTACACCCATCATCCCTGTGATGAAAAAGTCATTGAGCAGCACGCCTGGGGAACCAAGGAAGGTTCGCATCTGTGGGGACTTTAAGGTAACAGTGAACCCGGTCCTTCACACCGTTCCATATCCACTTCCGCAGATTGAAGATATTTTCGCCTCGCTATCTGGAGGGAAATGCTTCACTAAGATTGATCTGACCCAGGCATATCTGCAAATGGAGGTAGAAGAAGCATCAAAAAAATACCTCACAATCAACACCCATAAAGGTCTCTACCAATACAACCGGCTGGTATTCGGGGTAGCATCAGCTCCGGCTATTTGGCAGAGGGCAATGGAACAAGTCCTGCAAGGGATCCCAGGGACCCAGTGTTATTTGGACGACATCCTGGTCACGGGCGAAAATGACAGTGATCACCTTGCCAACCTGGAGCAGGTGCTCACTAGATTGCAGGAATATGGGCTCCGAGCTAACCGCCCCAAATGCGAGTTTTTTTAGAAAACAGATCTCGTATTGTGGCCACATTATCGATAAAGAGGGGTTACATAAGACACCAGAGAAGATTGAGGCAGTAGTCAAGGCTCCAGCACCGGAAAATGTGTCACAGCTGAGGTCGTTCCTCGGGCTGGTAAACTACTACCATAAGTTCTCACCAAATTTGTCTACAATACTGCACCCACTGAACACCCTACTGCAAACTGGGGTGCCATGGAAGTGGAGTGATGAATGTAGACGAGCTTTCCAAAAGAGCAAAACACTAATCACATCGAAATAGGTATTGGCCCATTACAACCCAGCATTACCAATTCGGTTGGCATGTGGTGCGTCACCCTACGGCATTGGAGCGGTGCTGTCGCACAAATTCTCGGACGGCTCAGAGAGGCCAATAGCCTTTGCGTCACAATCACTAACCTCAGCCGAGCGTAACTACGCCCAGATTGACAGGGAGGCCCTCAGCCTAGTGTGGGGAGTGAAAAAGTTCAATCACTATCTGCACGGGCAGAAATTCACCTTGCTGACTGATCACCAGCCTCTTGTCTCCATTTTTAATCTGAAGAAGGGCATTCTGGTGATGATTGCGCAACGACTACAGAGATGGTCACTTTTTCTAGGGGCGCACCACTATGAGATTGAATAAGGGCACAAAAAAGCATGGAAATGCTGATGGGCTATCACACCTACCAATGCCCACTGCGGAGGAAGCACCAGCAGTGGATCCTGTCGAAATATTCCATTCGACCATAGTTGAATACCTACTGGTAACTAACGCTTGTATCGAAAAGGAAATCCGAAATGACCCGACACTGTCTCGGGTATATGATTTGACGGTGAAGGGATGGCCAGCACATGGCGACTCACTGTTGCCAGCATTCTCGACAAGGAGAGAACAGCTGTCAGTGTGCTGGGGGACCTTGATGTGTGGATCCCGAATGGTAATTCCACCCAAGTTAAGGGATAGAGTGCTCAATGTGCTTCATGAGGGTCATCTGGGAGGGGTAAATATGACAAGCCTAGCCAGGGCTTATGTGTGGTGGCCGGGAATCGATAAACAAATCGAGGACCTGACCAAGAGTTGCTCAGGTTGCCAGAAAGTCCAAAATGCACCACCACAGGCCCCTCTTCACCCATGGGAGTGGCCCTCATCTCCATGGCAATGGGTGCATATTGATTTTGCTGGTCCATTCATGGACTCAATGTTTTTAATAGCCGTGGGTGCGCACTCAAAATGGCCTGAGGTCATCAAAATGTCCTCCACCACCACGGAGAAAACTATTGCAGTCCTACGGACCATTTTTGCCAGGAATGGCTTGCCAGAACAGATTTGCTCCAACAACGGACCACAGTTTGTGTCAGAAGAGTTCCGGAGGTTCCGGAGGTTCTTGAAAAAGAATGGGGTAAGGCATTACACATCCGCCCCGTATCATCCAGCCACAAATGGATTGGCTGAGAGGTTAAGAAGGCAATAAAGGCTATGTACAATGACAACATTCCGCTGCAGCACAAGGTGGACAATTTCCTATTCGCCTACCGGAATGTGACGCATGCAGTCACCAACCAGGCCCCAGCCATGATGTTCTTTAACCGAAGGTTAATGTTAAGTCTGTGTGTTCCAGTTGTATTAAGATTAATTACTGACACAGACTACAAGAATAAAGTTTCAACAGGTCTTTACTAGTTGGATGTCAGGACTATACTAAATACAATATCACCACACAGTACTTATATACCGGTGGTCACCACCGGTATTACGTATACAGCAGCCAGAGAAAGTAGTACATCTCTTAAGGTGGAACAGGCTTAAGTTCTCTTAAGGTGGAACAGGTTACATACACCACAATCCTCCCTTTTTAGCTTAACAGTCATATCCCCATTTAACATAACATAATAACATATATACATATATAACTTCAGGTATAAACAGTTCAAAGGTTCAGTCTCTCAGGAGGCCTTCTGATTCGGTTTGGATAACGCCTTTCAGTGGTCTCTGATTCTTGTTGCTGAAGTGACTCTTCTTGTTGGTTTCCTATGTATTGGACGTCATCATCAGGTACAGTCCCTGCCGAGGTAGATGCTTCAGGTTCATTAACGTCTTCCACAGTTGTCTCTGTCGCAACCATGGGTTCGACCCTTGCTCTTGATTCTACCAGTTGATCCGCATGACGCCTTATCACATTGTTACCAATATCTACTGTGTACATCAGAGGTCCTTGTCTGGCCCGAATTGTTCCGGACTGCCATATTTCATTTCCATAGCCCCTTGCCAACACTGGTTGTCCTACGTCGAAACTTCGAGTGGACTTGTTATTAATATGCCGGAACTGTTTGTTTTCCACTTCCCTCCGCACATTTGGTTTTAACAAGTCCAACCTGGACCGCAACCTCCTGTTATAAAACATCATGGCAGGACTTTGGTTAGTCACTGCATGAGCGGCGTTTCGATATGCCATTAGGAAATTGTCCACCTTGTGTTGTAACGGAATCTGATCATCGTTCATGGCCTTTATTGCCTTTTCCCTTGCGGTGACTTTTTGTTGCTGGTCTTCTTTCCTGACCGGCATACTTTAGCTATGTGGCCAAGCCTGCCACACATTCTGCATTCTTGGTTTTTAAACCAACACTGGTTCTGATCATGTGTTGTCTTTCAACAACGATAACATTTTACAGTACTCAAACCCAATTTATTTGTACTGAGTTCCGGTGACCGTAGCTGCATTACTGCCGTGCCTCTCGCTGCGGCTTCGTGTGCTGCTGCCATAGCGACCGCTTTCTCAAGCGTCAGCTCATTCTCCTCGAGCAGTCGCTTTTGTGTATCTTCCTTTAATAATCCACACACAAATTTATCTCTTAGCGCGTCTGTTAGTCCCGTTCCAAACTGACAGAACTTTGCTAGCTTACGCAATTCCATTAAATATTCAGCATTGCTTTCATCCTTCAGCTGCCTTCTGCTGTAAAATTTAAATCATTCCGCTAGCATCAGCGGCGTGGGGTTTAGATGATTTTTCAGGACAGTAACAATCTCCTCGAACGTCTTATCCGCCGGTTCATCTGGTGATAAAAGGTGTTTCAATTGCCCGTATGTCTTCGCACCCATTAAGTTCAATAAAGTTAGTGCTTTCTCTGCATCTGGGGTTTTATTTGCTTTACAATAATTTTGTATGCGTTCTACATACATGGCCCAATCTTCGATGTCGCTATCAAAGGTATTAATGTTCCCATGTTTAGGCATCGTTGCAATTTATTTTATTTATTATTTTATTTATTTTATCCCAAGATGGCAGCTTCCCGCTCTTGTCTTCGTCCTCCGCCTACAAAATGGCAGTTTTCCCGCGCTTGGCGGTCTTCACCCACTGGCTGCAATGGCATTTGGCGTGCCGCTGCTGCTCCCCTTTCCCAGCGGTTAGTAACTCCCCCGACGCTGTCTCCGCTTCACCGCGGCTCCCTCGGGCATTCGCGCTTCCCCGATGTCGCGCCTCGCAGCCCTTCTTGCAGCCCGGTTATTAGCACCGGCTGCGTTCGCCTTCACCGCGGCTCTAGCGCCTTCAGTCGCCCCAGACGTTGCGCCTTTTTGGCCCGAAAGCGGCCCGGCCCTTATCACCAGCCGCGATCGATGTCCCCGCGCTGCGCCCTTCGGCTCGAATGTGGCCCGGCCCTTATCTCCGGTCGCGATCGATCTCACCGCCCTTATTCCTCCGTCTTCCTCCCCCCGTCTGTACAGCCAACGCGGCCGACTTTCTGCTCGCGTCGCTGACAGGCTTACCCACCACTGAGGTAGAAAGAAGATAGCTGACTGCCGCTGATGGAGGCTTCGAGTTCAGGATGTCTTCTGCACTCCGGGTTCTCGATGCCTGCCGCGCGACGTGTCTTCCAGCAGGGTGATGAGGGTGGATGCCTCTCTTCGACGCCCGTTCTGTGGACGAAGCCGCCGTGGATATAAACTGCCGCAGGGTAAGAATCGGACTCGTCGCCACTGTTAAGTCTGTCAGTGTTCCAGTTGTATTAAGATTAATTACTGACACAGACTACAAGAATAAAGTTTCAACAGGTCTTTACTAGTTGGAGGTCAGGACTATACTAAATACAATATCACTACACAGTACTTATATACGGGTGGTCACCACCGGTATTACGTATACAGCAGCCAGAGAAAGTAGTACATCTCTTAAGGTGGAACAGGCTTAAGTTCTCTTAAGGTGGAACAGGTTACATGCACCACAGTTAAGATCTCGCCTGGATTTGCTCAGACCAAACGTACGAAGAGATGTTGAGAGTAAGCAATTCCAGCACATCCATGAGAAGCCAACAAGGAGCTTCAATGTAGGGCAACCAGTCTTGGCCCGCGACTACCGAACAGAAAAATGGCAGCCAGGAACGATATGCACACTGCAGGGCCCACTAATGTACACAGTGGACATTGGGGAGAGCATCGTGAGACGCCATGCTGACCAGATCCTAGAGTCACAGGAACAAGTCAACCCGATGCCTCGCCCATACATACCTGGTGATGAACCCGACGTACACGTCGCATCTACCCCAGAAACAATAGCATCGGAAGCTGATGAACCAACCGACGACAGGGGGCCAGAATCGCCTCCGCACCAAAAGCAAGACACCCGGGAAAGGCGCTATCCAGAAAGGATCAGGAAGCCTCCCCAAAGACTGAATATATAAATAGACTATTTTCAGCTAATGTTGAATGTTAAAAGTGTTAATTGTAATTAGTTTGATGTTTAATTGTTAAATGAGTGTTATGGTACTGTTAATCTAAAAGGGGAGGAATTGTAATGTATATACCTTTAAGGGGAGAACTATCTTTTACAGCTCATGTATACTGCAGTACCGGCAGTGACCACACCTGTATATAGCACTGAGTAGTAATCTGTACAGATCAGTTCCACTGTGAGCCACGTTGAGTAAACACCTGTTGCACCGTTTCTCCTGCAGTCTGTGTCTTATTATACACGGACACAACAGACTGGAGGCAGTTTTTGATATGATAAGTGGTCTGGATCTGGAGAAAGCATCAGCTCTTGCTTTTCTTGCTTTCAGTCTGTGGGTAGCCCTGCAGAAGTTAGCTGCAGCGTGTAAGCTGACCTATTATGGTATAGGTGGCTGGGTTAAGAAGGGTGAGATGAGGGTGCGGGAGGAGGTTAAAGAGGCCAAGAATCGGGAGTCAGTGTTTGGAAAATGCCAGGCAGAGGTAGAATGCCTCATAAGAGAGGTGAATGAGGCCAGAGATAGTGGGATGAGGGTGTGGGAAGAAAATGCACGCCTCACACTAGAGGTCACGAAATGCCAGGCAGAGATAGAGCACCTTGTGCAGGAAGTCACAGAGGCCAGGGACAGTGAGATGAGGCTACAGGAGGAAAACGCACACCGCACCAAAGAAGCTAGCGAGGGCAAATACCACGCGAGGCACAAGATAGAGTTCCTAATGTGCCAAATTACAGAAGCAAAGAATAACGAGATGAGACTGCGGGAAGAGAATGCCCGCCTCACCTCAGAAGTAACAGAGCAGGAGGAAAAGGTTAGGGAGGTAAAGGCAGCTTATAAGCTGGCCTGCGACCAAAGGTTTAGTGGAGCAGATCATATCCCATGTAATAGAAAGATAGAGAGTTTGGGTATGGAGTTAAGAAGGACTAAAGGGATGGTATGTCTCATAAGTCCAGAAGGAAGTCTGTCGGACAGTACCAGCAGCCCAAATCAAACCGCCCCACAGGCAGCACCCAGAATAGAGCTGGCTAGGGAATTAGAGATCCCAAGACAGCAGCCCACTGCTCCGAGTTTTGAGGAGCTCTGGCAGCTAGAAGGGGTGGACAATGGGGTGGTAGGAGAACGCCAGCAGGTCCCGCTAGGCAGGCAGGGACCAGGACCAGTGTACCCCCTCCGACAACAGAGGTACGGTCCGCCCGTGAACGATTATGACCATGGGGCTGTTCAGCATACCTACCTGGTACCCTATGCTACCCCACAGCTCAGAGGCCTGGTGAAACATATTCCCCTGCTCTCCAAAAAGGGAGACCCCTCAGTGCACTTCCAAGGGATAGAACAGGCAGCCTGTGTTAACGGGTGTGATGAGGAAGAGAAAGCCAAAATGTTGCTTTTCTCTGTAGATAGTAAGCTCTATCAGACTCTTTCAGATGAGGCTAAGAGAGTGCAGAAGGGTTTTGAGGACCTAAAGGAGGAAATACTGGAAGCCATGGGTGCGAATGACGGCAGTCCGTTCGATTGCATAGGGAAAACACTGCAGAAGGAAGGGGAGACCCCACAGGCATTTGCAGACAGGCTGTGGCCAGTCTACAACAGCGCGTGTACAGGGGGACAAAATAGGGCACAACTGAACCAGCAGCAGCGGACCCAATGGCTTCGTTGCCTGGTGTCCAATTGCCTGCCCCAGATAAAAGCAAAGGCTGATACTTGTTTTGACCACCAGGTAAAGGAAGGTAAATTACCGTAAACCAGGTAAAGGATGCCCCCTACAAGTTAGACTCCTCCATCCTCTCCACACTTGCAGTGACCCTGGAGACAAAACCTGTCAGAGACTCCGGCACCTGTTCCTGGAGTTCCAGCACCGCTCTCCTTCTGGATGGACCCAGAGGCACAGGGTCGACATGCAGCGGAGCAATGCTAGGAGAGTCCTGTGACCTCCGACGAGGACTCTCCACTGCTGTCCCTGTCTTCACAGCTGCTGCTGCTCACCTGTGAGATGTGATACACCAGGTGACACTACTCTATGTCCCGAAGGTCCCACCGAGATGTGCATACCTGCGCTGGTGCTGGGTGCGCTTACATCTGCTGATGCTGCGCCCTCAGAGGTTGCAGTTTCCCCTGAGGAGTCTTGCAGTTCAGCCTCTTCCTCGTCGACAGTGGGGGGGCTCTGTGGATGGTCCTGTGGGGGAATAAAGGCATGGGTTAGACATTTGACTGAAGTGTGGCATGCAAATGCAATAGTGCAGATGCTCACGTGGCATTCTAATAATTTACACCAGCAGCCATTTCAGTCACTCAAGCAGTGTAAATGAGAGAGACGCAAAACTATTCTGTCACCAGCTTGATCTGCATCGCCCGTCTGTCCGTCCCTCACTTCCACCTCCACCTCCGCGCTGGCGATGTCCATGGCTGCCTCTTCAGCCTGGTTGGGAAGGGCGAGGGATGGTGGCCCTCCTGCTCTCTTTGCCCTTTCCCTTCTATTGTGGGCTCTCTTTTCCTGCACTGAGGGAGACAAGTGGAGTTGGAGTGAGAATGATGGAGTGAGTGTAGAGAGCCCAGAGCATAGATGCTTAGAAGGAGACAAAGATGGAGTGAGGATCCATGTCCAAGGGCCCTCCCTGTGCGTTGTTAGTCATTGTCATTGCATAACATTGAAAGGGAGTGTGAGGGCAGCATAGTCGAATAGTGAAGTGATTGGGTTCATAGGGCTCAATTTTCCAAGCCCCAAGGAGGCGGGTTTGGAGGCGGGAGTGGTGGGAAAATTGCAGAATTGGGGGGGAAGGAACCCATCCCGCCCCCAAGCTGCCTCCGTGCCAATGTCCCAGGAAGCGGGTACCTGACCTATGCTGGGAGCCGCCTCCTCGAGGCGGGAAGGGAATTAGTGCCAATTAACTGCCTGTTAACAGGTAGTTAACAGGCAGTTTTTTGCCTAATCCCTAATTTATTCCTGAAGTGTGGGCTGTCCGACGGCTCCGAACCACGCCAAGTTAGCGAGGCGGACCGTCGGTCTGCAGGGGTTGGAGGGGTCGAGATGTCCATTGTGCAGGTGAGTGATGGGTGCACGTGTGCAGAGGGAAGTGTGTGAGGTAAGTGTAAAGTGTTTTAATAAGTTTTACTTACCTTTACTTTCTCCTGCAGGCTTCCTTCCTTCAGTTCTTGGGAGTCCCTCAGCTCACCGGCACAGAAAGCAGAATGGCCGCTGAACTGTCAAAAGCTGCAGCCTCTGCTTTCTGGTCTGGAGAGATCTCTAACTGAGTCTGAGTAGAAGGACTCAAGTTGGAAGACAGATTGCCAGTGTTTGACAGCTTCACAGAGCGGTCAAATGCTGATTTTTCATCTGTCAAAAGCTCTTGACAGATGAAATGTCAATCGCTGACGTCACCAGTAGCTGGGTGTGCCTTAATTGGCCTGCTGAGCCCACTGGGTGGGCTTAACAAGGTCAATCAAGGGAAAATAGCGTGGGTTGGCCACAAGTCGATGGAGGCGGGACTACAACCCAAAAAGTGGGAGTCCCGCCTCCAAAAGCTCCCTATTGACAAAATCGAGCCCATAGAGTGAAAGGGCTGGAGAAGGGAGCAAGGGTTGTAAGTGTAAAGTGGGATGTGGAGGAGGAGGTTGACAGCACAGAGTGCTGGTGATGAGAGGAGAAGGGGAGCAAAAGGAGGGTCAAGCCGAAGGTATACTCACTTTGACTGATCTTACAAGGTCATTGAACCTTTTATGGCACTGCAGCCATGTTCTGCTGCACACTGAACTGGAGGTTTTATCCCTTGCCACCTGGACCCACACATCCTTGGTTTCTTTGGGAGGCCTCTTCCTCCCAGATGAGGGGAAGAGCACCTCCCTGCTGGCTCTCACCTCCTCAGCCAGCATACCCAGCGCCTCATCCGAGAACCTTGGGGATGCCCTTGCCTTGGAGCTGTCCATTCTTCAAAGAGATAAAAGTCTGGAGGTGGTGCACCATCGACCAAAAACCAGTGGAATGAGCCAAGGCAGCAAGCAGCCCTTAAATGAAGCTGGATAAGTGACATCAGCAGAGGCGAGTTTCAGTCCCAAAAGACTATTTGGCCCAGGGGAACCCACACCTCTGAAATTAACTAGCCAATTAGGGGAAAATCGCAAATTTTTCCCACCTGACAGTGGAGGCGGGTTTGGAACTCACTCAAACCGAAAGCCGCCTCCAACCTGCCTCCAATGGGAAAATCGCCCCCATGATATCTGTTATTCAGTAATCTCCGTGTTGCCTAGTTCAGTGTTAAGAATGGCCTTCCATTCTCAAGGTGTCTGGATAACTGAAGTTCAACTCATCGGGGCAGAAATTCGGATCCGGGGCTTGCCGCTCGTGCAAGCCCCCGATCTGCACTTACCCGACGCGCCTGCCGTTCACCTCCAGGGACGCCTGGAATTCCTTTTTGAAAGAGAAGAATCCCGGGCAGCGTCTGACGTCACGCCGCCCAGGAGTGCAGCCAGCGCGAAGCCTGGAGCGCGCTGTGCAACTGAGACACGCCCCTTGAGGTCCCAGTTTAATAGGACACGCCCCCAATGTTTCTCACAAGCTGCAAAGCATTTTTACATGGAGAGCAGCATTTCAAATAGGTTTTTGGTATTTTTATGAAGCTTTTGGTAACTTTTATAAACTTTTAAAAACGTTTACCTTATTTTGAAGAATCTGAAGTAGTTTTAAACAGAATTAAAGCAATTTAAAGACTTTTAAAAGCCCTGAAAGAATTTTTTTCATTCCACTTATTTATTTAGCAACATCGTCGTCATACGTGTCTTCACACTGTTCCCTTTGGGGAACTGTATGAAGTGGTGGAAGGATTTATGGCCGTGATTAACGCTCCTTCCGTGACCGTAACCATCTTTGTACCAGCCATTAGGGTGGTTAGTCCTATGGCAGGAGGGTTTTACGGGCTCCCACAAGCTATACAAGGAGGGGGGGGCCACCCACACCAACAGACGCAAATATCCCACTGGATGTCAACCCAGAATTTAGAGCCGGAGCTCCGACTCCACTTGCCGGGACTGTCTGGAGCGGGGTTCGAAACCATACCCCGTCTGGTCCAGCGGCGGGGATCCTACCGCTACGCCAAAGGCCCACTCCAATTAGCAACGTGAAATGGCTGGAATGAGCACAATTCACAGCATTAAAAGAACTCACAATTGAACTGATGATGACCTCAGCAATCTCCTCAACGAGGTGGAGGCGCAGCGCCTGCTCATCATTGGTAATGAGAAGTCCAAGGCGCCGCAAAAAGGACAGATGATAGCTTGGTCTTTCAAGTGGCAGCATAGGGCTCCAGTCACGGGGAGGGAAAAGGCACAGGAAACGTATGGGTGTCACCTTTTGCGTGGAGTGGGCCTTTTGCGTAGCGGTAAGCATCCCCGCCGCTGGGCCAGAAGGAGTAGGGTTTCGAACCCCGCTCCAGGCAGTCCCGGCAAGTGGAGTCGGAGCTCCAACTATAAATTCTGGGTGGACATCCAGCGGGATACTTGCGTCCACGGGTGTGGGTGGCCCCCCCCTCAGATGGGTTGTGGGAGCCCGTAAAACCCTCACGCCATAGGACTAACCACCCTAACGGCTGGTATGAAGATGGTTATGGTCACGGAAGGAGCGTTAACGTGGCCAGAAATCCTTCCACCACTTCATACAGTTCCCGAAAGGGAACAGTGTGAGGATACGTATGACGATGACCTCTTGCGCAATGCACCTCCTTGGACCCTCAGTCGCAGATGCGAGGGGGCAAATCGTGCAATTGTTAAATTTTTCATTTTATTGACATGTAAAATGTTGGCCCAATAATTCCGTTCCAAACGCGTGAGTACGGTCGGGGTACTCACGTGTCTGGCCGGAGGAAATGCCGGGTTTCAGCATGCACAGCGCATGCGGGGGAAACCGGCATTTCCTGTCCTCTGAACGAAGGGGTTCAGAGGCAGTACGCGTGCGACTGCACAGGCAGCGCGTGCACAGTAAAATTCGTCGGTTTCATTCATGCTTTCAGTGAGGTTAAGTCCTTACAACTTACACATGAAAAAAGCATGAGTACAGTTGCTCCAGAGGCTGCGGAGGAAGATATATTTTATCGTGGAGCTTCTGAAAGGCAATATTTTTGTTTGGGAAAGGGAGGAAAGTTATTTTAAGAAATGCTGAGGTAAGTTTTAAAGTTTATTTTTGTTTTTTAAAACGGGTTTTCAGTACTGTAGGTAGAAGGTGCAATTGTGGCTATGTGAATTGAATTTGCTGTGTTTATTAAATGTGAAAATGACTCCAACATTTTTAAGAAAGAAACTTTTCATCAGTAATATATTCTTTTAAGTAATTATGTATGTATGTCTGTATATATTCCTTTGCGTATATGTATGTATGTATATATTCCTTTACTTATGTGTATGAATATATGTATTTAATTATGACTTTCAGAGAAAGTAACTTATTGGAAAATCATAATTAAATACATACATTCATACACATAAGTAAAGGAATATATACATACATACATATTCGTAAAGGAATATATACGGACATACATACATAATTACTTAAAAGAATATGAAGTTTCTTTCTTAAAAATGTTGGAAATGTTACATTACTCATTTTAGAACAGTCATTTTCACATTTAATAAACACAGCAAATTCAATTCACACAGCCACAATTGCTCCTTCTACCTACAGTACTGAAAACTCGTTTAAAAAAAAAAAATTAAACTTTAAAACTTACCTCAGCATTTCTTAAAATAACATTCCTCCCTTTCCCAAACAAAAATATTGCCTTTCAGAAGCTCCACGATAAAATATATCTTCCTCCGCAGCCTCTGGAGCAACTTTACACATGCTTTTTTCATGTGTAAGTTGTAAGGACTTAACCTCACTGAATCCATGAATGAAATCGGCGAAGTTCACTGCGCACGCGCTGCCTGTGCAGTCGCACGCGCTGTGCCTCTGAACCCCTTCGTTCAGAGGGCAGGAAATGCCGGTTTTCCCCGCATGCGCTGTGCATGCTGAAAACCGGCATTTCCTCTGGCCAGACGCGTGAGTACCCCGACCGTACTCATGCGTTTGGAACGGAATTACTGGGCCATTATCATAGAATGATATACCACAAAAGGAGGGCATTCGGTCCATTGTGCATGTGCCAGCTCTTTGCAAGAGCTCTCCAATTAGTCCCACTCCCCTGCTCTTTCCCCATAGCCCTGCAAATTTTGCTCTTCAAGTATTTATCGAATTCCCTTTTGAAAGTTATTATTGAATCTGCTTCCACCAACCTTTCAGGCAGTGCCTTCCAGATCAAACAACTCACTGCGGAATGTATTTTTTTCTCATGTTGTATCTGGTTCTTTTGCCAATTACCTCAAATCTTAAATAAAAATCTGGTATACATAAATAATAAATAGGAGTAAGGGGATACTAAACAAAAAGCATATATATATATATTTATATAAATAATATAAGAGATCTAGATGTATATATATAAAAACGTACGTAGATAGGGGGGAAAATTCAGTTGATTTGCACCTCCCGTTAGCGCCCTGTGCGCAGCGCCCCGCTCACGCCCCGGCCGCGATTTTCAGTAGCGCCCCCTGACATACCGCTGGACGTTATGTCCAACAGGGTCAGGGGGACCTACCTGTGGGCGGGGCAGCGCAAATTAAAGGGAAGGTGCCGGGCGGCCATTTTCATTGCTGGCCGCCTGCCAGCACCTGCCCGCTTTGCCGTCCCCAGTCTTCTGTGAAGGCCTCCCGTGGGGTGCCAGCTGCACTCCATGAGCCTGGCACTTCTCTTGATTGCCGGGCTCTTTTGCTAGCACTCCGGTGGCTCAGCTGGGCCCCGTGTCACGCTTTAATAAGGGGAGGAAGGCCTGCAGTACTGCAGCACGTTGCGCCACGACATTCACTCGCAGCACCCCAAGAAGGAGGTGGGGTGCTTCCTGTAGCGTTCTGCTTCCCTCTTGGGGCACTACTGGTGAATTTTGGGTGCGGGGGTGCTAACTTTTTCAGGAGTAGCGCTCCGGCGAAGTTAGCGCCCCAAAGGGGTCACGGCCCAGTTTTTCCCCCAAAGACTTTTAAGTAAAGTGATGGGCCAGCTGAGACCTGTTGCCTGCAATTCCTGTGCCATGTGGAAACTACAGAATGCTTCATGTGTCCTGGATAATCACCTGCGCAGGATGTGCTTCCAGTTGCTCAAAGTCATGCTCAGGGTTTGTGAGCATGAAGGGTGGCTGGAGTCACTGCAGGGCAAATGGGAGGCTGAGAATTTCCTGGAGTGCATGTTCCAGGAGGTGGTCATCCCGCAGCTACAGAAAGTTCAGGAGAATACTAAGTGGGTGACCATCCGGCAGGGTAGGAAGAGACAGGCAGTGTAGGAATCCTCTGGCAGAGTGGCACTCTAAAACTGGGGAGTACAGTTTAGAGCACATCCAGGGCACCATGGGCAAATGACTGCACAGGGGGGGCACAGCAAAGTGTAGAAATGCAGTAGTCATAGCGGATTTGATAGTCAGAGAGATAGACAGACATCTGCAACCACCAGTCTTGCATTGTGTGTTGCCTCCCTGGTGCCAGGCCAAAGGACATCACTGAAAGGGTGCAGGCCATTTTGCAAGGGGAAAGGGAACAGCCAGAAGTCATGATCCAATGACATAGGTAGGAAAAGGGTTGTCCTACCGACAGAGTTTTCATGAGCTAGGGAGGCAGTTAAAGAGCAGGGCCTCAAAGGTTGTAATCTCTGGATGACTCCCAGTGCCACGTGCTACTGAGTAGAGGAGCAGTAAGATAAGACAGGTTAACGCATGGCTGGAGAAATGGTGCAGCAGGGTGGGCTTCAGATTCCTGGGGCGTTGGGACCAATTCTGCGGCAGGAGGAACCTGTACAAGTTGGATTGTGAAGGAATAGCCGTGATTCAGAGAAATACACGATACTATGAACAGATTTCTAATATTATTAATAAAAGACATACTGGGTTTAAAAGACACAAGTCTCAGCAGACAGGCTGTGAACAGAAATACGGGCTTCTGAGAAAGGATCAGTTGATAACAAAGCTGTAAACAAGCTTTGAAATGGTAATTAGTTAAATATTCTAAAACAATGAAAGATTGAAGCAAACCATTGGTGCTTCCAAAGAGTCTAGAGTTTGGGTGTAACACAATGGAAGACCCAAGTGAAGTGTGAAGAGCTGACACGATAAAACAGAAATACAAACATTAAAAGAGCCATGTGCCTTTGAAACATGACATCAAGAAAAGAAACATCTGCTGGTCAAATAGTTTTATGTTAAACTTGGAAAGCAGGAACCATAAGATTAAATGTGCAACCAATTGAGATAGCTAGAAAACAAGTAAACACACAGTTAAAGTGGTTTTGCTTTACATATAGTAAAAACCATACCAACAAGACTGAAGATATAACTTCAATAGAGACACCAAGCAATTGCATTGTGTTTGTATTGAACATGGAAAATAAGGAAAGACACAGGGCTCGATTTTAACTCAGGTGCGGGGAATTGGCGGGTTCCCCGAATTTGGTGTTTCCCACATGAATCTAAATGGGTCTGTGAGATTGATACAATTTTCACTCAATTGGCCAATTGATTTCCAGCGTGTGGGAAGCCTTGGCAATTGAGTATTTCCAGTCAGAAAGTCGCAGAATATGACGTCATCATTGCTGCTGCTTTTAAGGTCCACAGCAAGCCTTGCTTCTTCTGCAGGCTTCCAAACTTTACCATTAAGATGGCACAGGAGCCTGCAGGAACAACGGCCAGCGTGAGGGCAAGAGCTGCCCCCAAATTTGATGAGGCTTCACTCTAGGCATTGCTGGGTGGCGCTAGGGCCCAGAGGGAGGTCCTGTTCCCTTCTTCAGGGAGGAAGAGGCCTCCCAGTCAGACCAAGGCTGTGTAGCTACAGTTGGCAGGGGAAGTCAACTACTTGGGGCACACACAGCACACCTGGATGCAGTGCAGAAAAAGATTCCATGACCTTCACCGCACTGGAAAAGGAAGTTTCCATCACCCTCAATCTGATCCCCATTGCCTTTCCTCACCAGCACTCAGCTTTAGCAATCTCTTCCTCCACATCCCACTTGATACTGACATCCATGCACCCTTACCCATTTCCTCTCTCTCTATGCTCACATTCACATAACTATTCCACCATGCAGCCCTCACACTCCCTCTCACTTTGATGCTTTGAACACAACTGACAACACACAGGGAGGGCCCTTGGTCTTGCAACCTCACTCCATCTTTGTCTCCTTCTAAGTATCTATGCTATGCAATCTCTGCACTCACTCCTTCATTCTTACTCAAACTCCACTTGTCTCCCTCATTGCAGGAAAAGAGAGCTCACAACAGGAGAGAGCGAGCCAGGACAGGAGGAGGGCCGCCCTCATTAGCCCAGCTCACCCCCTGGGAGGAAGGCGTCCTGGAGATTGTCGGGGCTGACATAGATGCGGGAGTTGGGGAAGGAGAGACAGGTGCATCCCCGCAAGCTGGTGACAGAATAGTTTTCCATCTCTCTCATTGGCATTGCATGAGTCGCTGATAATGATTCTGAAGCTATAACAGATGGACTTATGATCATCTGCATAAATGCAATGTGCATGTAACCTTGGCATCACATCTCTAACTTTTTCCTTGACTCCCCCACAGAACCATCGAGAGCCCCCCTCCCCACTGTGCAGGAGGAAGAGCCTGAGATGCCAGACTCCTCAGAGGAATCTGCAACCTCTGAGGACACAGCGTCAGCAGAAATAAGCACACCCAGCACCAGCGCAGACACTCACACCTCGGGGGGACCTTCGGGACATGGAGTAGAGTTGTCACCTGGTGCATCACAGCTCACAAGTGAGCTTCAGCAGATTGTGGAGACAGGGACAGCAGTGGAGAGTCCTCGTCGGAGGGCGCAGGACTCTGCCAGCTCGGCTCAGCTGCATGTTGACCCTCTGCCTCTGGGTCCATCCGTAAGATCAGAGGTGCTGGAACTCCAGGCACAGATGCAGGAGTCTCTGGCAGGTTTTGTCTCTACGGTCGCTACGAGTGTGGAGCGAATGGAGGAGTCCATAGCGAACATGAGCAGAGCCTTTGTGGAGTCATTGGCGCATGAACGCATCAACATGGAAAGGATGGCTACCTACGTGGAAATGATTGCTGCCTCCGTGGTAAGGCTGGCTACAGTAGAGGAGAGGAGGGCTATGGCCATGGAGGAGGTTAGTCGCCAGGGTATGGAAACCATGGTGAGTGTTCAGAATAGAATGACATCTCTTGAGGAGCGATGGGCATCTATTGAACAGAGAAACCAGACCTTCATTGAAGTCCTTCTGAGTAGGACTGCCATTGCAGATACGGGTCCCCATGGCCCCCTGATGTGCAGCAAGGTGCTCTCAAGCCACTTGCAGGCACTGAGGGGGACCTGACCCATGAGAGGGAGGTTGGTGGCAGCCTTCAAGGAAGTGGGGGCTCCTCTCCAAGCGCTCACACTTCCATGCCGCTGCAGAGTCCTTGGTCAGAGCCCCGCCGGAGCCCATACCCAACTGAGACAGACATCTCAACTCCTGCACAGCCGCAGGAGCAGCAGACTGCTGACAAGCCCTCACAGGCTCGCCACCCCAGAAGACGCCCGCCAAAGGTGTCAAGACAGGAGCAGCAGGAAAGTGAGCAAGGGGCCTCCACATCTGCTGAAGCCACAGGGGAACCACTATGTAGGAGCACACGTAAGAGGAAAATAAAGCACAAATAGTCACACGGGTAGTCACTTGGGTGAAATGTTATGCATTCTGTAAAAATGCCATCAGTTGTTAGTTTTGCATAAAAATTCTGATGGCAACTTCTGCAGTTGTGGCGTTTGTCATTTCGCGAATGGGGCTGGAGGTCCTCTAATGCCAAGAAGGGAAGGAAAAAAAGGCCTCCCATGCTTCTGGTAGATATTATGTCCGTGTATAATTGAGACACGGACTGCAGGAGTTGATTATAACAAGTCTTTACTGAATGGAGACAACCTGGAAACTGAAACTACAGAAGCCTGCTAGGGCCTTTTATACAGGGGTGGTCACTGCCGGTACTGCAGTCTGAGACCAGTTATTCCCTTAAAGGTACATACACAACAATTCCTCCCATTTTAGATAAACAGTACATAACGTTCATTTAACAACTAAATAATAACTAATTACAATTACAATTACGGTTGCTAGATACATTGGTTGAAGTTAAGGAATTATAAGTTCAGTCTTTGAGGAGGCTTCCTGATTCTGTCTGGATAACGCCTCTTCGGGATATCAGGTTCCTCTGGCAAGGTTGCGTCGGGATCAATGTCATTGTTTGGTTCGTCTGCTTCCAATATCACCAATTCTGCGGTAGATGCAATTGGTACTTCAGTTTCATCGCCAGGTGTATCAGGTCGTGGTGTGGAGTTGACGTTTTCCAGTGACTCTAGAATCTGGTCAGCATGGCATCTTACAATGCTCTCTCCAACATCCATGGTATACATTAGAGGTCCTTGCCGTGTACAGATCGTTCCTGGCTGCCATTTCTCTGTGTGGTAGTCCCGGGCCAAAACTGGTTGACCTATCTTAAAACTCCTGGTCGGCCTTTCATTCATATTCTGAAACTGCCTGTTCTCCACATCTCTTCTGACATTTGGCTTAACCAAATCCAAGCGGCATCGTAGTCTTCGATTGAAGAACATCATGGCTGGAGTTTGGTTGGTAACCGCATGTGTCGCATTCCGGTAGGCAAACAAGAAGTTATCCACCTTGTGTTGTTGGGGTATATCTTCATTACACATTGCCTTGATAGCCTTCTTGAATGTTTGAACAAACCCCTCGGCCAATCCATTAGTGGCTGGATGATATGGGGCGGATGTGTAATGCTTAACACCATTGTTCTTTAAGAATCTCCGGAACTCTTCAGACACAAACTGTGGTCCATTGTCAGAGCAAATCTGTTCAGGCAGCCCATTTCTGGTGAATATGGTTCGTAAGACTGTGATAGTTTTTTCTGTGGTGGTTGAGGACATTTTTATTACCTCTGGCCACTTTGAATGTGCATCCACCGCAATTAAAAACATCGAGTCCGTAAAGGGACCAGCAAAATCAATGTGCACCCTTTGCCATGGAGATGAGGGCCACTCCCATGGATGTAGAGGGGCTTGTGGTGGGGCGTTTTGGACCTTCTGGCATCCTGTACAGCTCTTGGTCATCTCTTCGATTTCTCTATCGATTCCCGGCCACCACACAAACGCTCTGGCTAAGTTCTTCATTTTTACCCCTCCCAGATGACCCTCATGAAGCTCATTGAGCACTCTATCCTTCAATTTGGGTGGAATTACTACTCTGGATCCACACATCAAGGTTCCTCTGCACACTGACAGCTGTTCTCTTCTCGGCGAGAATGCTGGCAGCAGTGGTTCGCCATGTGCTGGCCATCCCTTCACCGTTAAATCATAGACCCAGGAGAGTGTCGGGTCCTTTTGTGTTTCCTTTTCTATGCTTGCATTCGTCACAGGGAGACATTCGACTATAGTCGAGTGGAATAACTCCACTGGATCCACTGCCAGTTCTTCTTCCACTGTCGGCAACGGTAGGCGCGACAATCCATCAGCATTCCCATGCTGTTTAGTTCCTTTGTACTCGATGTCATATTGGTGTGCCCCTAGGAAAAGGGACCACCTCTGTAGCCGTTGTGCCGTCATTATCAGTACGCCCTTCTGAGGGTTGAAAATGGAGACGAGAAGTTGATGATCAGTTAGTAGAGTAAATTTCTGACTGTGCAGGTAGTGATTGAACTTCTTCACCCCCCACACCAGGCTGAGGGCCTCTCTGTCAATCTGGGCGTAATTACGCTCGGCTGAAGTTAACGAGCATGATGCAAAAGCTATCGGCCTCTCAGAACCATCAAGGAATTTATGTGACAGTACCGCCCCAACACCGTAGGGAGATGCATCACACGCCAGTCTTATCAGTAGTGATGGGTTGTAGTGAGCCAATACTTCTCTTGAAGTGATTAGGTCCTTACTCTTCTGAAAGGCCCGCTTACATTCATCGCTCCATTTCCATGCTACTCCCGTTCATAGTAGGGCGTTCAGTGGATGCAGAATTGTGGACAAATTCGGCAAAAACTTATGGTAGTAATTCACCAATCCGAGGAATGACCTCAGTTGCGACACATTTTCAGTCGCTGGAGCCTTAACTACCGCTTCAATTTTGTCAGGGGACTTATGCAACCCCTCTTCATCAATCACGTGGCCACAATACAATATCTGTTTCTTAAAAAACTCGCACTTAGGGCGATTGGCTCGTAGCCCATGTTCACGTAGTCTAGTGAGCATCTGCTCTAGGTTGGCAAGGTGTTCACTCTCATCTTCACCTGTCACTAGGATGTCGTCCAAGTAACACTGAGTCCCCGGAATCCCTTGCAGGACTTGTTCCATCGCTCTTTGCCATATCGCCGGAGCTGATGCTAATCCGAATACCAGTCGATTATACTGGTAAAGACCTTTGTGAGTGTTTATCGTGAGATACTTCCTAGAGGATCCTTCAACCTCCATCTGCAAATATGCTGGTGCTAGGTCAATTTTTGTAGAACGCTTCCCTCCAGATAGTGAGGCGAAGATATCTTCTATCCTTGGAAGAGGATATTGTACTGTGTGAAGGACTGGGTTCACCGTCACCTTGAAGTCCCCACAGATGCGAACCTTCCTTGGCTCCTCAGCCTTATTGTTTAACGTTTTCTTCATGACAGGAACGATGGGTGTCGCCCACTCGCTCCAGTCTACCTTAGATAACACGCCTGCCTTCTCCAGATTCTCCAGCTCTGCCTCGACGGCTGGGCGAATTGCATATGATACTGGTCTTGCTTTGAAAAACTTGGGAATTGCATTCTCCTCTATTGTTATCGAGGTGGTTACGCCTTTAAGAGTGCCCAGTTCTTGTTGAAATACCTCTTTGGCGTCAGCTAAGATTGTTGACAATCGTCCAGGAGTGACGTCGTCATCCTTTTTACCAGCCACCGTCAGTGCCTGGATGGAGTGCCAGTCTAAACTTATCTTTCTGATCCATTCACGTCCCAATAACGGTGGTCCACCATCTTGCAGAATGCAGAGATACAATTTCCGTATTTTCTTGCCGTTGTATTCGACAGGCACCCTTATTTTTCCTCTGGGGTACACTTTTTGCCCCGTATACGTCCGCAAGACAATGGATGTCTCTCTCAAGGGTATGTGTGAGAATAGCCGCTTGTAGTCTCATCGATTCATGACGGTTAGAGCTGATCCTGTATCCAATTCCATTTTGACTTGGGACCCTGCTATCGTGAGGGTGACCCAAATGATTCGGTGATCCTCTTTTGCGATTATGTTTTGAAGTTTGAGACAGCTTAGTCTCTTGTTCCCGGATTCACTATCGCTCACCTGGTCTTCGGAACTACTGTCCGTCATCTTTTTTACTTTCCTGTACGGTTCCTTAGTAGCCTTTTTGTTGTCGTTGGTCTTCTTCCCAGACCTGCAAACTCGTGCAATGTGTCCCATCTTTCCGCATTGCCTGCATATTTTGTCCTTGGACCAGCAGTCCTTCTGGTCATGGTTTGTTCTGCCGCAGCGATAACATTTTGCAAATCCCCGTGTCATTTCGTGTGTACCGTATTCCTGTGGCTTTTGTTGTATTTCCGCAGCTCCCCTTGCTGCTGCTTCATACGATACTGCCATGCTGAAAGCCTTATCTAGCGTCAGCTCTTTCTCTGAGAGTAACCTCTTCTGGGTTCCTTCAATCAGGAGTCCACAGACAAATTTGTCCCGTAAGGTATCTGCCAGTCCTGCTCTGAACTGGCAGTGCTTTGATGGCTTGCGTAGTTCCGTAAGGTCATCAGCATCGCTCTCATTTTTATGCTGATTTCTCCTGTGGAATTTAAATCTTTCTTCTATCAGCAGCGGTGTAGGATTTAGGTGTTCCTGTAGGATAGCAACAATTTCGTTAAAACTCTTCGCCTTCGGTTTGGCTGGAGTAATCAGGTCCCGCAATAGGCCGTACGTTCTTGCACCCATTAAATTTAGCAATACCGATGCCTTTTTCTCATCGGCTATTTTGTTTGCCTCGCAATATACCTTGACTCTTTCCACATACGTGGTCCAGTCTTCTATTGCATTATCGAAGGCAGTGATATCGCCAGTCTTTGGCATCTTGAAAATCAAAGATGGCGCCTCCCGCGCTTTGCCTTCGCCCCCGATGGATCAAAATGGCGCCTCCCGATCTTTTCCTTCTTCCCCGCCGAGTTAAGATGGCGCCACCCATGCTTTCCCGCCACTGCCGCTGCTGCCAACGCTGCTCTCCGCGGTATTTTTATTTTTCTATCGCGCTTCAATATTTGCTCCGTTAATTTAAGAACCGTTCCCGTCATGGAGCGGACCCTCTGGGACACTTCCCCCCCTCTTCTTAGGTCTGAACGCTGCCCAGCTTCGAAGCACCGGCCGCGCCCTGTGTGCGCCACCCTCTCTCTCTCACTTTGCTTCCCGACTCGCTGCCCGGCCCCGTTGCAGAGCCACCCGATCGAGCTCTAGCCCGCCGCAGCCCAGGAAGGATCAGTGCACTACCTGCCACCAGCCCAATTAGCTGGGAAACCACAGACTGGAGACCATGCCTGGCTCTCGACAGTCTCTCCTGCACTTTTCAAATCGATGATTTGGAGGGCGGTTGCCCACGGTCGACGCCCGTTTCTCAAGTTTCTTTGGATTATTTTTTTTTCTTTCTTCTGGCTTCGATCTTCAATAACGTCGTCTGAGGTGCTGTCAAGTTGCAGGTAAGTTCGTTTCTTACTCGTCGGCAGTATTATGTCCATGTATAATTGAGACATGGGCTGCAGGAGTTGATTATAACAAGCCTTTACTGAATGGAGACAACCTGGAAACTGAAACTACAGAAGCCTGCTGGGGCCTTTTATACAGGGGTGGTCACTGCCGGTACTGCAGTCTGAGACCAGTTATTCCCTTAAAGGTACATACACAACAGTGGATGCCTCAGTTGAGGAAGCGCTGAGTGAGGCTGGCGAGAGGGGTTTCACAGGAGGTCACACTGGAGAAGTTTATGAGGCTCCAACCTTCCACAGGTGTGGTTAAGCCTGGTAAAAGTTGCCCCAGACCTGAAACAACAAAGTCCTGCCCCCTACAAATAATGGCTGATCAAATCTCCTCTTTAATGGTTGACCTGCAGCTGATAGTCAGCAAGCCAATAGTGTTCACGTCAGGTTTCACAGGCGTGATCCCCACCAGGCATGTTTTACATGGGAAAATGGTTATACAGGCAAGGGTTTGTTAAAATGGGATTATAAAGGCCAATGAGTGCTGTTGCAGGCGGGACTGATTCGGGACCATCAGACACACCTGGATTAAAATGGCTAGGTGTCGGGAACCATGCGGAGGGGGTCCTGACCCCAGGTTTTGTGACTTTAACCCCTCACACGCCTCAAATCCCGCCTGATGACTGAGTTAAAATCGAGCCCACAATGTCTGCATAAAAGCAGTTAAGCCAAAATTAAGAATTGAATGAAGAATCTTCGGTAAGAATGACATCAAACAGAAACCATAGCTGTCATTGTTTTTATGATTGTTTTTGGAACACCTAAAAGTAGAGAAATAATTATGCATGGAATAGTTGAATTGATAGTAACATAGAAAGCATTCAAACAGAGGGATCAATAAAGACAATTAGCTGACATCAGCAGAGAACATCAAAGAAGAAACCAAAGCCAAAAGGGTATAAAAATAAGACCTTTTTTAACAGAACATCAGAACACGCTGAGCGGGCAGGGCGTTTCTCAACCTTCCAGAGGCATTTCAGTAAGTTTTTAACTATGAGTCTCGGGAAGTTAAAGTATTGATTTTTGGTGGATGTTCTGGATTTAGAAATAAGAAATGTTCTGGATTTAGAAATAAGAAATAAGAAGTATAACGAAGTAAAGATTTGAGAATAAGGATCTCTGAGAAATAAGAAATGTAAGCTAATTGTATTTTGAATTGGTAATGTTGCGACTGATTCAACAGATGTTAACTGAATGCCGGCTCTTAAATAAAACTATATATTTCTAGAATTGTCTCAAAGAGTGAATCTGTATCGACTCGCGAACCCACAAATTCTGTACACTCTTTTGTAAGGAGTTGCAACAATCTGGGGGCTATTCCGGACCCTCATAATATCCGGAAGGTTACAGTCTAGTTCAACTTATTAAAAAGTACTATCCGGAGGACGGTAACATCTTTAGTCGTTCCTTTCCTTTAGGGAGAGATAGCCTGAACCTTTAGACCCATTTAAGTGTCTTATGGAATTCGGCTATCTCTAACTTCAGTTGAAGGTGAACGTCTGGGGAATACGCCTGATCTGGAATAGCCCAAAAGGGCAAGGACTGTAATTAACCCTTCAGGATGGGTTGCACCTCAACAGGACTGGGACCAATGTCCTCGCAGTGAGGTTAACTAATTCTTTGGAGGAGGGTTTAAACTAATTTGGCTGGGGACCAGGATGAAGCATTAGAGAGGAGATACAAGGTACACAGAGAACTGGGAGAGACAAACAGCATTAGAATAAAGAGCAGTTCAGAAATCGGATGGATCAGACAGGGGGAAATGTGAGGCAGACTAAGATGTGCATAAATGCATGGAGTGTGATAAATCAGGTTGGTGAACTGCAAGCACAAGTAGCCACATGGGATTATGATATAGTGGCAATAACTGAGACCTGGCTCAAACAAGGGGAGAAATGGGCACTTAATATTCCTGGCTACAATGTATTCAGGAAAGATAGGCAAGGAAAAAAGGAGGGCAGGGGGCAGTATTGATCAAAGATACTGTTACAGCACTAGAAAGGGATGATGTACTTGAGGGTTCAAAGACAGAATCTATTTGGTTAGAATTGAGGAACAATAGAGGAGCTATTACACTGCTGGGTACAATGTTCCCCCTAATTTTTTGGGATGCACGGCCCATTCCCCATAACCATAATAATCATAATCAACTTTATTGTCATTGTTAGTGCACAAGTGCAGTACAACAAAATGTAGGCTTGCGGCTCCCGAGAGTGTACATTTAGATTAAGACATTTAAACATTCAACATACATTTGGCTTGTAATACATTAACATAAACATAACCATAATAAAGTGCATTGGCAGATGTGCAGGCTTTCGCCTGAAACTTAACATTGGAAAAGCCGGTCCCGGGCTACACAGCTTAGAGGGAAGATTGGCTGGGTGTATACTTTCAGCCACCAAATAGTGAGAAGGAGATAGAGGAGCAAATTTGAAGGCAAATTGCAGAAAGATGCAAGAACTTTAGATTAGTGATAATGTGAGACTTCAATTATCCTAATGTGGATTGGGAAAATAACAGTGTAAAGAGCAAAGAAGGAGAAGAATTCCTGAAATGTATACAAGAGAACCTTCTTGATCAGTATGTTTCCAGCCCAATGAGGAAGGAAGCAGTGCTGGATCAGGTTCTGGGGAATGAATTGGGGCAAGTGGAGCAATTTCAGTGGGAGAGCATTTGGAAAACAGTGATCACAATATCATTAGGTTTAGAGTTCTTATGGAAAAGGACAAGGAAAAATCAAATGTGAAAAATACTCATCTGGACGAGGGCTAATTTCAGTGAGTTGTAAAGGGATCTGGCCCAGGTGGATTGGAATCAAAGATTGGCAAGTAATTGGTTCCTTTCCTTGCCTATCTTTCCTGAATATATTGTAGCCAGAAATATTAAGTGCCCGTTCCTCCCCGTGTTTGAGCTAGGTTTCTGCTATTAATGTAAGTAATTTTGAAAAAAATTCATGCATACTTTATTGTGAATTACTCATTCATTCAGATAAAACTCATTTATGCTTTTATAAATTGAAATTATTGCAAAATCTATTTCAAGATCTAAGTTTGAGTCATGGGTAGTAGATTGCAATGGAAATCAATACAATCTAATATAAAGGAACAATAGGTGGGAAAAATTTCCCACTTTAGCGCCACCCGTTAGCGTGGCGTTAAGTCAATAAAGCGGCGGCTGCCCCTCTTCCGCCAGCTGGTGGCGGATCCCGTGACATTCTCCATTTTTTACATCCAGGTAGCGCTGCTGTTCTTAAGTAACGCCCTGAAAAAAAATGGCAGAGTGATGACGTCTTAACTGTCTTAACGTCACCACTGCGAACTTCAACACCGCTGGGTCCTAAGCACGCCAGGTAAATCTAGTGTGCAAGCACACTGGCAGAGGTGCTGTCAGCACCTCTTAAAGGGATACATACATCTTTCAGGTAAGTTTGCATTTAAACTTTTGGAATTTTTAAAATTTATTTATTGAAGTAGTGATTTGCTGCAATAAATGTTAAAAGTGTTTTAAGTGTGCGGAGAGTGCTGCTGGATGCTTGAAAGGCCTCGAATGGTAAAGGAAGGCCTCTGAGAAGACAGAAAATGCTGTAAATATCAGCAGGTCAGGCAACATCTGTGGAGAGAGAAACAGAGTTCATGGCTGGGACCTTACCTGAAGAGGTGTGTTGGGGGTGGGACTGCTGCCTTTCGGGTTCTAGTCCTGCCCCAGTGACGTCCGATGCACAGATGCTATTTTGCATCAATTGGCCTTGTTAAGCCCGCGGGCTTGCCGGCAATTAAGGGAAAGCGATTGTCAGATGACGTCAGTTGATGACGTGGCATCTGCCGGTTTTCTTAAAACGGCCACCACCATTTCTTTTTGACAGATTATTTTTTCAGTGTTTGACAGCATTGAGGTGCTGCAAACACTGACAATCATTGTACCAAGGTGAGCCCTTGCCCCCAGGCTCTACAGTGACTCTCTCCTTAGGCTAAAGCAGATGGCAGCTGCAGGTGAGGTTACAGAAGCGATCTGTCACTGGTGAAAGAAGTTCTCCCAATGAGGTGGGACTACACAAACACTTCAAAGTTTGTCACGTACAGAAAATTCTAAACACATTAAAAATGACTTTCCCAACATTTTCTTACCTCTGCAACTCACCAGTGTCACACCACTTCTGCAGCTGTCATCTATACACAAACATTACAGTAGACCCAGAGCACGCCACACTTACCCTGGCGGGGTTTCCCGACGTCGGGAAGCCCGCAGTAGAAGTGTCAAAATTGGAAAATGCCTCTTAACTACCTGTTAACAACCTGTTAACAAGCAGTTAAGATGCTATAATCCTCTTCCCGCCGCTAGGAGTCGGGTCCCTGCGCAAATCGGGGACCCGACTCCCGGGAAGATTGATTGGAGGCGGGTTGGAAGCGGGTTTGGGACCCGCTGCCAATCTTTTTGATTTTGCCAGCAGTCCCGCCTCGAAACCTGACCCCTGTGCACCGGCAAAATCGTCCCCCATGTCTCAGGTCAAGATGTTGCCTGACCCTGAGTATTTCCAGCATTTTATGCTGATATTTCAGGTTTACAGCATTCGCTTGCAGAGGGAAGAGGAAGACACAGAAGAGGAGGAAACAGAAGAGGAGGAAGCAGAAAGAAGGATGCATCCCAGATAGCCCCTTTCTGGCTAGGATATCCGGGATGGTATCATCCACCTGCGGTACCAGTGACCACAACCCCAATTCCCCTTTCAACATTAGTCCCACATCTTACCTTCTCTCTGTTATTGATCATCACAGCATCCTCTTGGTCACAATGCTGAAATAAAAGCCACCACAAAGAAAACTTTCCAATCCAACTTTATACATCTATCCATCCAATATGACATCAATTAGGTTAGGTTGGCTGTTGGAAGTGCTCAAAATGTCCTCCAGGTGGCCACAGAGGCAAAACAATCCAAACTCCAGAGTCCTGACAGCCATAGAAGGTTCTAAAATAGTGCTAACACAATCACCGCATGAAGCAAACCTTATTTAGTTCTGCTAATCATTGGTGGTTATAAATGAAAAATATATACAATTGTATTTGTGATGATGCATTTATATAATCTGTTACTGGTGACAGAGTTTGGGTTTCACAAATAGGAATATTTGTAAGTTTGAAAGGCAAGGGTTCAGGTTCAATTCAATTCAATTCAATTCAATTTTATTTGCCATATGTAACTAGCACTAGTACAAGTACAATGGAATGCTTACTTCCCATAGGGACACGTCAGCTATTCTTACAGCGCAGTGTTCAGAAAGTCAATTCAATGGCATCCAGTGGCAGTGGGAGCACGATGTCCCTCAGCCGCTCCGTCCTCCTCGTCACCGTGGCCTCCTCCTCACTGTTGCCGGCTCCACGTGTGGTGGCCTGTTTCTCCCGCTCACGATCCGACCTCTGGCCACCATGCCCGGCTCCCCTCCTCCCAGTTGGACTGCGAGCTTCCCACCAAGGAGCTGCCGGCCGACGTGCTGCAGCGGGTCGTCGTGGCTGCTGCTGCTGCTTGTTGCGCTGTGCTGCCTCCACCCTACTCGCCAAACACATCATCGGGATGTAAATGCTCCGGTCGCCATGGCCTCCTCCTCACCGTCGCCGGCTCCACGGTCCGACGGCCCAGGGCCTGCTTCTCCCGCTCATGGTCCGGCCTCTGGCCACCATGCTCGGCTCCCCACCTCCCAGTCGGAATGCCTTCCTGCCGAGGAGCTGCTGGCCGACGTGCTCTAGCGGGTCGTCGTGGCTGCTGCTGCTGCTCGTTGCGCTGCGCTGCCTCCGCCCGACTCGCCGAACACTTCGCTCCGGTTGCGGGAGCGAGCGGCGAGAGCGGGCCGCCCGAAGCAGGGAGAGCGCGCTTAGCACCGGACCGTCTCGGCTGCCATCTTGGCTTGACATTTTGAGTGTTGCTGTGTTACATGCGCTACCTTCTATATGAAAGGGTGTTTTTCTTTATTGTATAAGCTACAATGCTTGATTTTAAAACCTTTACATATTTTTGGCATATATTTGAGCTCGAGTTGGCTTTTGCTTCTTACATTTTTAACTTGTAACAATTGAAGCTGATCTCCTATCCATTGTACTGTGATTGGATGTATGTTTTTGCTATCAATATAATACCACTCCTATCCGCAGTATACTGTTCTGCAAATCTAGTATCCAAGCTGATTCGATATAGTGACTCAGAAGCAGGCTTTGGATTTAGTGGCAGGTGAAGGAGCTCTCCTGTTGGTAGTTTTTACTGCTGGTTCTAGCATTGGGGGTCACTGACACGATCGGCAGTTAAGATCGTATCGAGTTCCGAATTACATCATCAGACCCCGATATTTAAATATTAATGAGGCCCCCAACTACCTGCAGTGGGTGGCCCCGGCACTGCTGAAACTCTGGCAGTTAAAATGGTGGCAGGCAAGAACGCATCAGGAACGCAGCGGTAAGCGCGTGACCGCCATTTTAACCACTCACCCGCTCCATTTTCACTGGGCAGGCAGGGCTAAAGTCAGACCTATAGGCTAGAATTTACACCTTGGATTTGGGTCGGGTGCATGCGGGCCACGTAGCGGGTCGGGAATGTTTTGCTCAGGGCGACTTTAACTTAATGGCACCACTTAAAGCAGTCATGCGTGTTTCCCGGCCCAATTAAATGGAGCGGGTCTGATGACGTCATCGATGACTCATTTCCAGCGCCGATATTTAAAGCAACCTTACGCACATCTCATTTGAAGGTTGCTAGAGGAGTGTGCAAGGTGAAATAGAAATGTCTCAGTACTGTTCAAAACTATAAATGTTGGATACTCAAAGGCAGAGGGCTGCACCCAGATTCAGTGATGCATCCTGGTGGAGGCAGTGAGAGGATGCAGGGAGGTCCTGTTCCCTGCAGATAGGCGCAAGAGACCTCCCAAAGACACCAAAAGGGCATGGTTGAAGATTGCAGAGGAGGTCAGCAGCAGGGATGTGGTCAGTAGGACCTGGATCCAGTGCAGGAAACGATTCAATGATCTCATCAGGTCAGGAAAGGTGAGTGCAATGCAACACTCAGCCCCATCTTGATGTGCCTGTCAACACACCCCCATCACTCTGCATTTCCAAGCCTACTCCTCACACCAACCCACTTTGCACATCCACCCATCCCTCTCTGTCTACGTACATACTCACATCCCCATCTGACTAACTTTTTTGATATATATAAATGACCTGGATATTGGAATACAGAGTAGAATTTCTAAATTTACCGATGACACCAAACTTGGGGGTGTGGCAAACAGTGATGATGATACCAATCGACTGCAGCAGGACATAGAAAGGCTAGCAGAATGGGCAGACAAGTGGCAGATGGAATTTAATACAGAGAAGTGTGAGGTGATGCATTTTGGCAAAAGGAACAGGGAGAGGCAGTATACACTTAATGGCATAGTTTTAAAGAGTGTGCAGGGACAAAGGGACCTGGGAGTTAATGTGCATAGATCCCTGAAGGTGGCAGGACATATTGAGAGAGTGGTTAACAAAGCATATGGGATCCTGGGCTTCATAAATAGGGGTATTGAGTACAAAAGTAGAGAAGTTATGCTGAGCCTTTATAAAGGGCTGGTTAGGCCACAACTGGAGTATTGCGTCCAGTTGTGGTCACCACACTTTAGGAAGGATGTGAAGGCCCTTGAGAGGGTGCAGAGGAGATTTACCAGAATGGGTCTGGGGATGGGGGATCTTAGCTACAAGGACAGGTTGGAGAAGCTGGATTTGTTTTCATTAGAGCAAAGCAGGTTGAGGGGTGATTTGATAGCGGTGTACAAGATTATGACGGGTTTGGATAGGCTAGACGGGGAAAGGCTGTTCCCACTAGTTGATGGTACAAGGACTAGGGGACACAGATTGAAGGTTTTGGGAAAGAGATACAGGGGGGACGTGAGGAAAAACTTTTTTACGCAGCGAGTGGTGAGGTCCTGGAATTCACTGCCGACGGAAATGGTGGAAGCGGAGACACCCAATGTTTTCAAGGGGAGACTGGATAGGCACTTGAGGGAAATAAACTTGCAGGGCTACGGGGATAGAGCGGGGCAATGGGACTGACTGGATTGTGTAGTATATGTACTTTGAAGAAGGAACTATATTCTGCAGCCCCTGTATACTGCAGTACCAGTAGTGACCACCCCGGTATATAAGCCTGTGTAGTAACTTTGTATAATAGTTCCAGTTTTGTCTCCATTCAGTCAACACCTGTTATAACCAACTCCTGCACTCCGTGTCTCAATTACACACGGACGTTACACTGGCGACGAACAGATCCGAACTTACCTACAGTTCTGCACCACCTCACGGGGATCCATCCCTGAAGCGAAGTTGTTAGAGGTCGAGGCCAGAAGGAAGAAATCCCAAAAGAAAAAAAAAACAGAAGAAACGGGCGTCGACCGTGGGCAACCGCCCTCTGATTCATCGAATTCGAAGGTTTGCAGGAGAGGCTGTCAAGAGCGGGGCTTGGTTATCCAGTCTATGGTGTTCCAGCTAATCGGGCTGGTGGCAGGTAGTACACTGATCCTTCCTGGGCTGCAGCGGGCTAGAGCTCGATCGGGTGGCTTTTCAACGGGGCCGAGCAGCGTTGTCGGGAAGAGGAGAGAGAGAGAGAGGGTGGAGCACACAGGGCACGGCCGGTGCTACAAAGCCGGGAAGCGTACAGACCTGAGAAGAGGGAGGAAAGTGTCCCATAGGGTCTGCTCTGACGACGGGAACAGTAATTAAAATAAAAGAAATTAGAAGTGCAGAAAACCGCGAGGAGCTGCAGTTTGCCACGGGGATGGCGGAGAGCGGCGTTGGCAGCAGCGCGGGGGGGAAGTGCGCGAAGACCATAGGGCGTCGCCATCAAGGCATAAAAACGCCAGCAACAGCGCTAGCAGCAGCGGAAAAGACAGAAAGCGCGGGAGGCGCCATCTTAATCCAGCGGGGAAGAAGGCAAAGCGCGGGAGGTGCCATTTTGTTCAATCGGGGAAGAAGGCAAAGCACGGGAGGCGCCATCTTAGATCTCCAAGATGCCGAAGACTGGCAATATCACTGCCTTCGATAGTGCAATAGAAGACTGGACCACGTATGTGGAAAGAGTTGAAGTATATTGCAAGGCAAATGAAGTAGCCGATGAGAAAAAGGCATCGGTACTACTAAACTTAATGGACGCAAGAACGTACGGCCTATTGCGGAACCTGATCACTCCAGTCAAACCAATGGCGAAGAGTTTTAACGAAATTGTTGATATCCTACAGGAACACCTAAATCCTACACCGCTGCTGATAGCAGAAATATTTAAATTCCACAAGAGAAATCAGCATAAAGATGAGAGCAATGCTGATTACCTCACGGAACTACGCAAGCTATCAAAGCACTGCCAGTTCGGAGCAGGACTGGCAGATACCCTACGGGACAAATTTGTCTGTGGACTCCTGAGTGAAGGAACCCAGAAGAGGTTACTCGCAGAGAAAGAGCTGACGCTAGATAAGGCTTTCAGCATGGCAGTATCATACGAAGCAGCAGCAAGGGGAGCTGCAGAAATACAGCAAAAGCCACAGGAAAACAGCACCCATGAAATGACACGGGGATTTGAAAAATGTTATTGCTGCGGCAGAACAACCCATGACCAGAAGGACTGCTGGTCCAAGGACAAAATATGCAGGCAATGCGGAAAGATGGGACACATTGCACGAGTTTGCAGGTCCAGGAAGAAGACCAACGACAACAAAAAGACTACTAAGGAAAAGTACAGGAAAGTAAAAAAGATGACGGACAGTAGTTCCGAAGACCAGAAGAGCAATAGTGAATCCGTGAACAAGAGACTAAGCTGTCTCAAACTACACAACATAATCACAAAAGAGGATCACCGAACCATTTGGGTCACCCTCACAATAGCAGGGTCCCAAGTCAAAATGGAATTGGATACAGGATCAGCCCTGACCATCATGAATCGACGAGACTACGAGTGGCTATTCTCACACATACCCTTGAAAGACACATCCATTGTCTTGAAGACATATACGGGGCAGAAAGTATACCCCAGAGGGAAAATAAGGGTGCCTGTCGAATACAACGGCAAGGAAATACAGAAATTGTATCTGTACATACTGCAAGATGGTGGACCACCGTGATTGGGATGTGAATGGATCAGAAAGATAAATTTAGACTGGCACTCCATTCAGGCACTGACGGTGGCTGGTAAAAAGGATGACGACGTCACACCTGGACGCTTGTCAAAAATCTTGGCTAACGCTAAAGAGGTATTTCAACAAGAACTGGGAACTCTTAAAGGCGTAACCGCCTCGATAAAAATAGAAGAGAATGCAATTCCCAAGTTTTTCAAAGCAAGACCGGTACCATATGCAATTTGCCCAGCCATCGAGGCAGAGCTGGAGAATCTGGAGAATGCAGGCGTGCTAACTAAGGTAGACTGGAGCGAGTGGGCGACACACATCGTTCCTGTCATGAAGAAAACGTTAAACAATAAGTCTGAGGAGCCAAGGAAGGTTCGCATCTGTGGGGACTTCAAGGTGACTATGAACCCAGTCCTTCACACAGTACAGTATCCTCTTCCGAGGATAGAAGATGTTTTTGCCTCACTATCTGGAGGGAAACTTTTACAAAAATTGACCTAGCGCAAGCATATTTGCAGATGGAGGTTGACGAATCCTCTAGGAAATATCTCACGATAAACAATTACAAAGGTCTTTACCAGTATAATCGACTGGTATTCGGAGTTGCATCAGCTCCGGCTATATGGCAAAGAGCGATGGAACAAGTCCTGCAAGGGATTCCGGGGACTCAGTGTTACTTGGACGACATCCTAGTGACAGGTGAAAATGACAGTGAACACCTTGCCAACCTAGAGCAGGTGCTCACTAGACTAAGAGAACATGGGCTCCGAGCCAATCGCCCCAAGTGCGAGTTTTTTAAGAAACAAATATCGTATTGTGGCCACGTGATTGGTGAAGAGGGGTTACATAAGTCCCCTGACAAAATTGAAGCGGTAGTTAAGGCTCCAGCACCTGAAAATGTGTCGCAACTTTGGTCATTCCTTGGATTGGTGAATTACTACCATAAGTTTTTGCCGAACTTGTCCACAATTCTGCACCCACTGAATGCCCTGCTACAAACTGGAGTAGCATGGAAATGGAGCGATGAATGTAAGCGGGCCTTTCAGAAGTGTAAAGGCCTGATCACTTCTAGAGAAGTATTGGCTCACTACAACCCATCACTACCGATAAGACTGGCATGTGATGCGTCTCCCTACGGCGTTGGAGCAGTACTGTCACATAAATTACTTGATGGTTCAGAGAGGCCGATAGCTTTTGCGTCACGCTCGTTAACTGCAGCCGAGCGTAACTATGCCCAGATTGACAGAGAGGCCCTCAGCCTGCTGTGGGGGGTGAAGAAGTTCAATCACTACCTGCACGGACAGAAATTTACTCTACTAACTGATCATCAACCTCTTGTCTCCATTTTCAACCCTAAGAAGGGCGTCCCGATAATGACAGCACAACGGCTACAGAGGTGGTCCCTTTTCCTAGGGGCACACAAATATGACATTGAGTACAAAGCAACTGAACAGCATGGGAATGCTGATGGATTGTTGCGCCTACCGTTGCTGACGGTGGAAGAAGCACCTGCAGTGGATCCTGTGGAGATATTCCACTCGACCATAGTCGAATGTCTACCTGTGACGAATGCAAACATAGAAAAGGAAACACGAAATGACCCGACACTCTCCAGGGTCTATGATTTAACGGTGAAGGGATGGCCAGCACATGGCGAACCACTGTTGCCAGCATTCTCGCCGAGAAGAGAACAGCTGTCAGTGTGCCGAGGAACCTTGATGTGTGGATCCAGAGTAGTAATTCCACCCAAATTGAAGGATAGAGTGCTCAATGAGCTTCATGAGGGTCATCTGGGAGGGGTAAAAATGAAAAACTTAGCCAGAGCATTTGTGTGGTGGCCGGGAATCGATAGAGAAATCGAAGAGATGACCAAGAGCTGTACAGGATGCCAGAAGGTCCAAAAGGCCCCACCACAAGCCCCTCTACATCCATGGGAGTGGCCCTCATCTCCATGGCAAAGGGTACACATTGATTTTGCTGGTCCTTTTATGGACTCGATGTTTTTAATTGCGGTGGATGCACATTCAAAGTGGCCAGAGGTAATAAAAATGTCCTCAACCACCACAGAAAAAACCATCACAGTCTTATGAACCATATTCACCAGAAATGGGCTGCCTGAACAGATTTGCTCCGACAATGGACCACAGTTTGTGTCTGAAGAGTTCCGGAGGTTCTTAAAGAACAATGGTGTTAAGCATTACACATCCGCCCCATATCATCCAGCCACCAATGGATTGGCTGAGAGGTTTGTTCAAACATTCAAGAAGGCTATCAAGGCAATGTGTAATGAAGACATACCCCTACAACACAAGGTGGATAACTTCTTGTTTGCCTACCGGAATGCGACACATGCGGTTACCAACCAAACTCCAGCCATGATGTTCTTCAATCGAAGACTAAGATGCCGCTTGGATTTGGTTAAGCCAAACATCAGAAGAGATGTGGAGAACAGGCAGTTTCAGAATATGAATGAAAGGCCAACCAGGAGTTTTAAGATAGGTCAACCAGTTTTGGCCCGGGACTACCGCACAGAGAAATGGCAGCCAGGAACGATCCGCACACGGCAAGGACCTCTAATGTATACCGTGGACGTTGGAGAGAGCATTGTAAGACGCCATGCTGACCAGATTCTAGAGTCACTGGAAAGCGTCAAATCCACACCACAATCCGATACACCTGGTGATGAAACCGAAGTACCTATTGCATCTACCTCAGAATCGGTGATATTGGAAGCAGACGAACCAAACAACGACGTTGATCCCGAATCAACTTTGCCAGAAGAACCTGATACCCTAAAGAGGCGTTATCCGGACAGAATCAGGAAGCCTCCTCAAAGACTGAATTTATAATTGCTTAACTTCAGCTAACGTATCTAGCAACTGTAATTGTAAATATGTTATTTAATTATTAATTGAATGTTATGTACTGTTTAGCTAAAAGGGGAGGAATTGTAGTGTATGTACTTTGAAGAAGGAACTATATTCTGCAGCCCCTGTATACTGCAGTACCAGTAGTGACCACCCCGGTATATAAGCCTGTGCAGTAACTTTGTACAGTAGTTCCAGTTTTGTCTCCATTCAGTAAACACCTTTTATAACCAACTCCTGCAGTCCGTGTCTCAATTACACACGGACGTTACAGATTGCTCTACAGAGAGCCAGCACGGACTCGATGGCCGAATGGCCTCCTTCTGTGCTGTTATGACTCTATGACTCTATGACTCTATGACTACCCACCCCTGACACTCACCCTCATCCTAATGCAATCATAGCAAGTAACACCCCAGAAGAAAGCCATTTAGCATTGTCACCCCACTCCCTCATACTCACCCTCTACAGATGTAACCCATCCATTCCTTACATTCATTCCATCACTCTCACTCAAACTTCTCTTTTTTCCCTCCTTGCAGGAGAAAAGAGCACAGAAGGTACGGGAGTGGCCCTCCAGTATTCATGCAACTGACTCCAGCAGAGGAGGGGGCCCTGGAGATATCAGGCGTTGCAGAGCTGCTGGCGGTTGGAGATGGAGAGAGGGGTACATCCCAACAAATGGGGACAGAATTACAGCTCATACAGCCACATGGCATACAACTGTCACTCATGTGGTGACTGATGTCGGCAGCCAGTGAATTTTCATCATGTGCATAATGGTAACGTAACCCATTCTTAATATCACACTTCTAAATCACCTTTTTACTCTCCCACAGGTCAACAAGTACCCCCACCCCCACCCCCCAACACTGTCCAGCCGGAGGAGGAAGACAACTCTTCAAAGGAATCTCCAGCCTCTGAGGGTGCATCGACAGCAGATCCAAGCACACCCAGCACCAACACAGATACGTACACCTCGGTGGGTCCTGTGCGAGATAGAGTAAGTTGTCACCTGGTGGCTCACACTTCACAAGAGAGCAAGAGCAGGAGATGTTGACAGGGACAGGTGTGGAGACTCCTCGCCGGAGGGTGCAGGATGCTCCAAGCTCTGCTGAGCTGCCTGCAGGCGCTGAGCCTCGGGGGCCATCGAGAAAGAAGGTGATCTTGGAGGGGCAGCAACAACTGCATGAGGCTCTGGCAGCTTTTGCAGCCATGATGTATGCAAATATACAGAGAATGGAGGAGTCCATCTCCAACATGAGCAGCACCATGTCGCAGGCGATGGCGACAATGTGCTGTTCCATGGAAAGGCTGGCCACCTGCATGGAGCAGCTAATGCGCCAGTCACATGAGCACATGCTAGCGGTGGACAACAGATGGCAGACACACATAGACCTCCTCTCTAGGAGGGATGTAAACGTTGACTTGGGTGTTCATCGCCCCACTGCTGTGCAGCAAAATGCTCTCCAGCTCCTTGCTAGCAGGGAAGTGTGGGTGGCCCATGAGAGGGATGATGGTGAGAGGAGACATGGAAGTGGCGACTCTTCTCAAAGCGCTCCCACTTCTTCCCCATAGCCTCCCCCTCAGTCAGAGCCCTACATGCTGCCTCGATCCCGATGGCCGAGTCTGCCCCTGCACAGTTGCAGGAGGAGCAGGCTTTGAGGGGGCCATCACAGGCTCCAAAACCCAGAGGATGTCCGCCAAAAGTGTCTAACCAGTCACAGCAGAGAAGTGAGCAGCCTGCCTCTACCTCTGCTGAAGCCACAGGGGTTGCATCTCGTAGAAGCACTCGGAAATGAAAAATGACATAAAACTAGATGCACATGGGTATGCACATGGATGTATGAAAAAAATGTTAGTGATAAGCTTCAGTTATTTTGATGACACAGATAAATGTATTTGCACCACTTTCCAGTCTTGTCAAATTTTGCCAACTACCTTGGAAGTGGTTTTGTCACTTGGAGTGAATGGTGAGACATTATATAACCTTGAAGACTGGGGGTTTGGGTGAGAGGAATGGCTTGTTCATTGTAGGGATACTTTATGGGGGCGGGGGGACATAGTACAGCATGTGGCAACCATATGGGTGGGTTGGAGTAAGTTAAGTAAATCTGGCCATGATGAGGCTAACCCGGGCCTCCTGAGCAACAATGTGCGACACTGCTGGTGCCATCTCCACCTCAGGTTCCTCCTCCTCCTCCTCTAAAGAGGCTGTGCGCTCTGAGCCTTGCTCCTCCTGCAGCTCCAATCCTTGCAGCAAATAACAATGATTCTGGAGACCCTTGCTGGAGCATACTGAAATGCTCCTCCAGATCTGTCAAGGCATCTGAAGTGTATCTTCAGCATGCCTATTGTTTGCTCTATGACACATCTGGTCGACATGTGGCTTTCATTATAATGCTCCTTGGCCTTAGTACTTGGCGTCCTCAATGGTGTCATGAGCCACGTCTTCAGTGGATAGCTCTTGTCTCCATGCAGCCAGCTGGTAAGCGTGTTTGGAGGTGTGAAGAGCTGAGGGAGGGTGGACTGGTGCAGGATGAAAGAGTTCTGACAGCTGCCAGGGAATCTGGCGCACACATGCATGATGATCTTTTTATGGTGGAAGACGAGCTGCACATTGAGGGAGTGGAAGCCCTTGCAGTTCACAAATACTCCTGGGTGATGAGGGGGTGCTTTGATGGCCACATGTGTGCAATCGATGATGTCCTGCACCTGTGGGAAGTCAGTCAGAGCAGCAAAGCCGAGCGCCCGCTCAGTAACACTGGCCTCATCAATGGCAAAGTTGACATAATTGGCTGACTTGAAAAACAGGGCATCGGTCATCTGGGTGATGCAGCTATGGGCGGCTGACTGCGAGATCCCACTGTAAAGGAAATAGCCATATTCCAAGAGATACACCATCCTATGAATGGAATTCTGATATTATTAAAACATGATAAACTGGGGTTTAAAAATCTAAAAGCCTCAACGACACAGGCTGCAAACAGAACACAGTCTTTTGAGATAAGATCAGTTGTTAACACAAAAGTTGTAAACACCATACAAGCTTATGAAATGGGAATGGGTTATTGGCAATAAAACAATGGCCCTAATGAAGCAAACCATTGGAGTTTCCAGAAAGTCTGCAGTTTGGGAGAGACACATTGGCCCAGAAATTCGGGTCGGGGGCTTCCCGCGGGTGTAAGCCCCGGACTTGCACTTACCTTGCGCGCCGGCCATTGAGTTGTGGGCCCCCGTGGAATTCTGATCCGGGGCCTGCTCCAACTGCCAGTGCGCAGTGCTTGCATATCCCAGGGGCGCAGTTAGTTCAATGCGTCTCCTGGGATCACGTGGGCCATGGGGAGCCAATCGGAGCAGGGAATGCCCATTCATAAATTTGACAGGAAGAGCTGTCAAAACTTAGAAATACTACGGGTCCCAAAACATCACTAAATCTTCAAATAAATTTTTAAAAACATCAAGTTTTTTAAATAAACTATAAATTACATGAAATAACTATTATAAACAATAATTTAATTTTTTGAAAAAATTAATTTTATTTTCTAACAGGGCTAAAAATAAACTTACCTTGCTTTAAAGTATTTAAAAATAATAAACCTGTGGAAAAAAATGTTTAATATAGTTTCTATAGTTATATAAAAAGAAAAAGGGTGGCTAAAGTAAATGTTGGTCCCTTAGAGGATGAGACTGGGAAATTAATGGTGGGAAACATGGAGATGGCAAAAACGCTGAACAAATATTTTGTATCAGTCTTTACAGTAGAGGACACTAAGACTATCCCAACACTGGACAAACAGGGGGCTCTGGGGGGGAGGAGCTAAATACGATTAAAATCACTAAGGAAGTGGTACTCGGTAAAATAATGGGACTTAAGGCGGATAAATCCCCTGGACCTGATGGCTTACATCCTAGGGTCTTGAGGGAAGTGGCGGTAGGGATTGTGGATGCATTGGTAATAATGTTCCAAAACTCCCTGGACTCAGCAAAGGTCCCGGCAGATTGGAAAACTGCTAATGTAACGCCCTTATTTAAAAAGGGTAGTCGGCAGAAGGCTGGAAATGATAGACCAGTTAGCCTAACATCCGTGGTTGGTAAAATTTTAGAGTCCATTATTAAGGAGACAGTAACGGGACATTTGGATAAACATAATTTAATAGGACAAAGTCAGCATGGTTTTACGAAGGGGAAGTCATGTTTGACAAATTTGCTTGAGTTCTTTGAGGACGTAACATACAGGGTGGATAAAGGGGACCCAGTGGACGTAGTGTATTTAGACTTCCAAAAGGCATTTGACAAGGTGCCACATAAAAGATTATTGCTCAAGATAAAAAATCACGGGATTGGGGGTAATATTCTGGCATGGGTGGAGGATTGGTTATCTAATAGAAAGCAGAGAGTTGGGATAAATGGTTCATTCTCAGACTGGCAATCAGTAACTAGTGATGTTCCGCAGGACTCCAACTCTTTACAATCTATATTAACGATTTGGAGGAAGGGACTGAGTGTAACATATCAAAGTTTGCAGATGATACAAAGATGGGAGGGAAAGTAATGAGTGAGGAGGACATAAAAAACCTGCAAAGGGACATAGACAGGCTAAGTAAGTGGGCAGAGATTTGGCAGATGGAATATAATACTGGAAAGTGTGAGGTTATGCACTTTGGCAGGAAAAATCATAGAGCAAGTTATTATCTTAATGGCAAGAAACTGGAAAGTACTACAGTACAAAGGGATCTGGGGGTCCTGGTGCACGAAACACAAAAGGTTAGTATGCAGGTGCAGCAGGTGATCAAGAAGGCCAATGGAATGTTGGCTTTTATTGCTAGGGGGATGGAATATAAAAACAGGGAGGTATTGCTGCAGTTGTACAAGGTATTGGTGAGACCACACCTGGAATACTGCATACGGTTTTGGTGTCCATACTTAAGAAAAGACATACTTGCTCTCGAGGCAGTACAAAGAAGGTTCACTCGGTTAATCCCGGGGATGAGGGGGTTGACATATGAGGAGAGGTTCAGTAGATTGGGACTCTACTCATTGGAGTTCAGAAGAATGAGAGGCGATCTTATTGAAACATAAGATTGTGAAGGGGCTTGATCGGGTGAATGCGGTGAGGATGGTCCCAATGATGGGTGAAACTAGAACTAGGGGTCATAATCTTAGAATAAGGGGCTGCTCTTTCAAAACTGAGATGAGGAGAAACTTCTTCACTCAGAGGGTGGTAGGTCTGTGGAATTTGCTGCCCCAGAGAGCTGTGGAAGCTACATCATTAAATAAATTTAAAACAGAAATAGACAGTTTCCTAGAAGTAAGGGGAATTAGGGGTTACGGGGAGCGGGTAGGAAATCGGACATGAGGCTAGGTTCGGATTGGTCATGGCCCTGTGGGTGGCGGAGCGGGCCCAGGGGCCGTGTAGCCTGTTCCTGCTCCTACTTCTTGTGTTCTAATTCTGTGTTAGATTTCAGGAGATGGTTCTATTCACAGGGATTAGTGGAGACCTCGGGAACAGGCTGCCAGCTGGGGTCCTTCAAGAGTAAATTGGGCCTGTTCCTGGTTGGGGTGGAGATCACCTCTTACAGAAGGTAAGTACTGCAGGAAATACAGGAACAGAGTGATCTCCTGGACGAGTTTCGATCGCCTAGATGGGTCGGAGAGGAATTTCCCAGATTTTTTCTCCCAAATTTGCCATTGGGTTTTTTACCTGATTTTTCGCCTCTCCCGGGAGATGACATGGGTTCGGGTGGGATGGAGAGTGATAGTAGATTTGAGGTTAGGATCAGATCAGCCATGATCTTATTGAATGGTGGAGCAGGCTCGAGGGGCCGATTGGCCTACTCCTGCTCCTATTTCTTATGTTCTTATGTTCTTAATTTTAATTAATTCACCACTTACCTTGTAAAAAGCAGGCCTTACGCCTGCTTTTTAAATGTGTAACTTCTGCAGACTTACCCCCCTCCCCCGGGAAAACCTGTAAAAAAAAACTAAGTTCGATGCGCAGGAACAGCCTCTCCGCACACGCGTTCGAACTCTAAACCCCTTCTTTCAGGGGAACGGAAGTGCAGGTTTCTGGCACATGCGCAGTGCATGCAGGAAACCGGCACTTCCATTGGGCCTACGGGTGAGTACCCTGTGCATACTCACCCGTGGAGACCCGAATTTCTGGGCCAATACCATTGCCCAGTTTTAAGTGTTATAAACTAACACTCCGGGAAACAGAAACTTAAAACATTAAACAACCATATACCTTCATAATATCACATCAAATGAAACAAGCAGACATGACATCTGTGGTATAACCATTGAGATAGCTAGAAAACAAGTAAATACTCGGTTGAAGTGTTTTCAATTTACATGTTGTAAAATATACAAACAGAAAACTTTGTAGATATGAAATCAAAAGATGCACCAAGCAATCACATTGTGTTTGTGTTGAACTTGGAACACATAGGAGTCACGACGTCTGCTTCCAAACAGCTAATTAATTTTAGAATTGAATGGAAGCCCTTTGATAAAACTGGCATCGAATAGATACATAAGTTATAACCGTTTTTTATGATACGTTTTGAACACCTAAACAACAGACAAGATTCTGAGAGTTGGCAGCTGAAATGACAATAAGAGTAGAAAGAATTCAATGGAAGATGACTAGAGATAATTAGCTTACATCAGCAGAAAACTTCAAAGGATAAACCAATAAAAAAAGGTATAAAAATAAAGCTTTTCAGATGGAAAGTCAGAAGTCACTGGAAAGGGCAAGCGATTCTCAACTTCAGAGGCAGGCTCTGTAAGTTTTTAACTCTTTGGGCTGGTTTTTGCCAGCCCTGGGGAGGCAGATTTGGAGGCGGGACTGCCAGGAAAATGGCAGAATTTGGGGGCAGGTGCCCAACCCGCCCCCATGCTATCTTGCCAGGTGGCGGGTAGTGGACTCGTGCCGGGTCCCGCCTCCTTAAGGCAGGAAGGGGATTAATGCCAATTACCTGCCTGTTAACAGGTAGTTAACAGGCAGTTTTTTGGCTAATCTCTACTTTGAGCCCAGAAGTGTGGACTTCCCGATGGCTCTGAACCTCGCTAGGGTCAGCAAGGTGGGCCGTCGGTCTGCAGGGGTCGGAGGGGCTGAGATGTCCGCTGTGCAGGTGAGTAATGGGTGCATGTGTGCAGATGTAAGTGTGTGAGGTGTGTGTAAAGTGTTTTAATAAGTTTTACTTACCTTTACTTCTTCCTGCAGGCTTCCTCCCTTCCTCCCTTCAGGTCTCGGGAGTCCCTCAGCTCACTGGCACAGAAAGTAGAATGGCCGCTGAACTGTCAAAAGCTGCAGCCTTCTGCTTTCTGGTCAGGAAGGCTTTCTAATTGAGTCTTGAGTAAAGGCACAACTTAGAAGACAGATTGTCAGTGTTTGACAGCTTCACAGAGCTGTCAAACGATGACATTTCATCTGTCAAAAGCTCTTGACAGATGAAACGGCACTCGCTGACATCACCTGTAACTGGCTGTCCCTTAATTGGCCTGCTAAGCCCGCTGGGCGGGCTTAACAAAGTCAATCAAGGGAAAATAGCGTGGGTTGGCCACAAGTCGATGGAGGCGGGACTAAAACCGGAGTCCCGCCTCCAAATGCTCCCCATTGACAAAATCCAGCCCATCGAGTCTCGGGGATCAAAAAGGTACCCTTATTTGATTTTGGTGGATATTCTGGATTAGAAATAATAAGAAATGTAAAAATGTATAAAGTTAAGATTTGAGAATAAGGATCTCTGAGGATAAGAAATGTAAGCTATTTGTTTTTGAACTGTTAATGTTGCGACTGCTGTTATCCAGCTGTTAACTACATGTCAGTTCTTTAATCAATTTATATTTCTTTAGAATTCTCTCACAGAGTACTTCTGTATCAAACTCGTGAACTAAATTTCTGTACACTCTTTGGTGAGGAGTTGCAGATTCTGGGGGAGTATTCCGGACCCTCATAATATCTGGAAGGTTACAGTCTAGTTAAGCTTATTAAAGTGCTATCTGGAAGATGGTAACATCTTCAAGTTGTTCCTTTCTTTCAAAGAGAGATAGCCTGGACCTTTAGACCCAATTAAGCATCTTATAGAATTCAGCTTTAGTTGAAGGTGAACGTCTGGGGAATATGCCTGACGAGTAATTATCCCTTCAGTTGGTGCCCAACATGTGCGCTAACGAGTTGATACAGAACCTATACTTATATTTATATCTATATCCATGTTGTAGATTGTTAAGTATAGAAGGAGTGTTTTACTGACAGTGGTACTAAGACCCAGATTTTTATCTCTAGAGAAGACAAGATCCTGATCAGGCCTTGTAGAACTTAAATCAGAACTCCCTCAATATACCATTGAAGTCTAGAAATTTCTTATAAAGTTCATATTATACCCTAACCGAGGTTAAGTCCTCACGAAATATTAAACCCTAACCAAGGTTCGGTCCTGAAGAAATGGCAAACCCTGTCGGAATTAGCCAAGTCTTTTTATTAGAAAATTCAAATGATTGCTTTATTAGGGGAAATAGTCCTATCCCTGTACCTCCACAAACCAAGTGATAATTTTTGAAATAGAAGGCGTTGATGCCGAAGGAGCCATTAGAACTCATGGCACGATTAAAGTTGATCAACAGAACCAGGTGATACAGAATATCCTGTGGGATAATCAAACACATACTCCAAATCCACTAAACTCCTTAATGATAAGGTGCACACCTGCACAATTGGGAGGCCTAATGAACAGTGCCCAACAAGGTGGTGGCAACCATGGCCAAATAGCAGGACCCGGAGCAGCCTATGCTCCTGGGGGCCATTGATTCTGGTTAAGGTGGCAAACTCATGATGAAATAAATGACAACAATCTTCAAGAAAACTATAGACAGCTTAGAATCTGTTATAACCAATGCCGACAGGCACTAGCTCACTCTTATCTAAATGTTGGCGGCACAATGATTAATGGTTCAGTAAACCAACCCCAGCACCCACAAATTGCGCCCCAAGGTCAAGTAAACCTGAGCTCTATCTACACAATGTGTGGTAGACCAGGAAATACCAGCCAGGAATAAACCTGCTGGATTCTAACTAACCTTGATAAATTGGAAACCTGTTGCCAAGATTGGAATGCCCAACACCTGAGACAACTACTGCAAATGATACTAAGTTCAGACTTAATACCCCCATTAAACCAGTGCAACAATTGAATTCAAATATACGCTTACGTTGTCACAGCAACTCAGGGAGGGCATGTAATGGGTTCCATCAAGGAAATACTCACTAATACAGCCATAACTAAAGGGCTGGTAGCTGCCTATAGATTAGGCAAAGTACTTACACAGGATAATTGGGACATTGTCCATGGTTGCCTGGTCAATCAATATCAAAATACAGCCCTCAAACTTGCCTGTGAGGGTGCTCTAAACGATTATCGAGATAATCAACAAAGATGGGATAATGTCAATTGCATTATCCAATTAAATCATGACCTCTTAGGTCTACCCCAAACTAAACCTAGAATGAGATCAGAAACTAGGGATAAAAAAACCGGAGAAGGTACCTTTGGTACCCTGTGTAGGCCCAAGTCTCAAGTCCACCCCGCCCAGACACAAACTTGTAGCTCGGGACCCCCAAGAGGATATTCCAGAAGGTTTACACCCCCAACTCGCCCACAATATGAGACAGATTTCTCCCCAGAAAGATGGGATAGACGAGGGGCTAGACCCTGAAAGGAAAGCGAAGGACAGTGGACTACCTATGGGGACAGCTTTTACACTGGCCAAAACTATCAAAGAGCCATGGGAGGGTACTGAGAAAACCGAAATTGGGATCAAAAAGATTCCCAGCAGAACCAACGTCCACCTCAACAGGAGGATCGTAAAGATAATAAACGGCCTGACAAACCCCCTCAGGGATCTGGAAAACATGAAACCCCCAAGAGGGAGGAACAAAAATCAGTTAAAATAATTAAAGACAAGGCAGCAAATGAAGCTCAGGATCCTGAGGATGAACAATCCCAGGATTGAAGGCCTGGCACCCAGCCAGGGCCTCTTGAATTCCCCTATGCCTTGGCAACCTTGCCCACAAACACACAAGTGAAAGCCCTGTTTGATACGCGAGCTGATTACACTGTAATAGATCATGCAATTATAAAAACTAAGTGGACAGGTTTGGGAAGCCCAATTTTAAAAAATCATTAGGGGGATTCACACAAGACAAAACCAAAATAATTAATTTTTACAAGATACCTATTACTATATATGGAATCACGGTGACCCTAGATGTAGGACTGGTACCACGATTGGCTGTTCCCTCATTTTTGGACAACTAGACATGAAACATTACCTTAAAATTTTAACCAGACCTCTAAAAGCATCCACAGACCAGGATGACAGGGAAAAACATGTTCGAACACAGCTTGATCAAACTTGCCTAGAGGGGGGGAGGCAAAGACCTCCTCGAGCAACTCATTAATAAATGCTATCCTTATCTACAACGCCATCCAAATCAATGTGCAAAGATAGAGCATCTCCCCATCATGGAGGATGATGATACGGAGGGAATCAGACAAATATCTACGAGACCGCTTACAGAATACCATCAAGTTATTTACTGTGATGGATTGTCAATGACGATTAAAAAAGAGACATCCCAACAATCCATAGCTGGGATGGGAATAGTAGTAGAGACTTTTCGAGATTCCTATTCTTTTTATCCAGAAGAATTACTGTCTATACCCCTTGGCCATAAGACAGCGCAATATGCTGAAACCGTAGCATTATGGTATGCTTTAGACAAAGCAGACCTTATTAAACCCACACTGTGGGAAGATATTCTCTGTTCAAGAATGGAGAAAAAGAATTGTCAAGTGATTCATGTAAACGGGCATACCACTGGGAGAGTACACTCAAAAGGAAACAGCCTTGCAGACAAACAAGCGAAACATTCGGTCTGCATGACACCCCCTCGAGAGGGGCCTGCGAACAAAGGGGGATTGGCTTAGAGCACAGCATGCCATTTCATCCGCAATTAGGGGGGCTGGTGGAACATAAAAACCAGGAAGTAAAAAAGCTATTGATCAAACTGTTGAGAATCAGGGGGAATAAGTGGACCACCATCATTCCGCAGGTGCAGCTATCACTCAATAACGTGCCCACATCTGCATCAGGGACAGTGTCCCATAAAACTCCATATTATCTGATGTATGGGGTTGAGATGCATACACCGCTTACCCATAGTTCTTTTATTGCCTCTACACACTCTGAGTCCTTGACCCGACAGCAACAGTTAGAGTAAAAAAAGAAGTAACAGAGGAGATTCATCGAATTGATCAGAGGATAAGGGAAGCAAATAGGCAGAAAAAATTGACAAATAAAGCATGGCAACCCATAGTAGGAGAATTCGGCTATCTCTAACTTTTGTTGAAGGTGAACGTCTAGGGAATATGCCTGATCTGGGGTAGCCCAAAAAGGGCTAGGACTAGTAATTATCCCTTCACCGCAAATGTCTGCTACAGATCCCTGGAAGGAGCCTGAGGTGAAGAAGTTGAGAGCAGTGGTGACATTGACAGCCACTGGTAAGGAGTGTCCACCAGGTCCTCTGGGCAGCAGGTCTTGTTCCAGCAAGTGTCAAATGTCTGTGATGACCTGGCTCGATAGCCTGAGTCTCCTGAAGCACTGCTACTCAGTCAGGTTGAGAAAGCTCATCCTCTGCCTGTATATCCTGTGTTGTGGGTATCACCTCCAGCACGCTGCAGCCCCGAGGTGCCCCCTCTCTCCTGTGGAGCATCAGGTCGTTGAGGAGAAGGCTGGTGTTGTGGTTGCTTCTGCTGCTGCTGCTGTTGAGCCTCATCTTGGTCCGATTCTGAGGACCAAGGTGAGACAGTACAAGTGGCACCCATGCTGATGTAGTAGATGGCAGGTAAAGTGGAGATCAGAGGGCCAATCCCTCAATGTTCTGATACTGAGTAGCAATGTGGTGAGAGTGGATTCCGAGGTTTCAGAAATGACCTGCAAACTGCTAACGCTTAAATCTGCGGACAAAATGGAGTGAGGAAGAGCCTTTCCATGAGGCAAATAATGAGGTGTAATGTGAGAGTATTTATCTGCTTCTCCCAGCTCTCAATGAGTGGACTCACCAACAGCCACTGAGCTGCCACCTCCCCTTCACAGGCGAGACACCCGACCTCCGTGCATCCTGCACTCCTGCAGTAAAAGTCAAAAGCAGGTGTTAAAAACCCTCTAAGGGGTCTTTCAACAAGCAGTTAATGACTTGAATGAGGTCACCTGCCTCTGCCGATAGGGTCCGTGTCGCGCCATCAAAGCCACCCAAGTTAAATGCGCGAGGCTGCAGGGTAATGGTGGGTTCCCGACACGCTGTTAATTTCCGAGACTTTTATTGCCAACCACGCCCAAACCGGCATGCTCGGCAATGGGAAAATTCCACCATCGCTTTTAAAAAAGAATTTTGTCTTATTTTCTACCCATTGCTCTCACTCCAATAATATTCATCCCTCCTTAAACCTCTCACCTCTCTACCTCTCGCTCCTCCTTTAAGACATTCCTTAAAACCTACCTCTTTAAACAAGCTTTTGGTCATCTGTCTTAATATCTCTTTATGTCGCTTGGTGTCAAATTTTGTTTGATAATTGCTCCAGTGAAGTGCCTTAGGATGTGCTACTATGTTAAAGGTGCTATAGAAATGCAAGTTGTTGTTATAGTGCACGACAGGCGCTGGCAGCATGCGCAAAAAACGTTAGTTAAGCCTAAAGGTCAATTTCGGGTTGGCCCAAATTCCTGGGATGTGGGCATCGCTGGCAAAGCCAGCATTTATTGCCCATCCCTAATTGCCCTTGAGAAGGTGGTGGTGAGCCGCCTTCTTGAACTGCTGCAGTCAGTGTGGTGAAGGTACTCCCACAGTGCTGTTAGGGAGAGAGTTCCAGGATTTTGAACCAGCGACAATGAAGGATCGGCGATATACTTCCAAGTCAGGATGGTGTGTGACTTGGAGGGGTACTTGGAGGTGGTGGTGTTCCCATGCGCCTGCTGCCCTTGTCCTTTTAGGTAGTAGAGGTTCTGGGTTTGGGAGGTGCTGTCGAAGAAGCCTTGGCGAGTTGCTACAGTGCATCTTGTAGATGGTACACACTGCAGTCACGGTACGCCGGTGGTGGAGGGAGTGAATGTTTAAGGTGGTGGATGGGGTGCCAATCAAGCGGGCTGCTTTGTCCTGGATGGTGTCAAGCTTCTTGACTATTGTTGGATCTGCATTCATCCAGGCAAATGGAGAATATTCCATCACACTCCTGACTTGTGTAGATGGTGGAAAGGCTTTGGGGAGTCAGGAGGTGAGACACTCACCACAGAATACCCAGCCTCTGACCCGCTCTTGTTGCCACAGTGTTTATGTGGCTGGCCCAGTTCAGTTTCTGGTCAATGGTGACCCTCCAGAATGTTGATGGTGGGGGATTCGGTGATGGGAAAACCATTGAATGTCAAGAGGTAGTGGTTAGACTCACGCTTGTTGGAGATAATCATTGCCTGGCACTTGTGTGTCGCAAATGTTACCTGCCACTTATCAGCCCAAGCCTGAACGTCGTCCAGGTCTTGTTGCATGCGGGCATGAACTGCTTCATTATCTGAGGAGTTGCGAATGGCACTGAACACTGTGCAGTCATCAGCGAACATCCCCATTTCTGACCTTATGTTGGAGGGAATGTCATTGATGAAGCAGCTGAAGATGGTTGGGCCTAGGACACTGCCCTGAGGAACTCCTGCAGTGATGTCCTGGGGCTTGATGATTGACCTTCAACCATCTTCCTTTGTGTTGGGTATTACTCCATCCAGTGGAGAGTTTCCACCCGATTCCCATTGACTTCAGTTTTACTAGGGCTCCTTGATGCCACACTCGGTCAAATGCTGCCTTGATGTTGAGGGCAGTCACTCTCACCTCACCTCTGGAATTCAGCCCCTTTGTCCATGTTTGGACTAAGGCTGTACTGAGTTCAGGAGCTGAGTATTCTTGGCGGAACCCAAACTGGGCATCAGTGAGCAGGTTATTGGTGATTAAGTGCCGCTTGATAGCACTGTCGATAAAATCTTCCATCACTTTGCTGATGATTGAGAGTAGACTGATGGGCCAGTAATTGTCCGAATTAGATTTGTCCTGCTTTTTGTGGATAGAACATACCTGGGCAGTTTTCCACATTGTCGGCTAGATGCCAGTTTTATAGCTGTACTGGAGCAGCTTGGCTGGAGGCGCAGCTAGTTCTGGAGCACAAGTCTTCAGCACGACAGCCGGGATGTTGTCGGGGCCCATAGCCTTTGCTGTATCCAGTGTGCTCAGACTTTTCTTGATATCACGTGGAGTGAATCAAATTGGCTGAAGACTGGCTTCTCTGATGGTGGGGAACTCAGGAGTGGGCCGATATGGATCATCTGCTTGGCACTTCTGGCGGAAGATGGTTGCAAACGCTTCAGCCTTGTCTTTTGCACTCATGCTGGGCTCCACCATCATTTGAGGATGGGGATATTCATGGAGCTTCCTCCTCCCGTTAGTTGTTTAATGGTCCACCACCATTCACGACTGGACGTGGCAGGACTGCAGAGCTTTGATCTGATCCGTTGATTGTGGGATCACTTAGCCTTGTCTAGAGCATGCTGCTTCTGCTGTTTCGCATACATGTAGTCCTGTGTTGCATCTTCCCCAGGTTGGCACCTCATTTTTAGGTACGCCTGGTGCTGCTCCTGGCACGCTCTTCTACACTTCTTATTGAACCAGGGTTGGTCCCCTGGCTTGATTGTAATGGTAGATTGAGGGATATGCCGGGCCATGAGGTTACAGATTGTGGTGGAATACAATTCTGTTGCTGCTGATGGCCCACAGCATCTCATGGATGCCCAGTTTTGAGCTGCTCGATCTGTTCTGAATCTATCCCCTTTAGCACGGTGGTAGTGCCATACAGCACGATGGAGGGTGTCCTCAGTGTGAAGACGGGACTTCGTCTCCACAATGACTGTGTGGTGGTCACTGCTACAAATAATCTTATGGACAGATGCATCTGCGCGCACTGTTCCTATTCCTTAGTCCTCGAAAACTCAAGTACCCTTGACAGTTGTGTTCTTTAATATATAGAGACTGAACAGGTGAGTTATCAGTTTTGTTTGTAAGTAGGACATCAATATGAATTTATTAATCTAAATAATGCCACTTTATGTGGCAGTGGGTATAAGCAGAGAATCTGCTGCTCTGTTGTTCACAGCTGCTCAGAAACTCAGACAAAAAAGATACAATAATACCAGAGAATCCACTCAGTGCAAGCAATAACATCTCCAAGCACCACATCACCAGACAAATACCATATATGGTTGATACTTGCATGATTTAGTTCACTGGAATCTTTGGAATCTGTCACAGGTCTACCCCTAAGAACGAACGTAATGTATTTTCCTTTGCTTTCCTCTTGCAATTCAGAGCAGCCAACCTGCTTCATCCACATAAATTACACACTCAAAGTTTATTTTTATTTCCTTTTCAAAAACTGTTTTGAGAATTTTTGTACACATCAAGGTGAGGGATATCCATGCTGAGGAATGGTACACTCCATTTTGGGAACCCACCGCCATCAAAGAGGCTGAGTCAAGTATAACATGATTAGATATGGAGTAAGGATGTGTTTATACAGTAATTTGAGTTTTGCAGTGATGCTATATTACAGAACTTTACAAAACCGAGGCGGACACTTCAGTGCATTACTGAGAGAGTGCTGCACTGTCGGAGGTGCCATCTTTCGGATGAGAGGTTAAACCGTCTGTCCTCACAGGTGGACATAAAAGATCCTATGGCACTATTTTGTTTGTGTGATCTTGCTGTGCGCATTTTGGCTGCTGCGTTTCCTACATTACAACAATGACTACACTCCAAAAAGTACTTCATTGGCTGTAAAGCGCTTTAGGATGTCTCGAGGTCGTGAAAGGCGCTATATTATTGCAGGTCTTTCTTCTTTCTTTCTTACATCAGCAGTGTAGAGAGGAGTAGCATGAGACCTCGGGAGTAATTTTGCTTTGGGTGATAATGTAAAATGGCGATATTAATTCAGCCGCTCATTATACATCCCTCCCGATTCAAATGAAGACCGGGAGAGATGTATACAGGCGGCTGAATTGATAGCGCCTTATTTATACTGTAGCCCAAAGTCAAAATTATGTCCCCCGCCCCACCTCTCCCGCCACTCCAAGGAGGCCATCTCACACAGCTTGGGCTTGACACTGCATGGAGTGTTGCACACCTGGTTTAAAAAGTGCTCCCATGCACCTCCTGGAGAGTTTGTAAACCTATCTGCAGGTAATTAAAAAGTTTAGACCGTGCAGGTGCTCCTACCCATGATATCTAAACATTTCAATCTTAACCACTGGGAGAGCAGCTCAGCACATGCACGTAACCGCACATACACAGAGCTCTTGACTGAGCAGGAGAATTGCTGTTCCAGCCTGGCAATATAAGCAGGGAACCCATACTGAGGCTAGCAGCTGCAGTATAAATGCCACATCAACCTTCTTTTCTTTTGCCCTAGGAGAATGGCTCAGCCTTAACTGCAGAATCATACCTCTTAGCTATGGGATTTTTTTCTATTTGCCACACCAGTTATCCGGTGAGCTCTATTTGTAAGTCTGAGCTTGGGTGGCATCAAGATGAGACTTCATGAGTGCGGTCTGTGCTTCTGCTGCAGCACTAAGACGTTGGCAGCCACGATATCGCCCATCACACACACCATCATGTCTGGGTCGACATGGTCTCTTTGGGAGTGTTCCATCATTTCTAGCCTGGAAATTTGGTTCTCCAAGCTCTGCACAGAGTCCCGTGCAATGTTAGAGGTAGACTCCTCCATTCTCCTTGTCATTGCTAAGAGGCTCCCTGGCAGACTTGTCATTGAACCTAGCAATTTGGTATGCATGCTCATCACCCTTCTTCTGAAGGCTGCCCCATCGAGGTTCTCATCTGAGTCCTGTGCAAGAGAAGTAGAGCGCGATCTCGCCCTCCAGGGAGCTGGCCCCCTAGATATTCTATCCCCCTGGCCTTGCTGCAGCCCACTCGTGCCTGGTGCCTCACCTTGTGCAGATCCCACTTCTACACTAGCCTCTAAAGTACGCGCAGTGCCAGTTTCTGAGCTGGTTTCTGTGAGTGACAGATGCAGTGATGCTGTGTCTTCTTCTTCGTTCCCCCTTTGCTCTCCACCATCGCCTTGGGGATAGGTTAGTCAGGTGCTTGGTCTCGATTAGCTAAAAGCAGAAAGGCACAAGAGTTGGATTATTGTAAGCGGTTTTGATCCTAGCCCAATTGCTAGACGGACGATTTGAATCGCCCCCGCCTTACAAAAGTTCTATACCCGGGAATTAATATTCAGAGTGTAAATGGAATAAGTCACGGACAGGAATGCTTCAGTGAAAAATCATACTTATATTTATTTGGTCTAACGTACACTGGCTAAAACATGCACTACTAAACAAAATCACTGTCTCTGTGGAGAATAAGATCCAGGTTACAAACAACATACATATAGTATACACCTGGGGACTATAACAAGCAGTAATTCCCTTGTTGCTATGGTGGCCTCTAACTCCACCCCTACCAACGAATTACCCAGTCACATAAGCCCCTTCACCTGGCTGAACCAAATGAAGCTTCCACCCTGGAATAGCCCAAAAACTTCACTTCTGAGAAAAACCCTGAGCCCTGACACCTCACCCAGCTCGCCTGGGATATCTGGTTACCGACTTGGGACACTCGAGACCATGCTTATCATCACACACAGTCGGTCTCGTTCGCTCCGCTCAGCTGTGGGAAGTCACTGCCCGGAGGCCGTTCCCTGTGAGGGGTATGCGGGTCTCAGTCTCAGCGGCTTCTTCCTCTAGTACTTCTTCTTGTTAGGTCGATCTTGGTGGAGCGAGAGCGAGAAAGAGAGAATGGTGGAAAAGGATCTATCTTTATAGCAGTCTTGCTACCACTATCTTTCCCGCCAATCTTTAAAATCCTTTTGTTTCTAAGCACTCCAGTGCTTAGTTAATGATGGGCCATCATCAGACCCATGAGTATTCCGTGATTGGACTAATGGCCCTAAGTCTGGGACCTCTCTCGGTCTTTGTGTTGGGAAAAACTGGCTACTCTTCGGCTGGCTAGGCTATTGGGTTCATTATTCTGCTTCTCTTCTGAGATGGAGGTGAGAAGTGCTTTTGCATATTAAAGTGGCTTTCAAATAGGTTCAAGTTTAACAGGTGCCTCAGGGTCCTCAGCCCCCTCGTCAATGCACCCCCCCACCGCAGCCTTCCTTTTTCCAGGGCTGTCGGGCGAACCCATACATTCTGGATGACTGACAGTTCTTTTGTCACAGCCAACTGCCATGCGTGCTCTGGAGTTTTAACAAACCAGCTTTTCACGTATCTGCACAGGGCGATCCCATCACAGGGAAAATACCCTCAGAAAAATCCCATAAAGGTCCACAAAATATTCTCGACTGAGTCCATTCTTCAAACAGAGACTTTCCCGATCTCTTCAGTCCCCCGTTTGATGCTTTTCTTTCCACAAAGCATCACTCGACGAGAGAGCAAAAGCCAAAGTCTCCCACAAATGAAGCTGTTTCCCTGAATTTACATTTTAAACCACAGAACTGTACCCCTTACTGCATGCCAGAGTTCCCTTCTACCGAGTCAAAACATCAGCGAAACGGCTTCTTAACACATTCAAACGGCTGGGCTCCATTTCCCACTGACAAACTTCAAGTCAAAATACAGAACATTAATAAGATCCACAGGACATTACCAAAAAGTCACCGTGCACATCACACAGTACAGCATTGACAGGTGGTAACACTTTACAAAAATGCAACAGTGCACATCGCGCAATACAGAGTGTCAAACTATAACCAGAGTACAATACACTTGCTTAAAGAACTTTGGTACATTACAAGTTTTGGCAGGGAGAAACCACCATCAACATAAATCAAGTACACCTGGATCTGGATCGATCTAACACCCCTTGCCACCGCGCTCGGAGCATCTGGCTCCATCGCCTGCAGCTGGTGTAAAACAAGCAGCTTACAAGCAACAATTGTATGATAACTAATGCATGGAAAAAGATGCGGATCTAGGGAGGAATCTCTATACTCAGACCGATGACCCACCATGGTGGTGAGACAATCCCCTTGATCTCCTCCCCCACTTTTACTGTCTTTTGCTCAAAAGTGTAAAAATGTTTCTGGGAGAGCTGAACGGACTTTATTAACTCAGTGAGGTGTTCCGGCAGAAAAGGAATCGGGTACCCGAAATACTCCACATAGTCCTGGAGACGCGTGAAGGTGTTGTTCACAGTGAGGTGAATGGTCAAGGATTCGGGGATGGGAATAATTCGCTCTTGTGCCACTTGAACCTCAGCCTTGGGTTTGAAGCAAAAATTGCTCTCGTTCACCAGACACCATGGGCAGGATTTCCATTCAGGAGTCGGGTTGGAGGCGGGACTACAACTTTCGGGGTTGTAGTCCCGCCTCCATCGAGATGCGGCCAATCCACGCTATTTTAACTTGATTGACCTTGTTGGGCCCACCCAGCGGGCTCAGCAGGCCAATTAATGGCCACCCGGCAACAGGTGATGTCACAGACTGAAATTTCATCTGTCAAGAGCTTTTGACAGATGAAATATCAGTGTTTCACAGCTGTTTGAAGCTGTCAAACACTGACAGTCTTACTTCTAACCTGAGTCCTTCTCCACAGACTTAGTTAGAAATCTCTCCTGCACAGTAAGCTGAAGGCTGTCACTTTTGACAGTTCGCAGCCATTCTGCTTTCTGTGCCAGTGAGATGAGGGACTCCTGGGACCGAAAGAAAGGAAGGCTGAAAAGGTAAGAAAAGGTAATTTGAACTTCTTTAATCACTTTAGACACACCAAACACACTTACCTTTGCACTCATGCACACATCACTCACCTGAACACTGACATCTCGACCCCTCCAAGTCCTTCAACCCGACGGCCTGCCTCCTCTAACTTGTCATGGTTTGGAGCCATCGGGAATCCCACACTTCAACCTTAAAAATAGGGATTAGGCTACAAACTGCCTGTTAACTACCTGTTAACAGGCAGTTAATTGGCACTAATCCCTTCCCGCCTTGGGTAGGCGGGTCCCAGTGCGGGGCGGGTTCCCGCCTCCTTTGAAACTGGCATGGAGGTGGGTTTGGGTGCGGGATGGGGTCAGGACCCCTGATTTCAGGTTTTTAACCCCCCACATGCCTCCAATCCCGACTCCACGGCCCAATGAAAATCCTGCCCCACATGTCCTAGCTGTACCGGTAGCGGAGCGCACTTGTGGTGTCACAGTATGTCCCACTCCCTACGTATGCTATCTGTGGAGGTACGTGATCTGGTGCCATCACTTCCATGGTGCAATTGATAGGTTCCATGTCTGCAGAAGCAAACCTCATTCTGGTTGCGCAAAAGCATTCAAGTGCTGGGGACACAGTATTACGTGTGCACCCCGGCTCTGGCATCCGGAGAGGTCAGTGCCTGTCATAGCATGCTCCCACTTTATGACATACGACGGGACCGCTTTAAAATGAACATGTACTCCTCCACGAATGACCCTGATATTATCAACCCTGTATACCGGTGTTGGCCGGGATGACCCTCCCATTACTGGCATCCTCACTACAATTGCCATCACTGTATGGTTGGACCGCCCGCAATCTACAGGGACAGGGTAGGCTTCAGAGGCTAAACGAAGCTGGCATGGGCTCAAAGAATTGCTCTACGGGTGCAGTGCAGAGAGATGCTTGTTGCTTAACTATGAAGGGATGCGACCTTGCCTTAGGTCCTCCAGGTTACTGCAGCCCTCGCCCAGCAACCATGCTCCATACAACACACACACCTCATTCCGTGCAGCCTGCTCCGAGGTGTTACTGTCCTCCCGTATCAAATCATTAACAGTTTTTGCATGCCTCTCCAGCCCTGCAATGACCTCCTTTAAATAAACGGTCATTGCCTGGTCCTCATGAAGCTCTGAACCCACCACTGTATTCTCTTCCCCTAGAATCTTACGCAGTTGGTTCTTTCACCCAGTGATCTGCATCTGGAGTTGTGCATCATCCATACAATTAACAATACCCGTTCCTGTACAGAACGCTGTGGCTACATCGTTCCAAGTCCCTCTTCTCTGCCTCCCGGACCCCACACTTTCCCCAACATTCAGATTATATAGCTGTTCTTTCTCTATATTTCCATAGTCCACTTCATAAAATTCCTGAAACATCGCTTTTAACAGAGCTTCATAAAGCTTCTCCATCTTCCTTGGACACCACATAGGCAGATGGACTTCAGTCAGTGTTATGTTCATAAATAAATAGACGTTTTCATTATGAACAGCTAGCTTGAGCTAGTCATTTATTCAGGCATGTGGACTAGTGTACAGGCATCCATCTTGACTACTGCCTTGTGGGTAGCCCCTTACTAAACATACAGCTCCACCTAGTGTACCATTCTAGAATGACATGTTACTGATCATTACATCCCCTTCCTTAGAGGTTAAACAAAATCAATATCAATCAATATCAATCAATCATAACGACATAAACATCTTCACAACAGTCAACACATTTTCAAAGCTTTACTTTATGAACTCTAAGCTTTTCATTCTTTTATTATAGTTTTCTTTGTACTCAAAGATTAAGTCTATCAGGCTTTTTTACTTCACGTGTGGATCTTCTCAGCACAGGTAAGTCTGATGTGTTTTCATGAGAGCCTGTATGTGTGTTTGTGTTATATTGTTCTGGTGGTGAGTGACAAGATTCAGTTGCGGCATTGTCATTGATTTGCTCTTGGATAGTTTCTTGTGTTTTCAGGAGGGAATGGCGGTTCCTCCTGAGAATCTGTCCTTCCTCAGTTCTAACGGCGTATGACCTTGGTCCTACTTCCTTAAGAACTGCAGCTTTCCTGTTCCATGCATCTGGATCCTCAATCCTGACAACATCATCCCTTGTCAATGGTTTCAGAGTTTTGGATGACTTGTCATAGTGTGATTTCTGTTTCAGCTTTAACAGTTGAAGTCTCTGTCTCAGTTCCTTACTCTGCTTTTCTTTTGCACAGCAGGGTAGCGTGGTGCGCAACTTTCGACCCATTAGGAGTTCAGCAGGTGAAGAACCACAGTCTAAAGGGGAGGCTCAGTAGCTCAGCAGGGCGAGACAAGGATCAGACCTGCTTTCTGTTACTTTCTTCAGTAGCTGTTTGAGAACTTGAACACCTTTCTCTGCCTTACCATTTGACTGAGCATACAGAGGACTGGATGTGATGTGTTGAAAGTCATAATGTGCTGCAAACCGTTGCCACTCCTTACAGTTGAAGCATGGACCATTGTCGCTAACGGCAATCCTGGGAATTCCATGTCTGGCGAAAATGGATTTAACATGCATTATGACATTGCTTGCTGATGTGCTTGAGAGCAGCGCCATATCAGGATAGTTAGAATAGTAGTCAATCACTATTAGATAGTCTTTACCATTCAAATGAAAGAGGTCCATACCAACCTTCTGCCATGGTGCTGTTGGTAAGTCAGCTACGATCATTGGTTCCTTTGCTTGTTTGTTTTGGTGCTTCTGACATGTCTCACATATGCCTATCATGTTCTCAATGTCCTTATTTATGCCAGGCCAATAAACAGTGCCTTCTGCTCTCCTTTTGCATTTTTCAATTCTGAGGTGTCCCTCATGAATCCTTTTGAGCATGTCTTGATGTAGAGCCTGTGGAATGACTATTCTGTTCTGTTTTAGTAATAGTCCACTTGCGACACTTAACTCTGACCTGATGTGATAGTACTTTGGACAGGAACCTTTTGGCCAACCATGATGAATGTTCTCTATTACTGTTTGTAACACTATCTTTTACTGTTTCGTCTGCTATTTGCTTTGATTTTGTGTCTGACACAGGCAGCGCAGCAGTGACCATACTCACATGAACATCCACGTCTTGGTACCATGTTATGTTCATAATAAATAGACGTTTTCATTATGAACAGCTAGCTTGAGCTAGTCATTTATTCAGCCATGTGGACTAGTGTACAGGCATCCATCTTGACTACTGCCTTGTGGGTAGCCCCTTACTAAACATACAGCTCCATCTAGTGTACCATTCTAGAATGACATGTTACTGATCATTACAGTCAGGTTCAGGATCACGGATGGCACGGCGTAGTGCACTTTCTGAAACAACACTTTTCAGTAGGGATTAACACCAACCCATTCCCTGGACCCCTGGTGGTGGTGGGACACCCATCTACAGTCGTCTGTACCATCGGGGCTCTAGGGCGGGGGATTCCTGGTGTATGAGATGAGCTCTGTGGCATTGATGGTGTTCGGGTGTTTTGGGATCACACAGGAATCCACACTCCAATCCCAACCGTTCCCACCCCCGGCCTCCTGCCATCGCCTGCTAAACACGATCGCCACACCCGCTGGGTAGATCTTTTCTGACCCCACATACACACATAAATCCCTTCCTCGGATTCCCACCACTTACCCCAACACACATTCACTCCTCCCTGAGAAAACGTTATCATCCAGTACGTGTCACTACTTAGTCTTTCCCAGTCAGCTGTCTGGTCCCCTGTATCCACGCTCAGTTTCCTGAGCCACCACCAGATTCCCAGTGGAATGTGTCCCCTACAGCTAAGGCACACCCGTTTACCCTCTGTTACCCTAATCCGGGCGGTGGTAACCCCTATTCTCGGGCATGAGATGGACGCTTCACCATAGGTGAACTTGTCATGGCTGGAATACCAGGTGGAATTCAATTCAAGCCATCCAAGCCATCTTCCCTCGTGGAGATAGACGCTCGCCCCATCCTTCGAGCCACCACCAGTGGTCACGGTCGGTCCGTCTCTGCTGGTGCAGCCGAAGACAACCGATTCCTCGGTGTCACCCCTCTAACTCACGCTGGCTTCAATCATGATGATCAGGACTACCATGGCTGACTTCATCTTGTTCTTAGGCGTTCCATGAAAACACACAGAATGCAACGTTGTCCTTGGGTGATGCCTCACCTTTCCAGACCCAGCTACACATGATTACATTTGGTATCCACAGTATACATGTAAATCCAAACTATACAGACAAGCTAAGGCAACAGACAAGAGAGAAAGAAGTTATGTACAGCGCCACTCGTCTCCGGGTGGCCACACTAGGTCTCCTTGACCCTGGGCCTCTTACGACTGTGGCTTCCTTCATTCACCAGTGTGTAAGGAGGCATCCACGGCACCCTCGGCCATGGGATCCTGGCACTCCTTCTCACTCCTGCCCCTACAGGCGGAACGACTGGTCCCTCTGTGGGCTCTTCACAGTCCCAGATTAGGGGCTGGAGACCCACACCTGTAGCGCAGCTCACCATTCTCTGCTGTTTCCTCCTCTTATCAGCTCTTTCCCCAGGGTTGAAAAGCTTTCACTGATTGATATGGAACCGCTTAGTGCGTCGGGGCACTTTGACCGCATATACCATCGGACTTGCCCTATCCACGATACTCTACGGTCCCATGTATAGCAGTTCAAATGTCCCTACCCTGACGAAGTTTCTAACCATTACTTGATCTCCGACCTTCCACTCGTGGTGTCTCTGAGGCTCAAGAAATAAACAATTTCTACGATGTTGCTTCCCCATGTTACTGGCAGCCTGCCAATAGATCTGTCTAGACGGGCTGGCTCGGACCCCCATCAGAACTAACGGCAAGACCTCCACCCATTTTCTAGGCGAGTCTCCCGTCTCCTTCTGCAACCTTTCCTTGATGGTCCTATTCATCCGCTCCACAATCCCCGATGACTGCGGGTTGTGTGCGATGTGCCATTTACCCTCTACACCTAGCATCTTCAGAGTCACCTGCATGACTGCCCCTGTGAAGTGACTCCCCTAACTGACTCCACATACTGTGGTAGCCCCCACCTAGAGAACACTTCTCTCACTAGAATCCTTGCGGTCCCCAAAACTGTGGCTGTTCGGCATGGGAAGGCTTCTACCCATTTAGAGAACACATCCACCAGGACCAGGCAGTACTTGTAACCCCCCTGTGCGGTGGGCAGCGGTCCGATATAATCGACCTGTATGGACTGCCATGGTCCCTCCACCCTCCTAGTGTGTCCCATGGATACCTTCCTTTTCTGGGGGTCAGGGTTGTTTGCAGCACACACCAAGCAATCCGTGCAGAAGTCGTGGACGTCCTCCCTCAGTTGCGGCCACTACGCTGCCTGTTCCACCCGTTGCCAGGTGGTCTCCGGCCCGGGGTGCCCCGCTCCTGGACCCTCGTGGGCCAACTGAAGGAATTCTTTCCGGTGCTGCTGCGGAACTACCCACTGTTTCCCTCTGAAAACCATCCCTTCCTTTACCGTAATACCTGCCACTCCATATGGACCCTCTACCTTATCTCCCTTGGCCAGCATCTCCAGAACAGTATTTAGGGCGGTATCCCGTGCCTGGACCATCTTTAGGTCCAGGGCCAATGCTACCCCTGCACTTCCTTGGGTCCCACCTCTGTCTCTGATCGTTGCTACCAGTCTCGACCCATATGGATCCCAAAACATGCCCGTTCAAGCACCCTCTTTGGCCAGCACGTCGGCCTGCTGATTGCCCTCCGCACGGGGTTCTGCCTTAGAATGGGCTTTGACTTTGTGGATATAGAAATCCCCCTGGGTTCCTACCGATGTTATGATCTGTTGCAACAATGGCTTGGTTACTAGGGGTTTCCCATCTACCGATGTGAACCCACAATGAGACCAAATGGCTCAATATTCTGTACACAAATTGCAAGTGAACATGCTGTCCGAGCAAATCGTGTAGGGTGTAGGGAACTCTTCAGGGTGGGTAACCACATACACCACCGCCGACAGTTCAGCGTGCTGGGCGCTCATGGTGCTCAGGAGTTTAATGGCCTTGGCAATTCCTGCCTTTGGGTCAAAAATCCCGCATCCAGTGAGTCGCTCCCCGGCCACCACTGTACTGGACCCGTCTACATAGATCTCGCGGCCCGTGAGATGGATCCCAGCCCGAAACCCTATGTCTACGTCCCATACCCCTTCAACAGAACATTTGTGGGCCGCTCCTGGGAAGATCACATTTGCGGCGAGCTTGGGCTCACAGGGGCCTTTCACACTCAAATTCATCTGAGAGAGCAAAAAAGTCCAGCGAGCAATGCATGCACTGCTTACCGTGCCGTCCTTTATCCTTCCATCCAGAAGCATCTGAGTGGGCGTATGATGGGCTAAGAGAGTTATCGGGGACGCCCCCGTGAAGATTTGTGATCTCCTCACAGCCCAATGTGTGGCAAGCAGGTGCCTCTCACAATTGGAGTACCCCCTCTCTACATCTGTGACGATTCTTGATGAGTATACCACAGGCCTCAGCTTGCCATGCCACTCCTGGAGCAGCACTGCGCTCAATTTGACCCCTGTGGCAGCTACCTCCAAAAAGAACTCCTTTCCCCCATCAATCGCTCCTAAAGCCGGTGCAGTCTGCAGATCTCTCTTCAGACAACGAAAAGCTGCCATGCAGTCTCATCCCACTCCCAGCCCACTCCCTTGTGGAGGAGCCGGAGTAGAGGGGCTGCTGTAGTGGCATAGTCCTCTATGAAATCCCTGCAGTACCCTGTGAGTCCCAGGAAGGATCTTACCCCCGTTACCGTGTTTGGGGCAGGTAGCTTCTGTACCGCCTTCCTCCTCGCCTCATCGATGGCCCTCTCCCCAGCATGCACGGTCAGCCCGAGGAATTTTACTTCCTGCTGGCCAATCTGTGCTTTCTTGGGATTAACCTTGAACCCAGCTTCCTTTAACAGACTCAGCAGTTCAGCCAGCAGTGGGCCAGGCTCCTCCCCCTCGTTGGAGAACAAAAGCAGGTCATCCACGTACTGCACAAGCCACTGCAGACTGCTGAACACTTTTAAACAGTTGGCCATACATTGGTGGAAAATAGAAGGACTGTTATGAAACCCTTGGGGAAGGCAGGTCCGTGTGTACTGCTGACCCTTGAAAGTGAATGCGAACTTATACTGGTCCGCCCTTTTGAGAGGGATAGACCAGAATCCGTTTGAAATGTCCAGCACCGTGAATGTTTTCGCAGATGCTGGGATACTCCCGATCAGGTCGGCTACGGCTGCGATGGTGGGGGCACAGGCTGGGATGTTCTTGTTAAGAACCCGATAGTGTGCAGTGGCTCTCCACGAATTTTCCGGTTTCCTAACCTGCCAAATCGGAGAGTTCACATGGGTTGCTATGGGTCGCAACACACCCTGCTCAACCAGTGATCCCAATGCCGTCTCTACATCCGCCTCTGCCTCTCTGGGGAAGTTGTACTGTTTCTGTGGTCGGGCCATGGGGTCACCTTCTACTCTGACCTCCACCCCTATTACCCTCCCACAGTCGTGCTTGTGTGTAGCGAATGTCGTGAGGTTGGCTCGCACATCCGCTATGTACTCCGCTGGGGTAGAAGTGACCAAAAGTTCAAGGTCATAACTACCCTTGGGCTTCTTCGTACACACAGTTCCCTTGCCTTGCTTCTCTGGTATAACTACCACCTCCTTCTCCTTTACCATGCATACTGCCCCCCAAAGACAGTGATTCTGGAAATCCACCAATATCTTGTGGGCCAGTATGAAGTCTGCCCCCAAAATGCCTATTCCCTCCCGCTCCCACCGCATCAGGACACATTTCCACTCCATATGGAGTGTGCCCAGATCGATGGCTAGTGGGATGGAGAAAGACCCAGCCTGTTCGTTCCCGGTGAACCCTATTAAGTTATATGGGACCCCGCTCGATAGAGGTGATGTGGTTGGGTTATCCACATAAACAATGGTGCTTGAAGCTCCAGTGTCCAGCAGATAGGTCTCTTGCACCTTCTCCACCCCCATTTTCACGCACGGTCTCTTCCAAGCATCATAACTTAGTGGGCACAGGTAAACGGGCTGAGAAGCCCCGAGTCATGGGTCGGGATTGTTTGGGCGGATGGGAGTACGCTGCCCACTGCCGCGTGCACCCTGCTCTGCCCTGCCGGAAAGACTGCGCGGAGAGCAGCCACTAATACCGCGAACGGATCAGTGCTGCTTCCTGCCACAGCTGCGGCTTTCTGCAGTGGCGCTGGAGGATTCCCTTTCCCGCTCCTTTTGTCAGAGACTGGGCAGTCTTTCCTCCAGTGCCCTTTACTCCCGCACCCATAACAACCCTGCTTCTTCTCTGAGCTACCCCCTTCCTGGTGTCACTCTCTTCTAACGTTGCCTCCACTAGGCTGTAACTCGTGTACTCTGCCCTTTGGTTTGTCATCCTCACCCTTACCATTCTTAAAAGAGAGTTAACTGCCAGATCACACTCTCTTCTGTGGTCTGGGGATCCCTGGAATCGAACCACTCCTCTACTTTGGCCTTGATCCTAGGCAGGCTGTTCGCCACCAGGGTCCTCAGCCAATGAGCCCTAGGCTCCCCCTGCAGCTGCGCCCGGTCGGGCATCCCTGCACAGGTGCTCCGGTAGACGGGCCAAAGCCTGTCCGTTAAAGCCTGCAGTGCCTCCCCAGCTGACTGCAGTGTCCTTTCCACTCGGGAGAAGGGACTTCCATCATTGAGGCACATAGCCTCTAGGATGTCATCCTTTATCCCCTGTAACGTACCCTGCCCCCTCTTGCTACCCACTGAGAACAACTGGTACAACCTACTATCCAGGGAAAATAAAAGTAATTTGGCTGTCTCAGCTTCGTTACAATTATTGATCCCCCCCACCTGCTCCACATCCGTAAAATTGACAGATGGGTCCCCTTTGCTGGTCAGTTTGGTCAGGTTAGAGACCATTGCCTGCAGCTGGGGAGTCGTATACGGGACCAGGAAGTCACTCTGCAGTGGTCCTTGTGCTTGACCATCTACAGGCGCACCGTATTTCCGCTGCCGGAAAGGTCACATGGGTCCTGGTCCCGGCACTTCGGGCGGTGGTCAAGCATCCTCCTCTGCCTCACAGTCCTCCTTATCTCCCTTCTGCTCTTCCTCATCTACCCGGGCCATTCCCGGAGCTACCAAGCAGACCATCCTTTTGGCCTTAGATAGAGCATAGGTCACATTCCAGATCTGCTCCTGGCAAGGATCATGATTACCTGTATCAAACCCTCCAGCGCTGGCGACTCTGTATGCCACCTGAATATCCTTCAACTGCTCTCCCAGCACCTTTACCTCACTTGACAAGCGAGCATTCTCCTCCCTAACTACCCTCTCATTCCCCTTTGCCTCAGTTACCTGGCATTGCAGGAACTCCTTATGGTTATGGTACATTTCCTCCTGGCTTATTCTTCCCTGCTTCTCATCCTTAGCTCCATGCATAACCTGCTCTCTACTACAGCCTTTGCGTCTGACTGTGCCTCGGACTCCCTGAGCTCGGCCGCTAACTTAGCAACGTACTTATCTAGCAGTTGGACTTGTCTTTGTAGACAGATGAGCCATATCGCCTTTTCAATGCTGCACCTATGCTCCTTGCCCTCCGTCCATTCTGTCACTGCATTCACCAGAGGCTCAGCACGCAACAAGCCTAGCACCCACTTCTTAGAGACGTTAACCTGCTTAAACACACGAAGAAATCCTTTCCTCCATTTGGGATCTTTCCCCAGAAGCGCTGTTGTTACCTGGTCAGGCAGCCTTTGCCTGCACTCTGACCAAGTCCAACCTTTTACCTGGTTTATGGTAATTCACCTGGTCTGCAGCCTTTGCCTGCACTCTGACCAATTCCAATCTTTTACCTGGTTTACGGTAATTCACCTGGTCAGGCAGCCTTTTGCTGCTACACTGTAAACCAATTTCCAAACAGCGGTTTCAAATCGCTACCCCACCTTCCAGTTCTGACTAGAGGACTTATAATAAATGATATTAAAATGGACAAATGGTCTGGATGAGAGAAAAATCAAGCTTTATTAACTAAAAGAAACTATACCACATGAACACAGTAATTACAGTAAAATTGCATAAACGGAGGAAGGCAAATGGCAAAAATGAGGGGTAAGTGGCTACAATGTTAATTTAACAATCTTAGCAATACCCCCTTAATTACCACCCCTAACTCCTTACTAGGTTGCCTTGCTGAGGAGTCAGAAACCCTGCTCACCTGTGGTCCAGTGAAGTAAGAGAGAGATAGCTTCTCAGGAGCTATCTTTATACCCTGGTGATCTCCTGCTGTTTTTTCTGTCTGCAAAATTCGCACCCAACGTTCCAATATACAAGAGAAACGCTGTGATTGGCTGATTCAAAGTGGTTGGAATGGGTTAATGTGTCTGCACTGTGGGGCCAAAATGTTCCCGCCCACATCCAGAGCTCACCTGGGCTAAAACAAAAGGGAATGCAACTGCCCTATTGTCCAATAATGGGTAATTCAAAAACCCATTCAATTCTTAAACTGTTCCCTTTCAAAAGTCCGTTCCATGGCTTCAGTATCTCCATTGTGTGTGTAAGGGCTATTGAATGGCTGAATTGCTGTGTAAACAGAAGCAGTTTCAATCGATTGTCCTTGCAGTTAGTCTCAAGTGGGTTAATCCCTTATGTCAATAAACAACATCGATTGCTTAGGAGGGAACTTCCCTTTGATTGGCAGGTCTTACTCACAGCCACTGCTAGCTCCTCCCACACATACATACTCCAAGCTGCTAGCTGCTCTTTTAAGCCTATTTGGCCATACTTTCTGATGGCCATTTTCAAACCTCTTTGAAATATTCACAGTTCGAAACTCAGAGGTACCATTTTTAATAAAATGTAATGTCTTAGATCCTGATGTTGCCCAAGTGCTGCTCTGCTCAATGCAGCTTTTCATGATTCTGGGTATGTTTTAAAAACACTGTCCTGCCCAGGGGCAATTCAAAACACATGATTCTTCATCCACGATGTGGACCAATATTTTTCAATCTTCAGGGAAAATAGGGGAACTTTGCGAACCCCTACACTGTCCATGACTGATTTACACTCCTTTAACCCAGGGCCAGCCGCTGGTCACCAAGAGACGTAAGCGGTTTTGATCCTAGCCCAGTTGCTAGACAGACGGTTCAAATCATCCCCACCTTATGGAAGTTCTATACCTGGGAATTTTTATTCAGAGTGTAAATGGAATAAGTCATGGACAGGAATGCTTCAGTGAAAAGTCATACTTATATTTATTTGGTCTAACATACACTGGCTAAAACATGCACTACTAAACAAAATCACTGTCTCTGTGAAGAATAAGATCCAGGTTACAAACAACATACATACACAACTGGGGACTATAACATGCAGTAATTCCCTTGTTGCTATGGTGGCCTCTAACTCCACCCCTACCAATGAATTACCCAGTCACATAAGCCCCTTCGCCTGGCTGAACCAAACGAAGCTCCTACCCTGGAATAGCCCAAAAGCTTCACTTCTGAGAAAAACCCTGACCCCTGACACCTCACCCAGCTCACCTGGGATATCTGGTTACCAGCTTGGGATGCTCAAGACCATGCTTATCACCACACACAGTCGGTCTCGATCGCTCCGCTCAGCTGTGGGAAGTCACTGCCCGGAGGCCATTCCCTGTGAGGGGTATGTGGCTCTCAGTCTCAGCGGCTTCTTCCTCTGGTACTTCTTGTTTGGTCGATCTTGGTGGAGTGAGAGCGAGAGAGAGAAAGAATGGTGGAAAAGGATTTATCTTTACAAGAGTCTTGCTACCCCTATCTTTCCCGCCAATCTTTAAAATCCTTTTGTTTCTAAGCACTCCAGTGCTTAGTTAGTGATGGGCCATCATCAGACCCATGAGTATTCCATGATTGGACCAACGGCCCTAAGCCTGGGGCATCTCTCGGTCTCTGTGTTGGGAAAAATTGGCTCCTCTTCGGCTGGCTAGGCTAGTGGGTTCATTGTTCTGCTTCTCTTCTGAGATGGAGGTGAGACGTGCTTTTGCATATTAGAGTGGCTTTCCAACAGGTTCAAGTTTAATGGGTGCCTCAGGGTCCTCAGCCCCCTTGTCAATGCCCCCCCATCCTTTTTCCAGGACTGTCAGGCGAACCCATACATTCTGGATGACTGACAGTTCTTTTCTCATGGCCAACTGCCATGCATTCTTTGGAGTTTTAACAAACCAGCTTTTCACGTATCTGCACAGGGCGATCCCATCACAGGGAAAATACCCTCAGAAAAATCCCATAAAGTCCACAAAATATTCTCGACTGAGTCCATTCTTCAAACAGCGACTTTGCGATCTCTTCATTGTGGTGAGGGGAGGGGCGGGGAAGAAAGATATGCATGCATACAGCATCAACAGCTTGAAAGTGAGAAGAGATTGTGGGATGAGGGGGAAGTAGGATGTGAGAAGAAGGATTAGGAGTGAGCATACCATTATTATCCCCAAGGGATTCAACCTCGCTGGTTGTCATGGGCTCTATGATCTGCCACCCAATGATGTCCAGCACTCTGTCCTCCAGCTGGCTGAGGTCCTGGATGGCAGCTTGACACCCCCCCACCCCACCTGTCTGCCGCTGCTCCCCACTGAAAGTCAGCAGCCTTCCACCAGCCATGCTGCAGCCACTGGGGTAGCACTGCATGACATCAGTCAGATAGGCAAAGGCACACACAAGAGTCACTAAAAGAATGCATACGGGTGATGAGTTGATTTCTTGATGTCACATTGGATGGATAGATGTATAAAGTTGGATTTAAAAGTTTGCTTTGTGGTGGCTTTTATTTTAGCATCGTGGCCAAGAGGACACTGTGATGGTCAGTAACAGATGGAAGGTAAGGTGTGGGACTAATGCTGAAAGTGGAATTGGGGTTGTGGTCACTGGGACCACAGGCAAATGGTTCCATCCCGGATATCCCGGCCACAAATGGCTGGTCTAGGATGCATCCTTCCGTCTGCTTCCTCATTTTCTGCTATCTCCTCTTCGGCTTTCTCCTTTTCTGTGTCTTTCTCTTCACTCTGTGAGCGGATGCTGTAAATCTGAAATGACAACATAAAATGCTGGAAATACTCAGCTGGTCAGGCAGCATCGACTTGAGACGTGAGCTCTGTTTCTCTCTCCAAGAACGTTGCCTGACCTGCTGAGTATTTGCAGCAAGTTCTGTCTTCTCAGCGCTAGGGTCGAAGTTCGCGTTTGTGATGTTAAGTCGGCATTGCACACTGATTTTGTTCAGGATGGGGCTGCCAGTTACCGGCAGCGCAAAGGTAGGGACCAAATTGACGGCCGCTGCGGGACACGCCACCAGCTGGTGAAAGAGCAGCAGCCACCGATTTAGCGCCATTTAAGGGCGCTATGAAGCGGCGCAAAGCCCACAAATTTCTCGCCTATTGGGCCTTAACACTGCCCGTTTCATGGCCACATCCAATTTTTAGGCTATTGAGTCAAAACATTGAAATAAAATCCTTAATGAAAGCATTACAAGAAACAACATTCAATTCAATGGATAAATTAAATCATGCTATTTACAAAATATATAACTTCTTTAAATCTGGAATTAGAAATCTCAATTACTGAAAATTGCCGTACTGTACAATGACAGGGCAATATAACAGGTCAGATTTTGTGATAAGAATAATGGTGAGGCTGACAGCGCTTGGACGACATTGGCAAGCCTGCTATCTCAGTAACTCGCTCCCCACTGCCTCCTTCGAAAGGTGCACCTCCACTTCACCAATAACTGATACATTTTGGATTATGTAAGGCAAAGTACTTTAAAAACTATTTTTCATAACCTTTTATTTACCACTCATGGAAAACAGTTGAAATACAAGATCATTATTTTAATATTTCAACAATCAGCTTTTCCATAGATATTAGTATGTGGATTTCAAGGTGGATGATGTACATACAGTGTTGCAGCTTAAGTACCCATCTTTAAAAATATTTTAAATACAAACACAATTAATAATATTAGTATGTTTGGTACAGTACAGTACAGTACAATGCAATGTAGAGTGAAATAAAATTAACCAACATATGCTTTTATTGCTTAGATGAGAGTACCAGTTGCCAGATAATTTACTTCATTTTGGAATAAGCTCAGTTTTGTTAGTTAACTAATGCTACCGGTATCGGGCCCTATTTTCTTGCTTATGGCTATTGCTTTGAAATTATGCTGTGAGATAACAGATACAAAGGTAATTTTAACTTTGGCGATAATGTAAATGGGAAGATATCGGATTGGCCGCCTTTCACAATTTTTTCTGTCGCCAAAAGCTAAATAAGAACATAAGAACCTAAGAATTAGGAGCAGGAGTAGGCTATATAGCCTCTCGAACCTGCTCCGCCATTCAATACGATCATGGCTGATCTTCGACCTCAACTTCACTTTCCCGCCCGATCCCCATATCCCTTAATTCACCTAGAGTTCAAAAATCTATGTAAGCCAGCCTTGAATATACTCGAGTCAGCATCTACAACCCTTTGTATGAAGAAATGCCTCCTCATCTCAGTCCTAAATGGCTGACCCCTTATCCTGAGACTATGCCCCCTAGTTACAGACTCTCCAGCCAGGGAAACAATCTCTCAGCATCTACTCAGTCAATCTCCCTCAGAATCTTATATGTTTTGATGAGATCACCTCTCATTCTTCTAAACTCCAGAGAGTATAGACCCAATCTACTCAATCTCTCCTCATAGGACAACGCTCTCATTCAAGGGATTAATTTACTGAACGTTCGTTGCACAGTCTCTAAGACAAGTATGTCCTCCCTCAGATAAGGAGACCAAAACTGTGCACAGTACTCCAGGAGTGGTCTTGCCAAAGCACCGTACAATTGTAGCAAGACTTCCTTATTCTTGTACTCCAACCCCCTTACAATAAAGGCCAACATGCCATTTGCCTTCCTAATTGCTTGCTGTACCGGCATGCTAACTCTCTGTGTTTCCTGTACGAGGGCATCTAAATCTCACTGAACACCAACATTTAATAGTTTCTCACCATTTAAAAAATATTCTGTTTTTCTATTCTTACTATCAAAGTGAATAACCTCACATTTCCCCACATTATACTCCATCTGCCACCTTATTGCCCACTCGCTTAAAATGACCCCAATGCACCCGTAATTTCCAACTCTGGCATTATTTTGTTATTTTAGTAGAGAAATGAACATGTTTAAGATAAATTGGTTGTCACCTCTGCTAAAAAAGCAGAGAAGGAATTGTAGTGAAATGCATTAAGCGCTCATATGATACTATCACACGGCGTAATTTTAAGGCTGATTTAAGTTTTGTGTAAACTGGGTGAAATGTATATTTTTGTAGATTAACTCAAAATTTCTATGCTGACTATTTTGCATTCTTTTTAAATTTTGTATTTAAAAATAGAATTGTACCTTATTATGCCTTTCTATTTAGATGCCCTGTTTAAATTTGAAAATACAGGGGCTTTAAAAACCCAAGGGTCGGAAGTGATCCTGATCGGGGGAGGGAAACACAGAGCAGTGGCGACACAAGGTTCCTTGTGGAGCCCGGGGGGGTGGGAGGGGGTGGGGGTGTTGCACTCTTGCAACTTCTGACCCACAAGGAAACCAAAATAAAATGTTTAAAAAACCTACCTTGCTGGTCCTATTCTGGCCTGGCTCCTGTGCCTGGCAAGTTTGACTTCCCCGCACAGGCCTAGGGTTAATATTGCACCATTGGGACTCAATCTGCATATTTACATAAGGAACCTGCCGGCTTTGGGCAGGTATCCTTGGTGTTTGCTATTTAAAATTGCAGTCGGCAGGATCAGGCTGGGAGGCCAGTGGGCAACTCTCCCATTCCATTCTAATTGCCCCATGCCCGGTTTCAGCTGGGCAGGGTGGGGGTTTAAAATTCCCCCCAATGTATCTGTGAAATATAATGGATGAAACCTGTAAGTAATAACTCTTAGTTCTGTGACTGTCAACAAAAGTATGTCCTTCAAATAAACAAAAGTTAAACCTGAGGTGTGCAGTAGCCAGATGAAAGAGCTGAAGGTTCTTTCAAGCAAACACACTCATTTCCTATTCGCTGCCCCTATAAATTTTTTATGATTTTTTTTCTAACGTGTAGTTTTAAAGCAAAACATTGGCAAAATAATTACTCTCCAACGGAGTTTGTATAGGCGCTGACACACCCTGCCTGGTTTTATTCCATTCAGTGGTACTAATTTGTGCTAGTAAATATTAAAAAGCTAATTTGTGTGGATTTCCAACACGTTTGAATCTGCATACAAAAATTCCAGAAAAACAGGAATTGGCCTCACATGAAGCAACACAAGAGGCTCCACCCATTTTATTCATCCCTGCCCCAGACATAAAGATAGTTTAAAAAAAAACTCATTCCTAATCCCTCAAAATTGAACGCATGTGAGTGGATTTGTTACTGAGTGTTTCTTTTATAAATTGTCAGTACTCCACAGAACAGTGCAGGATTCTACACCACAATTGTCACAACTGTACCATTGTCAGATTCATTTTAAAATGTTTTGTCAGTGTTTTTCACTGCATTAAGTTAGTCTCTGCTCCCTCTTTCATGGTGCACAGCAAAGGCGATATACTGCCGCAAATGGAGGAATGTTAAATGATTCATGCCATGAAAGAAAATGTAGAGCAAAGACATTTCTGTTACAATGCAGTTTTTAATTTTCTCCTCATCAATTTTGTCTGCTAACTTTCTCCTCTCCTGAAGGCATTGACTCCCATCTGGAATACAATACAACGTGCAAACTGGTATCTCCTCCAGGTGCCAATTATTCATGGATAAGCCTCACCAGTAATCATTGTCAAGCTAATCTTCTGCAGAGGGAAGAGCCTTCACAGCTCAGCCTGCTCTTGTTCTCACCTGATGTCCACAAATGCGCACATCCAGCAATGTTCCCTCCGTTACCTAGTAATAGTGAAGATAATTATAACTGTTGCCCCAAGCGAGATCAGCTAACGTAACACAAACTGTGGATCCAACCTGGGGCCTTCCTGTTATCTCCTTCTCTTAGGCAGTCCTTCAGAACCGAGAATGACTTGCTTCCACATTAAAAATGAGCCTGTTATCTACAGGCTCAGCTACTCACTGGAGACAAAATTGTTTTCAAATTTAGCCCATAATGTCATAAATGTATCAAGCGTTATTATCAAAATTTTCACAATACCTTAGCCTTTAATAAATCCTTCAATATATCATTTGTGTAGAAAATCACAAATATACTCACGTTGCCAAAACACACTAATTTGCATCACCTATTCAGATAAATAAGTATTGCACAATTTCAGTTATTCCCATTCACAAGGGCTTAACCTGTATGCTTCATTAGGACTGGAATTACTCAGCCAGCAACAAGATACATTGGGATAGAGTTTCCGCTTTGTGCGCAATGGGCGATCCAGGCACAAATCGCACCCAAAATTGCCCTTGTTTTGAGATGTGTTCTTTTTCTCAAGTTGCTGCTCAAACTCATTTGCATATCGCCGAATGCAAAATCTGCCATGAAACACCGCAATCGGGCAGCGTTTCAGAACGTAATTTTTAAAAAAAATTTGCTTTAAAAAATATTCCTTGATATATTTATGAGTGGTAGCTTGGTGCAGTTTTATTAATACAGCTGAAAATGGGCTTATCACAAAAAATAGGCATTTTAATCAGTGTCTAGTCCACCACTTGTGAGTAACCCAGTTTTAAATAACTGAAAATGACTTCAAAAAACTATACAGAACCATTTGCCAGTTATATTGGTGCACAGTAGTCAGTTGCTTAGTATATTAAAAACAAATTATATTCAAAAGCTTTTAAAACGTGCCTATTAGTGTCCTTCTGCCTAAAAGCAGCTTCATTTTTGGAGCCTCCTCGAAGGCCTGCAAATGAGCGCGATTAGTGGAAAGTAACAATGGTGATTATTTCGATCTGTGGGCATGGACAGATTCTAGCATTTTTTAAACCAGTGCGGAAACTCAAGTTGTGCTGAATGTAATTTGTGCTTAAACTTCAGCTATCTTTTGCACTGGTTTCGCCGATTTTGGGCAAATTGCGCAAAAAAAAGCGCAACCGAGCGGGAACTCCAGGCCATTGTGTATAAGTTACATAAATGCAACCTGCATCAAACTGAGAACATACCTAAGTAATCAGCCTTTGCCTGCTCAAGTGGTCATTGTTTGTGATTTATTTATTTCCATGTGTAATGTCCCTGATAACTGGGAATGTTAACAAGAATGTTATACATGTTGCAAACCACTTTTTGTTCTCCTTTATTTTAATTATGATTGGGATTTCTAAAGATAAAACCAAGCAGCCAAGAATGATAAGCACAAAGCGAGAATACAAGCTTTGATTTCAATATGACTGACTCTTCCTCACAAAAACGACCCACAGCATTTGCTGTAAGCGTCACCTTCCACAAATTCTGTCTCTGGGATTTCACAGAAATTTTGATGATCATCTCCATTTAGAGTGAGTTGTGTACATTTGTGCACTGGTTTGGCATTAAAGTTGTTATTATATGAAAGTGCACATTGACCTGTGAAGTGCCTTGGGACGTTTTACTACATTAAAGAAACTATATAAATGCATTTGTTGTTGACATTTAGTGGAAAAATGGCATTGTCAAAATTAGCAACACATTGTATATGAAATAAAACAATGAGGATCTAGTAAAAATAAAGATTTGTGACGTCAGGGGAGGAAAAAGGTAATCATGCAGTCAGAGACAATGTTAGATGACAGTGAGTGGAATCCTCTGTAAATGTTGTAGAAATGTAAGTAATTTGTTTTTGGCACAAGAGCCTGCTCATGTGCTACCTGAAACTACAGATGTATTTGTATGTTTGAGCTGCTTAGAGCTACAGTTTATAAATTCCCATTGTTACAGGAAAATATGCAAGTGATCAAAATATTGATCATAGTGATCTCTAGCACCCTTATCAATTGCTTGATATTTTTTCCATATTTTAATATCTTAGCTAAGTACCTTACAGTTATGCCTGAATTATGGAATGTTTTTTAAAATAAAATGTTTAGCACCATGAGAAGCTTTAATAGACTGCCACAGTTATTCAGAGCAGAGATGATTAAATTTACTATAATTACTGTTTTCTACAAGCAAGTCCCTTAGCTCATCTAACTGTCCTGCTAGTTTTACCAGTAACCAAGGTGCAAACTGATACATACCCATTATGGATAAATAATGGACTGTTTGTCCAACTCAGTAATACTGTACCATATCCATGCACAAAACTTGCTGTAAACTGCTTTCTATTCTCACCTGTAAATAAAAAGGTTGCAATATTCTGAAGTATCATGCTGTTTTTCTTCATACAGTGCCTTGTGTTGCTATAATAAATTTGTACTTCTATAAGAGCTAACTCAGTGAAAGTTAAAAGCAGTACAATGATAATATTAAGTGTTTTGTAAGATGATATCTTTAAGGCAAAATTTTCAGTAATAATAATGGGTATATTAATGAACATATGTTCTGCAAAGTGTCTTCAGCTGACTAGTACCTCTGTTGAGCAATCCTAATGCGACTTTGCTAACATATTCCTTAAACCTAACCGATCACTTGAACCAATATAGGTAGTTTGAGGTTACTCGTGGGAAGCATTGATTGTTGCTGCAGACTCCTCCATAACTGGGTGGGCAGGCTGAGCATGGCACTCCGACTTTGTATGGCGCTTCCCCAATCCAGTTTCCCCTAAAGAAAACATTAAAATAAACTATGAGGTTGTGATAATGCTTTGGCAATGAGGTTAAACAGAATGCTTTAAGAATATAAGGCCAATTAAATGAATACTAGTTTCTGGGAAGTGGCCTTAACTGCTAGATGTGCATTTCAGGAAATTGTGGGTTGGGGCACCAATTGGGAATCCCGCCCATGGTTTCCTGATATACACTTCAATTTCAACAGGACATAGCAGAAACTCTAGCCTGTAGTATGTCCTCAGTTTCCCAATAGGAGATCCCAGCAGGCAGGTCTCCGTGCTGGGAGCATTCCTTCATAAACCTGGCCCTTATATGTTTTATTATGTGTGCAGCTGTAAGAATTAACGAATTCCTACGAATAACGGAGATCGACGCAAGAGAACAATCAAACAGGTCTTTACTCAACGGAGATGCCACGAGGACTGCCTGGGCAGTCCCGTGGTTTGCGATGTGACGTCATTGCGTTTGCCCGTGTTTTCCCGCACTCTTAAAGGGGTCACACCCCGTACATGCAAACTCTATAGGCAAAACACAGTAATGCCTAACACAATGGTACAGGTTTAGGCTGGTGTTAGAACATCGTTAAAGAGAATTATATACAGTTAGCCAGAGTCATTCAGTGGTTCTGCCACACGCGCCCCCCCAGAATTCGTTTTAACGGACAAAGTCAAACGGTGTGGGGGTCTGACGAGCCTGTCAGAACGACTCCTGTACTCTCGAGGCGGAGGCTGCAGGGCGGCTGGCGGTCTGGCGGGCGGTCGCACTTGGTCTGCCGTAACCACGATGGGTGGCCGACCCCGTCTCGGCGGTTGTGCTGTCTCGACGGGGCGGTCAAGGTCCAACTGTGCTGGCTTTAAGCGGTCGACCGAAATGTGGTCCAGTTTACCACCGACATCTATCGTGAAGGTTTTGTCCCCTGCTTCCAACACGCGGAAGGGACCGGTATATGGGGCCTTGAGCGGATCCCTATGTGCGTCATGGCGAATAAAAACGTATTCAGCTTTGTGAAGCTCCGTGGGAATGTGTGACCTCTGCAGCCCGTGGTGCGAAGTGGGCACCGGTGCGAAACATCTGGCCGCCTCTTGGTGACTAGCAAGCTGGGCAGACGCGGACCAGGGCTCCGTCGATGTTGGTAGGAAGTCCCCTGGGACTCGCAGCGGCTGACCATACACGAGTTCTGCTGATGAAGAGTGAAGGTCTTCTTTGGGGGCCGTGCGAAGGCCCAACAGGACCCACGGTAGCTTGTCTGCCCATCCAGCGTCCTGGAGGTTGGCCCTCAGGGCAGCTTTCATTGAGTGGTGGAAACGTTCGCGGAGGCCACTCACCTGTGGGTGGTAGGCTGTGGTGTGGTGTAATTTGACACCGAGTCCTTGGGCCACTGCATTCCAGAGTTCGGAGGAAAACTGCAGTCCCCTGTCCGACGAAATATCTGCGGGCACTCCGAAACGGGCGATCCAGGAGGAAATGAATGCCCTGGCCACGTCCGCCGAAGTAGTGGATGACAGGGGGACCGCCTCTGGCCATCTGGTGGTGCGGTCAACCATGGTCAGGATGTGTGAAAAACCATGGGAGGGTGGGAGTGGTCCTACCAGGTCTACGTTGACATGGTCAAAACGTCGCTCCGGAACTGTGAAGGCGGCCAACAGAGCTTTGATGTGGTGCTGTACCTTGGCCTTTTGGCAAACCACGCAGGTGTTGGCCCAGTCGCGAACATCCTTATGCATGCCATGCCATACAAATTTCGCTGACATCAGTTTCTGAGAGGCCTTCATTCCAGGGTGTGACAACCCATGTATGGCGTCGAACACTTTGCGGCGCCAGACGACCGGCACGACAGGGCAAGGATCCTGTATGGAGACGTCACACAACAGCGTGGTATCTGCCGAATGGAACTTGACGTCAGCCAACTGGAGGCCAGTGATGACCGTTCTGTAAGCTTGGACTTCCAGGTCTGAGGCTTGGTCAGCTGCCATGAGGGCGTAGTCGATGCCCAAATGAACCGTATTGACAAACGCGCTGGAGAGGCAGTCTGCCACCAGGTTGTCCTTACCGGCCACGTGCCGTATATCTGTGGTGAATTCGGATATGTAGGTCAGTTGACGCTGCTGTCGGGCTGACCACGGTTCGGCGGTCTTGGACATTGCAAAGGTCAGCGGCTTATGGTCCACAAAGGCGGTGAAAGGACGTCCTTCCAGAAGGAACCGAAAATGGCGGATGGCCAGAAAAAGGGCGAGCAACTCCCGGTCGAACGTGCTGTATGCTCTCTCATTCTGCCGTAGTTGACGGCTGAAGAATGCCAACGGCTGCCACATCCCGTTCACCCACTGCTGTTGCACGGCACCGACTGCGTAGTCCGACGCGTCGGTGGTGAGGGCGATGGTGGCTCCTGGCAGCGGGTGCGCCAGCATAGTCGCGTTGGCTAAGGTGCTTTTGGTGTCGGTGAACGCTCGGGCCATGTCATCCGTCCAGTCTAGCGGGTTCTTGCCAGTCTTGCCCTTGAGGGCCTCATACAGGGGCTGCATGAGTAGTGCCGCCTTAGGCACGAAACGGTGGTAAAAGTTTACCATGCCTAGGAATTCCTGCAGGGCCTTTATGTTCTGCGGGCGTGGAAAGGATGTCACCGCCTCTACCTTCGAAGGTAAAGGAACCGCTCCCTCTGAGGTAATGCGATGCCCCAGGAAGTCAATTTGGTGCAGGCCAAACTGACACTTGGCCGGGTTGATAATCAGGCCGTGTTGGCTGAGGCATCGAAAAAGGGTGCGTAGGTGACAGGTATGTTCTTCCTTAGTAGGACTGGCAATTAGAATGTCATCCAGGTAGACGAAGAGGAGCTTGAGGTCCCGCAGCACGGAGTCCATCAGGCATTGGAAAGCCTGGGCGGCGTTCTTTAACCCAAACGGCATTCGTAAAAACTCGAAGAGGCCGAATGGGGTGATGACTGCGGTCTTCTGGACGTCTTGTGGATGAACTGGGACCTGGTGGTAGCCCCGGACGAGGTCGACTTTAGAGAACACGGTGTTCCCTGCCAAATGGGCAGAGAAATCCTGGATATGGGGGATCGGGTACCGATCGGGAGTGGTGGCGTCGTTTAGGCGTCGGTAGTCGCTGCATGGCCGCCATCTGCCGCCAGGCTTCGGGACGATATGGAGGGGTGAAGACCAGGGACTAATCGACTGGCGAATAATCCCTAACCGTTCCATGGTTGCGAACTCCGCCTTTGCGACCGCCAGCTTGCCAGGTTCCAGGCGCCGGGCCCACACGTAGACCAGGGGGCCATTGGTGGTGATGTGGTGTTCCATACCATGTTTCATGGCTGTGGAGGGGAACGTGGGTTGTGTCAGGTCGGGGAATTCGCCGAGCAGGCGAGCGAACTCATCAGGAGTCAGGAACACGGAAGAGAATGAAAACTTAACACGGAAGAGAATGAAAAGTTGCCGCGTTGATCAGCCGCCGGTTCCTGACGTCAACCAGGAGGCTGTTGGCACACAGGAAATCCACGCCGAGGAGGGGCTGGGAAACTTTGGCCGTAACAAAATCCCAGTGAAAACATTGCCCCCCGAGGCACACCTCCACTCGCCGTCTGCCGAAGGTCCGAATTGCTCTGCCAATGGCCGCTTCAAGGGTGGGGCCGTGATTCCCCGTCTGCACATCAAGGGCGGATGCGGGTAAAATGCTGCACTGCGCTCCGGTGTCGCACAGAAAATGACGACCGGAGAGAGTATCGGTGATGAACAGCAATTTTCCCGCGTTGCCGATCGTCATCGCGGCCGCGGGGTGCCTGTTAGACCCGTTCCTTGGTGGTCGCAGTGTTAGTTGTTGTTTTTGGGGAAAACTGCAGGGAGGGCGGCAACGCTTCGCCTTCGCGCCGAACTGCGCGTGGTAGAAACACAGTCCAGCAGGCTGACGAGCTGGGACGGCGTCTGCGGGGGATGGGTGCCTCGTGGCGGCGCAGTACTGCCGAGTTACAGCAAAAATTTTGTCAGCCTCCGCAGCGAGTGTTGCGCAGTCTTCAACTTCAGATCTGGCCAGGGCCCAGGGGTGTGAGCATTTGGCTCATGAATTCTGAAGGCTTGGAGTCCCTGAGCCCGGGCATAGCGAGTAATTGATGGGCGCGCTCCGATTTCGTGAGCCCAAAAACCTGCAGTAACCGCGCTTTGAGGGTTTCATACTTGCGCTCCATTGGGGGGTTTTCGAGGAGGCTGACAATCCGAGAGGCGGTAGAGCTGTCGAGAGCGGAGACCACATAAAGATACTTGGTCTGATCCGCATCGATGTTCCTCAGGGCGAACTGGGCCTCGACCTGAATAAACCACGAGGGCGCTTGCTGCTCCCAGAACTACGGTAGCTTCAGCGAAACGGCGTTTGCTTCCATGCTGTGCTCTTCTTTTGTGAAAACGTTCACAAAAACGGGGTCACCAATGTAGGAATTAACGAATTCCTACGAATAACGGAGATCGACGCAAGAGAACAATCAAACAGGTCTTTACTCAACGGAGATGCCACAAGGACTGCCTGGGCAGTCCCGTGGTTTGCGACGTGACGTCATCGCATTTGCCCGCGTTTTCCCGCGCTCTTAAAGGGGCCACGCCCCGTACATGCAAACTCTATATACAAAACACAGTAATGCCTAACACAATGATACAGGTTTAGGCTGGTGTTAGAACATCATTAAAGAGAATTATATAGAGTTAGCCAGAGTCATTCAGTGGTTCTGCCACACAGCAACGTATTTAATTCTACTGGTCAGGCAGCATCTGTTGAGAGAGAGAAACAGAGTTAATGATTCAGGTCGATGATTTTTCATCAGAACTGAAAAAAGTTAGAGATATAACAAGTTTTAAGCAAGTGCAGAGGCAGGGAAAGGGAGGAGGGGAGGAAAGAACAAAAGGGAAGGTCTGTGATAGGGTGGAAGGTTGCAGAGATTAAAAGACATAAAGGATGATGGTGCGAGGCAAAAGGAGATGGTAATGGAACAAGTAAAGAAACAAAAGATGGGTCTAGATGCGGTGTAAATGGGAATAGCAGAATCATCAACAACTGCCATCCGAAAAAATGGGGGCAGAGGTTACGATCTGAAATTGTTGAACTCAATGTTGATTCCAGAAGGCTGTAAAGTGCCTAAGATGTAGTGTTGTTCTTCGAGCTTACATTGAGCTTCATTGGAACAGTGTAGGAGGCCAAAGACAGAGAGGTCAGAGTGGGAGTGGAGCAGAGAATTAAAGTGGCAGGTGACCGGAAGCTCGGGGTCACGCTTACAGACTGAATGGAGGTGTTCTGCAAAGTGGTCACCCAATCTGTGTTTGGTCTCCCCACTGTAGAGGAGACCGCATCGTGAACAGCAAATATGGTATTCTTAAATTGAAAGAAGTATAAGTTAATCACTGCTTCACCTGAATCATAGAATCATAGAAATTTACAGCACAGAAGGAGGCCATTTGGCCCATCTTGTCCATACCAGCCGACAAAGAGCTATCCACCCTAATCCCACTTTCCAGCACTTGGTCCCTATCCTTATAGGTTATAGCACTTCAAGTGCATATCCAAGTACTTTTTAAATGTGAAGAGAGTTTCTGCCTCTACCATCCTTTCAGGCAGTGAGTTCCAGACCCCCACAACCCTCTGGTGAAAACATTTGTCCTCAAATCCCCTCTAAACCTCTGACCAATTACTTTAAATCTATACCCACTGTTTATCGACCCCTCTGCTAAGGGAAATAGTTCCTTCCAATCCACTCTATCTAGGCCCCTCATAATTTTATACACCTCAATTAGGTCTCCCTCAGCCTCCTCTGTTCCAAAGAAAACAACCCCAGCTTATCCAATCTTTCCTCATAGCTAAAATTCCCAGCCCAGGCAACATCCTCGTAAGTCTGCCATGTGGGACCTTATCAAAAGCCTTGCTAAAATCCATATAGACTACATCAAATACACTACCCTCATCGACCCTCCTTGTTAACTCCTCCAAAAATTCAATTAAGTTAGTCAGACACGACCTTCCCTTAACAAATCCATGCTGACTGTTCCTGATTAATCCCTGTCTTTCCAAATGAAGATTTATCCTGTCCCTCAGAATTTTTTCCTATAATTTCCCCACCACCGAGGTTAGGCTGAGTGGACTCCAATTACTCGGTCTATCACTTTCTCTCTTTTTAAACAACGGTACCACATTAGCAGTCCTCCACTCCTCCGGCACCACACCTGTAGCCAGAGATGGTTGAAAAATTATGGTACGAACCTCTGCTATTTCCTCTCTTACCTCTCTTAACAGTCTGAGATACATTTCATCTGAAGGAACGGCTCCCTCCGCGACACCCTGGTCCACTCTTCAATCACCCCCAACACCCCTCCCCTTCCTACGGCACCTTCCACTGCCTGGAAGGAGTGTTTGGGGCCCTGGACGGTGGGAAGGGAGGAGATAAAAGGGCAGGTGTTGCATCTCCGGTGCTTACACGGGAAGATGTCGTAGGAAGGGGAGGGGTGTTGGGGGTCATTGAAGAGTGGACCAGGGTATCGCGGAGGGAGCAGTTCCTTTGGAATGTTGAAAGGGGAGGGAAGGGGAAGATGTGTTTGGTGGTGGGATCAGCCTGGAGGTGGCAGAATTGGCAGAGGATGATCCGTTGAATGTGAAGGCTGGTGGGGTGGAAGGGAGGTCAAGGGGAATGATATTGTGGTTCTGGGAGGGAGGGGAAGGGTTGAGGGCAGAAGTGTGGGAAATGGAAAGTATAAGGTCGAGGGCCATGTCAACCACGGTAGAGGGAAATCCTCAGTTGAGGAAAAAGGAAGACATATCGGAAGCATTGGTGTGGAAGGTGGCATCGTCAGCGGCGGAGACGGATAAACAGGGAGAATGGAATTGAGTCCTTACATGAAGCAGGGTGGGAGGAAATGTAGTCAAGGTAGCTGTGGGAGTCAGTGGGCTTATAGTGAATATTGGTCTCCAGAAATGGAGATAGAGAAATCGAGGAAAGGAAGGGAAGAGTCACAGATGGACCATGTGAAGCTGAGTGATGGTATTGAATTGGAAGCAATGTAAATTAAATTTTCCAGCTCAAGTCAAGAGCAGGAAATGGCGCTAATACAGTCATCATTGTACAGGAAAAAGAGGTAAGGGAGTGGACCTGAGTAGAACTAGAACAAAGAATGTTCCACATATCCCACGAAAAGGCAAGCATAGTTGGGACCCAAGTGGGTTCCCATAGCAACACCTTTTATTTGGAGGAAGTGAGTGGAGTCAAAGGAGAAGTTGTTCAATGTGAAAACAAGTTCAGCCAGGTGGAGGAGGGTGGTGGTGGATGGGGACTGGTTGGGCCTCTGTTCAAGGAAGAAGCGGAGTGCCCTCAGGCGTCACTTTCCTCTGACCCCATCCCATTTCCAATCTCATTCCTTGCTGTGATTTCACTATCCCCTCTGACCTTCCCCTTTCTGATTCCAAATGATCAGTCCTCAGCAAAGGCCTTAGCTTCAACCCCTTATGGCCCCAGCTCACTGCTGAGCTCTTCCATTGCCTTCACCTTTGCGCACACTGCTTTGGCCAGGAGTCTTCCCCTTGCACAGTGAACCCTTTCTCCCATCTTCAGAATTCTCAGTCTGCCTGGACCCCTCCCACTATCCTCTTATCCTCTCTAGTTCTTTTCATTGGGAACTGTGTGACATTGGCCATCTCTATATCTCTATTCCTCTCACTCACTCTAATCTAATCCCTTTGAACTTGCAGCACTCCGTTCTCGCAGACCCAACCCTAACATTGTTATCAAACCTACTAAAAAAGGTGGTGCTCTTGTTGTTTGGCGAACTGACCTCTACCTAGCAGAAGCTGAACACCAACTCTCTGACACCTCCTCCTACCTCCCCCTAGATCATGACCTCACTGCTGAACATCAAACCAACGTTTCCAAGACTGTCACTGACCTCATCTCCTCTGGAGGTCTTCCCTCCATGGCCTCCAACCTCATAGTCTCCCAACCCCGCACTGCCCATTTCTACCTCATTCCCAAGATCAACAAACGGCTGCCCTAGTAGACTCATCGTTTCAACCTGTTCTTAACATAGAAACATAGAAACATAGAAGATAGGAGCAGGAGTAGGCCATTCAGCCCCTCGAGCCTGTTCTGCCATTTAATGAGATCATGGCTGATCATTCAAATTCAGTACCCTGTCCCTGCTTTCTCCCCATATCCCTTGATCCCTTTAGACTTACGAAATATATCTAACTCATTCTTGAATATATTTAATAAGTTGGCTTCAACTGCCTTCTGTGGTAGAGAATTCCACAGGTTCACCACTCTCTGGGTGAAGAAATTCCTCCTCATCTCAGTCCTAAATGGCTTACCCCTTATCCTTAGACTGTGACCCCTGGTTCTGGACTCCCCCGCAATCGGGAACATCCTTCCTGCAGCTAGTCTGTCTAGTCCTGTTAGAATTTTATAAGTTTCAATGAGATCCCCTCTCATTCTTCTAAACGCTAGTGAATATAAGCCTAATTGACCCAATCTCTCTTCATACGTCATTCCTGCCATCCCAGGTATCAGTCTGGTGAATCTTCGCTGCACTCCCTCCATGGCAAGAACATCCTTCCTCAGATAAGGTGACCAAAACTGCACACAATACTCAAGGTGTGGTCTCACCAAGGCCCTGTACAACTGCAGCAAGACATCCTTGCTCCTGTACTCGAATCCTCTCGCTATGAAGGCCAACATACCATTTGCCTTCTTAACCACCTGCTGCACCTGCATGCTTACCTTCAGCGACTGGTGCACAAGGACACCCAGGTCTCGTTGCAATTCCCCTTTTCCCAATCTATTGCCATTCAGATAATAATCTGCCTTCCTGTTTTGCCACCAACGTGGATAACCTCGCATTTATCCACATTATACTGCATCTGCTATGCATCTGCCCAATCACCCAACCTGTCCAAATCATAATGAAGTTTCTCCGCATCCTCCTCACAGCACACACGTCCACCCAGCTTTGTGTCATCTGCAAATTTGGAGATATTACATCTAGTTCCCTCGTCTAGATCATAAATATATATTGTGAATAGCTGGGGTCCTAGCACTGATCCCTGCAGTACCCCACTAGTCACTGCCTGCCACTCGTAAAAAGACCCGTTTATTTCAACTCTTTGCTTCCTGTCTGCCAACCAGTTCTCTATCCAAGTCAGTACCTTACCCCCAATCCTATGTGCTTTAACTTTGCATGCCAATCTCTTATGCGGGACCTTATCGAAAGCCTTCTGAAAGTCCAAATACACCACATCCACTGGTTCTCCCTTATCTATTCTACCAGTTACATCCTCAAAAAATTCCAGTAGATTAGTCAAACATGATTTACCTTTTGTAAATCCATGTTGACTTTGTCCGATCCTGTCACTGTTTTCCAAGTGCTCTGCTATTACATCTTTTATAATGGACTCCAGCATTTTCCCCACGACCGATGTCAGGCTTACCGGTCCATTTTCTCTCTACCACCTTTTTTAAATAGTGGGGTTACATTAGCTACCCTCCAATCCATGGGAACTATTCCAGAGTCTATAGAATTTTGGAAGATGACCAGCAATGCATCTACTATTTCTAGGGCCACTTCCTTAAGTACCCTAGGATGTAGATTATCAGGCCCTGGGGATTTATCGGCCTTCAATGCCGTCAATTTCCCTAACACCATTTCCCTACAAATACTGATTTCATTCAATTCCTCCCTCTCATTAGACCCTATGTTCCCCGACATCTCTGGGAGGTTATTTGTGTCCTCCTTTGTGAAAACAGAACCAAAGTATGTATTTAATTGGTCTGCCATTTCTTTGTTCCCCATTATAAATTCCCCTGACTCTGACTGCAAGGGACCTACACTTGACTTCACCAATCTTTTTCTCTTCACATATCTATAGAAGCTTTTATAGTCAGTTTTTATGTTCCCTGAAAGCTTACTCTCATATTCTATTTTCCCCCTCTTAATTAATCCCTTTGTCCTCCTTTGCTGAATCCTAAACTGCTCCCAATCCTCAGGTTTGCTGCTTTTTCTGGCCAATTTATATGTCCTCTCCTTGGATCTTATGCTATCCCTAATTTCCCTTGTTAGCCACAGTTGAGTCATCCTTTTTGTTTTATTTTTATGCCAAACAGGGATGAACAAAGTCTATAGTTCATCCATGCGATCTTTAAATGTTTGCCATTGCCTATCCAACATCAACCCTTTAAGTAACATTCCCCAATCCATCCTAGCCAACTCGCGCCTCATACCATCATTGTTTCCTTTATTTAAGTTCAAGACCCTAGTCTCTGAGTCAACTACTTCACTCTCCATCTTAATGAAGAATTCTATCATATTAGGATCGCTCCTCCCCAAGGAGCCTCGCACAACAACATTGCTAATTAATCCTTTCTCGTTACATAATACCCTGTCTAAGATGGCCTGATCTTTAGTTGGTTCCTCGACATATTAGTCCAGGAAACCATCCTGTATACACTCTAGGAATTCCTCCTCCAAAGTATTGTTACTAATTTGGTTAGCCCAATCTATATGTAGATTAAAGTCACTCTTATTAAACTGACTGGCCTGTATTACTAGGATTGTTCTTATACTCTTTCTTGAACAATTGTATCACATTTGCCACTTTCCAATGATAACTGCTGTGCCCTTATTGCACGCATCTCTAATTTCCTGTTTAATTCCATCCCCAACTTCAGCATTACTGTTTGGGGGTCTGCATACAACTCCCACTAATGTTTTCTGCCCATTGGTATTTCTCAGCTCTACCCATACAGATTCCACATCATCAGAGCTAATATCCTTCCTTACTATTGTGTTAATCTCCTCTTTAACCAGTAATGCTACCCCACCTTCTTTTCCTTTTTGCCTGTCCTTCCTGAATATTGAATACCCCTGGATGTTAAATTCCCAGCCTTGGTCACCCTGAAGCCATGTCTCCGTAATTCCAATGACATCATATCCATTTACATCTATTTGCGCAGCTAATTCATCCACCTTATTACGAATGCTCCTCGCATTAAGTCACAAAGCCTTCAGGCTTGTTTTTTTAACACTCTCAGTCCTTTTAGAATTATTATTTACTGTAGCCCTGTTTGATTTACACCCTTGATTTCTCTGCCTTCCACTTTTGCTTTTCTCCTTCCTGTCTTTTGTTTCTATCCTTGCTTCCCTTTCCTCTGTCTCTCTGCACAGCTTCCCAACCCCCTGCCATTTTAGTTTAAATCTTCCCCAACAGCACTAACAAACACTCCCCCTAGGACATTGGTCCCAGTCCCGCCCAGGTGCAAACTGTCCAGTTTGTACTGGTCCCACCTCCCCCAGAACCGGTTCCAATGTCCCAGGAATTTGAATCCCTCCCCCTTGCACCATTCCTCTAGCCACGTATTCATCTGAAATATCCTTCTATTTCTACTCTGACTAGCACGTGGCACTGGTAGCAATCCTGAGATTACTACCTTTGAAGTCCTATTTTTTAATTTACCTCCTAACTCCCTATATTCAGCTTTTAGGACCTCGTCCTGTTTTTTACCTATATCGTTGGTACCTATATGCACCACAACAACTGGTTGTTCACCCTCCCCCTCCAGAATGCCCCATGGAACTGATTTCTTCCTTCCTCAACTTTATTTTTCTCCCCTTGTCCAGTCTCTTCCAACCTACATCCATGACTCTTCCAACGCCCACCGCCACATCAACATTTTCCAATTTCCTGGCCCTAACCATCTCCTTTTCACTATGGATGCCCAATCCCTCTACACCTCCATCCCCCATCAGGATGGCCTGAGAGCGCTCTGCTCCTTCCTTGAGCAGAGGCCCCATCCACCACCACCCTCCTCCGCCTGGCTGAATTTGTCCTCACATTGAACAACTTCTCTTTTGATTCCACTCATTTCCTCCAAATTAAAGGTGTTGCTATGGGAACCCGCATGGGTCCTAGCTATGCCTGCCTTTTCGTGGGATATGTGTAACATTCTTTGTTCCAGTCCTACTCAGGTCCCCTTCCTCACCTCTTTTTCTGGTACATTGATGACTGTATCAGTACCGTTTCCCACTCTTGCCCCGAACTGGAAAATTTTATTCATTTTGCTTCCAATTTCCACCCTTCCCTTGCCTTCACATGGTTCATCTCTGACTCTTCCCTTCCCTTCCTCAACTTCTCTGTCTCCATTTATGGGGATAGGCTATCAACTGATATTCACTATAAGTCCACTGACTCCCACAGCTACCTTGACTACATTTCCTCCCACCCCGCTTCCTGTAAGGACTCTATTCCATTCCCCTAGTTTCTCCGTTTCTGTCGCATCTGTTCTGATGATGTCACCTTCCACACCAATGCTTCCGAAATGTCTTCCTTTTTCCTCAACCGAGGAATCCCCTCCACCGTGGTTGACAGGGCCCTCGACCATGTCTGTTCCATTTCCTGCACTTCTGCCCTCACCCCTTCCCCTGACTCCCAGATTGTTCCCCTTGTCCTCACCTTCTACCCCACCAGCCTTCACATTCAACGGACCAACCTCCGTCATTTCCGCCATCTCCAGCGTGATTCCACCACCAAACACATCTTCCCCTCCCCTCCCCTTTCAGCATTCCGAAGAGACCGCTCCCTCCGCGATGCCCTGGTCCACTCATCAATCACCCCCAACACCCTTCTCCCCTTCCCGTGCAAGCACAAGAGATACAAAACCTGCTCTTTTACTTCCTCCCTTCCCACCATCCAGGGCCCTAAACACTCCTTCCAGGTGATATAGCGATTTACTTGTACAGGAAACTCTTTGGTATCCGGCACTGACGGGACCGGGATGGAGAGGGTTATCTACCAAGGCTATTTTTAACAAACATAATTCTATAATGTAAGATGGGGGGAGATAATTCACGATAAAGATGGAGAGACACACAGAAAAATGGTGGATCGGAAGAGACTACCGGCAGCGTGGGAGAGTCAGACTCCTGTTATTGAGGTGTTCGGACTTCCAACAGCGCCAAGAAGCCGAGTAGTGGCAGTTTGGAGAACTACCCCCACTGACTAACTCGTCCACTGTGGGAGACTCAGACTCGGACTCGGCAACATTTCCGGTTATTGAGGTGTTGTTTTTGGAATATGAATTTTGCCGGTTAATGGAGAATTCCGGATATTTAGGTGCCGTTTAACAAGCATTTCCTGTACTTCTTTCAATTTAGTGTACTGTATTCGCTGCTCATGATGCGGTCTCCTATACATTGGGTAGACCAAACGCAGATTGGGTGATTGGATTGCGGCACACCTCTGTTCAGTCCGCAGGTGTGACTCCGAGCTTCCGGTCACCTGTCACTTTAATTCTCTACTCCACTCCCACTCTGACCTCTCTGTCCTCGGCCTCCTACATTGTTGAAATGAAGCTCAACGTAAGTTCGAGGAACAGCACCTCATCTTTCGTTTAAGCACTTTACAGCCTTCTGGACTCAGTGAGTTCAACAATTTCAGATCATAACCACTGCTCCCATTTTTTTGGACAGCAACTGTTGGTAATGTTTCTGTTATTCCTATTTACACCTCCTCTAGACCCATCTTTTGCTCCTTTACTTGTCCCATTACCATCTCCTTTCGTCTTGCACCATTATCCCTTTTGTCATTTAATCTCTGCAGCCTTCCGCCCTATCACAGACCTTCCCTCTTGTTCTTTCCTCCCCTCCTCCCTTTTCCTGCCTCTTCACTTGCTTAAAACCTGTTATATCTCTAACTTTGTTCAGTTCTGACAGAAGGTCATCGATCTGATGCTGCCATAGATGCTGCCTGACCTGCGGAGTATTTCTAGCATTTTCTGTTTTTTATTTCAGATTTCCTGCATCTGCATTATTTTGCTTATGTATTTAATTCTACTAATTGTTTAATACAATTGCCAAGTTATAGATAATTGTCAAATAGATTTTGATATTGTTCATGATGCTTTATTGACTTAAGTACATGAAATGTAGAGTGTTTTTGTGTGCCCTTTATTTAGGAACCTCTGCTCGACAAATCATTCTGTCCAAATGAGAGGAGAGGCAGCTATCTACATCAAGGTCTCTGCGACTGGTGATCGAGAGTTAAGTGCTGATGTAAAATGGGCTGGCTCAACTATGAACAAAGCAAAGTGTAGCACTAAATGTCGGATTGTTAGTTTTTTAATTAAAATATCCGGTACCTTGCTAAAGAGTATCCTAAGTTGACTGAATGCTAACATTTTGTACCTTAGCCTTCACACCAATTATGCTATACAGTAGTAGCAACATCTGACCCAGCAGAAATTATTCAAACAAACAAATTAACATCAGGATATGAAGTGCAATTACAAAGGAGTAATTTTTTGCCTTCACCACGTATGCAGTAATCTGGCAGAGTGGGCTGCTCGCCCGTTATAGAACCTGTCCAGCTTTCATTCCGTTGATTTCTCCACCAGATTACCCTCCATGCAGTGAAGGTTAAAACTTACGGCAGAATGAAGTTTGTTAGCTACCATCATATAAAGAATCAAAATGTGACTACCTACAACTTTCATTTAGAGGCTGGATAAAAAAAAATGCAATTAGTAGAAATGAATCTGTGCACCTACTTTGGAGCATAGTTGCATACGAGGTAAATAGCACGTCGCCATGTTGACCCCCAGACTTGCATATTGTGACAGGTATGGATTGCACAGCCTATTCGGTTGGATGTTGCCCAAACCATCTGAAGCATAACAAGCATTGTTTTCAGTTATTACACAATATCACTTCATAAAACCTTTTCTTAAAAAATTAGCCAGAAGAAATATTATAAAGGTTTGCACCTGGGTGTAGTGTGTGCACACTGGTCCATAACATTTCAGGGGACACCTGGGGTTACAGTCACGAGGATATGGAAAACCATAGTTCTTCACTTCATCATACCAAGGTTTCACTAGTTGTAGAATATTTCGATAACTACACAGAATAATAAACATTATCAAACTGTTAGATATCTGTTTAAAAGGCAACAAAGTCATAATTAAAGAAACACTTCCATTTATATAGCATCTTATCACGTCTCTCAGAAACATTTCAAAGCACATCACATAAAATAAATCACTTTGAAGTCCAGTGCCTGTTGCTATGTACAACAAAATTCCACAGCAAGCACGGCGATGAATGAATAGTTAAATCTGTTTTGCGGTGTTGGTTGAAAGAGGAATATTGACCAGGAATCCAATGTAACTCTGTTATTCTTCAAATAGTCTCCTGGGATCTTTAACATCCACCTAAACTACTAGAACAGACAGAGCTCTGGTTTAACATTTCAACTAAATCTCTGATCTTTCCCAGAACTCCATGTTTGAATCCCTCCAATCAGGTTTCCGCCCCCCCCCCCCACAATAATGAAACGGCTCTTAGCAAAGTCACAAATTACATCGTTTGTGACTGTGACCCTCTTCATCCTTCTTGACTTGTCTGCAGCCTTTGACACAGTTGCCCACTCCATCCTCCTCCAACAGCTTTCTACTGTCGTACAGCTGGGTGGGACGCCTGGTTCCATTCTTATCTAATCATGACCAGAGAATCACCTGTAATGGCCTCTCTTCCCGCTCCTGCATCGTTACCTCTGGTGTCCCCCAAGGATCCATCCTTGGCCCCTTCCTGTTTCTCATCTACATGCTGCCCCTCGGTAACATCATCCGAAAACACAGCGTCAGTTTCCACATGTACGCTGATGACACCCAGCTCTACCTCAGCACCACTTCTCTCGACCCATCCACTGTCGTTAAATTGTCAGACTGCTTATCCGACATCCAGTACTGGATGAGCAGAAATTTCTTCCAACTAAATTTTGGGAAGACCGAATCCATCATCTTCGGTCCCCGCCACAAACTAGGTTCCCTAGCTACCGACTCCATCCCTCTCCCTAGCATCTATCTGAGGCTGAACCAGACTGTTCGCAACCTTGGTGCCATATTTGACCCTGAAATGCACTTATTAGCACATATCATGCCATAACTAAGACTGTCTATTTCCACCTCAGTAACATCGCCCGACTCCGCCCCTGACTCAACTCATCTGCTGCTGAAACCCTCATCCATGCCTTTGTTACCTCTAGACTTGACTATTCCAACGCATTTCTGTCTGGCCTCCCATGTTCTACCCTACGTAAACTTGAGCTCATCCAAATCTCGGCTGCCCGTGTTCTAACTCGTACCAAGTCCCGTGTACCCATCACCCCCAGTGCTCTCTCACCTACAATGGCTCTCGGTTAAGCAACGCCTTGATTTTAAAATTCTCATCCTTGTTTTCAAATTCCTCCTTGGCCTTACCCCTCCCTATCTCTGTAATCTACTCCAGCCCCACAATCCTCAGAGATATCTGGCCTCTTGCACATCCTTCAACCATTGGTGGCTGTGCCTCCAGCTGCCAAGGCCCTAAGCTCTGGAATTCCCTCACTGAACCTCACCACTTCTCCACCTTTCTTTCCTTCTTTAAGATGCTCCTTAAAACCTTCCTCTTTGTTCACCTGCCCTAATTTCTCCTTATGTGGCTCAGTGTCACATTTTGTTTTATAACACTCCTGTGAAACATCTTGGGATGTTTTACTATGTTAAAGGCACTATGGGGGAAAAATTCAGTTGACTAGCGCCTCCCGTTAGCGCCTCCGGTGGGGAGCACTAACAGGGCGCTAGGAACTTAGCACCTAAGTGCGACGGTTTTAGCGCTGCTCACAAAATTGACCAGTCATTTTGCAGAGGCGTTAAACACTACATCCATGAACTCCTGCACCTGCAGATCATGATGTCAGTTTTCAAGTCGGGAAGGGGCTGAGGGAGCACTATTTATAGACAGGCGCTTCCTGCCTTTTCTTGTCAACAAAATTTGTTACACGCAGGTTGAGAGGGAGAGAGGCGTCTGGAGAGATTTAACGCTGTCCTAAGGAGTTTTGGCCCTCGGCACCACTTTTGAGCTTCCTAAGTGCCCAGCTCTTTCACTGGGCCTATGCATTAGTGCTTCCAACACATTTGCTTTAGAGGTCTCTCCAGGCCGAGATTCAAGGCTGCAGTGAGTAGGGTGTGGCTGGTCAGCAAGATGGCCCCTCCCCTTTAAGAACTGGATGGTGCCAGTTTGTCTGGTTTCCACGGTAACTGACATCACATGAGCTTCGGTAGTGTTCTGAGGTAGCGCCTCGCTCCCAGACGTTTGCGCCTTAAGAGAGGTGTGCAGCGCCTGATTTGGCACTCAAACCACCTCCTGGGGCGATAGAGGCGAATTTTACAGTCGGAAGCGAGAATTAGCGCCGGGCGTTAAACTTTGCGCCCGGCCGATATTAGCGCCCCAAAATGGGAGATACCCTATATAAATACAAGTTGTTGTTGTTGATAATGCAGCACTCCCTCAATCCCACACTGGAGTGTTAGCTCAAATCCATGCGTTGGCCTTCATCCTACAACCTTCTGACTCAAGCAAGAGAATGACCAATTGAGTCAAGTTGACAATTAGGAAATGACAGTGCAGGCCATTCATTATAAATATTGGCCCAGTAATTCCGGTCCCAACGCGTGAGTACGGACGGGGTACTCACGCGCGGGCCCGTTGGAAGTGCCGGATTTCAGCATGCACAGCGCATGCGCGGGAAACCGGCATTTCCTCCCAGGGGTTCAGAGGTCCAACGCGTGCGCGCAGGACTCTGCGTGCACGCGTTGAACTTCCTTCTTTTTGACAGGTTTGCCCGTGTGTAAAGGCCTCAACTTTTTGAAATGAAAAAAGGAGACGTAAGAACTTGATTCTTTAAGGTAAGTGGTCTATTATTTAAAATTAGAACATTTTTTCCACAGCTTTATTGTTTTTAAGGACTTTACAGTAAGGTAAGTGTAGTTTTAGACCCGATTTCTTAAAAAATTATTTTTTTCAAAAATTTGATTAATTGTTTAAAATAGTTTTTTAAAGTTATTTATAGTTCATTTAATTAGTGGGATGTTTTTTAAAATTTTATTTAAAGTTTAAGTAGTGTTTTGGGCGCCCGTAGTTTTCATGAGTTTGAAAGTTCTTACTATCAAACTCATAAATGAAGTTTCCCCTCCCCTGATTAGCTGCCCAGTGCTCACCTGATCCCAGCCGGCACATCGAACTAACTACGTCGCTGGATCAGGCAAGCACAGCTCGCCAACAGCTGAACCGGGCCAGTGACAGGAATTCCAAGCAGGCCCAGGCTTCAGCTGTCGGCGCGCCGGGTAAGTGCACATCGGGGGCTTACACGCGCGGCAAGCCCCTGAACCTAATTTCTGGGCCATTAATTTCTTCTAAGTCATCTACCCCCCAGGCTTTGTTTATTAATTTGCTCTGCCTGTGCACATGCACATCAATTTGGAAGTAGCTCTGGATGATTTTGTTTTTGTCCCACTGCAAATAGAACAGACATATTAAGACTGCTAGCCAATGTCCTAGAGCCTTAAATATATTAAAATTAACAACGATCACGTAATTTACATTAAAAATAAAGGTTACACATTGACAACCTTATATTTTTGTTTGGACATGTTTGCATGGTGCAGTCACAACAGTATATACAAACCTAAATCAATAACAGATCCTGTACCTGTTTCATTTTTTCCCTCCCTTTGTAAAAAATCACCTGTCACATTAGTGTGAACTGGTTACATAGATGAAGATGGAATTTGAAATAAAATACAAAAGAATATGATGCCAGGGTGCCGCATTACATAAGATGTGAACAATTTTGGGGGGAGGCAATTTGCCTTAGTGCCACAATCTGCTCGTTCTGATACAGGAATATATGGGCTATAATTTTTTACTTCTTTTTCTACTCTAATGGCACTGTTTCTTGCTGGAATACAGCTCCATGTGTGCCAGCCACCTTCTGGTATCTAACCCAAATGGCCATCTTTCATGTGAAATGCTCGACCGTGAGTGTTAGAAAGCTATTTAATCGTAGCGAAGATCATATTCGAGTCTGATCCTGTCATCACATGGCATGCATGTACACACCAGTAGCTGTCATTGGATAGAGATCAGGACTAGAGTCCTGGTTGATTTTCCCCCTCTCTAGCTCCGAGGGACTGAGGCCAATTGTGGAGCCCTACTACCTCCTTGGCTGAGATCAGCAACTGGAGCACAGAATGGGACTGGGACCAGCGATCTTCCTGGTCTGTATGGCTCAGGATATAGAAAAGAATTAAATGAACTTGCATATAAAAAGTAAAAAAACATTCAGTTGCATTTCAGGAGAAATAATTTAAAAAGCAGGCATTCACCGTCCAGAGCGAACTGATAGATTTTGTCCAAGAAATCTCAGTAAATACGATGGTCCATGGTCCCATATACACATAGCAGCCCAAGACTCGGCGGACTTGGCTAGATTTTCATCCCAGACCTATATTAACACAAAACAAAATAATTCACTTCACATTATGAACCTATAAATTAAGATGAATACCATACATTTTCCACCAACTACACATGATAAACAATTCCCTTCTGATGAAATAGCTTTCATGTTTAATATTTTATTTTCAGTCCTAATTTCCAGTGAAGAATCATGCTCATTATATGCAAAAATAACTTTGCCCATTTTTATAAACATTTTTTACATAATGATAGGTTCCCACTGGTTGCTGGGTTTTGGTGATGAAAGAAGATTTCTTTTGGTTGTTATTTCTAGTTAAATCATTCTAATCGTAAAGATAGGTGGGAAAGCAAGTTGTGAGGAGGACATTCTGGGCTGGATTTTGCCATTGGGGTCGGACTGGGACATGTCAGGTGGTTTTCATGTCAGGACCCCGACTCCGATGTGAAGTGGGAACAAAGTGCAATTTTCCCCTAATTGGGCACTTGATTTCCAGCGTGTGGGAACCTCTGGCCCAATTAGTCTTTCCATCCTGAAAATCACCTCCGATGATGTTATCAGCGCTGCTTGATTTAAGGCCTGCAAGCAGCCTTGCTTCTTCTGGAGACTGAAAACGCTTTGGACATTGTATGAAGGACTTCATTTACCAACCATATCCACCAGCAAGCAAAAATGTGCACCTCAATTTGAAGAGCCCTCCCTCCAAGCTCTGGTGCAGGGAGCAAGATCTAATAAGGAGGTGCTCTTCCATTCCTCAGGGAGAAAAAAGCCACCACAACAAACTAAAGCTGTGTGGCTGCAAGTGGCCAGGGAGGTCAATGCCATCTCTATGTGCCGCAGAACCTGGCTGCAGTGCAGGAAGAGGTTTCATGACCTTCTCTGCACAGGAAAAGTGAGTATCACCCTCAATCTGATCCCCATCGCCTCTCCTCACCAGCACTCTGCTTTGCCAACCTCTTCCTCCACATCCCACTTGACACTAATATCCCTGCACCCTTATCCATTCCCTCTCTCTATGGTCACATTCACTTAACCATTCAATCATGCAGCCCTCACACTCCCTATCACTGTGATGCAATGACAACAACTTACAACACACACAGAGGGCCCTTTGTCTCCTTCTAAGCATCTATGCTTTGGATTCTCTACACTCACTCCTTCATTCTCACTCAAACTCCACTGTGTCCCTCATTGCAGGGAAAGAGAGCCCACAATAAGAGGGAAAGAGCGCGGACAGGAGGAGGGCCACCCTCAGCAGCCCAGCTCACCACCACAGAGGAGGCGGTCCTGGAAATTGCCAGGATCGAGGAGGATTCCCAAGTGGGGGATGGACAGACGGGCGCATCACAGCAAGCTGGTGACAGAATAGTTTGGCATCTCTCTCATTGACATTGCATGAGTGACTGATAATGATTCTGATGCTCTAACAGATTGATTATCATCATCTGCACAATTCAATGTGCATGCAACCTTTACCTCACATCTCTAACTCTTTCCTTTACTCCCCCACAGGACCAGCGAGAGCCCCCATCCCCACTGTCCAGGAGGAAGAGCCTGAGCTTCCAGAATCCTCAGAGGAAGCTGCAACCTCTGAGGGCGCTCCATCAGCAGAATTAAGTGCACCCTGCACCATCGCAGACACTCGCACCTCGGTGGGACACAGAGTAGAGTTGTCACCTGGTGTATCACTGCTCAGAAGTGAGCATCAGCAGATGGTGGAGACAGGGACAGCAGTGGAGAGTCCTTGTCACAGTGGAGAGGACGCTCCCAGCTCGGCTCCGCTGCATGTCGACCCTGTGCCTCCGGGTCCATCCAGAAGGAGAGCGGTGCCGGAACTCCAGGAACAGATGCAGGAGCCTCTGGCATGTTTTGTCTCCAGGGTCGCTGCGAGTGTGGAGCGAATGGATGAGTCCATCGCTAACATGAGCAGAGCCTTTGTGGAGGCGTTGGCGCATGAACGCATCACCATGGAAAGGATGGCAACCTCCTTGGAAAGGATGGCTACCTCCATGGTAAGGCTGGTTACCATAGAGGAGAGGCTGGCTACGGTAGAGGAGAGGATGGCTACGTCCATGGTGGAGCTTAGTTGCCAGGGTATAGAAAAAATGGTAATTGTTCAGAATAGACTGACATCTCTTGAGGAGCGATGGTCAGCTATTGAGCAAACTAACCAGACCTTCATGCAAATCCTGTGGAGTAGGACTTCCAGTGCAGAAATGGGTCCTCATGGCCCCCCTGCAGTGCAGCAAGATGCTGTCCCGCCACTTGCTAGCTCTGAAGTGGGGCTGACCCATGAGAGGGATGTTGGTGGCATACAAGAAGGAAGTGGGGGCTCCTCTCCAAGCGCTCATACGACCATGCCACTGCAGAGCCCTTGATCAGAGCCCCACCAGAGTCCCCACCCAACTGAGATCGGCATCTCAACCCCTGCACAGCCGCAGGAGCAGCAGACTGTTGCCGAGCCCTCCAGAGGATGCCCGCCAATGGTGTCGAGACAGGAGCAGCAAGAAAGTGAGCAAAGGGCCTCCACATCTGCTGAAGACACAGGGGAAGCACCACGTAGGAGCACACATAAGAGGATGATAATGCACAAGTAGTCACCAGGGTAGTCACTTAGGTGTAAAGCCATAAGTTGTTTATTGTCATAAAAAATTCCGATGGCAAACTGTTGCAGTTGTGGCGTGTGTCATTTCACTAATGGGACTTCCACATTGAGGGCTGAGAGCGACTTACAATTGTCAGTATGGTGATTAGAGTGATAGGAATCCGCAGGTTCTTGGTCATTGTCGATGGTCTGATAAGAAGGTGTGAGGCAAAAGTGTTTGATTGTGCAGGCTAAGCAAATCTGGCCAACATGAGTGCCTCCCTTGCACCTCGGGCAGCAATGTGGTCGCACTCTGGTGCCTTCTGGCCTGTGCAGCTTCAGGTGAGTGAGCAGTAGCTTGGCGCTCCTGTTGTTGCTGCTGCTGTTGGTGGTGCTGTTGTTCATGGTTCTGCTGCTGCCACAGCTGGTCTTCGTCCGAATCTGATGTCCAGGAGGATAGGAAATAAATGGTGCCCATGCTTCTGGTATATGCCTCAGTTGAGGACGCGCTCAGTCAAGGTGGTGAGAGGGGTTTCCCAGGAGGTCACACTGGAGATGGGTGTCAGGCTCCAAACTTCTGCAACAATGGGTATGCCTGCTAAAAGATCCCCCAGACCTGAGACAACAAAGTTCTGCCACCTGCAAATGATAATTGATGTAAACTCCTTTTTAATGGTGGAGCTGCAGCTGTTAGTAAGCAGTCCACTTGTGAGGCCACCAGGATTCACTGGCGTGTTCCAAAGGAGACGTGCAGGATGTGGAAAAAGTGGTAAAATCAGAAAGGCCTCTCAAAATGGGATTATAGAGTCAATTAAGTGGTTGTTAAGGGCCTTAAGGGCCTATCCCACCTCTTGGAGGTGGGATGGAAACGGGGTCAGAAGACACGCATTGGGAAAATTGCTCGGAGGCAGGATGGGGCCCGCCCGCCATTTTTGGCGATTTTAACACCTCACACGCCTCCAATCTCACCTCCTCGGGCCTGGCAAAATCGAGCCCAAAGAGTCTGCAAAGGGATATAGACAGGTTAAGTGAGTGGGCAAGAATTTGGCAGATGGAGTATAATGTGGGAAAATGTGAAGTTATCCACTTTGGTAGGAATAATAGAAAAGAAAAATATTATTTAAATGGATAAAGACTACACAGTGCATTGGTACAGAGGGCTCTGGGTGTCCTCGTAAATGAAACACAAAAAGTTAACATGCAGGTGCAGCAAATAATTAGGAAGGTAAATGGAATGTTGACCTTTATTTCAAGGGGGATAGAGCATAAAAGTAGGGAAGTCTTGCTATAACTGTATAGGGTGCTGGTGAGACCACACCTAGAGTACTGTGTACAGTTTTGGTCCCATTATTTAAGGAGGGATATGCTTGCATTGGAGGCAATTCAGAGAAGGTTCACTAGGTTGATTCCTGGGATGGAAGGGTTGTCTTATGAGGAAAGGTTGAGCAGGTTGGACCTATACTCATTGGAGTTTAGAAGAATGAGAGGTGATCTTATTGAAACAAATAAGATTCTGAGGGGGTTGGACAGGGTAGCTGCTGAGAGGATGTTTCCCCTCGTCAGGGAATCTAGAACAAGGGGGCATAGTCTCAGAATAAGGGGTCACCCATTTAAGATGGAGATGAGGAGGAATTTCTTCTCTCAGAGGGTTGTGAATCTTTGGACTTCTTTACCCCAGAGAGCTGTGGAAGCTGAGTCACTGAATATATTCAAGGCTGAGACAGACAATTTTTGAGCAACAGGTGATTCAAGGGTTATGGGGAGTGGGCAGGAAAGTGGAGTTGAGGCCAAAATTGGATCAGCCATGATCTCATTAAATGGCGGAGCAGACTCGAGGGGCCAAATGGTCTGCTCCTGCTCCTATTTCTTATGTTCTAAAGAACATCTTTAGGAATTCACGAGAAATAGCAAACAGAGGAATCTTCCCACAGTGTTTAATATCTCACAAACACATGATGGCCTGAGGAAATCTTCCTCCAATGTGCATTCTTTTCTAACACATATATACAAGTTTTAGAATAATATCTAATGTAACTTTGATGCATTTTATATCTACAAAAGTATTCAAATCGGTACGTGTATCATGCATTCCAAAGTCCTATGAACTTTTTTCCTATGGAGAATCCCATCTTAAGTTCATAAGAACATAAGAACATAAGAAATAGGAGCAGGAGTAGGCCAATCGGCCCCTCGAGCCTGCTCCGCCATTCAATAAGATCATGGCTGATCTGATCCTAACCGCCAATCCACTATCACAGAACCATCTCCTGAATCTAACAGAATTAGACACACGAAATAGGAGCAGGATCAGGCTACACGGCCCCTGGGCCTGCTCCGCTACCCACAGGGCCATGACCGATCCGAACCTAGACTCATGTCCAAATTACTGCCCGCTCCCCGTAACCCTTAATTCCCTTTACTTCTAGGAAACTGATTATTTCTGTTTTAAATTTATGTAATGATGTAGCTTCTACAGCTTTTTGGGGCAGCATATTCCATGGACCTACCACCCTCTGAGTGAAGTAGTTCCTCCTCATCTCAGTTTTGAAAGAGCAGCCCCTTATTCTAAGACTATGCCCCCTAGTTCTAGTTTCACCCATCATCGGGAACATCTTCCCTGCATCCACCCGATCCAACCCCTTCACAATCTTATATGTTTCAATAAGATCGCCTCTCATTCTTCTGAACTCCAATGAGTAGAGTCCCAATCTACTCAACCTCTCCTCATATGTCCATCCCATCATCCCCAGGATTAACCGAGTGAACCTTCTTTGTACTGACTCAACAGCAAGTATGTCCTTTCTTAAGTATGGACACCAAAACTGTATGCAGTATTCCAGGTGCGGTCTCACCAATACCTTGTACAATTGAAGCAATACCTCCCTATTTTTATATTCCATCCCCCTAGCAATGAAAGCCAACATTCCATTGGCCTTCTTAATCACTTGCTGCACCTGCATACTAACCTTTTGAGTTTCGTGCACCAGGACCCCCAGATCCCTTTGTACTTCAGCACTTGCCAGTTTCTTGCCATTAAGATAATAACTTGCTCTACGATTTTTCCTGCCAAAGTGCATAACCTCACACTTTCCAGTATTGTATTCCATCTGCCAAATCTCTGCCCACTTACTTAGCCTGTCTATGTCCCCTTGAAGGTTTTTTATGTCCTCCTCACTCACTACTTTCCCCCCCATCTTAGTATCATCTGCAAACTTTGATATGTTACACTCGGTCCCCTCCTCCAAATCGTTAATATAGATTGTAAAGAGTTGGGGACCCAGCACTGACCCCTGCGGAACACCACTAGTTACTGATTGCCAGTCTGAGAATGAACCATTTATCCCAACTCTCTACCTTCTGTTAGATAGCCAATCCTCTATCCATGCCAGAATATTACCCCCAATCCCGTGATTTTTTATCTTAAGCAATAATCTTTTGTGTGGCACCTTGTCAAATGCCTTTTGGAAGTCTAAATACACTACGTCCACTGGTTCCCCTTTATCCACCCTATACATTACTTCCTCAAAGAACTCCAGCAAATTTGTCCAACATGACTTCCCCTTCATAAAACCATGCTGACTTTGTCTTATTAAATTATGATTGTCCAAATGTCCTGTTACTGTCTCCTTAATAATGGACTCCAAAATTTTACCTACCACAGATGTTAGGCTAACCGGTCTATAGTTTCCAGCCTTCTGTCTACTGCCCTTTTTAAATAAGGGTGTTACATTAGCAGTTTTCCAGTCTGCCGGGACCATTGCCGAGTCCAGGGAGTTTTGGAAAATTATTACCAATGCATCCACAATCCCTACCGCCACTTCCCTCAAGACCCTAGGATGTAAGCCATCAGGTCCAGGTGATTTATCCGCCTTGAGTCCCATTATTTTACCGAGTACCACTTCCTTAGTGATTTTGATCGTGTTTAGCTCCTCCCCCCCTTTAGCCCCCTCTTTGTCCAGTGTTGGGATATTCTTAGTATCTTCTACTGTAAAGACTGACGTAAAATATTCATTCAGTGTTTTTGCCATCTCCATATTTCCCACCATTAATTTCCCGGTCTCATCCTCTAAGGGACCAACATTTACTTTAGCCACCCTTTTTCTTTTTATATAACTATAAACCTCTTACTATCTGTTTTTATATCTTTTGCTAATTTACTTTCATAATCTATCTTCCCTTTCTTAATCAATCTTTTTGTTATTTTTTGCTGTCTTTTAAAGTTTTCCCAATCCTCTATCCTCCCACTAGATTTGGCTACCTTATATGCCCTTGTTTTTAGTCGAATACTATCCTTAATTTCTTTACTTAGCCACGGATGGCTGTCTTTTCTTTTACACCCTTTTCTTCTCAGTGGAATATATATTTTTTGGAAGTTGTAAAATAACTCCTTAAATGTACACCACTGATCATGTATCGTCTTACCCTTTAATCTATTTTCCCAATCCACTCTACTCAATTCCGCTCTCATACCTTCATAGTCTCCTTTATTCAAGCTTAGCACGCTTGTTTGAGATCCAACCTTCTCACCCTCTAATTGAATATGGAATTCAACCATGTTATGGTCACTCATTCCAAGGGGATCCTTTACTAGGACATTTTTAATTAATCATGTCTCGTTACACAGGACCAGATCTAAGGTCGGTTCAGTTACATACTGCTCAAGAAACCCATCCCTAATACATTCAATGAACTCATCCTCAAGGCAGCCCTGCCCAATTTGATTTGTCCAATTAATATGATAGTTAAAATCCCCCATAATTATAGATGTTCCCTTATTACAAGCCTCAACTATTTCCTGATTGATACTCCATCCAACAGAGTTGCCACAGTTCGGAGGCCTATAGACTACGCCCACTAGTGTTTTTTTCCCCCTTATTATTCCTTACCTCCACCCAAAACTCTTTCATTGTCCTGATCTTTTGACCCAATATCATTTCTCTGTATTACAGTGATTCCTTCCTTTATTAACATAGCCACCCCACCTCCCCTTCCTTCCTGCCTGTCCTTCCTGATCGTTAAATAACCTGGTATGTTTAATTCCCAGGCATTGTCACCCTGCAGCCATGTTTCTGTAATGGCCACAAGATCATACCCATATGTAGTTATTTGTGCCATTAACTCATCTATTTTGTTACGAATGCTACGTGCATTCAGATAGAGAACTTTCAAAGATGTTTTGTGACACTTAGTTCCTGCTTTTGCCCTTCTTATTACTTTACCTTTTACTCCATACCTTCTGCCCCTTCCTGACATGCTCTGGTTTTTAATTTCCCCACTGCTACCTAAGTCTATGACCTTCTCTGTTGTCATTTGTATTATTTGCTCTCTAGGAACCTCCCCCCGACTAGTTAGTTTAAAGCCCTCTCTACAGCCCTAGTTATATGATCCGCCAGGACTCTAGTCCCAGCATTGGCCAAGTGAAGCCCGTCCCAACGGAACAGCTCCCTCCTGCCCCAGTACTGGTGCCAGTGTCCCAGGAAGCAAAACCCATTTCTCCCACACCAGTCTTTGAGCCACGCATTTAACTCTCTTATTTTATTTGTCCTAGCCAAATTCGCTCGTGACTCAGGTAATGATCCAGAGATTATTACCCTTGTGGTTCTGCTTTTTAATTTGGCCCCTAGCTGCTCAAACTCCCTCAGCAGAACCTCCTTCCTTGTCCTATCTATGTCATTGGTACCAACATGGACCACGACAACTGGATCCTCCCCCTCCAACTCCAAGTTTCTCTCCAGTCCAGAGGAGATGTCCTTAACCCTGGCACCGGGCAGGCAACACAGCCTTCGGGACTCTCACTCTCGGCTGCAGAGAACTCTATCTATCCCCCTAACGATACTATCCCCGACCACTACAACATTTCTTTTAACTCCCCCCACTTGAATGGCACCTCGCTCCACGGTGCTGTGGCCAGGTTGCTCATCCTCCCCGCAGTCCCTGTTCCCATCCTCACAGGGAGTAAGGGCCTCGAACCTGTTGGACAAGTGCAAGGGCTGCGGCTCCTCCAACACTACCTCCTGGATCCCCGTACCTGCCTCACGTCTAGTCACACCATCCTGACCCTGGCCATGGACTACATCTGAATTAATTAATCTAATTGGTGTGACTACCTCCTGATACACAGAGTCCAGGTAACTCTCCCCCTCCCTGATGTGTCTCAGTGTTTGAAGCTCGGTCTCCAGCTCTTCAACCCGGAGCCGGAGTTCCTCGAGCAGCCAACACTTACTGCAAATGTGATCACCGTGAGCATCAATGGTGTCCACCAGCTCCCACATATTGCAGCAGCAACACATCGCCTGATCTCCCATTCTATGTAATTAATTAAATTTATTAATATTATTCTTAAACACCCTCTGCCTCGATTCTAGATGGTGAATATCACACCTTAGAAACTATAAACCAAGGAGATTTAAGCTTAAAAAGGGAGAAATACTTACCAACCAATCACTTACCCGCCTTGTGGTGACGTCACACTTGAATACTTTTTACCTCTCTCCTTCCCTGAGATTGGAGATTGGTACGCCTGCCTGAGCCTCTGGGGCCTCTTGTAGTCGCTCTGCCGCGCTGCTCCACCTCCACCCGCTGCCGATGCCGCACTGGGGCCTACCTGAGCCTCTGGGGCCTCTTGTAGTCGCTCTGCCGCGCTGCTCCGTCTCCACCCGCTGCCGATGCCGCACTGGGGCCTACCTGAGCCTCTGGGGCCTCTTGTAGTTGCTCTGCCGCTCAGCTCCGCCTCCACCCGCTGCCGATGCCGCACTGGGGCCTACCTGAGCCTCTGGGGCCTCTTGTAGTCACTCTGCCGCTCAGCTCCGCCTCCACCCGCTGCCGATGCCGCACTGGGGCCTACCTGAGCCTCTGGGGCCTCTTGTAGTCGCTCTGCCGCTCAGCTCCGCCTCTACCCGCTGCCGATGCCGCACTGGGGCCTACCTGAGCCTCTGGGGCCTCTTGTAGTCGCTCTGCTGCGCTGCTCCGCCTCCACCCGCTGCCGATGCCGCACTGGGGCCTACCTGAGCCTCTGGGGCCTCTTGTAGTCGCTCTGCCGCGCTGCTCCGCCTCCACCCGCTGCCAATGCCGCACTGGGGCCTACCTGAGCCTCTGGGGCCTCTTGTAGTTGCTCTGCCGCTCAGCTCCGCCTCCACCCGCTGCCGATGCCGCTGCCGATGCCGTTCTTTACACTTACTATGTGATGCCAATAGATGACACTCTAATAGACTTCTCTGTGTTAATTCATCACTTAGCTGTCTCAGTTGGCTGTCACAAATCCCTGTCATGCCATGACTCAGTGTTGCCTTAACTTTTCATCACAAATCAATTGCAATGCTTTCTGAGAAAAATGTCTACTGCCATTTTTTCTCAGTAATTACATACGAACAACAATGGTCAGGTAAATACCCTTTGGTCCATCGAGCCTGTACCACCCAATTGCGATACCTTGTGTATCACAATATATGCACACCACCCCACCTGAAACCATGTAATCTCCTGGGAGAGGCAAAAATATTTTTTTTAAACCCAGGACAATTTGGGGAAAAGAACTTGGGAAATTCCTCTCCAAACCATCTAGGTGATCAAAACGAGTCCAGGAGATCACTCTGGCCCTGAATTCCCTGCAGTACCTACCTTCTGTAAGAGGTGATCTCCTCACTAGCCAGAAACAAGTCCAGCTCTCACTTGAAGGAATTCAGCAAATCAGCATCCATCGCACGAGATGGTAGCCTGTTCCACAGGTCCACTATTTTCTGGGAAAAGAACCACATCCTGATATCTAACCTAGATCTGGCCTTATACGACTTCAATTTGTGACCCCTGGTCCTCCCTAATCTATTTAATTGAAACAAATTGGAACACAACCTATTCCCTTCATTGTCTTATAAACCTCAATCAGATCACCTCTAAGTCCATGCTTCTCTAAGGTGTAGAGTCCCAACTCTTTTAGCCTATCTTGAGAACTCAGAGGCTGAAATTTGTAGTGTCCAAGTAAGGTTTTAAATGAGTGAAAACAATCAAAAAGTTACACACTTCAAATAACATGATTACATTTTTCCATTGCATTGTCTGTTGTGTTTTTCAATGCATTTATTGCCCCAAAAGCTTGGTCTTGGAAGTGATATTTTTGCCCAGAGCTGTGATTTTGCCAGCTGAATCAAAAGTCAGAGCACATGGAATGTACCTATTTTCCCAGGATGCATCAGTATTGTTCAGACAGATCAACTGATGGAATGTTTTTCTTTGCCTCCTGTAGTTTTTGCTCAGTTTTTTTTTCAAAATTACTTGAAGAAAAGATGGAGCACAAATCTTAAAAGCTTAATTCATGTAAAGCTTATCGTGTTTTTTAAACAGTGAGGCTGTGCATGCATGTGAGGAGAGAAAATGATAGTGTATTGATTACACACCTGTTGTAGCATTTGTTTTGTGTTTTAGAAACTTCAGAAAGTGTATTAAGCTTAGAGACACTGGGCAGGATTTTCATTGGGCCATGGAGTCAGTATTGGAAGCGTGTGGGGGGTTAAAATCCCAAAATCAAGGGTCCCGACCCCATCCCGCACCCAAACCCACCTCCATGCCAGTTTCAAAGGAGGCGGGTACCCGCCCCGAACTGGAACCCACCTACCCGAGGCGGGAAGGGATTAGTGCCAATTAACTGCCTGTTAACAGGTAGTTAACAGGCAGTTTTTAGCCTAATCCCTATTTTAAAGCTTGAAGTATGGGATTCCCGCGCCTCCAAACCACGCCAAGTTAGAAGAGACGGGCCGTTGGGTTGAAGGACTTGGAAGGGTCGAGATGTCGGTGTTCAGGTGAGTGATGTGTGCATGAGTGCAAAGGTAAGTGTGTTTGGTGTGTCTAAAGTGATTAAAGAAGTTTAAATTACCTTTTCTTACCTTTTCAGCCTTCCTTTCTTTAGGTCCCGGGAGTCCCTCATCTCACCAGCACAGAAAGCAGAATGGCTGCGAACTGTCAAAAGTGACAGCCTTCAGCTTACTGTGCAGGAGAGATTTCTAACTGAGTCTGTGGAGAAGGACTCAGGTTAGAAGTAAGACTGTCAGGCCTCGATTTTAACTGAGCCGTCGAGGCGGGCTTGGACGCGTGCGGGGGGTTAAAATCACAAAAACTGGCGGTCGGGAACCCCCCGCCTGGTTCCCGACTCCGAGCCATTTTTACTCAGGCGTGTCTGATGGTCCTGAATCCGTCCCGCTTCCAACAGGCGGGACTGGTCTTTAAGGCTCTTAATCACCACTAAATGGCCTCTATAATGCCATTTTAACAGTCCTTTGCACTTTTAACCCTTTTCCCACGTAAAACACGCCTGGTGGGAATCACGACTGTGAAACCTGGAGGGAGCACTATTGGCTTGCTGACTATCAGCTGCAGGTCAACCATTAAAGAGGAGATTTGATCAGCCATCATTTGCAGGTGGCAGGATTTTTTGTCTCAGGCTTGGGGCAACTTTTACCAGGCTTAAACACACCTGTGGAAGGTTGGAGCCTCACACACATCTCCAGTGTGAACTCCTGGGAAACCCCTCTCACCACCTTCACTCAGCGCTTCCTCAACGGAGGCATATGCCAGAAGCATGGCAGCCATTTTTTTCCTTCCCTTCTGCGCATGAGAGGAGCTCGAGCACCAGGCACAGCAGCAGCAGAACCAGGAACAACAGCAGCAACAACAACACCAGCAGCAGTAGGAGCAACAGGCTGCTGCTCACCCACCTGAGGCAGCACAGACCAGAAGTGGCCAGTGCATGGAAGCCCGTCGGCGCAGGAGATACCCCCCAAACAGGGTCTACAGACACAGGGTCAGCTACCTCAACATGACTGAGCAGCAGTGCCAAAGGCGGCTCCGACTTTCGCGAGAGGTAGTGACTGACATCTGCGCAATGCCACAGCAAGACCTGCTGCCCAGAGGACCAGGTGCATACTCCTTAACAGTGGCCATCAAAGTCACCACTGCACTCAACTTTTTTGCCAGAGGCTCATTCCAGGGATCATCAGCAGACATCAGCGGCATTTCCCAGGCAGCCGCACACATAAGAACATAAGAACATAAGAAGTAGGAGCAGGAGTAGACCATACGGCCCCTCGGGCCTGCTCCTCCATTCAATAGGATCATGGCTGATCCGAACCTAGACTCACGTCCACTTCCCTGCCCGCTCCCCATAACCCTTAATTCCCTTATCAGCTAGGAAACTGTCTATTTCCTTTTCAAATTTAATTAATGTCGCAGCGTCCACAGCTCTCTGAGGTAGCAAATTCCATGGATTTACTACCCTCTGAGTGAAGAAGTTTCTCCTCATCTCAGTTTTGAAACGGCAGCCCCTTATTCTAAGATTATGCCCCCTAGTTCTAGTCTCACCCATCAGTGGAAACATCCTCCCCGCATCCACCCGATCAAGCCACCTCACAATCTTATATGTTTCGATAAGCTCGCCTCTCATTCTGCTGAATTCTAATGGGTAGAAGCCTAACCTACTCAACCTTTCCTCATAAGTCAACCCCCTCATCTCCAGAATCAACCGAGTGAACTTTCTCTGAACTGCCTCGAGAGCAAGTATATCTTTTCATAAATATGGAAGTCAAGACTTTACGCAGTATTCCAGGTGTGGCCTCACCAGTACCCTGTATAACTGAAGCAAGACTTCCCTGCTTTTATACTCCATCCCCCTTGCAATAAAAGCCAAGACTCCATTGGCCTTCCTGATCACCTGCTGTACCTGCATACTAACCTTCTGTGTTTCATGCACCAGGACCCCCAGATCCCTTTGTACTGTAGCACTTTGCAGTTTCTTTCCATTTAGATAATAACCTGCTCTTTGATTTTTTCTGCCAAAGTGCATAACCTCACACTTTCCAACATTATATTCCATCTGCCAAATTTCTGCCCACTCACTTAGCCTGTCTATGTCCTTTTGCAGGTTTTTTATGTCCTCCTCACTCACTGCTTTCCCTCCCATCTTTGTATCGTCGGCAAACTTGGATACGTTGCACTTGGTCCCCTCCTCTAAATCGTTAATATAGATTGTAAAGATTTGGGGTCCCAGCACTGACCCCTGCGGAACACCACTAGTTACTGATTGCCAACCCGAGAATGAACAATTTATCCCAACTCTCTGTTTTCTGTTAGATAGCCAATCTTCCACCCATGCCAGTATATTACCCCCAATCCCGTGATTTTTTATCTTGTGCAGTAATCTTTTGTGTGGCACTTTGTCAAATGCCTTTTGGAAGTCCAAATACACCACATCCACTGGTTCCCCTTTATCCACCCCGTTTGTTATGTCCTCAAAGAATTCGAGCAAATTTGTCAAACATGACTTCCCCTTCATAAAACCATGCTGACTCTGTCTGATTAAATTATGCTTATCCAAATGTCCTGTTACTGCTTCCTTAAAAATGGACTCCAACATTTTACCAACCACAGATGTTAGGCTAACTGGTCTATAGATTCCAACCTTTTGTCTACCTCCCTTTTTAAATAAGGGCATTACATTAGCAGTTTTCCAATCTGCTGGGACCTTTCCTGAATCCAGGGAGTTTTGGAAAATTACCACCAATGCATCCGCAATCCCTACCGCTACTCCTCTCAAGACCGTAGGATTTAAGCCATCAGGTCCAGGGGATTTATCCGCCTTAAGTCCCATTATCTTACCGAGTACCATCTCCTTAGTGATTTTAATCGTGTTTAGCTCCTCCCCCACTATAGCCCCCTGTTTGTCCAGTGTTGGGATATTTTTAGTGTCCTCTACTGTAAAGACTGATACAAAATATTTGTTCAGCGTATTTGCCATCTCCATGTTCCCTACTACTAATTTCCCGGTCTCGTCCTCTAAGGGACCAACATTCACTTTAGCCACCCTTTTTCTTTTAATATAACTGTAGAAACTTTTGCTATCTGTTTTTATATTTTTTGCTAGTTTACTTTCGTAATCTATCTTCCCTTTCTTAATTAATCTTTTAGTTATTCTTTGCTGGCTTTTAAATGCTTCCCAATCTTCTATCCTCCCACTAGATTTGGCTACTTTATATGCCCTTGTTTTCAGCTGGATACTATCCTTCATTACTTTACTTAGCCACAGATGGCTGTCTTTTCTTTTATGCCCCTTTTTCCTCAGTGGAATATATTTTTCTTGAAAGTTGTGAAATATCTCCTTGAATGTACACCACTGCTCCTGTACCGTCTTACACCTTAATCTATTTTCCCAGTCCACTTTAGTCAACTCTGCTCTCATACCTTCATAGTCTCCTTTATTTAAGCTTAGTACGCTGGTTTGAGATCCAACTCTCTCACCCTGCAACTGAATTTGGAATTCAACCATGTTATGGTCACTCATACCAAGGGGATCCTTTACTAGGACATTTTTTATTAATCCTGTCTCATTACACAGGACCAGATCTAAGATTGCCTGCCCCCTGGTTGGTTCAGTAACATACTGCTCAAGGAACCCATCCCTAATGCACTCTATGAACTCTTCCTCAAGGCTGCCCTACCTAATTTAATTTGTCCAGTCAATATGAAAGTTAAAATCTCCCATGATTATAGCTGTTCCCTTATTACAAGCCCCAACTATTTCCTGATTTATACACTGACCAATAGAGTTGCAACTGTTGGGAGGCCTATAGACTACACCCACTAGTGACTTTTTCCCCTTATTATTCCTTATCTCCACCCAAACTGTTTCACTATCCTGATCCTTTGACCCAATATCATTTCTCACTATTGCAGTGATTCCATCCTTTATTAACATAGCCACCCCACCTCCCCTTCCTTCCTATCTGTCCTTCCTAATAGTCAAATACCCCTGGATGTTTAGTTCCCAGTCATGGTCACCTCACAGCCATGTTTCTGCAATGGCCACCAGATCATACCCATGTGTAGTTATTTGTACCGTCAACTCGTCTATTTTGTTACGAATGCTGCGTGCATTCAGATAAAGAACTTTTAAATATGTTTTGTGACAATTTATTCCTGCTTTTACCCCCTTTACTACTTTACCTTTATCTTGATATATTCTGTCCCTTCCTGACACGCTCTGGTTATTAATTTCCCCACTGCTATTTTGCTCCATTGCCTTCTCCGCTGACATTTTTATTTTTCGCTCTCTTGAAACCTCCCCCCCACTAATTAGTTTAAAGCCCTCTCGCATCACGCAGGTAACCAATGCCCTCTTTGCCCTCGCGCACAATCACATCCATTTCACCAAGGATCGCGCAAATGTGATGGTGCGAGCGGTTGGATTAGCTCATCTGGCAGACTTTCCAAGGGTGCAGGGCATCGTTAACTGCACACATGTGGCCCTTAGGGTACCCCATCGCAATCCAGGTATTTTTGTCAACCGCAAGGGCTTCCACTCCCTTAACGTTCAGCTGGTGTGCGATCACAAGGAGGAGATTTTGCATGTTTGTGCCATGTACCCTGGCAGTTGCCATGACTCCTTCATACTGCACCAGTCTAGTGTGCCTCTGCTATTCAGGCCACCAGACCAACTTCACAGATGGCTTCTTGGAGACAAGGGCTATCCCCTGAGGACTTGGCTAATGATGCCGTTGTGGAGGCCAGCCAACGAAGCTGAGGAGTGCTACAACTCCAGCCACATTTCCACCAGATCCATTATCGAGCAAACCATCGGTTTGCTGAAGATGCACTTCAGATGCCTGGATATCAGGTGGAGCCCTACAGTACTCACCAGCCAGGGCCTCCAGAATTGTCGTGGTTTGCTGTGCACTCCACAACATGGCACAGCGTCGTGGCTTGCAGATTCCTGAGGACGATGATGATGATGATGATGATGATGATGATGATGATGATGGAGGTGGAGGAGGAGCAGGAGGGCGAAAACGGCCATCCTGTAGAGGACCAACAACCAGCGCAGCATTACGCCAGAACATTGCTACCCGGGATGCAAGGAACACACTCATCCTGGCTTGATTGCTTAGCCTAGCCAATCAAGCACTTTTGCCTCGCAGCTTCTTACCTGAGCATCGACAATGGCCAAGAACCAGCAGATTCCTAGCACTCTGACCATGATACTGACAATTGCAAGTAATCCTAAGCCTCAATGTGAAAATCCCATTTGCGAAATGACACACGCCACAAATACAGCAGTAGCCATCAGACTTTTTATTGACAGAATTCATCTGATGGCTTTTTTTAACAGTACATAAAATTTCACCCAAATGACTACTCTTGTGACTATTTGTGCTTTATTTTCCTCTCACGCATGCTCCTATGTTGTGGTTCCCCTGTGGCTTCAGCAGATGTGGAGGCCCCTTGCTCACTTTTCTGCTGCTCCTGTCTCGACACCTTTGGCGGGCATCCACTGGGGTGGCGAGCCTGTGAGGGCTTGTCAACAGTCTGCTGCTCCTGCGGCTGTGCAGGGGTTGAGACGTCTATCTCAGTTGGGTGTGGACTCCGGTGGGGCTCTGACCAAGGGCTCTGCAGTGGCATGGAAGTGTGAGCGCCTGGAGAGAAACCCGCACTTCCTTGAGGTCTGCCACCAACCTCCCTCTCATGGGTCAGCTCCCCCTCCGCGCCTGCAAGTGGCTGGAGAGCACCTTGCTGCATATCAGGGGGGCCATGGGGACCCGTATCTGCAATGGCAGTCCTACTCAGAAGGACTTCCCTGAAGGTCTGGTTTCTATGTTCAGTAGATGCCCATCGCTCCTCAAGAGATGTCATTCTATAACACTCACCATGTTTTCCATACCCTGGCGACTAACCTCCTCCATGACCGTAGCCCTCCTCTCCTCTACCATAGCCAGCCTTACCATGGAGGCAGCAATCATTTCCACGTAGGTAGCCATCCTTTCCGTGTTGATGCGTTCATGCGCCAATGACTCCACAAAGGCTCTGCTCATGTTCGCTATGGACTCCTCCATTTGCTCCACACTCGCAGCAACTGTAGAGACAAAACCTGCCAGAGACTCCTGCATCTGTGCATTGAGTTCCATCACCTCTGATCTTATGGATGGACCCAGAGGCAGAGGGTCGACATGCAGCTGAGCCGAGCTGGCAGAATCCTGCACCCTCCAACGAGGACTCTCCACTGCTGTCCCTGTCTCCGCAATCTGCTGATGCTTACTTGTGAGCTGTGATATACCAGGTGACAACACTACTCTATGTCCCGAAGGTCCCACCGAGGTGTGAGTGTCTGCGCTGGTGCTGGGTGCGCTTATTTCTGCTGACACTGCGCCCTCAGAGGTTGCAGATTTCTCTGAGGAGTCTGGAAGCTCAGGCTCTTCCTCCTGGACAGTGGGGATGGGGGATCTCAATGGTCCTGTGGGGGAGTAAAGGAAAGAGTTAGAGATGTGAGGTCAAGGTTACATGCACATTGCATATTGCAGATGATCATAAGTCCATCTGTTAGAGCTTCAGAATCATTATCAGCGACTCATGCAATGTCAATGAGAGAGATGGAAAACTATTCTGTCACCAGCTTGCTGTGATGCACCCGTCTTTCCGTCCCCAATGTGCGCATCTTTTTCAACCCCGACAATTTCCAGCACGGCTTCCTCCCAGGGGGTGAGCTGGGCTAATGATGGTGGGCCTCCTCCTGTCCTGGCTCTTTCCCTTTTATTGTGAGCTCTCTTTTCCTGCAATGAGGGAGACAAGTGGAGTTTGAGTGAGAATGAAGGAGTGAGTGTCGAGATTGCATAGCATAGATACTTAGAAGGAGACAAAGATGGAGTGAGGTTGCAAGACCAAGGGCCCTCCCTGTGTGCTATCAGTTGTGTTCAAAGCATCAGAGTGATAGGGAGTGTGAGGGCTGCATGGTGGAATAGTTATGTGAATGTGAACATAGAGAGAGAGGGAATGGGTAAGGGTGCATGGATGTGAGTGTCAAGTGGGATGTGGAGGAAGAGATTGCTAAAGCTTTGTGCTGGTGAGGAAAGGCAATGGGGGTCAGATTGAGGGTGATGGGAACTTCATACTTACTTTTCCAGTGCATTGAAGGTCATGGAATCTTTTCCTGCACTGCATCCAGGTGCGCCGTGTGAGCCCCAAGGAGTTGACCTCCCCAGCCACCTGTATCCACACAGCCTTGGTCTGACTGGAAGGCCTCTTCCTCCCTGATGAAGGGAACAGGACCTCCCTGTGGGCCCTAGCCCCATCCACCAATGCCTGTAGTGCTGTCTCGTCAAACTTAGGAGCTGCTCTTGGCCTCCCGCTGGCCATTGTTCCTGCAGGTTCTTGTGCCTTCAAATGGAGAAAGCTTGGCAGTCTGCAGAAGCAAGGCTTGCTGTGGACCTTAAATGCAGCAGCAATGATGACATCATCGGAGGGGACTTTCAGTCATGAGAAACCCATTTGCAAAGGCTTCGCACACATTGGAAATCAATTGGCCAATTGAGTTAAAATTGCATCAATCTCCCACATCCATTTAGATTCGTGTGGGAAACACAAAATTCGGGGAACACGCCAATAGCCCGCAGCTGAGTTCAAATCGAGGCCTCAGTGTTTGACAGCTTCAAACAGCTTTCAAACGCTGATATTTCATCTATCAAAACTTCTTGACAGATGAAATTTCAGTCTGTGACGTCACCTGTTGCCGGGTGGCCCTTAATTGGCCTGCTGAGCCCGCCCAGCGGCCTCAACAAGGTCAATCAAGTTAAAATCGCATGGATTGGCTGCATCTCGATGGAGGCGGGACTACAACCCCGAAAGTTGTAGTCCTGCCTCCAACCTGACTCCTGAATGAAAATCCTGCCCACTGTCTTTTCTTTCAAAAATGTGTTTATTTTCCAAAAAACAGCTGAATTGTGAAGACAACAGAAAGCTTCTAATTATTTAACTTGTATTTTGCTAACAAAATGTAAATCTATTTGTGATAGAGATTCTAATTGCTAACACAATGAGAGATAAAAACAGGGAGGCACACAGGCAGATACAGAGAGCAGGCAAAGTGTGCTTCCTATTCTAATTTAAAGCACAAGTAAGTTGAATGTTCGAAAGGAAAGCATTTTTGAGGAAAACATAGGAGGGGAACAAATTGAGGGTGAGGGGGCCTTGCACCATCTAGCCTTGGGGAAGTGAGTGGAAGTGAAGGAGTAGATGGAGGGTTAAGGGTGAGGTGAGTGACAATGGAACAAAGAGAAGGAAGGAAACCGGGAAGAGTTAGGGTAGTGATGGTAGTAAGGGTAGTAATGGGAGTGATAGTTTGGGTGGATGGGGGAGGAGCTAGTTTGAAAGTAAAGGGATGGAGATATGATGGAATAAAGGATTGGGAAAAGCATGACTGATGAGGGCAGAGGGTGGGAAGGAGTCACAAGGAGCTACATTTTCCCTCAGAGACCCCACCAATAATGTGGTCTGTAGCTAGTGGTATATCCTTTCCCCACCATACCTTGTCACCTCCCACCCAAAATGAAGCAAGAGAAAAAACATAGAACAAGAGATGTAGAAGAGAACAAAGAGGTAAGGAAAAGGAAATTTAATGAAAGAGAAGCAGAGTGAATAGGGACATACAGAAGCAGGAGAGACAGAAAAACAGCAACATGAAGACAATAAAGACAAGTAAGAATGAGATATGGTCCAATTCACCATATGCAGTGCTACAGGTGACCCACTAGTACACAAACGAATTATACTATACACGATTTTACAATTTTTTACACAAAAGTATATTTTTAAGCTCTACTTCATTGTTAAAGCTACCTCTAAGAAGATTATTTTTCTCTTCTATACCAACACTTCTTTCCCCTCTGTGCATTAGGTGTAGTGAATTTGTAAACATGCTCTTTATAAATCTGTTCATGGTTTAAGTACATCTAGTGCACAGAGGAAATCTTCCCTAATGATTCTTTACTCTTTATAAACCCCAGGTCAATCCAAAAATTATACACAGGGAATTTCCTCAGGTCTTATGTATAAAATTCTTTGAAGGTTTGACAGGAGAGATTTTAAGAAACTCTTTCCCCTGACTGGAGAGTCTAGAATTAGGGTTCAAAGTATCAGGATAAGGGGTCGGCCATTTAGGACTGAGATGAGGAGACATTTTTTCACTCAGAGGGCTGTGAATCTTTGGAATTCTCTACCTCAGAGGGCTGTGGATGCTGAGTCATTGAGTGCATTCAAGGCTGAGATAGATAGATTTGTAGACACTAAGGGAATCAAGGGATATGGCATAGGGTGGGAATGTGGAGTTGAGGTAGATCAGCCATGATCTTATTGGAAGGTGGAGCAGACTTGAGGGCCCATAAGACCTACTGCTGCTCTTATTTCTTATGTTCTTATGTTCTTCTACCACTCTGCTTTCATAACTTTAGCACAAACCCTGTTTTCACATGTAGATGGGTCTTCACTGATCTTCCACCTCCCATTATAACTTATTCTTTCCCAGGTCCTCAAAATTGTAGAATCTCTCACCTCCCTCAGTCCTACAATTTTCAGGCATTTAAGCCCCAAGTATAGTGTCACCTTACCCTGTCTTCTGTTCTACAACTTCACTTTTCATCTTGGTTTCTCAATTAAAAGAACTCAACCAAGAAATGCCCATATTCTCAGACACGAGAAAACACGATACTAAAACTATTAACAGATCTGCATATGTTAAGGTAGGACTGAAAGAGTTATGTATGTTTCTCTGCATTACAACAGTGATTACATTTCAAAAGTACTTCATTGGTTGTGAAGTGCTTTGGGACATTTTGAGGTTGTGAAAGGGGCTATATAAATGCAAATTCTTTCTTTCTTTCTAAGGAAGTATGCATCTAAACTGCCAGCATTTTTTAGCACTTGCATACAAAATAATTCTTGAAGATATTTACAGTTACAGGACCAGCTGGCACTAGGCAGCTATTGTATTAAATCAGTGCAGTTTGGAACATAGCTAAAGTCACCTCAAAGTGACAAGTAGAAAGAGTTCTATCAAAAGTGGGAATGTTTAAAAATTGCAATGAGGCAATTGCATTATCATGAAAAGCTGCCAGAAACCTCTCCACAGCAATCATTGGCAATCTCAAAAATAGTTTCTAGAGGGCATCAGTACACATCAAAAAAACACCCAGAATTCGACACAATTGTCAATAAATCAGTAATCACAATCAGAAAGGGCATGAGGATGGTTGTGTAGAAAATCCTAATAATATTGCTATGGTAGGGGTACTGTTCTCAAACCTGGATTAAGGTACATTGCTGGGGACGTGCAGTGGGAGCACTATACATTTCTATCAGTGCAATGCTTGATCTAGGACTATTTCATGCTGAGTAGCTGGCCAGCACTGACATTTATCACCTTCATGAGGACAAAAAAGGTAAAGAAAATAAAGTATTGCTAAGAACTAGAGGAGTATTCTGATGAAGGGCCGGACTCAAAACATTAACCTGTCTCTTTCTCTTTTGGGCAACCTCGTTGTACATTTTCAAAATTTTCTATTTTTATTTCCTACAGCAGCACATAAGTTTCCATCCATGCCACTTCTCCCAAAATCGTTAGCATTTAAACAGAGACCACCACCACCAAGATTATATAAACTAGGCTGATGCTGACATTTACAGCAGGATTAGCCCCCTTCTTAGCAGTTGGATGTGAATTGCACACCAACATTATTCCACTTGGAATTTTGCCCAAGCTGAATACCTAGGCCTGAGTGTCAGCAGCAGGTTATTTAACATTGAGAGAATTTTAGTTGAGCTAGATTTTGTCCTCACCCAATGTCCATACTTTGGCACTTTCCACCAGAGATTACTGGATAGCAATCAAGAGTAGGAGTCATGACAGGTTTGCTCCTCCCCAGCTCACGGTCAATTGTAGTGCAGCAATTTTTTCCCTTCAATTATACCCCTCTTCCTCTCAAAGCATTGACTCATGCTGGGGGGTCAGTTCCATGGATGATCACTCTTCACGTGTAAGCATAGACACTGAGTATTGTCAGGCCATTCAAACATGTGTGAGCAGTACGCCTGAGCAAAATGCAATGCTCACCCAATATTCAACTGAGGCCTTAGCAGCAGGAGTAATGGCATAAGAGCATAAGAACATAACCAATAGGAGCAGGAGTAGGCCATTTGGCCCTTCGAATCTGCTCTGCCATTCAATAAAATCATGGCTGATCTTGATTCCCTTAATATTTGAAAATCTATCAATCTCTGTCTTGAATATACTCAACGACTGAGCCTCCACAGCCCTCTGAGGTAGAGAATTCCAAAGATTCACCACCCTCTGAGTGAAGGAATTTCTCCTCATCTCAGTCCTAAATGGCCGACCCTTATTCTGAGACTGTGACCCCTGGTTCTAGACTCCCCAGCCAGGGGAAACAGCCTCTCGGCATCTACCCTGTCAAGCCCTGTAAGAATTTTGTATGTTTCTATGAGATCACCTCTCATTCTTCTAAACTCCAGAGAATATAGGCCTAGTCTACTCAATCTCTCCTCATAGGACAATCCCCCAATCCCAGGAATCAGTCTGGTGAACCTTCGTTCCACTCCCTCCATGGCAAGTATATCCTTCCTTAGGTAAGGAGACCAAAACTGTACACAATACTCCAGGTGTGGTCTCATCAGGGCCCTATATAAAATTGCAATAAGACGTCTTTACTCTTATACTCAAATCCTTTTGTAATATGGGCCAACATACCATTTGCTTTCCTAAGTGCTTGCTGTACCTGCATGTTAACTTTCAGTGATTTGTGTACAAGGACACCCAGGTCCCTCTGAACACCAACATTTCCCAATCTCTCACCATTTAAAAAATACTCTGCTTTTCTATTTTTCCTACTGAGGTGGATAACTTCACATTGGAGAAACACTGTATTCCATTTGCCATGTTCTTGCCCATTCACTTAGCCTGTCTATATCCCCTTGAAGCCTCCTTGCATCCTCCTCACAACTTATATTCCCACCCAGCTTTGTATCATCAGCAAACTTGGATATATTACATTTGGTCCCCTCATCCAAATCATTGATGTAGATTGTGAATAGCTGAGGCCCAAGCACTGATCCTTGCGGTACCCCACTAGTTACAGCCTGCCAACCTGAAAATGACCCGTTTATTCCTACTCACTTGTTTTCTGTCCATTAACCAATCCTCAATCCATGCTAGTATATTACCCCCAATCCCATGAGCCCTAATTTTGTTTAATAACCTCTTGTATGGCACCTTATCGAATGCCTTCTGAAAATCCAAATACACCACATCCACTGGTTTCCCCTTATCTATTCCGCTAGTTACAACCTCAAAGAACTCTAACAGATTTGTCAAACACGATTTCCCTTTCATAAATCCATGTTGACTCTGCCCAATTCTATTATTATTTTCTAATTGCCCTGTTACCACATCCTTAATAATAGATTCTAGCATTTTCCCTACTACTGATGTCAGGCTAACTGATCTGTAGTTCCCTGTTCTCTCCCTCCTTTCTTAAATAGTGAGGTTACATTTGCTACCTTCCAATCCGCAAGAACCGTTCTAGAATCTATGGAATTTTGGAAAATGACAACCATTTCCACTATCTCTATAGCCACCTCTTTCAAAACCCTAGGATGTAGGCCATCAGGTCCAGGGGATTTATCAGCTTTCAGTCCCATTAATTTCTCCAGTACTACTTTTTTACCAATACTAATTTCTTTCAGTTCCTCATTCTCGCTAGACCCTTGGTTCTCCACTATTTCTGGGAAGTTTTCTGCATATTCTTCCATGAAGACAGACACAAAGAGCTCGATTTTCATTTCCGAGGCAGGTTGGAGTCGGGTTGCGTGGTGGGCAGGTTCCAGAGCCGCTTCTGGCGGGATCAGCTGCTAATGCTAATTTAATCAGCTTGTTGTTTTCAATGAGGCGGGCTGGCCGGTCCAATGAGTGTGATCGGGTCAGCTGGCTGCCTCTGATGATGTCATCATAGCAGTTGGTTTTAAAGCTGCCATTCAGCCTAAGCCTTTCTCTTCTGCATTCTGATACTCAGTGATATTGCTCCAACCACAATGACTTCTTCCAGAGGCAAGGCAGCTCCTCGATTTAATGATGACTCCCTCCATGCTCTTGTGTATGCTGTCAGAGGGTGCAGGGAAATTCTCTTCCCTCCTGATGGCCGGAGGAAGCCTCCTCAGCAGACCAAGGCAGCCTGGCTGCGCATTGCTGAGGAGGTCAACGCAAGTTCCATTTATTCACGCTCATGGATCCAGTGCCGAAAAGAGTTTAATGATCTTGTGCGAACATCAAAAGTGAGTATCCCATCACACTTACCTTCAATCTGCTTCCCTTCTCTTCTCATCACCAGCACTCTGCGTTGTAAGCCTCCTCCTCTACATACCACCTTACCCTTACTTCCCTTGCACCCTTACCTATCCATCTCTGTCTCTGCACTGAATCATTTCAGCATCCTGCCTATGCACCCCTTAGACTCGCTCTCACTGTCATGCAGTGACAACAACTTACAACGCACAGGGAGCTAGCTTCCTCTTGGCACCTTACCCCATCCTCGTCTCCCTCAAAGGTTCTATGGTAGGGATTATTCACACTCACTCCATCACTGTGGCTGAAACACCACTTGTGTCCCTCCTTGCAGGAAAAGATAGCCCACAATAAGAGGGAGAGAGCACTGACTGGAGGAGGTACATCAACCCTACCAATGTTGACAAGTGCTGAGGAGGCTGCACACGAGATTGTTGGAGGTTGCAAGGACCTGGAAGTGGAGAGACGGGCACACTTGAGGAAGCTGGTGACATAATAGAGTTTCATCCCTCTCATTGACATTTAGTGATTGACTGCAATGGCATATGATGTTCATAGAGAATCAATTTGTATCATGTGCACAAAAGGCTGTGTCTGCTACATCAATATCAGATGTCTAAATCATGCCTGTACTCTCCCACAGGACCATCGAGCACCCCCCTCCCCATGATCCAGGACGAAGAGCCGGAAAACTCCTCAGAGGAACCCGAAGCCTCTGAGGGAGCAGCATCACCAGGACTCAGCGCACCCAGCACCAGCGCAGCAATGCACACCTCGGTGGGGCCCTTGCGAGTTAGAGTAGTGTTGCCACCTGATCTATCACAGTGCACAAGTGAGCATCAGCAGATGGTGGAGACAGTGACAGCAGTGGAGAGTCCTCGGTGGAGGTAGCAGCAATTTCCTAACTCTGCTGAGCTGCATGTAGATGCTGTGCCTCTGGGGCCATCCAGAAAAAGAGCATCACGGGAAATACAGGAACAAGTGCAGGAGTCTCTGGAAGGGTTTGCCTCCAGGGCTAATGCGAGTGTGGATATAATGGAAGAGTCCATCTGTAACATCAGCACTGCCGTGGTGGAGGTAATGGCACATGGCACACCACCATGGATAGGGTGGCAACCTCCGTGGATAGGATGTCAACCGCCATGGAGGAAATAAGTCGCCAGAGTCAGGAAAACATGGTGACTGTTCAAAATAGATTGTCATCTCTGGAGGAGAGATGGGCAGCTATTGAGCAGAGAGACCAGAGCTTCATGGACATCCTTTTGATGAGGACTGCCAGTGCAGATACGGGTCCTCATGGCCCCCCTGATGTGTAGCAAGGTGTTCTCCGGCCACTTGCCAGCACTGAGGTGCAGCTGACCCATGAGAGGGATGTTGTTGGCAGGACAGAAGGAAGCATGGGCTTTTCTCAAAGCGCTCACACGACCATACCACTGCGGAGCCCTTGGTCAGAGACCCACTTTGCAGAGACAACTGAGATGGCCATTTCAGCCCCCGCACCGCTGCAGGAAGAGCAGACTGCTGAAGAGCCCTCCCAGGCTCCCAAACCCAGGGGACGCCCGCCAAAGGCGTGTAAGCAGGCGCAGTATCCTAGTCAGCAAGGTGCCTCTACATCTGCTGAAGCCACAGGGGTAGCACCACGTAGAAGCACGCGTAAGAGAAAGATTAAGCACATAGGCCTAGAAATTGGGTATAGCCCCGCTTGGGGCGTTAGAATTGGTGGAGCGCAAATTTTATAGCCAGACGTAACTTATCGACACCTCGTGCGATATTGGGTTGCAGCGCCCCAAAGGTGATTGAGGCGCGAGTTCAGGCGTTACACGGGGCACCTAAGGCACGAACATGCCGGCGCAACCCAATATCGGGGTGTCCAGCCGCAGCGCAGGTGCTCTCAATTACCCATGACCACGAGACTTCCAGGCGCCAGCCAGCTCTTAAAGGGGTGGGTCAGGCAGCTCCAGCATCCACAGTCTGCACCTTGTGGGCCTGCAAATCGGCGCAGGCCCTTCTCTGGCGCAAAAAACTTGGAGCATATGGAAAGGGTGAGGCAGAGAGCAGAGCGCTTCACCAATGAGTCTCTGGTGGAATTGGTGGCCGCAGTGGAGCGCCGGCAAGATGTCCTCTACCCCGACAATGGCAGGAGGCCTAATCATAAGGACTACCGATGAGCTTGGTGGGATGTTTCTCAGAGGGTCAACTCCAGCAGTATGGTGACCAGGAGCCCTGTGCAGTGCAGGAAGAAATTCAACGACCTCACTCAGGTCGTGAGGGTGAGTGGAGTTAATGTAAACTTATGCATCCCTCCATTAGCACCTGACTTTATGGCTACAGGGTGCGCTATCCCCCTCTGGCCATCTGTCAGCAAGCACCCATGGCCCTTTCTGGTCACACACATGCACATTTGACTCAGGGCATCATGTAAGGGCTGTTCCACCATGGGGGCATGAGATCATAATTCAGGGCATCATGTAACATCACTTCCCGTCCTTTGCCCTGCAGGCCAAGCTGGCGAGAAACCGCAAGGTGCAGCTTCGCACCGGAGGAGGCCGTCCTCAACTGGAGCCTCTGACGGATCTCGAGGAGAGAGTCCACCAGATTGTGGGAGGACACCTGAGTGGCCCTGTCACCACTGCAGCTGCCGACCCCATTGTCCACAGCGATGGTAAGGTTCTCTACTATTAGAGCTGTCATCTTCCAGTTGTTTCCCCCGCCAGCATGCTTTCTCAATGTGGAGCCATGTCATAGCATTGCCGCACTGTTGCATCCCTTGCTGCCAAACTGTCCTTTTGCTAAAGCCACTCTTCAGCCTCCCTGCTTTCAGATGCTGCATCACCAGCTCGGGAGCCGGCCCCTCAAGCTGCCAGTGCCAGTGCCTCCGGAGGCGACGACCAGGAGGAAGCCGGACCATCCATGCCAGCCTCAGGGGAGCCACCGCATCTGGAGACTGGGGATAGTAGTTTCCTTGAGGGGATGGGGGGGTGAGCTCTGATGAGGAGCCAGTTGCAGGAACCAGTGGCCAGCAGCAACGCGCGGGGGTTAGGGACGCTCGGGGGCCGTCTCCCCGGAGGGCGAGGCAGGCCACCATGACTGCTGCACAGAGTGCAGAGGAGGTGCGTAGCCTTGCCGAGATGAGTGCCCAGGCTCGGCTCAGGCACACTGAGCTGATGGCTGCATTGGGGAGGATGCCTGAGTCGATCGGCACACTGGCAAAGAGTGTACTGGACTTTGGGGCAGCAATGGAAAGGACTGTCCAGGGCTTCGGCCCAGCAATGGAAAGGTCTGTCCAGGGCTTCGGCCCAGCAATGGAAAGGTCTGTCCAGGGCTTGTCTGAGGCAGTGGAAAGGTCTGTCCAGGGCTTGTCCGAGGCAGTGGAAAGGTCTGTCCAGGCCTTGCCCGAGGCAGTGGAAAGGTCTGTCCAGGCCTTGTCCGAGGCAGTGGAAAGGACTGTTCTGGCCTTGTCCGAAGCAGTGGAAAGGACTGTCCATGGCTTTTCTGAAGCACTGGCACCTGCCACGCAGGTCCTCACTGCTGCCACGCAGTCACTTGCTGGCCTCGTCCACACGCAAATTGAGGCCACACGAACACTCTCTGCTGCCACCCTAGCTGCATCAGGCAGGATCACCCAAGGCCCTTGCAGCACCACAGCAGGCCATGAATCTGTGGAGCAGTCGATTGTGGCGTATGGTCCTGTGCGGCCCTGTCAGAGTGCTAGTGTTTCGGCTGACCACGGTGCAGCTGTCCTCTCTCTGCATGTGAGCAGTCCTGATGCCACCGCTGGCACATCAGCAGAGCAGCTGCCACCACCTGCGCGGCAGACTGCTAGCAGACATGCCCAGTTGGAGCAGCCTGCTTGCGGGACCTCCAAGCCCAGAGGTCGTCCAGGCCGTCCCTCAGGGGCTTCAGCGCTTCCAGACACTCAGCAGGCGTCCCCCAGCCTTGACGCAGCCACTGGGGTCCAATTACGGAGGAGCTGCAGGGAGGGAAGGGGCCGACCTCGTAAGAGGAGTCGGTCTCCATCAAGGGGTCACCAGTAGAGGGAGGTGCTAAGACGTCTCTTTTTCCGGATTTAAGGTCGTCCACACCTGCTGTGTTTGTTTGTTATGGTTTGGTTAGTTTCGCCGGGTTGCCAGACAGTTATCTGTTAGTTTGTTAGTTATGATTTCTGTTACCATGACGTTGTCATGCTGGAAGGAAGCACTTGTTTTAAAATAAGGAAAACTTTTTATTTACAATCGAACTGTACACTATTTACAATCATCGAGGCCTTCATAGGCTTACAGCGAACCGGAGGGCACTGTTCGAATCACAGCCACCATTCCGTCCAAAGGGCCTAGAACCGAGCCCTTATGAGCCTCTGACGAACGGCCCTTCCAGTTTCTGGAGCCCTCCCATCTTCCTCCTCCTCCTCCTCCTAATCCTCCTCACCCGCATGCTCCTCCTCCTCCTCCTCCTCGTCCGCCTGCTCTGCTGGACCTTGAGGGTCGGCTGGCATTGGCTGGGTGCGTCGAATGGCCAGGTTGTGGAGCATGCAGCAGACAACAACGATGCGCGCCACATGCTCCGGCGAGTACTGTAGGGTGCCCCCCCGAATGGTCTAGACAACGGAAACGCTGCTTCAGCACATCAATTGTGTGCTCCACAATGTTCCTGGTGGCCTGATGGCTGTTGTTGTAATGCTCTTCTGCCGGGGTGCTGGGCAAACGGAGCGGGGTCATGAGCCATGGGCAGAGAGGATAGCCCTTGTCGCCCAGAAGCCAGGCTCGTGGGTGAGCCGGGGCCTCAAAAAGGTCAGCCACTGAGGTCTGCCGCAGGATGAATGCATCATGGCTGCTGCCAGGGAATTGTGCGTTCACTGCCATGATCATCTGCCGGTGATCACAGACCAGCTGCACATTAAGGGAGTGGAACCCCTTTCGGTTACGGAACTCCTCCGGATTCTGTAATGGCGCCCGCAAAGCCATGTGTGTGCAATCAATGGCCCCCTGCACCATGGGGAAGTCCGCAATAGCTGCGAAGCCCTGTGCGCGCTCCCCCTGCTTCTCCAGGGTCACAGGGAAGGTGATTAATTCGCACCTCCTTTTGTAGAGGGCAGCTGTCACTTGCCGGATGCAGCAATGCACAGCAAATTGAGAGATTGTTGAGATACCGCGGCAAACGTGGGAGTCAAGACCAGAGTTGATGGAACACAACTGCTTTAATTCACATCATGGCAAAGAGAGAGCTTGAAAAGCCCGCGCAACCACTTAAATACTCCCCAGACAGGAAGTGCTCCCGGCAGCCTGTCCCTGCGGGAAACAAGTTGCCGGAGGAAAGGGTCCCCGGCTGGGGGCGGCTGCTGCCGGCAGTGCGCCTGCGTAAACTGTCCGTGCTGCCGTGAGCGGATTATGTCCAATGGTGGCGTGTAGCCACAGAGCTCCCCCCAGAATCCGCTTAGGAGGAGTGGATGAGTCGTGACAGTGGTCTAATGGTTCTGCCGGAGCGGCTCTGAGTGGCCGCCGGTCTAGTTGGTGGGACCGGGCGGTTCGCCGCCGGCTGTGCTGGCTTGCTGGCGGGACGGCCTCTAGTTGGAGGTCGGGCCACGGGGACCTGTTCCCCTGGTTCTGTGTGTGCTGGTTTGAGTCGGTCGATGGAGATTTTTTTGACCCTGTCGCCGAGTCGCAGCTTGAAGACCTTGTCCCCGGTTTGTAGTACCTCATACGGTCCGTCGTACGGGGGTCGCAGGGGTCCGCGGTGCGCGTCGTGTCGCACGAAGACGAAGCGTGCCTGCTGTAAGTTTGGCGGGACGTGAGGTGCGAGTTCGCCGTGTCGGTTGACCAGAAGTGGGGCGAACTGTTGAGCGGAAGAGAAAGAGTTGAGCCGCTGCTGTTCGGCCGACCAAGGCGTGGTAGCCTCCGGGAAGAATTTGCCTGGTATGCGCAGCGGTTGTCCGTAGACTAACTCCGCTGCTGAGGACTGGAGGTCTTCCTTGACCGCGGTGCGTAGGCCTAGTAGCACCCACGGTAGGCGGTCAGTCCAGGTACTGTCCTGCAGGCTGGCGTGGAGTGAGGCCTTGAGTGACCTGTGGAAGTGTTCACACAGCCCGTTGGCCTGCGGGTGGTACGCCGTGGTTCGGTGGAGCGTCACCCCGAGGTTGCGTGCTGTGGCCGTCCAGAGTTCGGAGGTGAACTGGGCGCCTTTGTCGGAGGTTATGTCGGCCGGTACGCTGAACCTCGCGACCCAGGTGTTAACGAACGCCCTGGCGATGTCGGCTGTGGTGGTGGAGGTCAGCGGCACTGCCTCAGGCTAGCGTGTGTAGCGGTCGACCATCGTGAGGAGATAAGTTTGGCCTTGCGATGGCGGCAGAGGACCGACGATGTCGACGTGTACGTGGTCGAAGCGACGGCTGGGTACCTCGAAGTCTCCCAGGGGTGCTTTTGTGTGGAGCTGTACCTTAGCCCGTTGGCAGGCGAGGCAGGAGGTGGCCCAAGTCCGAACATCTTTGCTGAGGCCGCGCCAGACGAAGCGCTGGGAGAGGAGTTTGACGGACGCGCGGGAACCCGGATGGGAGAGCCCGTGGAGCGCGTCGAAGATGCGGCGGCGCCAGGTTGCAGGGACGACCGGCCTGGGTTGGCCGAGTGAGACGTCGCAAGTGACTGCCGTGGCTTCGGGCCCGTGCGTGACCTTGGCTAGGCGTAGCCCTGGCAGGCTGGTAGCCGCCGAGAGGAGGTCTGGGTCCGTGAGCTGGGCCGCTGCTAGTTGCGCGTAGTCGACCGCTAGGTGATTCGCGCAGATGGCGGGACGGGAAAGGCAGTCGGCGACAACGTTGTCTCTACCAAAGACGTGCTGGATGTCCGTGGTAAACTCGGACACGGCCGCGAGCTGGCGTTGCTGCCTAGCGGACCAGGGTTCGGTGTTCTTGGCCATCGCGTATGTGAGCAGCTTGTGGTCCACGTACGCGGTAAAGGGGCGGCCCTCCAGGAGGAACCTGAAATGGCGGACCGACAGGTGGAGCGCAAGGAGCTCGCGGTTGAAAGTAGAGTATTTGACCTCCGGGGGGCGCAGTTGGCGGCTGTAGAAGGCAAGTGGCTGCCACGCGCCATTGACCCACTGCTCGAACACGGCTCCGACCGCATGGTCGGAGGCGTCGGTGGTGAGCGCGACCCGGGCATCGGCCCTCGGGTGCGCGAGCAGGGCGGCGTCGGCGAGCGCATTTTTGGTGGCGTCGAAGGCGGCTGACGTGTCAGCGTTCCAGGCTACTGCCATCTTGCCGGATTTACCTCGGAGGGAGTCGTATAGGGGCTTCATGAGGGCTGCAGCTCTGGGGATGAACCTGTTGTAGAAGTTCACCATCCCGAGGAACTCCTGGAGGCCCTTGATGGTTTTGGGGCGGGAGAATTGCTGGACGGCCTGCACCTTGTTGGGCAGGGGGATGGCCCCAGCAGGGGTGATGTGGTGGCCGAGAAAATCGATCTCGGCTAGGCCGATTTGGCACTTCGCCGGGCTGAGGATGAGCCCGTGTTGGGCTAGGCGCCCGAACAGGATGCGAAGGTGTTCGAGGTGTTCCTGTTTGGAGGAGCTGGCCACGAGAATGTCGTCTAGATAGACGAATAGGAAGTTCAGGTCCCGGAGGACTGAGTCCATAAGGCGCTGGAAAGCCTGGGCTGCATTCTTGAGGCCGAAGGGCATCCTCAGGAACTCGAACAGGCCGAATGGTGTGATGACGGCCGTTTTGGGGATGTCCACGGGGTGTACGGGGACTTGGTGGTAACCGCGCACCAGGTCGACCTTGGAGAAGACGGTTCGTCCGGCCAGTCGGGCCGAGAAGTCCTGGATGTGCGGCACCGGGTATCGGTCGGGGGTGGTGGCGTCGTTGAGGCGGCGGTAGTCCCCGCAGGGGCGCCAGCCTCCGCCGGGCTTGGGGGCGATGTGGAGGGGCGAGGCCCAAGGGCTGCTGGAGCGGCGGATGATGCCGAGTTGCTCCATGGTGGTGAACTCGGCCCGCGCGATTTCCAGCTTGGCCGGGTTGAGTCTGCGGGCGTGGGCAGAGAACGGGGGGCCGGTGGTGGGGATATAGTGCTCCACACCGTGTTTGGTGGCTTTGGCCGAAAAGGTCGGGTTAGTGAGGGCGGGAAACTTGGCTAGTAGTGCCGAGTAGTCGTCCGTGGCTCTGGCGAGGCAGTCGGTCGTCAGGCCGGCCGAACGGGCCGGGGTGAATGTGCCAGGGATGGGGGCCATAGTGTTGATGTCGACGAGGCGGTGCCTCAGAATGTCGACAAGGAGGCCGTGGGTGCGTAGGAAGTCGGCGCCGATGAGTGGGCAGAGGACCTTGGCTGTGAGGAACTCCCAGCGGTAGCGGCGGCCTGCGAGGTCGAGCGTGACCATGCGGGTGCCGTATGTGCGGATGTCAGAGCCATTGGCTGCGGCCAGCGTGATGCCCCGTGCGCCGCGTTGGATTTCGAGGGCGGAGGCAGGGGTGATGCTGTGCTGGGCTCCTGTGTCGCACAGGAATCGGCGGTTGGTGCTGTCATCGGTGACGTACAGTAGGGGCCCCTTTTGCCCCGCGGCCACCGTGGGGGCCGGTGCGGGGGGGGGATTTGAAAGTGCACGGTGGCGTGCAGCGTTGGGCCCTAGTGCCAAAACGGGTGTGGTAGTAGCAGTGACCCGGAGTGGAAGGGCGGTCGGGCCTAGTGGGCCGGGGTGACCGCGTGGTCGTTGCTGTGAGGTCGGGCGCGACGTTGCGGGCGGTCTGCGCGGAGAGCAGCCGGTTGGCCTTTTCGGCTATCTCATTCAGGTCCGTGGAGCCAGACTCCACAATGAGCGGGCGGATGCTGGCGGGGAGCTGCCGAATGAAAAGCATGCGAAAGAGGGCGCCGGGGCTTTTGTCGTCCGAGAGGGACAGCATGTGGGAAAGCAGGTCTGATGGTGAAGCGTCACCAAGGCTTGGGAGGTCGAGGAGTTGGCAGTTGCGCTGGTAAGAGGGCGCCTGAAATTTTTTAAGAAGCGCGGCCTTCAGATGTTCGTACTTGCCTTCCTCTGGTGGATCCTGCAGCGCTGCCCAAACCTTGGGGACTGTGGCGTAGGTGAGAAAGGCGACTAGGTAGTCGTACTTCGTGGCATCGACTGTGATGCTTCTCAGCCGGAATCTGGACTCGGCTTGAACGAACCAGGCCTCGGCCAGGTTCTCCCAAAAGTCCGGTAGTTTAACCGTGACTGCGTTTGTATCCGCCATGCTAGCTTAGGATTCGTCCTGAGCGTCGGGGTCACCAGTGTTGAGATACCATGGCAAACGTGGGAGTCGAGACCAGAGCTGATGGAACACAACTGCTTTAATTCACATCATGGCAAAGAGAGAGCTTGAAAAGCCCGCGCAACCACTTAAATACTCCCCAGACAGGAAGTGCTCCCGGCAGCCTGTCCCTGCGGGAAACAAGTTGCCGGAGGAAAGGGCCCCCGGCTGGGGGCGGCTGCTGCCGGCAGTGCGCCTGCGTAAACTGTCCGTGCCGCCGTGAGCGGATTATGTCCAATGGTGGCGTGTCGCCACAAGATATTTGATATGTCCCCAGCTGCTGCCTGAAACGATCCGCTGGCGTAAAAGTTGAGCGCAACAGTGACTTTCACGGCCACCGACAGAGAGGTCCTGCACCGTATCCGCGGCTGCAGATCCCCAGCAAGCAGGTGGCACAGCTCAGTGACAACATCCTTACCAAATCTGAGCCTTCGCAGACACTGCTCCTCCGACATGGTAAGGTAGGAGACCTGCTGCCTGAAAACCCTGGCAGCATATGGTCGGATTTGGCGACGTCCATTGGCCCTCCTCCTTCTGGCCAATCCCGGCCCTCTCTCCCTCCATCTCTGTGCCCTTGCCAGTTGTTCAGCCAGGATGATGTTCCCCTCCAAAGCAGCTCCCATTATTCTGGCCGACGAGTAAGACGCAGTCAGCTTTCTGGATCCAACTGTTCTGGACAGGGCTGAAGGTCCCAAGGCTCCTCTGGCTCAATAAGAACAAGACTGTGTAACTGAAGGTCTGCAACTCTCTCCAGCAGCGAGCAGTATGGCCAGGCCAAATGGCTGCCGGTTTTATACTAGTGCTGTCCCCTTTAAAGAGTGCCCCCCGAGTCTGAGAAGGACCTGGTAACGTTCCATCAAACTGTCACTAATAGCGCCAGGCGGAACGGAGGGGGGCGCCACTGAATTTCCGGTACGGGGCGCCAAAAAGGCGTTGCACAATGAAATGACGTCATTATCTGGCTGCGCCCACTTGCGGGCGCAAAGACTTCGCGCCGGCGCTAACAGGCTACTCAATATGGCAGGATGCGCTAGGATCACTGCGCACGTCCGAAAGTTGGGTAACACCCCAAATCTCGGTCTCTTTAGGCGCTAATCGCTGGCGCAACCAACCAAATTTCTATGCCATATAGTCATAAGGGGACTCACATGGGTGTTTCATTTTTTTTCTGACTGTTATTGGTTTGTGATGCTTTTGTCATGTGGTAAAGAAAAATTATGACAAACAGTTGATTGTGTGGCCTATGTGTTCTGGGAAATGGCAAATGTGCATTGAGGGCTTAGGCCGACTTGGTTTTGTAATGCTGATGGTGAAAGTTATAGGAAATAACCGGGTATAGCAGAGATTATGTATGACGGTGGACTAATGTCGCCTACAATTACAGAGCCATATGGTAGCCACCTATGGTTGAAGAGTAAGCTTATGAGAATGTGGCATGGCAGTGTGCATACCCTGGTTGACGGGCAACAGTGAACTGGTGGGATGCTGCATTGGTCACAATTGGGCCCGCAAGGCACCCCTCATCCTCCTCCTCCTCCTCTTCCCAGGAAGATCTGCTCTGAGCCACGTGGCTGCTGCTCCTCCGATTATGAGGACCAGGATGAGAGGACATAAATTTTTCACATCCAATTGCTATAGATTTCATTTGAGGCAACAAGCTTGCAAGCACACAGTCGAAGTGAGCTGAAATTATTCCATTCATGCCACACTACAGATGGGTGTCACCTTGAACAGTCACAAGGTCAGTAGATGTGCAAAATCTTATCCCATACCTACAACAGCAAAGATGTTGCATTTGAATGTCAGCCATGTTTCAGGGATGCTTTCAAAGTGCACCACCAATGACTACAACTCATGTCCTCCAGCAACTCGTCTCCTTGGACCTGGCCTGTTTCTGACAAGATGGGAAACAGGAGCCAGAAGCACAAAAATGGGAAACCACTATCAAAATAACTATTAACTACCTGTCCCACCGGTTCCAGCTGGGTCAGTTTAGGAGCGGCTGAACAGACACTCACGAAAGTCGGGTGGGGGCAGGATGGAGGCGGGTTGGGTGGCTGAAGCCATTTTTCTCGATTTTCGCAACAGGCCCGCCTCCAAACCCACCTCCTCAGGGCTATTAAAATCGAGACCAAAGTATTTGTTTAATTTCTCTGCCATTTCCTTATTCCCCATTATAATTTCTCCTGTCTCAGCCTGTAAGGGACCCACATTTATTGGCTCACCCTGGTTTTCCTTCTCTAATCCGGCGTAATGAAGTGAATTCTAGAGTGCCTACCACTGCTCTGACTAAAATCAGTTAAATCAGCCCAAACCTGTGTCCTTCCTGACCTGTACAACTTAGTACCACACTGGATCTACTTTTGGGGAATGAAGTGGGGCAAGTGGAGTGTGTTTCAGTGGGAGAAAGTCTGGATAATAGTGATGATATATAATTAGGTTTAAAGTAGTTACAGAAAGGGACAAAGAAAAACCAAAGGTGAAAATACCCAACTGGAAGAGAGAAAATTTCAGTGATTTGAGAAGGGATCTAGCACAGGTGGACTGGAAACAAAGATTGGCCAAGATAACAGTAAATGAGCAATGGCAGGCCTTCAAAGCGGAGATAGTTTGGCTACAAACCAATTATATTCCCATAAGGAGGAAAGATGAGGCATCCAAAGCTAGAGCTCCCTGGTTGACAAAGGAAACAGAGGTTAAAATAAAACAGACAAAGAAGGTTTATTAATTGGAGAGAAGTATGCAGAAGGATCCCCCTGGGGCCACATTAGGATCATTGCTTTTCTGATCATATATAAATGACCTGGACTTGAGTATAGGGAGTACAATTTTGAAGTTTGCGGATGATACAAAACTTGACAACATAGTAAATAGTGAGGAGGATAGTAGCAGACTTCAGGAGGGCAGAGACAGACTGGTGAAATGGGAAGACACAAGGCAGATGCAATTTAATGCAGAAAAATGTGAAGTGATGCACCTTGGGAGGAACAACAAGGAGAAGCAGTATAATCTAAATGGTACTATTTTGAGGGGGTGCAAGAGCAGAGGGACCAAGCGGGTATGTTCACAAATCTTTGATGGTGGCAGGGTAAGTTGATAAGGTGGTTAAGAAAGCATATGGGATACTTGGCTTTGTAAATAAGGGCATTGAATACAAAAACAAGGGAGTCATACTAAACCTTTGCAAATCACAGGTTAGGCCTCAGCTGGAGAAATGTGTGCAATTCTGGGCAGCACACTTTAGGAAGGATCTCTGTTACCTCATCAAAAACGCAATCAAGCGACTCAAACATGATTTGCCTTAACAAATCCATGCTGGCTCTCCTTTATTAGTCCATGCTTGTCCAAGTGGCTGTTAATTTTCTCTCAGATTTTTGTTTCTAACAGCTTCCCCAACACCGACATTAAACTGACTTGCCTATAATTGCCAGGTTTATCCTTCTCCCCTTTTTTGAACAAGTGTGTAACATTTGCAATCCTCCAGTCCTTTAGCACCACCCTGTATCTAAGAAGAATTGGGAGATTGTGACCAGCACCTCCGCAATTTCTACCCTTACTTCCCTCAGCAACCTAGGATGCATCCCATCCAGACCGGGTGAATTATTCACTTTAAGTACTGCCAGCCTTTCCAATACCTTCTCTTTATCTATTTTTATCTCATCCAGTATCCCGGCAACCTCCTCGTTTACCATAGCTTTGACAAAGTCCTCTTTCTTGGAAAACACTGATGCAAATTACCATTTAGTACCCCAGTCATGCCTTCTGCCTCCACCAATAGATCTCCATTTTAGTCCCTAATCAGCCCCACTGCTCCTCTGTCAACCCTTTTACTGTTAAAATGCCTATAGAATTTGGATTCCCTTTTATGTTAGCATCTTATGTTAAGAACAGGAACATACTGCCTGATAGGGTGGTGGAAACAGATTCCATAGGAACTTTTCAAAGGCAATTGGACATGTACTTGATGGGGACTAATTTACAGGGTTATGGGAAAAAGCTGGGGTGTGGGACTAAATTGGGCAGCTCTTTCAAAGAGCTGGCATGGGTATGATTGGCCGAACGGCCTCCTTCTGTGCTGTCAGATTATTTGGGCTGGATTTTCATTAGGCCATGGAGTCAGGATTGGAGGCATGTAGGGGTTTAAAATCCCGAAATCGGGAGTCCTGACCCCATCCCACCCCCCCCAACCCGCCTCCATGCCAGTTTCAAAGGAGGCGGGTTCCCGCCCTGCACTGGGACCCGCCTCCCCTAGGCGGGAAGGGGATTAGTGTCAATTAACTGTCTGTTAACAGGTAGTTAACAGGCAGTTTTTAGCCTAATTCCTATTTTCATTGTTGAAATGTGGGATTCCTGACGGCTCCAGACCACACCAAGTTAGCGAGGTGGGCCGTCAGGATGAAGGGCTTGGAGGGTTGGAGATGTCCGGTGTTCAGGTGAGTGATGGGTGCATGAGTGCAGAGGTAAGTGTGTTTGGTCTGTTTAAAGTGTTTAAAGAAGTTTTACTTATCTTTGCAGCCTTCCTTCCTTCAGGTCTCGGGAGTCCCTCATCTCACCGGCACAGAAAGCAGAATGGCCACCAGCTGTCAAAATCTGCAGCCTCTGCTTTCTGTTCTGGGGAGACATCTAAATCATCCCGAGAGGAAGGAATTAACCTGGAATACAGATTGTCAGTGCTTGACAGCTTCAAACAGCTGTGAAACACTAATATTTCATCTGTCAAAAGGTCTTGACAGATGAAATTTCAATCTGTGACGTCACCTGTTGCCGGGTGGCCCTTAATTGGCCTGCTGAGCCCGCTGGGCAGGCTCAACAAGGTCAAATCAAGTCAAAATCACGTGGGTTGGCTAGAACTCGATGGAGGCGGGACTACAACCCCAAAAGTTGTAGTCCCGCCTCCTACCCACCTCCTCAATGAAAATCCAGCCCTATGATTCTCAGTAATACACTTGCCAACATAGCCACTGGGGGAACTAACAGTTTTTCTCACTGAACCAGATTTGAATCATCTGAATTGGGGCAAAGGAAACGAGCATCCAAAGCAAAAGACTAGATTCATCTAAATGCTGTTCAACAGCAATGGAAAAGTCTCACATCCCACTCTGCTTCAGCTTCACATTTACAGTGCCAGAAGTGAGTAGCTAAAAAAAGATGATGGGTGGACTCCAAAAGAGGGTGTGTTAAATCTGTCTGCCAATGTAGATTTGGCCAGAGAGTATTCCTATGAGTCATAAGAAAACCCTGGAAAGTTCACAACTACACCAGTAATTGTACACTTGGCCTCACAGGCTCTGGTATGGCCATGGATTAGAAACACATCGTATTCCTGAAGATCTGTCCCTCGTCAGTAGGTCATCTGAGAGCCATACATTTTCCACGTGGACACTACAAAAATCTTGGATTTGGAAAAACTAATACCCCACCTCACAGTGCTGCTGTGGGAGTCCTTCAAAAATAGATGAATTTGTTGTCATAACGAAAGCAAATGTTTCTTGTGTTGCAAACTAGAATATAGGTGCCTGACCTTTAACTGCCATATCTCCCACTGAGGCTCACAGAGTTATAAAAGTCTATTCGATGTACTAGGATTGTGTAGCCGGTGCTGTTCACAAAATCACATTTTGAATTTTCACACACATCCAACACTTTGTGCTTGTTTAACATTTACCTACACATCACTTGAGATTCTGGCCTAACCGAGAAAGGTGGCTCACATCCTGAAGTACCTTTTCTTGTAGTCGCCTCTCTTGGTCTACTGCCTGTGGTGTATACTGATGTATAAAGACATATTCATAAAGGAACTTTACAGAAAAAAACAGTTGCAGATACACAGCTCCCATTGAATGCTCATCAGTATTCAGCAAAATATGAGCACCTGATACCACATTTTTTTGCAATAGAGCAGCTCATGAACAACCCACATTCACAACATCTTAAAATTATACAAAATCTATTAAGAAACATAAGTTTGCCCCCAAAAAACTTAGTAATTGGGAAGGCGCTTCCACCATCTACCTGAAATGTTGATGGAAAATTGGGCAGGTGCTAAAGTAGGTGATGGTCCAGCGCTACAGACGTCCAACCCATTTCTGGCTACTGTCCATCCAATTAGCACCACAATTACCAGAGGGTAATGGAAACTCTATGGGGTGAATTTCCACAGAGGTTCTTCTGATCGTCTATCTTAACTTCAGTGGAAGAGCCACAGAAGCCCCAGAAACCCCTGAGCAATTCAATTGCTTTGTTTCTATTGTGCTTTCAGTTTTAGGGTCTCCCTCTCACTCACCCCTTCAACCAGTTATCTCTCTCTCCTCCTCCTTCCCCAGCAAGAGGCTTTATCACTCTAGCCTCCCACAACAAGATATCTCTCTCTGTCCTTGAACAGGTTCTCTGTCACTTCCCGTCTCACCCAATCCACTCCCTTTCCTCTTTCCCAACCATTGAACAGGGCCACTCTCGCCATCTTTAATGCTGTTTAACGGGGTTTCTCTCAAAATCTCCCCTTTGCAACAGGGCCTTTCTCTCTCTTTCATGGGCATAAGGGGGGAAAAAGTAATACCATCTGCCCCTTCCCCACAACATGGTCTCTACCCTGCTCAGCATGGTGTCTCTCATCCAAAAGAATCTCTCCTATCCCACGCACCAGCCCCCCACACACCCCCACCATCCCTCCCCCCACCCCACCACCCCCCATCACCACCCACCCCTGACACCATCCCCCCCAACCATCACACCCCACCCCACCACTCCCCCCCACACCACCACCACCCCCCAACCCCACCACCCCCCAGCACCACCCACCCCCGACACCATCCCCCCCAACCATCCCCCCCCACCCCACCACTCCCCCCACACACCACCGCCACCCCCCAACCCCCCGCCCAATTCTTGCTCAGCAAGGCCTCCCTTCCTCCTCTCACTGAGTTCTCCCTTTTCTAAGTCAAGGTCTGTTTTTGTCTTTCTCCCCCTTCAACAAGCTATCTCTCCTTCTCCTGTCAAGGTGTCTTTAGCTCTCCCTCTCCACCCCCCTCAACAGATTCTCTGTCCTTCTCTTCCACCATTTAGCAACATCCCTTCTCTTCTCACACTCAGCAGGGCCTTTGCCCTCTCTCTAGTCTCTCAACAAAAAAAGCCTCATGTTCCTTTAAGCCTGAAACTCATACTTTAACAATTAAGTAATTTAAGTATAAAGAATTATCTGAGATCTTTCACCAAATTATTTTCTAAAGCATCATTAAACTCTATGTTCTGAATCTGACAGTAAGTATTTGTAATGGAATTGAATCCTAAATATGCCAATCTACTTTTTAAAGACTCTAATTATTTTTAAATGAAAAATCCTGACATTTAAACTTGTGTTGTTCCAATTTAGTCAAAGAAAATACTTTCCTGGAATTTTTTACAGACTTTTATTTCTTGACTGCATCAAACTTGGGCATCGGCCACACAGCTGCTCTGCAGACAAGAGCCATGGGTAGGCGAATGAGTATAGGTCAAATCAGGTCATGTTGGGCACAGAGGGGTAAAGAAGTTGAGGCTAGGCAGTCCAGGAACACGCTGAATGGCTGCAGTCAGGAAGGTATTGAGATACAGGTCAGATAGCCTTGGGTTGGACAGAGTGAAAAGGCAGAAGTGGAAGCAGAGCATGCTGGGAGCTCTCTGTGTGGGCCATTATGTTTTTAAAGGCAGGTTTGAAGTCAGTAGCTGTGTGGTGGAGCTAGAGTTTGTGAAGAGGCTGCTGCTGAGGAAGCAAGACATGGCAATAATTGTGAGACTTGGAGATAGGTGCTCAGTAAGCGTCATTATTTTATGATTTTTTTTTCTTCCTGTAATTCTTCACACCAAGGAAAAGAGGAGGAAGAATGGAGTTTCTGAGAGAAAAAGAAGCAGAATGTTTCATGGGTAATTTTCCAACTTCATATTTCCACTGGGAAGCCTTTCTCTCTAGTAGTGGGCATTGTAAATTTAGAACCACACAACCATAGAAGTTTGTAGCAGTGAAGGAGGCCATTTGGTCCATTGTGTCTGTGCCAGCTCCCCTTTCATCACACTAAACTTTGCTCTTTTCCAGTGTAGCACGCTTGACTTTCCATTATCTTCTTCTATTCTTACATTGACCGTGATTATGTTGACCCTTATTAATTTTCCTGGTTTTCTTACTTAACATTTTTAAATATCCTCATTCTCTTATAGCTTTTCCTTCTCCTCTCATAATATTTGCCTGAATTTTAATACTTTGGCAGGTTGGGAGTGGTTGGGCTCGGAAGCGGTCGGGAAACCCAGGAGAACAGGTTTCCCACAGGCCCTGCCGAAGTTAACGGCAGGGCCTGATTTGCATTTGAAACCTCTGTTTCCCACCCGCAGCCAACCAGACCACCACAATATGGGACACCTGCTCAGCCGAGTACTGGAGAGCTCCTCCCGAATTGCTTCAGTAGGCCAATGGTCTGCTCGATAATGTTCCTGATGGCGGCATGGCTCTCATTATATGAGTGTTGGGCACGAGTGTTGGGGTTGCAGAGGGAAGTCATGAGCCAGGTGGAGAGGGGATAGCCCTTGTCTCCGAGCAGCCACCCTCGAGCTTGACATGGTGGCTGGAAGAGTGCTGGCAAACCGGGATGAAGGCATCGTGGCTGCTGCAATGATAGCGGGCATTGACATTGAGGATTCTTTGTGTGTAGTCACACACCAACTGCACATTAAGTGAGTGGTTGCCTTTGCAGTTATGGAAGATCTCAGGATTGTTATGTGGTGCCTGCAAAGCCACGTGGATGCAGTCGATGGTATCCTGCACCATGGGGAAGCACGCTATCATGGCAAAGCCACATGCACGCTCATCCTGATTCTCTCTGGTGATTGGGAAGCCAATGTAGTCCCTTCTCCTGGTGTAGAGAGCCTCTGTGGCCTCCCGGATGCAGTGATGGAGGGCGAACTGTACGATGTTAGATGTATCTCCTGCTGCAGACTGGAAGGATCTGCTGGCAAAGAAATTAAGGGCCACGGTGACCTTGACTGCCACTGGGAGAGCCATGGTTGCCCTGGTCTGAGGCTGCAGGTCTCGTTGCAGGAGATGGCAGAGTTCTGTGACCACCTCCTTGGTGAAGTGGAGCCTCCTAATACACTGGTCTTCAAGGTAGGAGAAGAGCTGTCGGAAGGCCCTAGGTGGGTAAGGCCTCCTGTTGAGAGCCATGATGGCCCTCCTCTGCCCTCTGTGCACATGTTCCTATCTTTCTTGCTGCCTCTGCTCCCTCCGCCATAGATCCTGGAGGGCGAAGTCGACTGCCAGTACAGCCCCCATGACTTTTAGCAATTGTTGTAGTTTGAAGCGTGTCAAAAATGATTAGGGAGTTTTGTACTTGCCAAAACACTCCCTGATACCAGCTAACCTTGAAATAACTATAGAAAACTCTTGCAGTTGCAGGAAGTAGCGCATAGCCACTCAAACTGCAAAACCCTGTCAAGTGCAAATGATTGGTGATGATCCCTTTAAATATTGTTGCTGCAGCCATCTTCCTGCTGCTGCATGCCACCTTTACCTGTCGTTGCTTTCTCTAGCCAGTAACTGCAACGGCCAAAACGAAATTGGGGGATCGGACGTCAAGTGAGCATTGCACACTCATTGACGTCATGATCTCCATGGTCGCAATGTCCCCGGTGATTGGGTTTAGCGGCAGCACTATCGGCAACACAGATATGACGTGCACCACTGGAACTGCCATCAGTTGGCGGTAGAGCGGTAACCCTAACCCATCTCATGCCACTAATGTGTGGCGCTAAACACACAATTTTCTCCCCCTATAAATTTACTCATTAGTGCACAAACCTATCTCATCATTATGTAAACACTCAGAATACTGTCACTGTTATGCTATGGTTACAAAAACAAAAAATCTCCTTTATTACTGTTAAAGTTAAAAGCCATCTTGACTTAAATGGACAAACCATTTTGTAACTTAGCTTTCACAATGAAGAGTCAGTAGTTATCATCATCCTTGATATATAGGTCAGTGTTTATTGATATGGGAGCAGTAGCTATTTAAATCTCTGTATTTCAATAGTTATTGCCTCCTTTGCATCTGATGTTTTGCCCTTTCTATTTCTCTCCTTGTTCCTGTGACCTTTTCCACTCAGTCACCTCTAAAGTCTGTTTTCTCTTCCCTGTGTAAACATTCAAACCTCTGCTAGAAATGGTTATAAATGATGCTGGTGAAAGGCTGACATCCTTTTCACCATCCGTTTGTTGGTGGTCTGTAATTTTCTAAAGCTGCAAGCCAGCTGCTGTTGAATGGTCATCATTGGCAATGGCATGATGCTTAGAAATCTTCAACCAATCCAATCAAAACCAAACAGCTTATATTTCACAGTTACTACTTTTCATTCAACTAATACTCATTGTACATTTCCAATTCTCCTGTTTTCCATTAACATAAGGAGTTAAAGATTGTTATTTGTAGACTATAGGCTAGTAATTACCATTGGTGATATTAGCATAGGACATTTATTTGTACATTATTTTAACCTGTTTGTTTTAAATGAGTTAATTATCTCAATTAAAATAGTGGGCAGAGGAATGTCATGAAACATTCATCCACCAATATGTACAACAGTTATTTCTAATTTTATATTACAATCCAATAGGAGAACAAGTCTGTTCCAACAAGTAGACTTAGAAAATCCAGTGCTATATGAAGCTTATCAAAAGCAAAAGAATTATAGAATTTGCATCCTCCTTAAGAATAGACCTGTTCTGGCCACATTTAAGCAGTAGAACTGCATTGCTTTCTGAAACTGAATATAAGAAAAATCCAGCATTATACATATCTACAGCTTTGAAAATCACATGAGCCCTGCTGACACTGGGATGTAAGATAGAAAGTGTTCCATCCCCCCACCTCCATCCACATACAGATTTGTACAAAAAAATGGTTTAAAGAAAATGAACGCCTATCTGTACTGATTAATTGAGCTGATTCCCTCAACAATCTCGTTGTCCATTCGTTTCTAAAGAAACATAATTTGTGTTGGCAGTCTTAGAATGTAAATGTAACACACTGGACTAACTCTAAGGAATTGGGGTGATCCAAAGACACTCATCCCACTATATTTATTCCAGAATCACAAAATGACGGGAGGGAAGGCAGGAAAGGCGAGAGCAATAGATAAACAAAACAAGGGGCTAAATATTAATACAAAGGCAGGGAGAGAGTGGGGACTGCTTTGAGGTCGGGAAACCTGGAAGAATGGGTTTCCCGAAGGTCCTGCCAAATTTAATGGCAATTTTTATCTCCATTTCCCAGCCACAGCCAGCCAGATTGAAAGGCTGCTTGGCTGTCAAGTGGGTAGGCCTTTGGCACCAGGCCGCAGCCGGGGAGCGGAGAGGAGGGAAAGAGGGATCGGAAAGGCTGGAGGGGGTGAGGAAGATCGGAGACCAGAGGAAAGATTGGGATCCATGTTTGGGGTGGGGGCAGATCGGAGGCCAGAAACAATATCTGAGTCCAGGGTCAGGGAGATTGGAGGCCACGTGGAGGAGACGGAAGGGTCGGGGTGGCGGGGGGGAGATTGGATAGGTCAGTGGAGTGTCCGATCACGAGGGGTGGGTGAAGCAGGAAGTCTGGATTCAGGTAAGTAGAAAGGCACTTACCTCCTGGATCCAACAGTCCTCGTCTCCCTTTATCTGCCAGGTTTCCCGAGGCCTGGAAAACTTGGCCGACCAGGGTTAAATTTAAAATGGTGGATAAATATGAGGCATGCAGCCTCATTATAGTATTTAAATTTCCAACCCGCCTCCTGGGAGCAGATTGGTTGCCCGCCAGCCCCCACCCCCCACATCCCGCCTACTTTAAACCGGAAGTGGATGGGTTGAAGGCGGGTTGAGATCAGAATTCAGATTCTTAATATTTTAACATCCCACCGAACCAAAGCATTCCCCCATGGCATACAACTCTATGTCATCTGATACAAAATTAGATGGGAAAGTAAGTTCTGAGGAGGATGCAAAGAGGCTGCAAAGGGATATAGACAGGTTATGTGAGTGGGCAAGAACATGGCAGATGGAGTATAATGTGGAGAATTGTGAAGTTATCCACTTTGGTAGGAAAAACAGAAAGCAGAATATTTTTAAATGGTGAGAGATTGGGAAATGTTGATATTTACAGGGACCTGGGTGTCCTTGTACATGAATGACAAAAAGTTAACATGCAGGTGCAGCAAGCAATTAGGAAAACACATGTTATGTTAGCCTTTATTACAAAGGGATTGGAGTATAAGAGTAAAGAAGTCTTATTACAATTATATAGGACCTTGGTGAGACCACACCTGGACGACTGTGTAGAGTTTTGTTCTCCTTACCTAAGGAAGGATATACTTGCCTTCATGGGAAGGCAACAAAGGTTCACTAGACTGATTCCTGGTATGAGGGGATTGTCCTATGAGGAGAGATTGAGTAGACTAGGCCTATATTCTCTAGAGTTTAGAAGAATGAGAGGTGATCTCATTGAAACATATAAAATTATTAAGGAGCTTGGCAGGGTAGATGCAGGGAGGATGTTTGCCCTGGCTGTGGAATCCAGAACCAGGGGTCACAGTCTCAGAATAAGGGGACGGCCATTTATAACTGAGATGAGGAGCAATTTCTTCACACAAAGGGTTGTGAATCTTTGGAGTGCTTTACCCCAGAAAACAGTGGAAGCTCAGTCATTGAGTATATTCAAGACAGAGGTTGATAGAATTTTGGATACTAAGAGAATCAAGGGATATGGGGATAGTGTGGGAAAGTGGAGTTGAGGTAGAAGATCAGCCATGATCTTACTGAATGGTGGAGCAGACTCAAAGAGCCTAATGGTCTACCCTGCTCCTATTTGTTATGTTCTTATGTTAATGGAGGAGGACCAGCAGTGTGTGGAGGCGAGACCGAAGGCATTGACACTGAGCTACATCCCTCCAAGCACCAAGGCTAACACTCCTGGATGGCTTGCTGCCTGGCACACCCAGTCTGTCCCTCCTGTCTTCCACCTCTTCCAGGAGAGCTTGCAGGTCTTCCTGTGAAATATTCACAGTCCTTTAGAGAGATGTTGCCCTGTCGTGATGTCCTGTGCGCACTGCTGGCCTTTGTTCTGGCACAAGGCACTTCAGATGAGGGGGGGGGGGCGGCGATGCCCTAAGTGGATGAAATGCAAAGGAGCAAGGAAACAATTTCTGCAGCCTCCCCTTCCTGTCACCAAGTCTTTACAGAGGCTCTGCTGCTTTACACTCACGTTTTCTGGTGCCTAGACTGCTCACTACACTTTTCGAATGCAATTTCTCTAAACTTGCACCACATCATATAAAAATGAGCATACAACAGCAGCATCGTAAATTAACTTATCCAGGAAACTTGCATGCAACCCCCTCTTCTGGTAAGCGGTGTAACTTTATGGTGCAACAACGGTGCGACAAACTTCGAGGAAATTCAGGGCACATGAAAATGGGAAAAATACAGAGGAGTCAATATTGTTGGATCAGTGTATCCTGGGAGAATTGGGTGGCCCAATGGATTAGGATACTATTCTTTCACTTCTACAATCTGGATTTGACTCCAGTACAAAGTGATTGGATAAAAGCCTGATCTCTGACAGCTGTAAGAGTCCTATGTGAAATGGGTTCGGGAAGCTTCAGTTCAGTTCCAGAAGGTGGAAACATAGAGTCATAGAGTTATACAGCACAGAAAGAGGCCCTTCGGTCCATCGCGTCCGCGCCGGCCATCAAGCCCTATCTAATCTAATCCCATTTTCCAGCATTTGGTCCGTAGCCTTGTAAGCTATGGCATTTCAAGTGCTCATCCAAATGCTTCTTGAATGTTGTGAGGGTTCCTGTATCTACCACCCTTTCAGGCAGTGAGTTCCAGATTCCAACCACCCTCTGGGTGAAAAAGTTCTTCCTCAAATCCTCTCTAAACCTCCTGCCCCTTACCTTGAATCTATGCCCCCTTGTTATTGACCCCTCTACTAAGGGGAAAAGTTCCTTTCTATCCACCCTATCTATGCCCCTCATAATTTTGTACACCTCAATCAGGTCCCCCCTCAGCCTTCTCTGCTCCAAGGAAAACAACCCCAGCCTGTCCAGTCTTTCTTCATAGCTGAAGCGCTCCAGCTCAGGTAACATCCTGGTGCATCTCCTCTGCACCCTCTCCAAAGCAATCACATCCTTCCTATAGTGTGGCGACCAGAACTGCACATAGTACTCCAGCTGTGGCCTTACCAGCGTTTTGTACAGCTCCATCATAACCTCCCTGCTCTTATATTCTATGCCTCGGCTAATGAAGGCAAGTATCCCATATGCCTTTTTAACCACCTTATCCACCTGTTGTGCTGCCTTCAGGGGTCTATGTACATGCACACCAAGGTCCCTCTGATCCTCTGTCTTTCCTAGGGTCTTACCATTCATTGTGTATTCCCTTGCCTTGTTAGTCTGTCTAAAATGCATCACCTCACACTTTTCAGGGTTAAATTCCATTTGCCACTGTTACGCCCATCTGACCAACCCATCTATATCGTCCTGTAGCCTGAGACTTCCCGCCTCGCTATTTACCACCCCACCAATTTTCGTGTCATCTGCGAACTTACTGATCATACCTTTTACATTCACATCCAAATCATTAATGTAGACCACAAACTGCAAGGGACCCAGCACCGATCCCTGCAGTACCCCACTGGACACAGGCTTCCAGTCACAAAAAAAACCTTCCACCATCACCCTCTGCCTTCTGCCACTAAACCAGTTTTGGATCCAATGTGCCAAGGCACCCTGGATCCCATGGGCTCTTACCTTCCTGACCAATCTCCTATGCAGGACTTTATCAAAAGCCTTACTGAAATCCATGTAAACCACATCCACTGCACTACCCTCATCCACACACCTAGTCACCCCCTCAAAAAATTCAATCAAATTGGTCAGACATGATCTTCCCTTGACAAAGCCATGCTGGCTATTTCTAATTAATCGCTGCCTCTCCAAGTAGAGACCAATTCTGTCCCTCAGAATTATTTCCAATAATTTCCCTACCACTGATGTTAGGCTCACTGGCCTGTAATTGCCTGGTTTATCCCTACTACCCTTTTTGAATAATGGTACTACATTAGCTGTTCTCCAGTCCTCTGGCACATCCCCTGTGGCCAGAGAGGTTCTGAAAATTTGTGTCAGAGCCCCTGCAATCTCCTCCTTTGCCTCACATAGTAGCCTGGGATACATCTCGTCCGGGCCTGGGGATTTATCCACTTTTAAGCCTGCTAAAATCGCTAGTACCTCCTCCCTCTCGATGCTAATATGTTCAAGTATATCACAGTCCCCCTGCCCTATTTCTATGTCCACATCGTCCTTCTCCATAGTGAACACAGATGCAAAAAATTCATTTAAAACCCCACCTACATCCTCTGGCTCTACACAGTTTGCCACTTTGGTCCCTAATGGGCCCTACTCTTTCCCTAGTTATCCTCTTGCCCTTAATATACTTATAAAACACCTTAGGATTTTCCTTTATTTTGCTCGCCAGTGTTATTTCATGGCCCCTCCTCGCTCTCCTAATTTCTTTTTTTAAGTATCCCCCTGCATTTTTTATACTCCTCTAGAGCTTCCTCTGTCTTTAGTCCTTTGTATCTGCCAAAAGCCCCCCTTTTTTTCCTAATCCATCCTCGTATACCCCTTGACATCCAAGGTTCCCTGGGCTTGTTGGTCCCACCCTTGACCTTTACGGGAACATGTTGCCATTGTACTCTCTCAATTTCCTTTCTGAAAGACTCCCATTGCTCCGATGTGGATTTTCCTTCAAGTAGCTGATCCCAGCCCACATTGGCCAGATCCTGCCTTATCATATTAAAATCGGCCTTCCCCCAATTTAGAACCTTTATTTCCGGTCCATCCTTGTCCTTTTCCATGACTACCTTAAATCTCACCGAATTATGGTCACTGTCACCAAAGTGCTCACCTACTAACACTTCTACCACTTGCTCGGCCACATTCCCTAGAATTAGGTCCAGCACCGCCCCCTCTCTTGTAGGACTTTCTACATGCTGGCTCAAAAAGCTCTCCTGGATGCACTTTAAGAATTCTGCACCCTCTAAGCCTTTCACACTCTGACTATCCCAGTTAATATTGGGGAAGTGGAAATCCCCCACTATAATTACCCTATTATTTGCACACTTCTCTGAGATTTGCCTACATATCTGTTCCTCTATCTCCCCCTGCCTGTTTGGGAGCCTATAGTACACTCCCAGCAAAGTGCTGGCCCCCTTTTTGTTTTTAAGTTTAACCCATATGGCCTCATTAGAGGAATCTGTTAATATATCATCCCTCCTTACAGCAGTAATTTTCTCCTTAATTAATATTGCGACACCCCCTCCTCTTTTACCCCCCCCGTCTCGCCTGAAGATTCTATACCCCAGAATATTGAGCTGCCAGTCTTGCCCCTCCCTCAACCATGCCTCCGTGATAGCAACAATATCATACTCCCATGTGTTCATCAACAACTTCAGTTCATCCACCTTATTCGTAAGACTCCTTGCGTTAAAATAAATGCCATCCAGCCTTGCCCTACTCCCTTGTGCTGTTACATATTTGCTCTGCCTTCCAGTCTGACTTATTTTTTCCTCTATATTTGGCTGTACATCACCCCCTATTATAGCTCCACTCTGTATCCCATCCCCCTGCCAAGTTAGTTTAAACCCCCCCCGAACAGTGCTAGCAAACCTCCCCGCAAGGATATTTGTCCCATTCTGGTTCAGGTGCAACCCGTCCGACTTGTACAAGTCCCACCTTCCCCAGAAGCAGGCCCAGTGATCAAGGAAACTAAAACCCTCCCTCCTGCACCAACTCTTTAGCCACGCATTCATCTGCTCTATCCTCCTATTCCTATACTCACTAGCACGTGGCACCAGGAGTAATCCAGAGATTACAACCTTTGAGGTCCTGCTCTTTAGTCTGCTGCCTAGCTCCCTAAATTCTTGCTGCAGGACCTCATCCCTCTTCCTACCCATGTCATTGGTCCCAATGTGAACCATGACCTCTGACAATGCAGAACTTCCCACAATTCAGCAATCTTTCTTAGAGAGGCCGCAAGGATGATAAATTTATAGGAAAAAATCATGCTGTTGCAGTAGTAGGCTACCAGATTGCAGAATTGACTGATTGGAGGTGCAAGAGTGCTTCATTAACTTTAAAAGCCCAGGATGCTTCAGTTACAGGTCTGGCCCCTCATCCCATCTTGCTCAGAAACTTCTCCTCTTCATTTATGATGTCATCAGTGTTCACTCTTCCAGCAGAAAATAAAAGTTATTGTTAAAGTTGATGCTTTTCTTTCAATTAAATGGTGTGTTCAAAGTGAGGAACGTTACTGCTGGAGATCAGAACAATTTCCATTTCAGCACTCAGTGTGAATTTCAAGTACTTGTTGGCTAGGCATAGAATGGCCAGTACCCCCACCAGTATGGATTTGAATATTCTAACACAAATTCTTATTATGGCCTTTCTGACTAAATTGTGAATTTGCTGCCAATGTATGCTGAATTTGAATCAGTTTTGTCCAATCGGAATTGGGTTGAGATTGTCTAAACCCATTTCAAACAGGTTCCTTAGAGCCAGCAGAGACAGGAGAGTTTCGTCCCATCAGTCTAGATTGGATCTGAAGCCAGGTCCCAGAGATGAAAGGAAAGTGTGCCAACCTCCTATTCCCCTAATCTTAATTTGTTTTATTTGGTTGATTTTAAAATCACACCATTTTCATGAAACTGTTGGAAACTCTTTTGTGTTCGGAAGGATAATGAACCAAAGGAACCAGCTATCATTTTGCATCTATCATGATTCAAGTGTAAGTGACACGATGATATACTTTAGAATCATAGAATCATAGAATCATTACAGCACAGAAGAAGGCCAGTTGACCCATTGAGTCTGTGCCGGCTCTCTGCAAGGGCACTTCAGCTAGTCCCACTCCCCCGCCCTTTCCCCATAGCCCTGCAAAATGTTTTCTTTCAGGTACTTATCCAACTCCCTTTTGAAAGCCGTAATTGAGTCTGCCTCCACCACCCTTTCAGGCAGTGCATTCCAGGTCCTAACCACTCGCTGAGTAAAAAAGTTTTTTCTTAAGTCGCCTTTTGTTCTGTGGCCAATCACCTTAAATCTGTGACCTCTGTCTCGTGACCCCTCTGCCAATGGGAACTACCTATCTACTCTGTCCAGACCCCTCATGATTTCGAACACCTCTATCAAATCTCCTCTCAATCTTCTCTGTTCCAAGGAGAACAACCCCAGCTTCTCCAGTCTATCCACATAACTGAAGTTCAACATCCCTGGATCATTCTCGTAAATCTTTTCTGCACCCTCTCTAAGGCCCTCACATCCTTCCTGGAGCGCGGTGCCCAGAATTGGACACAATACTCCAGTTGAGGCCAAACCAGTGTTTTATACAGGTTCATCATAATTTCCATGCTTTTGTACTCACTGGGCTGGATTTTGCCAGCCCTGGGGAGGCGAGTTTGGAGGCGGGACTGCCAGGAAAATGGCAGAATTTGCCAGGAGGCGGGTAGCTGACCCGCGTCGGGTCCCGCCTTCTCGAGGCGGGAAGGGGATTAATGCCAATTAACTGCCTGTTAATTGGTAGTTAACAGGCAGTTTTTTGGCCAATACCTATTTTGAGCCCTGAAGTGTGGGCTTCCCGACAGCTCCGAACCTCACCAGGGTCAGTGAGGTGGGCCGTCGGTCTGTGGGGGTTGGAGGGGCCGAGATGTCCGGTGTGCAGGTGAGTAATGGGTGCATCTGTGCAGAGGTAAGTGTGTGAGGTGTGTGTAAAGTGTTTTAATAAGTTTTACTTACCTATATTTCTTCCTGCAGGCTTCCTCCCTTCAGGTCTCGGGAGTCCCTCAGCTCACCGGCACAGAAAGCAGAATGGCCGCTGAACTGTCAAAAGCTGCAGCCTTCTGCTTTCTGGTCAGGAAGGCTTTCTAATTGAATCTTGAGTAAAGAAACAACTTAGAAGACAGATTGTCAGTGTTTGACAGCTTTACAAAGGTGTCAAATGATGACATTTCATCTGTCAAAAGCTCTTGACAGATAAAACGGCACTCACTGATGTCACCTGTAACTGGCTTTCCCTTAATTGGCCTGCTAAGCCCGCTGGGCGGGCTTAACAAGGTCAATCAAGGGAAAATAGCATAGGTTGGCCACAGGTCGATGGAGGTGGGACTAAAACCCAACAAGTGGGAGTCCCGCCTCAGAAAGCTCCCCATTGACAAAATCCAGCCCTATATCTCTATTCATGAAGCCCAGAATCCTGTAAGCTTTTTTAACTGCCTTCTCAATCTGCCCTGCCACCTTCAACGATTTGTGCACATATACCCCTTGGACTCTCTGTTCATGCACCCACTTTAGGATTGTTCCCTTTAGTTTATATTTCCTCTCCTCATTCTTTCTACCAAAACATATCACTTCGCATTTTTCTGCGTTAAATTTCATCTGCCACATGTCTGCCCATTCCAGCAGCCTATCTATGTCATCTTGAGGTCTATCACTATCTTCCTCACTGTTCACTATACTTCCAAGTTTTTTTGTCATCTGCAAATGTTTTAATTGTGTCCTGTACACCCACGTCCAAGTCATTAATATATATCAAGAAAAGCAGTGGTCCTAGTACCGACCCCTGGGGAACACCCCTGTATACCTTCCTCCAGTCCGAAAAACAACTGTTCGCCACTACTCTCTGTTTCCTATCACTTAGCCAATTTCGTATCCATGCTGCCACTGTCCCTTTTATTCCATGGGCATCAACTTTGCTGGCAAGCCTATTATGTGGCACTTTGTCGAACGCCTTTTGGAAAACCATGTACACCACATCAACCGCATTGCCCTTATCAACCCTTGCTGTTACCTCATCAAAAAACTTGTTCCAGTTGGTTAAACCCAATTTGCCTTTAACAAATCCATGCTGGCTTTCCTTAATTAATCCACACTTGTCCAAGTGACTGTTAACTTTTTCCCTGATCATTGTTTCTAAAAGCTTCCCCACTACCGAGGTTAAACTGACTGGCCTGTAGTTGCTGGGTTTATCTTTACACCCTTTTTTGAACAAGGGTGTAACATTTTCAATTCTCCAGTCCTCTGGCCCCACCCCCATTTCTAAGGAGGATTGGAAGATTATGGCCAGTACCTCCGCGATTTCTTCCTTCACTTTCCTCAGTGTCCCAGGATGCATCGCATCTGGTTCTGGTGACTTATCTACTTTAAGTACAGCCAGCCTTTCTAGTACCTGTCTTTATCAATTTTTATCCCATCCAGTATCTCCTCTACCTCCTCCTTCACTATGTCTATGGCAGCATCTTCTTCCTTAGTGAAGACTTGGTGAAGTACTCATTTAGTACCTCAGCCATACCCTCTGCCTCCATGCGCAGGTCTCCTTTTTGGTCATTAATCAGCCCTACCCCTTCTCTTACTACCATTTTACTATTTATATGCCTATAGAAGACTTTTGAATTACCTTTTGTGTTAGCTGCCTTTCTGTTCTCATACCCTCTCTTTGCCCCTCTTATTTTCTTTTTCACTTCTCCTCTGAACTTTCTATATTTAGCCTGATTCTCAGATGTATTCTCAACCTGATATCGGGCATATGTACTCTTTTTCTGCTTCATCATACTCTCTATCTCTTTCGTCATCCAGGGAACTCTGGCTTTAGTTGCCCTACCTTTCCCCCTAGTGGGAATGTACCTTGACTGTACCTGAACTATTTCCTCTTTAAAGAAAGCCCATTGTTCCACTACAGTTTTGCCTGCCAATCTTTGATTCCAATTTACCCGGGCCAGATCCATTCTCATCCCACTGAAATTGGCCTTCCTCCAATTAAGTATTTTTACTCTGGATTGCTCCCTGTCCTTTTCCATGGCTAATCTAAACCTTATGATACTATGATCACTGTTCCCTAAATGCTTACCTACTGACTGACACTTGCTCCACTTGACCTACCTCATTCCCCAGAACGAGATCCAGCAATGCCTCCTTCCTCATTGGGCTGGAAACATACTGACCAAGAAACCTCTCCTGAACACACTTCAGAAATTCTTCACCCTCCCTGCCCTTTACACTATTACTATTCCAGTCTATATTAGGATGGTTGAAGTCCCCCATTATCACTACTCTATAGTTCTTGCATCTCTCTTAACATGATTTACCTTACCATGTGTGCTTCAAAAGAAATAAAAAGCACTTTTTCATCAATTGGTGTGCCTTTCAAATTGATAATTATAGTGAAGATACATTTTACTTATTTTTTGTAGGACAAACAAAAATGGACATCACCCACTGATATTGTGGGAAACATGAATACAGATCCACTAATCTCCTCAACATTGCATATATTTGAAAGTGAAAAGTAGGTGATTAATGGTAATAGAAAGGTTTTAGTGCTTGAGTTGGCTGTTTATATTTTCCAACACTTCATATTGTTTTGATCAGTACAGCTTACATTCTACAAGGTGATATTAAATGGTGTTAGTCTGTCACTGCTGCCCGCCCGTGGCCCTAGAGACAAGCTGACAGATGTACTGTGAAATATTAGAATAACTTTTCAAGAAAAGCATCTCCTGCATCCCTTATCCCACAAAATGGCCAAGTTAGTGTATGCAGCCTCAGAACGTTCGACCTGAAAAGCCCTTCTGTAGGAATATTGTTTCTTTTTTCAAATAATATTTTATTTGCATTCATATAGAACTCCTTATAGAACTAATTGAAGCGAACGGAATTCTTAGGCCAACCAGTTTGAGCATTAAAGTAATTCATTTTCCGTATTGCAGTGAATCTTTAGCTTCCGCTTTTTGACATATTCCTTGGAATTTTAAATAAACCGCTGAAGAGTAAGAAGTACTCTGCATTTCTTGTATATTCTGGCTATTTAACGTGTTTCTCCGGTAGGGGGTGTGAAGCTGCTGAGACATTTATGAATCTGTGTTAGAAAAGTGTTAGTTACCATCTCCTCTGACTAAAACCAGCCTATGACTGCTGATTGGCGAACATGCATTCCAGCGGGGGGGGGGGGGAATTATGTTCAGAAACGGGACAATGAACTCACCATGTACTCCATATTTGCAGCAGGTGGGTTGACTTGACCGCGAACCTTATTGTGGTAATCGACAATAACCGACATGTCATTCTGGGAGATATATCGCCTCCGTCTGGCTTTAGGGACATTCCCAGGTCCCAGATATTTTCTCCAAGACGATTCTTTCTCGCTGAAGTTAGATGATAGGAGCGTTTCGGTGACATTTGCTGAAACAAATGCACTTGTTCCATGCAGAGCGCACAGTAATCTGATCAGACTCAATGTGGAGCAGAGCCTCATGATTCCCGGTTGAAGTTTGAAGAGCGGTGCGCTGCAAACCAGATGTTATACTGAATAAAGAACAATGTTTAACATTAAGGTGCAACTTCCAAACTCCCAATTCGGGGCGGGGGGGGGGGGACCCCGCATCCTATATTAGTGAATACATTAACTATATATCATTCCAATATTATTCTTCAAAAGCAAATACATGGAAACATTCAGATAACTGTTTAACACTTTTAAAATAACCTGATTAATTCGTATTTCCTTGCTGGTCAATGCATATTTCGATAAACACGGCTGCTCTTCGAATCCCTTATTCTGGTGTTAGAAATATATTTAGTCTAACGATAAATTTAGCTCACCTCTTGCATTCAGTCACTGGCAAAAATGTAGGTCGAGTCCTTCCAAATTTCAAAGTCCGTCTGGAAGGATTCTTGAAAAGTATTTTACTCTTGCGATGGGAGTGAGGTAAGACCTGCAGTAATGTGGGATGTGGCGTGGAAGGAACCCTATAAGAGAGAGGGGTTTCTGCTGGTCTGAGGTCACAGTTATTGGGCTTTTATATTCGGCAAAACGTTTCAGGAAGGCAAACTCATTCTCCTTGATGATGGTGTCTCTTTAACTCTTCACGGCCCCTGAATCAGTACATTATCATTTGGAAACCCAATGCCTTCGTTGTTGCTCTTTTCACTGTTGCCAGACTGTCATCATAAGCTTTTCCAAACCACATATGTGTGTAATTTGGAGAGCTGGCGGGGGAGGAGGACACGGGACTCGGTGTCAGTACAAAGCGTGAACCGTATACCATTTTCGAGGATCCTCCCTTTTTCCAGATTACAGACACATTGAACAATATTTTAAACACAGATAATTTGGAAATTGTCCAAACTAGTGCATACAGTTTTGAGGGAGGGGGAATTCGGCAGAAGTCTTATAGAAAGTCTAAACGCACACAAAACTCATCCGTACGCATTAAAACCATGTTTAATTAAAATCTTTGGAAATTAAATAATGATTGGCACAGTTCCTCTGGAGAATGATGGTGAAACCCGATTTCCAAAGTTTGCGTTTAACGCATTCATTACTTATAGAAAACAAGTCCATCTTTGACAGCACCTGCTTTGGATGGTTTCAGATGTGACAGGAAACGGACTGCTAGACTGATGTCTTTACTCGAATGTTTTTGAATGATGTGCTGTGGAAGGTTAAGAGATGCCAAAACCAAACCGCGTTGCAAAACGGGGCACAAAGTTCTTATCTTTCTTTAAAATGACAGTTTAAACCACGCGGAGTATAAAATAATTCTGCATCGACTTCCCACGTCCCCCTTTATGCCACATGTGTTGTGCGCTGTAATATATCACTCCGGCAACAATACAAGGGATTTCCGGGAACAACAAAAGAATGACAAACTTTTAATACAGATCTACATTTACAGGCGCTTTGAAGCCTCGGTGGGAGACTCCCAGCCCATGTTCCGGATGAAATCCAGTGTTTCACACACACAGGAGAAGAGTGAATATGCACATGAATGTACATTACATTACTCGCCAAACTAACCAAGGTCCAGGGTTTGCAGCGTTCCGATTTAAGAAGCGCGCTAGATCTGTAACTGTCAGCTCACCGCACAGTTTACAAGTTTTGATTTTTGCCAAAGAACGACAGCTTCAAGCGGGTCATATTTCATGCTGTAAGTCAGATAAAAAAAAACCCTAAGAGCAAAGTGACGCACGAAGCGCAGTTGAGAAACTATATTTTCACACAGGAAATGTTCCATATGTTCATGTTCGCACTCGCTGAGTAAAGTCAGCAAAGGAATAGAATGATACAGTACAGGAGGCCATTCGGCCCATCGTGCCTGTGCCGGCTCTTTCAAAGAGCTATCCAATTAGTCCCACTCCCCCGCTCTTTCCCCGTAGTCTTGCACAGGATAGAACAAGTTTAGTAAACTTGCACATTATCCAAATCCAAGAGCCCCAGTTTTGAAACTCGTCCAAATAAACCACTGAACCTTTTGTTCCGATTGTGTTGCTTGAATTTTTGGGATCAATTAATACATTTCCAAATCAAGGTTTTTCTTGACTCCTAATTCGCCACCTCAATAAAAAATGATTAAAATCTAGAACATTTTAGACAACCGTTGGAGATCAGAGCGTCGATTTTGGTCACTCCCTAAAATATTAGTAATTGAAAACCTCAGTCTTTCAAACTTTGGTTGAAAGATTGAAATTGTCAAAAAAAAACACGTGAGGGGATCAGATCTCTGTCGTGTCGATAAAAAAGAAACACGGGGCAATTTTGGCCAAAAGGTGAAAACAGGCACTAAATGTGCTAATAAGAAATACCTGTTTGAAAGTGCGGATTTAGCACGCAATTTTCGGGCTAATTGATGATTATCATGATTTGAACATACCTGCAGGCACTGCAATCAACATTTGCTGGTTTAACACTCAAGCAGTGTATATGTAGCCACACTCAATTCACAATTCACAATTCAAATCGCTTTATTGGCATGATAAGTTACATCTTATGTTGCCAAAGCATCAAAATACATTTATGGTTTAGCACATAAACGCAGTTCTATTCATACAGTGTATAAACAGGTATATCCCTGAGTGTATAAATATACATTCGCATTGTTTATATATATTCTTTTCTTAGTTTACTGGTTGTCCCTCTGTTCATGGCAAGCTGTAACATAGTGTGCCGCCAGTGTTATACAGCTTCTCTCCTCTCCCAGTAGGAATGGGAGTTTTTGGGTGTGGAGTACGCTGGTTGGGAGAGAAGCCAATGTGGAATGCTGGCTCAGGGACTGAGGGAGAGGGTGCCCAGGTTCTCGGATGTGGCACTAGAGGTCCTGATGGAGGAGGTAGTGAGTAAGAGAGATATCCTCTACCCGTATGGGGGAAGGAGACCACAGAGGCAGCTAATGCGAGCAGATGGAATGAGGTCGCCGGGGAGGTGACAGTCAGGAGCCCTGGCCCCAGGACATGGCTCCAGTGCCACAAAAAAATTAATGACTTGACACGAGTGGTCATGGTAAGAGCCAATCTCACAAACCCACTGCTCAATAACTGCACCACCACCAGCATCACAACTTTAACACATTGCATCCACACCATCTAACTATACATTAACATGCACATACCCCACACTATTGCATCCTTCATAGGCACTACTCATACCTCAAACACATCTCACAGCTCTTCAACCATATGAAGCATCACACACACAAACACACCTGTTAATACACTCATTCACAATCACCACTCTTTCTCTTCCATGACAAGGTTGCACATAACAGGCACCAGCAGGACCTGACCAGGGGAGGTCAACCACGACTGCATGACATCACTCCTCTTGAGGAGGCAATGCTGGCCGAGGTTGGAAGGGGAGTGGGAGGCACCATGGCCAGAGGCAGAGCAGGGTGCATATCACCTAGAGGTATGTGGTCACTCCAGCTTCCTTACCAATGCATAAACATTCCTGAGCCCTAGTCCTCCAAAGCTATCCTCACTCCCAAGATCCATATGGTCTCATCACACACATCCTCCTATAGTGGCTACACACGCTGCACCCTAATCCTTCCAGCTTTATCATTGCAGGCTCCCAGGAGAAAATTCACCTCCCCCTTCCCCTCAACCACCCCCCCCCCCGAGCAAGTGCAAGATGAGCAACAGCCACCTCCCACACCCCCACCCCGGAGGAAGAGGAGGAGGAAAGTGAGGAAGATGGCACTGCATCAATCGCTACCACTGTCACAGGCACCAGCTCAGAGACTGGCATCACATGTAACTTAGAGGCGAGGTTAGAAGGGGGCACTTGTGGACTGCAGGCATGCCAGGTGGAAGGGACACCACAGGTGCCACCTTTCCAGGGGGCAAGGTCGCATACTAGTTCTGCTGTACAGGAGTCAGATGAGGACCTCACAGGTCCAAGCTTCAGAAGAAGGCTGATGGGTTTGACAAACCAAATGCTTCGTGCAATGGAGAGCCTGCCTGAAAGCTTACAGATCATGGCTAGAGGGATGGAGGAGTCCACCTCTACCTTGGTCTATGGCTTGACACAGAGCCTGGAACCCATCCTCTCCAGCATGTAGAGGCTGACCAATTCCAGCCAGAGACCTCTGGAGCCCAACATTATGCAACGGCTGATGCCTGAGGCTGCAGCTTCCAATGCAGTCATTACAGCTTGCATGGAATGACAAAGTCACTGGGTGGGCTGTGCAGAGGCCCCGAGGTAGCAGCGTGTGAATCATGGTGCAGGAACCCACTGGCTTCTCTCTGGATGCCAGCATTGCTGCTCCCTCCCCCGCCACTCCACCATTGCCCTTGCAGCTGCCTGTCAGCCAAGTGGCCCAGACTGCTGAAGCCCATGCTGAGATGGTGCATTCTGAGGTGGGTCTTCACGGCCCACAGCCTCTCGAGGACATTGCAGGAGGACATCTGAACTGCCCTCTTCAGAATCTCAGCAGCCTCCACCTCGCCTACTATTGCCACTTGGGTTGCACTTCATAGAAGCACCAGATTACACAAGAGCACTTCAAGATCACCAGTAAGGGTAAGCACCAGGGTGAATAATGTAATATTTGTTAGTTGTGTGATGTTTCCATTGTTTGATTGTGCTGCAGATAAAGATTGATTATGGTAATTGGGTAGTGGTGGATTTGGTCATCTTTTTTATTGTGGTTTCATGGGCAAGGGATGGAAAGGATTGAGTGCAGATGATGGACTTCCTGATGGATCCTCAGTCATGGAAGGTGCATCATGTGGCAACAGTGCTCCGGAGTCTGATGGTCTCTTAAAAGCACTCAATTAGATGGCAGTGAGTGTCCCTCCCAGGTGCATGCTGTCTACCTGGAACCCTCCTCCTGGTCCCCCTCCTACTCCTCTTCCTCCTCCTCCTCTTGTGGCTCCTGAGCTTTACCCTCTGGCACAATTGCTGGTGGCAGTGGCTGGTCTCTCATGATCACCAGATTATGGAGCCTGCAGCAAATCACTACAAATCTGGAGACCTTTCGGCCGACCTTGTGACCAGTCAAGGCATCCAAACCTCTGCTTGAGGACTCCAATGGTCTGCTCAATGATATTCCTGGTGGCTGAGTGTCTCTCATTGTATGAGTGCTCAGCTGGTGTCTGGGGCTTTCTCAGGGGAGTGATGAGCCACGGTATCAGAGGGTATCCCTTGTCACCTAGTAGCCAGCCATGCACATTGCGTTGGGGCTCATAGATCTGTGGGGTGGATGACTGTCTCATTATAAATGCATCGTGACAGCTCCCTGGATAGCAGGCACTCACCTGCATGATATGCTGCCGGTGGTCACAGGCAAGCTGCACATTGAGCAAATGGAATCCCTTCCTGTTCCTGAACACCTCTGAGTTTAAATGAGGGCCTCACATGGCCACGTTTGCAGTAAATGGTCCTAGATCATGGGGAATCCTGCAATCCCGTTGAATCCTAGAGTTCTCTGTCTCTGGTCTTCTCTGGCAATACGGAATGATATATAGTCATTCCCGAAAGCATATAGAGCCCCAGTGTCCTCCCTTATGCAAAAGTGCACAGAGGATTGTGATATGTGACTTATATCACCAATGGCAGCCTGGAAGGTTCCATAAAAGTTAAGTGCTACTGTGGCCTTGACCGCCAGAGGCAATGCAGTCCTGGCTGTGCTGTGAGGGCTGAGTCTTCCTTCCACAAGGCCACAGATTTCTGTGATGATCTCCTTGGCAAAGTGCAGCCTCCTCATGCACTGGTTTTGGGTCATGTGAATGTAGGAGTAGTGCTCTCTGAAGACCAATGTTCCCTTTTTTTGGTGTGTGAGCCCTTGAACTGGCTGCGCGACCCATTCAAATGTTCTCGCATGCGAGCTTTTTCCCATATAAAAACCAGTGAGTGGCCTGCGCGGAACCTCCAAACCACGGCTGCGCAGCTTAGCGGGAACATTGCTGAAGACCCTGAGTGGATAGGGCCTCCTGCTGAGAGCACTCCTGGCCCTCCTGGCCCTCCTGGCCCTCTTCCTGCAGCAGCTGGTGTCTCATCTCCTCCTACCATCCCTCGTCCAGACCAAGGGGAACCCTTACCAAGATGCCCATGACCAAGCACCCCCTTAATCCTGGTGACTCCCATAAGGTGTCCAATAAGGTAGGATAGCACAGCGCTCACTGTTTTTAGCTGAGGTTCTGAGAGAATTTCTGGGAAAAATGTTGATCGGGTGTTGGTGAAGTCTTGACAAAGAGTCCCAGAAAGTCTTCCAATGTGTCTCACAAGTCCTCTTCAAACACAGTGTAGTCAGTCGATCTCAGTCAGCAAGCGAACAGTTAAAGCTGAGCATGGCTTTAAGTAACGCTCGAAATACTCAGCAATGACTTGTTTACTCCTGTTCAGCTGGTCACTGTTAGGAGGGGTCTTTAATTGCAGCGTTACCCACCAAAATGCCATGTAGCCTCTTTAATGAGTGCTAGCAGGCAATTTAATTGTCAAACAGCCCCTTAATGATCCTCCGGCTTGCCGTTCCTAACACGCGCTTAACTCTTTTACCAAGACAGTGCCTTGCGCTAAAGGCAAGCTAAACTGGCGTTGCATCTTAAGACCCCATCTTGACCACCTCAGAGGCTCTTTCGCGCCTAAAGTACCCAGGGAAATTCTCCCCCCTTACATTTATAAAGCGCCTTCCATCTCATTATGACGTCACAGCCAATGGAATACTTTTGAAGTATAGTCACTCTCATGATGTAGGGAAAGGCAACAGCTAATTTGCGCACAGTAAGATCCCGCAAAAAGCAATGAGATAAGTGATCAGATAATCTGGCCTAGAAATTTGATTGCGCACCGGGCGTGAAATGGGTGCTTGGGGATCTGATATGGTATACGGCGTGAGCCGGCTTAGTCCACGCCGGAAGTGCGCTGCACATTACATTGGTTACGGCACTCTGTTGTCGCCCAGGGAGCCTGGCTGAAATTGGAAAATTGGGCACTTAATGCCTGCTTCAGGTTCCTTTCCAAAATTGAGTCATGACTGAGCACAGCTTACACCATGCATGTTGTGGTCAATTTTCACAGGCATACAGCAGCCAAACCAGGCGTCCCTAACGGGACCGTCGCAGGCTGCCACCAACAGGGTAAGTAAAAATATTTATACTTACCCGAATGTGGAGCCAGAAGGAGCAGAAGTGCTCCACATTAAAACAGTGATCCACTGCCGACCCACACTCATACCCCTTCTCGTTGCCTTGCCAGCTCCTCCCCCGAACTTACCTGCTGCCCTTGGCTGGTGACCCAGTCGATCGGTTTTGCTCCCCATGATTGGCGAGCTGCCTCTTGGGCCACGGCTGGTGGCAATAAACAAATGAGGCCACGGAGTAAGTTTGCGTGGTCCTCCCGCCGGCCTTTATAGGCACAGCAGCAGCTCCACCCAGAGTGTGACCGAATTCAGGCATGATTCAATGTCTAGGCCTTTGTTTTTGGCGGTGTTGACTGAGGGATAAGTGTTGGCCAGCACACTGGGAGAAATCCCCTACTATTGTTCAAATAGTGCCATGGGTTCTAATTTTTGATGAATCTATAACTTTGTGGAAATTCAAATAATCCCAGATATTTTTAAAACTGAATAGATTTCAAGTCTTCAAGTAAAATAATAGGGTTCAACCCTGTTCATAATCATCATAGGTACAAAACGAATCCTAATGAAGGCCACACAGTCAGAGTATGGGTGACACAGTGTCGTGGGATAATACATAGTGGCCTAGAAATTCGGGGTTTTAGCACTACGCGTTACCGCCAGGTTCAAGGGAAAAATGGTAGCCGCCGACCTTCCACCCGCTGCCAGCAGGTCCCGCGGTGGCTGCCATTTTCAGATGGCGGGCAGCGCTGCCGATGTCTGCGCTCGCTAGGGATATGTAGATTATGTGGATCATGACATCAGTGAGTGTGCAACACTCACTTGATGCCCAATCTGTGAGATTCGACTTTGGCGCTCCACTTACTGGCATGCCTTAAATGCAATAAGCTGACCAAGCATTGACAAGCAGGAAGGAGGCTCCAGCAGCGTTATTTAAAGGGGTCATCAGCAACAACTTGCAGCTGACTTGTTTCTGTCGTTTGACTGGCTCTGTGCAGCTTTCTGCAGCTTTATTAACTTCTTTCAAGGTTCTAAGGTAACAGGGGGTGTTGGGGCAACTGGAGAACGTCTTCATTCTTATTCAAAGGTTTCTGCTCACAACACTTGCTCACAGTCATGGGGGCTCTACTGGCAGTCCCCCTCGCACTTGAGTATCTTAGGGAGAGGGAGCGGAGGCAGCAAAGAAGGCAAGAAGATGTGCATAGAGGGAGGAGGAGGAGTGCCAGGAGGGCTCACAACATGAGCTCTTACCCACCTGGGTTCTTGCGAGAACACTTCTCTTATATCCACTTAAGCGAGGAGCAGTATATTAGGAGGCTCTGCTTCACCAAGGAGGTGGTCACAGAGCTCTGCCACCTCCTGCAACCAGATCTCCAGCCTTGGAGCACAGTGAACATGAGCTCTGCCAGTGGCAGTCAAGGTCACCGTGGCCCTCAATTTCTTCGCCAGCGGATCGTTCCAGTCTGCAGCAGGAGACATAGCTAACATCTCACAGTTTGCCATCCATCGCTGCATCTGGGAGGTCACTGAGGCTCTGTACTCCAGGAGAAGGGACTACATTGTCTTCTCTCTGAACAGAGAGAAGCAGGACAAATGTGCATGTGACTTTGCCAGGATAGCGGGTTTCCCCATGGTGCAGGGCGCCATTGACCAGACACAGATGGCTTTGTGGGCGCCGCATAACAATCCTCAGGTCTTCTGTAACTGCAAAAGCTACCACTCACTTAATGTGCAGTTGGTGTGCAACCACACCCAACGCTTCCTAATGGTCAATGCCCGCTATCCTGGCAGCAGCCATGATGCCTTCATCCTGGATTCATCTGGTGTGCCACCACATGAAACTTGAGGGTGGCTGCTCGGAGACAAGGGCTATCCACTCTGCACCTGGCTCACGACTCCCCTCCGCAACCCCACCACTCATGCCCAGCACTCCTATGATGAGAGCCATGCTTCCACCAGGAACATCATTGAGCAGACGATCGGGCTACTGAAGCAACGGTTCCAGTGCCTTGACTGCTCGGGAGGAGCCCCCCAGTACTCGGCGGAGCGGGTGTCCCATTTTATGGTGGTCTGTTGCATGCTCCACAACTTGGCCATCATGAGGGCCCAGCCCTTGCCACCAGGGATTGCGGGATGACCTCAGGAGGAGGAGGAGGGAGAGGAGGAGGAGGAAGGGAGGAGGCAAGCAGCCAATCCCCTTTCCAGATGGGCTGCCCAAAAACACCTCATCAGACTCTGATTCCAATGAATGAAACCCCAGATCCCCGTTGCTCACCACATTCCCATCATACCATCCCTCTAACATGGAATATCACAGCATCCTCCTGGGCACAAAGCTGAAATGAGGCCAACCACAAAAGATTCCAAACAAAATTAATACATTTATCAAAAATCAATTAACACATATTTACACTTACGATATGAACTAATCACTCTTGTGCAATCCCTTAGTACCTGTCTTTCAGGTGCCCTTTCCTGCCCTACTAGTGCTCCTCTGAAGTGCTCCCCCAGTGGCTGCAGCAAGACTGGTAGAAGGCTGCTGAGTTTCCATGGGAGAGACTTCAAATGGCCTTGCAGGATGACCTCGAGCAGCTCTGGCCCTAGAAGGCCCAGCTGTAGACTGCACCACCTCAGCATGGGCAACAGCAGTCTGGGCTGGCCGACTGACAGGCAGCGGCAAGGGCAATGGCGGAGTGGCAGTGGTGGGAACAGGCGCTCTGTCATCCTGAGAAAGGACAGCAGGGTTCTGTTCCACTGACCCACTGCCATTTCCACTGGGACAGTGCCTCAGCATTCCTAGCAATCTGTTAGAGCACAAATTGCTGGGCTGCTGCGACACCCTGCAAGCCCCGATCAACACTGGTAAACCCAGCCACGATGGCAGCAGTCTGAGCTTGGGTGGCATCAAGCTGAGCCTGCATGAGAACGGTCTGCACTTCCACTGCAGCACTAAGACATTGGGTCACGTCCACCTGTGCTGCAATGGCAGCCGTGATATCGTCCATTACACGCAGCATCATGGCTGGGTCAACATGTTCTCTTCGGGAGTTCTCCATCATTTCCAGCCTGGAAATTCTAGGCTCCAAGCTCCTCATAGAGCCCCGTGCAATGTTGGAGGCGGACTCCTCCATGCTCCTTGACATTGCCAAGAGGCTCGCTAGCAGGCTTTCCATTGCCCATCACCCTTCTTCTGAAGGCCACCCCATCAAGGTTCTCATCTGAGTCCTGTGCAGCAGAACTTGTGCATGAACTCGCCCTCTGGGGAGCTGGCCCCCAAGTTACCCTTTCCCCCCGCCTTGCTGCAGCCCACTCATGCCTGGTGCTTCACCCTGTGCAGATCCCGCTTCTACGCTAAAGTACGCCCAGTGCCAGTTTCTGAGCTGGTGTCTGCGAGTGACAGCTGCAGTGACACTGCATCTTCTTCTTCTTCTTCCCCCTCGCTCTCCTGCATCATCTTGGGATCAGGCTGCTTGGGTGCTTGGTCTGGATTAGCTGAAAGCAGAAAGGTACAAGAGTCGGATTATGAGGAGCAGTGGGGGGAGAAAGAGAGGCATGCATACAGCATCAGCAGCTTGAAAGTGAGAAGAGATTGTGGGATGAGGGGGAAGTGGGATGTATAAAGAAGGATTAGGAATGTTGTCCCCAAGGGCTTCAACCTTGCCAGTTGCTACGGCCTCCACGATCCGCTGCCTAATGATCTGCAGCACTCGCTCCTCCAGGTCAGTGAGGTCCTGGATGGCAGCTTGACCCCCGCCTGTCTCCCGCTGCTCCCTCCTGTTATGGCAGCTTGCCTCCCACCTGTCTGCCGCTGCTCCCTCCTGGTTTGTGCAATCTTGGCCTGCAAGAGAAAGGGAAGTGTGTCAGTGTGTGTGCTGCAATGTGTTTGAGTGATGTGCCTGTCATTGTTGAATAGCTGTCAGTGTGTGCAAGGTGTGAGATGTGGGTGTGAGTGTTGCTGTAGTGGTAAGATTATGAGGGTGAAGTAAAGCTATGATTGCGAGGTGGGAGTGGTGATAGGTAGAGATTGTTGGTAGGTGAGTGCTGGGGGTGTGGTGCATTGAGCAGTGTGCGAGGCTTGGGGTGCAGTTGCTGAAACCTTCACTCACCTTGATCTGCTGTGTGATGTCATTAAACTTCTTTCAGCACTGGATGGCCGACCTGTGGACCACAATGCTGGCTGTCACATAGGCGGCTATCTCCTGCCAGAGCCTTCGAGATGTGTGTGGCGAGGGCTTCCTGCCAGTCTGCCAGAGGAGGACAGCCCACCTCATCTCTACGGCCATGACCAGTGCCTCAAGAGCCCCCTCGGAAATCTGCGGGCTCTCTCCCTTTGCTGAGGCTCAGCCATATGTTTACACTGCCATCTTCTTCCAAGTGAAGTTGTAAGTGGCTTGACAGTGAGATGCTGCAGAGAACATAAAAACTGACTGTAAAAGCTTTTATAGATATGTGAAGAGAAAAAGATTGGTGAAGTCAAGCGTAGGTCCCTTGCAGTCAGAATCGGGGGAATTTATAATGGGGAACAAAGAAATGGCATACCAACTAAATACATATTTTGGTTCTGTCTTCACAAAGGAGGACACAAATAACCTCCCAGAGATGCCGGGGAACATAGGGTCTGATGAAAGGGTGGAACTGAAAGAAATCAGTATTTGTAGGGAAATGGTGTTAGGAAAATTGATGGGACTGAAGGCCGATAAATCCCCAGGGCCTGATAATCTACATCCCAGGGTACTTAAGGAAGTGGTCCTAGAAATAGTAGATGCATTGCTGGTCATCTTCCAGAACTCGATAGACTCTGGAACAGAACCCATGGATTGGCGGGTAGCTAATGTTACCCCACTATTCAAAAAAGGTGGTAGAGAAAAGGCGGGGAATTATAGACCGGTAAGCTTGACATCGGTAGTGGGGAAAATGCTAGAGTCCATTATAAAAGATGTAATAGCAGAGCACTTGGAAAGCAGTGACTGGATCGGACAAAGTCAACATGGATTTACAAAAGGTAAATCATGCTTGACTAATCTACTGGAATTTTTTGAGGATGTAACTGGTAAAATAGATAAGGGAGAACCAGTGGATGTGGTGTATTTGGACTTTCAGAAGGCTTTCGATAAGGTCCCGCATAAGAGATTAGCGTGCAAAATTAAGGCACATGGGATTGGGGGCAAGGTATTGACTTGGATAGAGAACTGGTTGGCGGACAGAAAGCAAAGAGTTGGCATAAACGGGTCATTTTCTGAGTGGCAGGCAGTGACTAGTGGGGTACCGCAAGGATCGGTCCTAGGACCCCAGCTGTTCACAATATATATTAATGATCTGGACGAGGGAATTGGATGTAATATCTCCAAATTTGCAGATGACACAAAGCTGGGGGGGAGGGTATGCTGTGAGGAGGATGTCGTGAAACTCCAGCACGATTTGGACAGGTTGGGTGATTGGGCAGAAACATGGCAAATGCATTATAATGTGGATAAATGTGAGGTTATCCACTTTGGTGGCAAAAACAGTGATGTAATAAAAAGTCTCACACATCAAGGAACTTTAAAGTAAGCTTTAAGCAACTTATAATTATCCTATATACAAGAGCGGTCTTCACCATGCCTCTAGGAGAAGCCCTTTTACATACTGAGCAGTTCAGTATTTATACTAGTCCAAACACAGGAAGTGACGTATGCACAGGAAGTGAGGTATGCACAGAGTTCATAGTTCACAGTTCACAGTTCACAGGAAATGATGTGCACATAACTTCAACCGGAAGTTATTTATTATTATTACATTCTTCCCTCCTGCGAAATTAGAAGGCTGTGGTCTTCCTTTTATTCCGCAGCCGCCGAATGAGGAAGAGTCGCACCCGTTTGGGTTCCCGCCGTAGAGGGTCACTGGTCCGCTTACATGCTGTTGGCCATTGGTCAGAGTCTGTGTGGCCTGGATTACCCTGTGAAGGGTCGGGGAGATCATGGCTTCGTGTACGAGCCCCAATAGGTGCAGAGTCGGTCTGTCTCTGTTCAGAGGGAGGTGCACAGCTGGTCTGTGGCGGATCAGTACTTTGGTGCGCGGTACTGGGAGGGTCGCAACTTTGAGTACGGGGTTCTACCGGCACCAAGCTAGTTGGTGTCAGATCAGGATCCTGGAGAGGGGTACCCGGTAGGTTCCAAGAGGCTCCTGGTAAAATACCATCACTCGATGTCCCACTAGGTCCTGGTGGGCAGGGAGCCAGATCCCGTAATGATACGGTAGATTCTCGGCCGTCGGGATATCGTATGTATGCATAGGTGGGGTTGGCATCGGTTAGTTCGACCTCGTCTACGAGAGGGTCATTTTTAGACGTCTGAACGTATCTTCGGAGTAGTACAGGTCCAGGAGTAGTTAGCCATGACGGGAGGGATGTCCCATAAGATGAGCGACGCTGGAATCCAAAGAACAGCTCATGAGGTGTAGTATTTGTGGCTGTAGAAAGAAGGGACCGTATAGAGTGCAATGCATCCGGAAGCACTGCTTCCCATTGCTGGTTTGGTAGGCCCCAAGATCTTAAAGCAAGATGTATGGAATTCCAGATGATACCGTTATACCTCTCTACCTGCCCATTTCCGATGGGATGATATGGCGTCGTTTTGCTTGTAGCAATTCCCTGTTCTGAGAGGTAGTCCTTGAGTTCCCTTGACATAAAGGATGGACCCCGATCCGAATGAATGTAAGCCGCCATGCCACAGAGAGAAAATACCTGCTCAAGGCAGCAGATTACTGTGGACGCCAGCATATTGGAGCAGGGGAAGGCAAACGGAAAACGTGAATATTCATCAATCATGGTGAGCAAATATGTGTTCCGAGTTGAAGAGGGCACTGGGCCCTTAAAATCGATGCTAAGTCGTTGCATCGGTTGGGTTGCGTGTATGAGCATACCATCTGAGGGGCGGAAGAACTGAGGTTTTAATTCTGCACAAAGCCGGCATTCTGAGCACATTTTCTTTACATCTCCAGTAGAAAAAGGGAGATTCCGTGATCGTACGAAATGTAGCATGCGCGTAACGCCAGGATGACACAATCCATTATGGACATCTATGAGAGTAGAGGACGACATAGTGGAGCAGAATGCTCGTGTGAGGGTATCCGGGGCCACATTCTCCTTGCCAGGTCGATAGTGAATGGTGTAACCAAAAGAGGCCAGTTCCATCCTCCAAAGCTGTATTTTATTATTCTTAATTTTGGTTCGTTTTCGATTATCGAGCATGAAGGCGACTGATCGCTGGTCCGTGATTAACGTAAAGTGCTGGCGAGCTAGGAAATGGTTCCACTTCCGTGCCGCCTCTATGATGGCTGTGGCTTCCTTCTCAACCAGAGGATAATGTAGCTCGGCACCTTGTAAGGTCCTGGACATAAATGCTACAGGACGACCTTCCTGATTTAGAGTAGCCGAGATCGCCACCTCCGAGGCATCATATTCGACTATGAAAGGGAGATTCTCATCGATGGAGTGAAGAGCCGCTTTCTCCAACTGTTTTTTGAGAAGGTTAAAGGCTGCAACAGCCGCTGTTTCCAATGGAAATGATCTAGCATGCAGCAAGGGTTGGATTTTGTCTGAAAAATGAGGAATCCATTTAGCGTAGTATGCAAACAGACCGAGAGCCCGACGTAAAGAAGCCGGATTCTTAGGTGACGGGAGCTCTTGGAGCGGGCGAAGTCTTTCTGGGTCTGGCTTAATGATACCATTGCTTACGCAGTAGCCAAGGATGTTGATGGTCGGTTGCGACTCAACAGATTTAGATTCATTCAAAGTTAAGTTACGGTGATGGAGAGCATGCCGAAATTTTTGGAGGTTGACGTCGTGTTCCTGTTGATCGTGACCTGCAATAGTAATGTTATCAAGATAGGGAAAAGTGTCCCTTAAGTTTTCCTGCTTAACCAGGCCATCCATTGCCCGTTGGAAGACAGCCACTCCATTCGTAACCCCGAATGGGAGGCGACGAAATTGGTACAGCCGTCCATTAGCCTCAAAGGCCGTGTACTGCTTATCTGAGACCTTCAAGGGTACCTGATGATAGGCACTTTTTAAATCGTAAGTTGAGAACACTTTGTATTCGGCCAGTTTATTAACCATATCATCAATGCGTGGCAATGGGTAGGCGTCCAAGTCAATATATTGATTGATGGTTTGCGAATAATCAATGCATAGTCGTTGTTTGTGAGGTTTTAGAGGGTTCTTGACGATGACGATTTGAGCCCGCCAGGGCGACGAACATGGTTCGATGATATCCTCTGCTAAAAGTCGAGAGATTTCAGTCTCAATAAAAGATTGATCTTCCTGACTAAAGCACCGCGATTTCATTATTACTGGTTTGCATCGAGGAGGAATACTGGCAAATAATGAGGGTTCATCAAGTGAAGCTGCTGATAATGCACAAAACGGTAATTTAGACAGTATATTAGAAATAGTAAGTCCAGGTTTGGATCCGCCGAACTCAATGGTGAGTTTCTTATGCTGTTTTTGAAAATCCAGCCCTAAGATGAGATCACTACATAAGTCCTTGAGCACCGAAAGTCGGGTGGAGGGATACATACGACCATTAAGTGTCATATCAATAATACAAAAGCCAGAGATTCTGGTATTAAGTGATGACTGAGCCATCGCAATTGCCTGGTCCGATGGGAAGATATGTAGTTTCAATTTCGCAACAATCTGTTCTCTAATGAAACTATCAGTACTTCCTGAGTCAATTAAGGCATCTAAGGTATGCCCATTAATTGAAACTTTTGTAGCTGCATGAAACAGGTTCTGTGGGCAAGCAGCTGTAATTGGTGTGGTTGCACAGAGAGTGGCTGAAACTTTAGGTGTGCTTCTTCGGGAGAGAGCTCGAGAGGAAGCTTGATAGGTCCTAGCCGGAGCATCTTGATAGGCCCTAATTGGGGCAGTTCGGTAGGCCTTAGCTGGATAGGCCCTCGTGAGGCTCTTGATTGGCAAACTTTTGCAAAGTGTCCCTTTTTATCGCAATGACTGCAGATCGCATTGCGAGCAGGGCAGCATTTCCTAGGGTGAAAAGAATCTCCACAAAAGAAGCATTCCTTCCTAGATTGCCAAGAGGCTGCTAAAGTGGGGTCATCCTCCTCTTCTTCATCAGAATTATCATCAGGATTAGATTCCTCCATGATAGGGTTCACCTGAGGCCACTTGAACCGTCTGGTTGCAGTTACAGCAGCAGATCGAGATCTGGGCAGTTGATAGAGGTCTGCATTTTTCTTTGCCAAATCCAGAGAACAAGCCAGGTCAAAAGCCTTTTGTAGCTCAAGTGTTTTACTTTCTAGTAGACGCTGGTGTATAAATGGAGAGGCAATCCCGCAGATGAAAGCATCACGAATCATTTCTTCGCGGTACAGCTCAGCCGAGGCTGCCTGAAAGTTACAATCTACGCTGAGCCTGCGAAGTTCTTGAAGGAATTCATTAATCGATTCCCCTGGCCCTTGTCGGGCTGTGGCCAGTAGATGTCTAGCATAGACCTCATTTGCGGTCTTGGCATATAGTTTTTTAAGTGCCCAGATCACCTCATCGTAATGATCCCATTCATCAACATATTCAAACACTGTTGGGGTCACATAGTTGATAAGTATCCTCAGTTTAGTAGAAGCATTCGCTTTACATTCATCAAGAAAATTCTCAAAAGTACGGTACCAATGCTTCCATACCCTGCCAGCTGCTGGTGCGTTTGGGTCCAAGTCCAGACGAGTAGGTTTAAGGATGTTTTCCATGATGGGCGGTTCCCTGGATCCTTAACTCCGAGTTTGTCCGAAGGTCTAGTGTTTGTCAGTGTAAATACTAAGTTGCTTAAATTGATGTAATAAAAAGTCTCACACATCAAGGAACTTTAAAGTAAGCTTTAAGCAACTTATAATTATACTATATACAAGAGCGGTCTTCACCATGCCTCTAAGAGAAGCCCTTTTACATACTGAGCAGTTCAGTATTTATACTAGTCCAAACACAGGAAGTGACGTAGGCACCGGAAGTGAGGTATGCACAGAGTTCATAGTTCACAGTTCACAGGAAATGATGTGCACATAACTTCAACCGGAAGTTATTTATTATTATTACAAACAGGAAGGCAGATTATTATTTGAATGGTAATAGATTGGGAGAAGGGGAAGTGCAAAGAGACCTGGGTGTTCTTGTACACCAGTCGCTGAAGGTAAGCATGCAGGTGCAGCAGGCGGTTAAGAAGGCAAATGGTATGTTGGCCTTTGTAGCAAGAGGGTTCGAGTACAAGAACAAGGATGTCTTGCTGCAGTTGTACAGGGCCTTGGTGAGACCACACCTTGAGTATTGTGTGCAGTTTTGGTCGCCTTACCTGAGGAAGGACGTTCTTGCCATGGAAGGAGTGCAGCGAAGATTCACCAGGCTGATACCTGTGATGGCAGGAATGACGTATGAGGAGAGATTGTGTCGATTGGGCTTATACTCACTGGAGTTTAGAAGATTGAGAGGGGATCTCATCGAAACCTATAAAATTCTGTCAGGCCTGGACAGACTAGATACAGGAAGGATGTTTCTGATGGCCGGGGAGTCCAGAACCAGGGGTCATAGTCTAAGGATAAGGGGTAAGCCATTTAGGACTGAAATGAGGAGGAATTTCTTCACCCAGAGAGTGGTGAACCTGTGGAATTCTCTGCCACAGAGGGCGGTGGAGGCCAGTTCATTAAGTATATTCAAGAAAGAGTTGGATATATTTCTTAAGGCTAAAGGGATCAAGGGATATGGGGAGAAGGCAGGGACCGGGTACTGAATTTGGATGATCAGCCATGATCTCATTGAATGGCGGAGCAGGCTCGAAGGGCTGAATGGCCTACTCCTGCTCCTATCTTCTATGTATCTATGTATCTATGTATCAATGCACCTCCCCTTTAAGTACTGACTAAAGCCTGTGCCAAACCTGACTGGGAATTAGACTGGACCCGATATTGGCCCACCTGTTGAGCGGCAAGCCAATGAGCAACAGTTTTAGCGCTGAGATTAAGATTACAATCATGTTATTGAGGACTGAGCATGAATTTTGCATGCTACCTAGACCACTTTGACCTGGCACAGCTTAACATCGTTGGACCTTAACACTGCCCATTTTGTGGCCATATCTAATTTCTAGACCATTAAGAGTTGACTCCTTGAGAGTTGGAAAAACATTCCTACAATAAACTCAAAAATATAAGATTTTAAAGCATCAGAGTTCTCCTGCTAGTCTGCCATAAATTTTGGCAGAAGGGCTATGGACACCTTTGAAAAAGAGCATATAGCCACTTACACCATTTTTCTGGGGTTTCCATGGTTACAGTGGATGAGCGGGAGAACTCCTGTGGAAATTCACCCCCCAGCTCTCCAGTGGCTTTGCTCAGTGAATCATAGGCTGCCTGTCTGATGCACTATCAATTGCTACAAAAGACTGGAGATTGAGTAAGTAATAAACAGGCTTTTATTACCAAAGAACAGAGCATGCCTCTTGGGGTTGCCTGGTATCCAAAAGGGCCGGAGGCTTCTGAGCAGCGACCTTTATACCCAGCCATGAGGGTGGAGCCAGGGGCGGAGTCAGCTGAGGCATGCACAGACAAGTACAACAATACTAACAACAGTGGTTTACCACATTCACCCCTTGTTTAGAATTGAGTCCGGCGGGGTGAAGTGCACTAAAAATTCGTGTACTGAAGTCTATCAGGAGGCCTTGTAAGCCGTCCTGAGCGTCGCAGCAGCGGCGGTGATGGTGCAGTATCCAACGTTGAACCCGGTGTCTCGTTCAGAGGAGGAGTAGCAGGTGGCGGACCCTGGGGCTGCTGCATGCCGTCTACAGGGGTCAGAGCATGGGTAATGGGAGGTAGCGATGGTGGTCTCTCAGAGGCACCCGAAGGTGTGAGGTCTCGTGCGGGGACTGTGTCCTGGGGGTAGGCAGGAGTAGCGGTGGGTGGCGAAGAGGGTGTTTCAGGAGCACCTGCAGGTGCGAGGTCTCGAATGGAGACTGTGTCCTCCCGCCCGTCCGGGTACACCACGTAAGCATACTGCGGGTTAGCGTGGAGGAGGCTCACCCTCTCGACCAGGGGGTCCGCCTTATGGGTCCTCACGTGCTTCCGCAGTAGGACGGGACCTGGAGAAGTCAGCCATGTTGGTAGCGAAATCCCCGACGTGGACTTCCTGGGGAAGGAGAACATTCTCTCGTGAGGAGTGGCATTGGTGGGTGTACAGAGCAGCGACCGAATGGAATGGAGCGCCGCAGGGAGGACCTCCTGCCAGCGGGAGGTCGGAAGGCCCTTAGATTTTAAGTTTAAAAGGACTGCCTTCCAGACTGTCGCATTCTCCCTTTCCACCTGGCCGTTACCCCGGGGGTTGTAGCTGGTGGTCCTGCTTGTAGCAATGCCTCTCGCGAGCAGGTACTGCCGAAGTTCGTCGCTCATAAAAGATGAGCCCCTGTCGCTATGGATATAGCTAGGGAAACCGAACAAGGCGAAGAGGTCATTCAGACATTTAATGACCGTGGTACTGGTCATGTCCGAGCAAGGGATGGCAAACGGGAAACGGGAGTACTCATCAATTATATTGAGGAAGTACACATTGCGGTCAGAGGAGGGGAGGGGCCCTTTAAAATCGATGCTCAGCCGCTCGAAGGGGCGCGTGGCTTTGATCAGGCTCGCTCTGTCTGGCCTATAAAAATGCGGCTTGCACTCGGCACAGATCTGGCAGTTCCTGGTCATGGTCCTGACCTCCTCGATGGAGTAGGGCAGGTTACGGGATTTGATAAAATGGAAGAACCTGGTGACCCCCGGGTGGCAGAGGTCATTGTGGAGGGTCTGTAGCCTATCAACCTGCGCGTTGGCGCACGTACCACGTGATAGGGCATCTGGGGGCTCATTGAGTTTCCCGGGCCGGTACAAGATATCGTAATTGTAGGTGGAGAGTTCGATTCTCCACCTTAAGATCTTGTCATTCTTGATTTTGCCCCGCTGCTTATTATGAAACATAAAAGCCACTGAACGCTGGTCAGTGAGCAGGGTAAATCGTTTTCCGGCCAGGTAATGCCGCCAATGTCGCACGGCTTCCACAATGGCCTGGGCCTCCTTTTCGACAGAGGAGTGTCGAATCTCGGGGCCCTGGAGGGTCCTTGAGAAAAAGGCCACGGGTCTCCCCGCCTGGTTAAGGGTTGCAGCTAGGGCAAAGTCGGATGCGTCGCTCTCCACTTGAAAAGGAAGGGACTCATCCACAGCGTGCATTGTGGCCTTCGCAATGTCTCCTTTTATGAGAGTGAAGGCTGCACAGGCCTCTGCTGTCAGGGGGAAGGAGGCGGACTTGATGAGGGGTCGGGCTTTATCCGCATAGTTGGGCACCCACTGCGCATAGTAAGAGAAAAACCCCAGGCATCTCTTCAGTGCTTTCTGGCAGTGGGGGAGGGGGAGCTCCATAAGGGGGCGCATTCTATCGGGGTCTGGGCCGATGACTCCGTTCTCCACTACGCAGCCAAGAATAGCAAGGCGCGTAGTACGAAACATACATTTGTCTTTGTTGTATGTGAGATTCAGCCGCTGGGCCGTCCGGAGGAATTTCTCTAGATTAACGTCGTGGTCCTGCTGGTCGTGGCCGCAGATGGTGACGTTGTCTAGATATGGGAAAGTGGCCTGGAGCGCGTTCTGGTCAACCATCCGGTCCATCTCCCGTTGGAAGACAGAAACTCCGTTGGTGACGCCGAAGGGAACTCTGAGAAAGTGATAGAGCCGACCGTCAGCTTCAAAAGCTGTGTACTGGCGGTCCTCAGCCCTGATGGGGAGCTGGTGGTATGCCGACTTCAGATCAATCGTCGAGAACACCCGGTATTGTGCTATCTGATTGACCATGTCAGATATGCGGGGGAGTGGATATGCATCCAGCTGGGTGTAGCGGTTGATCGTCTGGCTGTAGTCAATAACTAGGCGCTGTTTGCCGCCAGCCTTCACCACCACCACTTGTGCTCGCCATGGGCTATTGCTGCTCTCGATAATCCCTTCCTTCAGGAGTCTCGCTACCTCGGATTTAATGAAACCCCTATCCCCGGCACTGTAACGCCTACTTTTGGTAGCGATGGGCTTACAGTCGCGGGTGAGGTTAGCGAACAAGGAGGGGGGGGAGACTTTAAGGGTGGAGAGGCTGCAAATGGCGCGCGGCGGGCGATTTAAAAACTGCTGGCTGCAGACTGTGAGAGGGGGGAGGGGTCCACCATACGCTAAAGTGACACTCTTAAGGTGGCACTGAAAATCCAACCCCAGTAGGACGGCAGCGCAGAGATGGGGCAGGACCAGAAGTTTAAAATTTTTGTATTCAGTACCCCGCACTGAAAGAGTCACCATACAGTAGCCACCGACGTCCGCTGACTGGGCTTTGGAAGCCATAGAGATGCGATGACGCGTCAGCAGGACCGGGAGAGAGTAACTGCGCACCGTGTCGGGGTGTATAAAACTCTCCGTGCTCCCGCTGTCAAAAAGGCAGGTAGTGGCGCAGCCGTTTACCGTAATGTCCATCATGGACCTGGACAGTTGATGCGGGAGAGATTGATCCAGCGTCACGGAAGCCAGCGTATGTTCAAGCGTGTCGATGCGGTCGTCCGATGAGGCGGTGGTGGAGTCCGGGTCCCCCGTAACCAAAGTCGGAGGCGTCCAAGATGGCGGACAAAATGGCGGCGCCCACGGTCCCCACGCGGCTGGGGGAGCCCAAGATGGCGGACAAGATGGCTGCGCCCACGGTTCGCACGCAGCGCTGCTGGCGTTAGCGGTCTTCCCTTTGCAGGCGCTAACGTAGTGACCTTTCTTCCCGCAGCCGGAGCAGGTAGCATTCTTCGCGGGGCAGCGTGCTCTAGGGTGTTTAGCTTGGCCACAAAAATAGCATTTTTGTGCCTTGGACATCGCTGCAGCAGTTGGAGGTGGCGGTCCCATGGCCCAAGATTGCGGCGTCCACGGCGCGGGGCGATGAGGGGAGAAAGCGTCCATATTTCTGTGGGCCGCGTCGAGCGAGAGCGCGAGGGACACTGCCTTTGTCAGGTCTATTTCACCCTTCTCCAGCAGCCTCTGCCGGGAGTAGTCGGACCTTAGACCCGCAACGAAAGCGTCTCGTATCAGTCCCTCCGCATGTGCCGCGGCCGATACTTCCTTGCAGTCGCAGCCGCGTCCGAGTACCCGCAGTGCCCGTAGGAAGGCTTCCACCGATTCCCCGGGCTGCTGTCTGCGAGATCTTAAAAGGTGCCTGGCATAGACCGTGTTAACCGGGCGTGCATACTGCCCTTTCAGTAGGTCGATAGCCGCCGCGTAGGTCGTCGCATCTTGGATTAAAGTATAGACTTGGTGGCTCACCTTCGAGGCCAGGATTTTCAGTTTATTTTCATCAAGAGTCACGGTCGAGGCTTCCAGATACGCCTCAAAGCAACGCAGCCATTGTGCGAATTTAGTCGACGAACCCGCTTCTTGGGGGTCTAGGTCCAGGCATGTTGGTCTGAGGGCTCGCAGCAGCGCCTGCTGCTCAGCGTTTTGCGCCATCGGTTGATCAGCATCCGCAGCCAACATTTAACTTTGGTAATAAAATTGATGCACTATCAATTGCTACAAAAGACTGGAGATTGAGTAAGTAATAAACAGGCTTTTATTACCAAAGAACAGAGCATGCCTCTTGGGGTTGCCTGGTATCCAAAAGGGCCGGAGGCTTCTGAGCAGCGACCTTTATACCCAGCCATGAGGGTGGAGCCAGGGGCGGAGTCAGCTGAGGCATGCACAGACAAGTACAACAATACTAACAACAGTGGTTTACCACACTGTCTAAGGTAAAATATTTGATCAAGACCGCTGATTTACGGTGATTGAATAAGTTTAACTGCATTTTGATTAGTTTATGTAGGAGTGTTAATAATTTTTTCAGGCTCAAATTTTATGATTACCTGCATATTTACATGGAAACTGTAAAGCAGCAGACTTGATAACTATTCAATGGCCATTTTACCATGAATAGTATTTCTTGTGTTTGAAATTGTTACAACAATGTTGACATGAATCAACTGAGCGGCCTGCGGGTGGTGCTGTCCAGGGAGAGTATAAATACTCGGGCACGGGCCCAGCTTGCGCAGGACATTCTTAACAGGAACTAGTGAAGGACACAACTAGACCTCCATGTTGTAAAACAGTTGATTAAAGCTTTGTTTAATGCTTAGACCAAGTGCCTAGTAGTTTTCTTACGTCAAATGTTTTCCATCAGGAGCCTGTGCCTATGTGAGCTGTCAGTTCCAATGGAACTGCTACATCCACCTGAACACAGATAAGAACCTTCGGTTTAATGTCTTATCTGAAGGCTTAGTGTATTTTTTGTCTGTCGCACTTAAGTTGCTGTGCACTTGACATCACACAGCACTTTAGAGGTAACTTCTGCTTTTGTACTCACAGCATGGAACATTGCTGGAATTACTTATCAGAAATTCAGGCATGCGCTGTGCAAATTAATAGTTAGGACAATTCTGACATGCATGTCTGGCAGTTGAGTCTTCCTGCTGGGATCATGAAGCAGAAAATTACCTCCTTTGTTCTAGATGCAAAACAATCTTTAAAAAAAAAGAGTGAGAAAAAGCCAGGCACTCAATGTGCATAGTTTGCTTACCAAACAACAATTGGACTCTGATTGACCTTTACCGGGGTATGGAGAAAGAGCAGGGGAGTGGGACTAGAGTGGGACTAATCTGATAACTCCTTCAAAGAGCCGGCACAGGCAAAATGGGCCAAATGGCCTCCTTCTGTGCTGTATGATTCTATAAGGGGGCATAACCTTACATTTAGAGCTAGGCCGTTCAGGGATGACGTTAGAAAGTACTTCCTCACACAAAGGTTAATCGAAATCTGGAACTCTCTCCTCCAAAAGTTGTTGAGGCTAGGTCAATTGAAAATTTAAAAACTGAGATTGATAGATTGTTGTTAGGCAAGCGTATTAAGGGTTACAGAACCAAGATGGGTAGATGGAGTTAAGAGTCAGATCAGCCATGATCTAACTGAATGGTGGAACAGGCTCAAGGGCCCAATCCTGTTCCCTTGTCCCTATGGTGAGGTGAGAGTGACTACCCTTGACATCAAGGCAGCATTTCACCGAGTGTGGCATCAAGGGGCCCTGGTAAAATTCAAGTCAATGGGGGGAAACTCTCCACTGGCTGGAGTCATACCTAGCACAAAGGAAGATAGTTGTGGTTGTTGGAGGCCAATTATCTCAGCCCCAGGACATTGCTGCAGAAGTTCCTCAGAGCAGTGTCCTAGGCCCAACCATCTTCAGCTGCTTCATCAATGACCTTCCCTTCATCATAAGTTCAGAAGTGCGGATGTTCGCTAATGATTGCACAATGTTCAGGTCCGTTTGCAACTTCTCAGATAAGGAAGCAGTCCTTGCCTGCATGCAGCAAGACCTGACTGTGAGGGTGCCGGTCAGTTCCTTCAGTAACCCGTAGATGGCACCTTCACTGGTTGGTTTCCCTTTGTTAATTGTTACTAGTTTCTCCTGTGTTTATTATTTAACTGCCTTTTATCTGGTTTATTGGTTTCACATGTTTTTGCTTGTATTTAAGTTCTGTGGTTTCTTCCCTCTGGGCTCAGTCCTGACAAGGGAGTCAGTCTTGACAAGGTGCTCTGTCTTGACTAGGTGCTCAGTTTTGACAAGCCGGTTGCCAGTGGTAGCTTGTCTTGAGCTCAGTCTTGACAAGCCAGTTGCTCTGTGGTAGCTTGCCTTGACAAGCCGGTTGCCTAGGGGTAGCTTGTCTTGGGCTAAGTCTTGACAAGCCATTTGCCTTAGTGGTTGCTTGTCTTGAGCTCCTATGTCTATAACTGTTTATCTGTGTTATGTTTTTGCTTGTATTTAAGTTCTGTGGTTCTTCCCTTTGTTCTTGGTCTTGACAAGGTGCTGACAAGTTGCTCAGTCTTGATAAGGTGCTCAGTTTGGACAAGCCGGTTGCCCTGTGGTAGCTTGTCTTGAGCTCAGTCTTGACAAGCCGGTTGCCTCATGGCAGCTTGTCTTGAGTTCCTATCTTGACTAGCCATTTGCCTATGTGGTAGCTTGTCTTGAGCTCCTATGTTTTGCAAGTGTTTACCTGTGTGATTCTAGTAAAGTATTGTTATTTAAGACTGCATACCTGCTTCTCGCCTCGTCTGTCTGCACTTGGGTCCAGAACCAGCCTCGCCCTGACAGCTCGGCCCCATGTCTACACGGCCCCATGACAGCAACCCTGACACTGGACAACAATCAGGCTTGGGCTTATAAGTGGCAAGTAACAGTTACTCCACACAAATGGCAGGCAATGACCATCTCCAACAAGAGAAAGTCTAACCACCTCCCCTTAACATTTAATTACATTACCATTGTCGAAAGCCCCAACATCAACATCCTAGGGGGTCACCATTGACCAGAAGCTTAACTGGACCAGCTACATAAATACTATGGCTACAAGAGCTGGTCAGAGGCTAGGTATTCTTCGGCGATTGTCTCACCTCCTGACTCCCCAAAGCCTTTCCACCATCTACAAGACACAAGTCAGGAGTGTGATGGAATACTCTCCACTTGCTTGGATCAGTGCTGCTCCAACAACACTCAAGAAGCTCAACACCATCTAGGAAAAAGCAGCCTGCTCGATTGGCACCCCATCTACCACCTTAAACATTTACTCCCTCCACCACCGGTGCACCATGGCTGCAGTGTGTACCATCTACAAGATGCATTGCAGCAACTCACCAAGGCTTCTTTGACAGAACCTCCCAATCATGCAACCTCTACCACTTAGCAGGACAAGGGCAGCAGGCGCATGGGAGCACGACTTCCTGCAGGCTCCCCTCCAAGTCACACACCATCCTGACTTTGAAGTATATCGCCGTTCCTTCATTGTCGTTGGGTCAAAATCTTGGAACTCCCTCCCTAACAGCACTGTGGGATTACCTTCACCACACGGACTGCAACAATTCAAGAAGGCGACGCACCATCATTTTCTTAAGGGCAATTAGGGATGGGCAATAAATGCTGGCCTTGCCAGTGATGCCCACATCCCATAATGAATAAAAAAAAGACCTGAGACTCTCTTTACTTAATAACAATTACATTTTGTGGCCATGAAAGGATTGAGTTCCATCTGAACAGCAGAGTAATACATTATGCAAAAATTGTATAAGCTTGCTCTCCTTACAAAATAGTGTAACATCGACCTACAATGAGCAACTCTACCGGCGATCCATACAGAGTCTATTTTACGAATTTAGGGGATTAAGAAGCTTCATTTTGTTCAGCAACTGTCTATATTTCTACTTTTTAATATTAAACACCAGAACGATTACTTTTGGAAGGAGTAGCTAATGATGATTGCTGTAAATCTCATGAGAAAGAAAACTTAGGGAAAGCTGGTTGTTGCAGTGACCTTTTACACTACCCTTTTACTTCTGTTATCTAGATTGCAATCAGTCCACCATAGCGAGATGAAATGCTCCTCTCTGGCAGTCCTATGTTTCCCAAGTGAAATAAGTTTGGACAGTCTCGGGTTCAACTGTGTTTATAGTGGCCATGAGTCCACAGCACAACATTTCCCATAAATGTGGCAGTAAATTGGCAATCTGCCTCAGAGGTTAAAAGAATGACTAATGTGAGAAATGAAAATGTTGCATTAGTGCAGGATGGTGTTCTATTAAAAGGTGAGGTTAAGACACAAGTGCACTTTCAAGCAGGGAACAATGGATAGTATTCAGGAATGGGACTCCTGGTTGAATTTCCTCTTCCTCAGCACAGTAACACTGAGGCAAATTGTGGTGTCCTATCACTGCCACCCAAGGTCAGCCAGCTCAGCCCACACCAAAGATCGAATCGGTGACCTTCCTGGTCAGTGTGGTTCACTCCAACACCATTTTTCCACTTAACCAGATATTTCAATTTTAAACAGTTTACCAATGAATCAGTATTTTAGAGTTTCACTGAACAGCAGATCGCTCATGACATTGTTCACTGTCAGTCAGCAGAACCGTTGTTTTACAACAATCAGATATGTATATGCCAAGTAGGGCATAACATCAGGGCCACTGGTTTACAATGACTGAATAAGTCAAATTGGATATTTATTAATTCTGTGATTTCTATTGGTATTTTGGGGATTGAATTCCAGGCAGCAGATTTTAACTTTCGCTCATGGATTCCTGTCAGCAGTAAAGGGAGGGGAAGAGCATGAGCCTGATAGCGCTTGGGCGGGAAGGGGGGAGGTCTTAGATCGGGCAGCAAGTTTGTAACTTTCCTGAGAGATCGCTACCATATTTGCAATTGGTTCCTGAAAGTGTACCTCTGTGTCTGTCTCTATCTTTCTGCCCAAACTAAAGCTCCAAAGGTGTGTAATCAGTACTGCCTGTCATCTTTTTTACTCTTTCTCTCTCACACACAACCTCTGTTTTCAAAAACACTCGATACATTTTTTTCTTTAATAAAACTTTTGAATATTGTCCTCTACCTTCAAATCATTTTGAAAAATAATCAAATAGATTTTGCTAGAGACTAAGAGAGTAGTTAATCACTTTACAAAAGCAAAATACTGCGGATGCTGGAAATCTGAAATAAAAACAGAAAATGCTGGAAATACTCAGTCGATCAGGCAGCATCTGTGGAGAGAAACAGAATTAACGTTTCAGGTCGATGACCCTTCGTCAGAAATTGAAAAATCTGGAGATGGAACAGGTTTTTAAGCAAGTGTAGGGACAGGGAAAGGGGGGCGGGGAGGAACGAACAAAAGGGAAAGTCTGTGAGATTAAGAGACAAAAGGGATGATGGTGCAAGGCAAAAGGCGATGGTAATGGGACAAGTTAAGTAACAAAAGATGGCTCTAGATGAAGTGTAAATGGCGATGGCGAAAAGACAGCTGCCATGTGAGAGAGCAAAAAAAATGGAAAAAAAAGATAGGGGCAGAGGGTATGGTCTGAAATAATAATTCAACTTTATTGTCATTGCACAAGTACATGAACAACGAAATGTGATCTTGCAAGCTCCCATGACTGGGAGAAGCAAAGCCGCTGCGTCTGTGCGCGCCGCCATTCCATTTCCACCATTCCTCCTGTCCGACAATCTTCAGCCCAACGCCCGGGCCTGCTCACCAGCCGCCCCTCCCGGGGCTCCTTCCGTGACCTTCTCACCAACTGCCCCTCCTCGGGGCTCCTTCTGTGACCTTCTGCACCTGGTCTTCCCTGATGGTCACCCCTCCAGGTACTAACCAGGCCTGGCTGTTGAACATATCTGGGCAGGGGTAGGCGAATGGGAAGCGGGAGTACTCATCCACAATGTTGAGAAAGTACACATTGCGGTCGGTGGAGGGGAGTGGTCCCTTGAAATCTAAGCTCAGGCGCTCGAATGGCCGTTTAGCTTTGATCAGGTGGGCTCGGTCGGGCCTGAAAAAACGGGGCTTGCATTCCGCACAGGTGCAGCAGTCCCTGGTCATAGACCGGACCTCCTCGATGGAATAGGGCAGGTTACGGGATTTTATAAAGTGGAATAGCCGGGTGACCCCCGGGTGGCAGAGGCCATTGTGGAGGCCCTGTAACCTGTCCCCCTGGATGCTGGCACACATCCCTCGTGATAGGGCGTCGGGGGATTCGTTTAGGGTCCCCGGCCTATATATTATGTCGTACTCAAACGTGGAGAGTTCGATCCGCCACCTGAGAATTTTGTCGTTCTTGATCTTCCCCCTCTGTTTGTTGTTAAACATGAAGGCTACTGACCGCTGGTCGGTAAGCAGGGTGAACTCGATGTTGAAAGATGAGGTGCAGTTCCTCGAGCTTATGTTGAGCTTCATTGGAACAGTGTAAGAGGTCGAGGACGGTGAGGTCTGAGTGAGAGTGGAGCGGAGAATTAAAGTGACAGGCGACCGGAAGCTCGGGTTCACCCTTACGGACAGAATGGAGGTGTTCCTCAAAGCGGTTACCCAATCTACGTTTGGTGGCCCCAATGTAGAGCAGACCACATCGTGAGCAGTGAATACAGTATACTAAATTGCAAGAAGTACAAGTAAATTGCCGTTTCACCTGGAAGGAGTGTTTGGGGCCCTGGACAGTGGGAAGGGAGGATGTAAAAGGGCAGGTGTTGCATCTCCTGCACTTACACGGGAAGGTGTCGGGTGAAGGGGAAGGGGTGTTGGGAGTGATAGAAGAGTGGACTAGGGTGTCGCGGAGGGAACGGTCACTTCGGAATGCTGAAAGAGGAGGTGAGGGGAAGATGTGTTTGATAGTGGGATCACGCTGGAGGTGGCAGAAATGGCAGAGGATGATCCGTTGAATGTGAAGGCTGGTGGGGTGGAAGGTGAGGACAAGGGGAACCTTATCGTGGTTCTGAGAGGGAGGGGGAATGGGTGAGAGCAGAAGTGCGGGAAATAGAACTGACACGGTCAAGGGCCGTGTCAACCACAGTAGAGGGGAATCCTCAGTTGAGGAAAACAAAGACATGTCAGAAGCATTAGTATGGAAAGTGGCATTGTCAGAGCAGTTTAAATGCTACTAATGCATCCTGGGATATTGTACACACTGTGTAAGGTTCGCAAAATTCTGCAGATTCCTTCAAACCAAGAAAAGAAGAGATTTTGGACTGTTTAAAAAAAGAACATTGGGCTAAAAAGAGGCTTAAAGTTAAAACCCCAGGATTTTGGTTATTTTAAAAGGGCATGTCCAGGCCTGTGGAAGGCTGCGACAAAGGCGTTGGGATGGGCCTCTGTAAAACATGCAGTTTGGGTATTGGCATAGGCCAAACTGTCTGGGAATGTTCTGGACTGTCTCAGTCATTTTTACATAATGACAATAGGCCTACGGAAGAGCAGTCCCGCCAAAATTACAGAGCCATCAAGAGTATGCATAATGCAGTACATGCCACTGACCAACAAAAGGGACCCTGACCCCAGCAGGAGAAGACAAAACTTACTAATCAGACCAAAGATTAAACAGTCATTTAAAGTCAATTTAGGTTTCAATGGACCATCCCGAACCTAGTTTACACCAACTTAAATCAATTGAAAATAGATGGGACCAGCTCGAAAACCATTAAATAATTCAAAACCTATTACTGTTATCGAGCCCACCAAAAATGACAATGGGCCGGTATAATTGAGGCCTGCTTTGTCAGTTCAACAGTCAGTCGGAGAATCAGAGATTGACGGAAGGACAACAGAAGGAGAACAGAAGGAAAGGAGAAAGGAGTCGTGGCAACCAAGGGCCCCAAGAAACAAACAACCAACAATATTACCAACAACTAGGTAATATTGGGCCACCGCGACCAACAAGAAACCAACCTGGAAGAAACCGAAGATTCGCAAGTTTGTTTCCACTCTACAAGCTATTCTGACTTACCCCTGGGTAAGATTTGATGAAAAAGACTCTAAACCCTATACCTAACCAAAGGAATTTGGGTACTTACCAATACACTCCCGACCGCATCAGCGGACACGCAAAGACTGAAAAAGCAACGCAGGTGAAGTCTTCTACCATGTCCAGGGTACGGCAGGCCCCAACTGCCACACCTAGAGAACCCCGAAATCGCGAACCTCTACAGCTGTCCAGAAAGCCGTTTGGTGAGCATTTTCCCTGGTCTTCTGGAGTCCAACTTAGTCAGTGAAGTGGGATTGGGAGGGGTGAAGTATTCTGTCTATTGTTATTATCCCTTGTATATTCCAAAGTGTTCCCCATTTTAGTGTGATAAGATTATTGTGTTGTGTATATTTTCTTGTCTCAAATAAAATCCAAGTTCTTTTCACCAACTCAGGTGTCTGTTGCAATTTCATTACAACCCCCAAATAAGTCCAAAGTCTAGAACAAAAGGAGTGGGAGCTATTTGAACCACTCAGGAGTCAGAGGCAAAGCTGACCACACACACCACCCCTTACAGAAAATGGTGACCGCGGCAGGACTTTGGCAAAAGGGATGTAATGCAATAGACCCTGTGTTTGATGAAAGAATGAAGATGGAAGAGAGGATTTCCTCTTATGTGTTTGAGAAGATGAATATCACCAAGAAATGGGGGACCAGTCTGTTGCACGCTGAGCATCCCATGGAGGCTGCAGCCAAATGGACTGAGAGCAAGGATCACAAGAAGTCGGTGGAAAAGGCCATCTGGTCGGTCTGCGCCCTGCGACAGATCCAGCTTTTAGATCAGCACATTAAAATGTTAACAGAAGAGCTGCAGGAGGCAGCCAAACTGTCTCAAGCAAGGGCTCTAGCAGGGGAGGGATCACTGCAGGAATTAGAGGCCCAAAGTCAGGAGAAGTTACAGATAACGGAGAAACACAGGAACAGACATGAGTATTTTCGGTGTCAAGTCACTGAGGCTAAAAGCAACGAGTTAGTGTTAAGAGAGGAGAACGCTCACCTAAACAGACAGTTAAAAGAACAGGAAGAGAGGTTAAGAGACATGCAGGCAGCTTATAAGGTAGCAAGCACTAGGGATTTTGAAGTGGGAGATCACGGCTCCTGCCAACAGCAGATTGACAGTTTAAAACTTGCTCTGTCCAGGACAAAAGGCATGGTATGCCTAGTGAGCCCGGGTGCGGCCTGGGTGGACCTGGAAGTAGAAGGAGAAACTGTTCAGAAGTCACCTGTGGCACCAGGGAACAACCTGGTTGGGCAGCAGGAGGGACAAGCAATCTGTAGGGAGGGCAGGGAGGAGTGCACACCACCACCACCACCTGTGGCGCCGGGTTTTGACTCGGTTGGCAGCAGGCAGCAGGGGGCAAGCCAATGCAGGAAAGGTTGGAGCAGGGGCCGATGTGCCCGGCTCGGCAGCAAAAGTTTGGCCCACCCGGCGGTGGTGGGGGCCAGGGGCCCCTTGAAAGCCAATTCGTGATTCCCCACAGTACCCAACAGCTTAGGGCTATGGTAAGCCACCTGAACAAACTCACCCACAAGGGAGACCCCTCAGTCCACTTCATGGAAGTGGAGCAAGCAGCAGGCATCAATGAGTGCGATGACTCTGAGCTGGCCAAAATGCTTCTGTTCTCTTTGGATGGCAAGCTGTACCAGTCCCTCTCTGCTGAGAGCAAGAAGGGACAGGGCGGGTACGCTGCCATCCGGGAGCAAGTTCTGGAGGCGATGGGGATGAACGATGGTAGTCCTTTCTCCCGGGTGGAGAAGACTACACAGTTAGCAGGGGAGACCCCACAGGCTTTTGCAGACAGGCTCTGGCCTGTGTATAAGAGTGCCTGTAATGGGGATCTCGACCGGACTAATTGAACCAGGATGAGCTGGCCCACTGGCTCCGGAGCCTGGTGGCAAATAGCTTGCCATGGATCCGGGCCAAGGATGAGCTGTGGTTCGACCCAAAGGGCCCCCAAGTCACCGAGGAGACAGTGGTCAGACAACTGACCCTGGCTTACCGCAATGGTAGAGGGGCAGAAGAACCACAAACGAAAGGAAAGGTTCACGAATTAAAACCAAGCCAAAGTAAGAAAGAATGGCACCAGGAAGGGAGTAACCCTTCCGATACGAGGCGTAACTGCTTCGGGTGCAGGAAAAGTGGGCATTGGAGAGGGACTGTAGAAATCCTTGGAAGGATAGTGTGGGGAAAAACCCCCCAGCTACTGCCCCGAGGACAGAAACACCGACCTCTCCCCCCACGGTTGATTCATTAGTAGCTGCACTTCGAGTTTTGTTGGCTGGCCCAGGGAAGGTAGCCACAGCCACGTGTGTTTTAATTCCACCTGCCCCACCTAACACAGACTTATGACTAGAGCCAGCGCAGCCTGCCTATCTGTATCCCCTTGAGTACGATGTATGGAAGAGACTGCTTGTTAAGATGGAGGTGGAAAAGGTGAAAAGGACCTATCTGTTGGACACAGGAGCCTCGAGCACCATAGTTCATTCAGATAACCCCACCGCCTCACCTCTGTCTAACGGGGTCCCGTACAGCTTAGTGGGGTTTACAGGTAATGAGCAGGCTGGCTCATTCTCCATCCCGCTGTCCATTCATTTAGGAGCACTCCACACCAAGAGGATTTGTGTTTTAATGAAGTGGGAGCAGGAAGGAAAAGGGATCCTGGGGGCTGATTTTATTATAGGCCACAGGATTCTAGTGGATCTTAGGATCCACTGTCTGTGGGGAGCATGCACTGACAAAGAGAGTGAAGTGGCAGCTATCCCAGAGAAACAGGGCAAGGGGACCTTGTGTACCCTAAAACCAAAGGAGGGTTACGACCTCGAACAAATGGTCAGTAACGCTCCAGTGGAGTACCAGGCATTTGTGCGAGCACACCTCGGCGCATTTGCCACTCATAAGCACGACTGTGGGAGGGTGAACGGGGTCGAAGTAAGTGTACATGGGGACCCCATGACCCGACCACAAAATCAGTATAATTTCCCCAAAGAGGCGGAGGCAGACATGGAAACGGCCATGACTTCTCTGGTCAAACAGCGGGTATTGAGACCGATAGCCACCCACGTAAACTCTCCACTGTGGCTGTAATGTATATACCTTTAAGGGGGGAACTATGTTTTACAGCTCATGTATACTGCAGTACCGGCAGTGACCACACCTGTATGTAACACTGAGTAGTTGCAGTGTGAGCCACGTTGAGTAAACACCTGTTGTACCGTTCTCCACAGTCTGTGTTTTATTATACACGGACGCAACATTGGCGACGAGGCAGGTTCGAACCTACCTGCAGCTCTGCATCACCTCCCGGGGATTCGTTCCTGGAGATCAGTGGATTGGAGGCCAAGGCCAGAGACTCGGGCGTCGACCACGGGCAACCGCCCAGTCATCCAGCAGAGACTCGAGAATTGCGGGGGAGGCTGTCGAGAGCCAGGCTTGGTGGTCCAGCGAAACGGGCTGGCAACAGGTAGTGCGCAGACCCTTCCCGGACAGCGGCGGGCTAGAGCCCGACCGAGCGGCACAGCAAAGGGCCGAGCAGCGTCGACGGGGGAGAGAGAGAGAGGGCAGAGTGCAAAGGGCGCTGCCGGTGTTCAGGAGCCGAGCAGCGTCGGAGAGAGGGAGAGAGAGACGCGCAGAAACCCGTGAGGCGCTGCCATTGCCACGAGGACCGCTGAGAGTGGCGTTAGCAGCAGCGCAGGAGAAGCATGCGAAACCTACAGGGCACCGCCATTGCCGGGAGCGGTGTCAGCAGCAGCGGGGGAGGAAGGAAAGCGCGGGAGACGCCATTTTAAGCCATTGGGAGATGCCATTTTAAACCACACCCAAAATGCCGAAGAGTGGCAGTATCATCGCATTTGACAATGAAGTCGAAGATTGGACTACATATGTCAAACGAATAGAGGTGCACTGCAAGGCAAATGGGGTGTCAGATGACAAGAAAGCGTCGGTATTGTTAAAATTAATGGGTGCAAAGACGTATGGTTTATTACGAAACCTAGTAACCCCAACGAAGCCAATGGAAAAGAGTTTTGAAGACATAGTAACGATACTAAAGGAACATTTGAACCCCACACCGCTGCTGATAGCAGAAAGATTCAAGTTTCACAAACGGAACCAGCATAAGGATGAAAGCAATGCTGATTATTTAACAGAACTGCGCAAACTATTGAAACACTGCCAGTTTGGAGCGGGACTGGCAGATACCTTAAGGGACAAGTTTGTGTGTGGGCTTCAAAGTGAAGGAACCCAGAAACGGCTTTTATCTGAAAAGGACCTTATGCTGGAAAAGGCTTTCAGCATTGTGGTATCATATGAAGCAGCAGCACGGGGCGCTGCAGAGATACAACAGAGACCGCAAGAATATGGCACAAACAAAATGTCATATGGAACAGAGAAGTGCTATCGCTGCGGCAGAACAACACATGACCAGAATGATTGCTGGTTCAAAGACAAAGTGTGCAGACAGTGTGGAATAGTAGGACACATAGCACGAGTCTGCAGGTCGGGAAAGAAAACCAGCAATGAGAAACCGACCAAAGGAAGGTACAAGAAGGTACATAAGATAACGGAGAATAGTTCAGACGAACAAAAGAGTGATAACGACTCCGAAAGCAGGGAACTGAGTTGTCTGAAACTACATAATGTGATCACAACGGAGGATCACCGAACCATTTGGGTCACTCTCAGGAGTTCAGGTAAAGATGGAATTGGACACAGGATCAGCCCTAACAGTCATAAACCGACGGGACTACGAGTGGCTATTCTCACACATACCCTTGAGAGACACAAAAATTATTTTGAAGACGTACACGGGGCAAAAAGTCTACCCCAAAGGAAAAATAAGGGTGACCGTTATATATAACGGTAAGGAAACACCAAAACTAGACCAGCATGTATTGCAAGATGGAGGACCACCATTACTGGGACGTGAATGGATCCGGAAAATACAACTGGATTGGCATTCCATACAGGCACTGACTGTGGCTGACAAAAAGGATGACGACGTCGCACTTGGGCGACTGTCAAAGATCCTAACTGACGTGAAAGAAGTGTTCCAGCAAGGACTCAGAACACTAAAAGGCAGGACAGCGATGATTAAAATTGAAGAAAACGCAAGCCCAAAATTTTTTAAGGCCAGACCGGTACCTTATGCAATCCGCACAGCCGTCGAAGCAGAGCTGGAGAGTCTGGAACGTTCAGGTGTACTGTCCAAGGTAGACTGGAGCGAGTGGGCTACACCCATCGTCCCTGTGATGAAAAAGTCGTTGAGCAGCATGCCTGGGGAACCAAGGAAGGTTCGCATCTGTGGGGACTTTAAGGTAACAGTGAACCCGGTTCTTCACACCGTACAATATCCACTTCCGCGGATTGAAGATATTTTCGCCTCGCTATCCGGAGGGAAACGCTTTACGAAGATTGATCTGGCCCAGGCGTATCTGCAAATGGAGGTAGAAGAAGCATCAAAATAATACCTCACAATCAACACCCATAAAGATCTCTACCAATACAACCGGCTGGTATTCAGGGTAGCATCAGCTCCGGCTATTTGGCAGAGGGCAATGGAACAAGTCCTGCAAGGGATCCCAGGCACCCAGTGTTATTTGCACGACATCCTGGTCACGGGCGAAAATGACAGTGATCACCTTGCCAACCTGGAGCAGATGCTCACTAGAGTGCAGGAATATGGGCTCCGAGCTAAACGCCCCAAATGCGAGTTTTTTTAGAAAACAGATCTCGTATTGTGGCCACGTTATCGATAAAGAGGGGTTACATAAGTCCCCAGAGAAGATTGAGGCAGTAGTCAAGGCTCCAGCACCAGAAAATGTGTCACAACTGAGGTCGTTCCTCGGGCTGGTAAACTACTACCATAAGTTCTTGCCAAATTTGTCTACAATACTACACCCACTGAACACCCTACTGCAAACTGGGGTGCCATGGAAGTGGAGTGACGAATGTAGACGAGATTTCCAGAAGAGCAAAACACTAATCACATCGAAAGAGGTATTGGCCCATTACAACCCAGCATTACCAATTCGGTTGGCATGTGATGCGTCACCCTACGGCATTGGAGCGGTGCTGTCGCACAAATTCTCGGATGGCTCAGAGAGGCCAATAGCCTTTGCGTCACGATCACTAACCTCAGCCGAGCGTAACTATGCCCAAATTGACAGGGAGGACCTCAGCCTAGTGTGGGGAGTGAAAAAGTTCAATCACTATCTGCACGGGCAGAAATTCACCTTGCTGACTGATCATCAGCCTCTTGTCTCCATTTTTAATCCGAAGAAGGGCGTTCCGGTGATGACTGCGCAACGACTACAAAGATGGTCACTTTTTCTAGGGGCGCACCACTATGAGATTGAATATAAGGGCATGAAACAGCATGGAAATGCTGATGGGCTATCACGCCTGCCACTGCCTACTGCGGAGGAAGCACCAGCAGTGGATCCTGTCGAAATATTCCATTCGACTATAGTTTAATACCTACCGGTAACTAACGCTTGAATCGAAAAGGAAACCCGAAATGACCCGACACTGTCTCGGGTATATGATTTGATGGTGAAGGGATGGCCAGCACATGGCGACTCACTGTTGCCAGCATTCTCGACAAGGAGAGAACAGCTGTCAGTGTGCCGGGGGACCTTGATGTGTGGATCCCGAGTGGTAATTCCACCCAAGTTAAGGGATAGAGTGCTCAATGAGCTTCATGAGGGTCATCTGGGAGGGGTAAAAATGATAAGCCTAGCCAGGGCTTGTGTGTGGTGGCCGGGAATTGATAAACAAATCGAGGACCTGACCAAGAGCTGCTCAGGATGCCAGAAAGTCCAAAATGCACCACCACAGGCCCCTCTACACCCATGGGAGTGGCCCTGATCTCCATGGCAACGGGTGCATATTGATTTTGCTGGTCCATTCATGGACTCAATGTTTTTAGTAGCTGTGGATGCGCACTCGAAATGGCCTGAGGTCATCAAAATGTCCTCCACCATCACGGAGAAAACTATTGCAGTCCTACGGACCATTTTTGCCAGGAATGGCTTGCCAGAACAGATTTGCTCCGACAACGGACCACAGTTTGTGTCCGAAGAGTTCCAGAGGTTCTTGAAAAAGAATGGGGTAAGGTATTACACATCCGCCCCGTATCATCCAGCCACAAATGGATTGGCTGAGAGGTTCGTACAAACCTTTAAGAAGGCAATAAAGGCTATGTACAATGACAACATTCCGCTGCAGCACAAGGTGGACAATTTCCTGTTCGCCTACCGGAATGCGACACATGCAGTCACCAACCAGGCCCCAGCCATGATGTTCTTTAACCGAAGGTTAAGATCTCGCCTGGATTTGCTCAGACCAAACGTACGAAGAGATGTTGAGAGTAAGCAATTCCAGAACATCCATGAGAAGCCAACAAGGAGCTTCAATGTAGGGCAACCAGTCTTGGCCCGCGACTACCGAACTGAAAAATGGCAGCCAGGAACGATATGCACACAGCAGGGCCCACTTACGTACACAGTGGACGTTGGGGAGAGCATCATGAGACGCCATGCTGACCAGATCCTGGAGTCACAGGAACAAGTCAACCCCATGCCTTGCCCATACGTACCCGGTGATGAACCTGACGTACAGGTCGCAGCTACCCCAGAAACAGTAGCATCGGAAGCTGATGAACCAACCGATGACAGGGGGCCAGAATTGCCTCCACACCAAGAGCAAGACACTCGGGAAAGGCGCTATCCAGAAAGGATCAGGAAGCCTCCCCAAAGACTGAATATATAAATAGACTATTTTCAGCTAATGTTGCATGTTAAAAGTGTTAATTGTAATTAGTTTGATATTTAATTGTTAAATGAGTGTTATGGTACTGTTAATCTAAAAGGGGAGGAATTGTAATGTATATACCTTTAAGGGGGGAACTATGTTTTACAGCTCATGTATACTGCAGTACCGGCTCTGACCACACCTGTATATAACACTGAGTAGTAATCTGTACAGATCAGTTGCAGTGTGAGCCACGTTGAGTAAACACCTTTTGTACCATTCTCCGCAGTCTGTGTTTTATTATACACGGACGCAACACTGGCCGGTTAGGAAACAGGACAACTCCTGGAGAGCCACAGTGGACTATCGGGTACTCAATCGAATCATTCCCGCCTGTGCACCCACGGCCGCAGCTGTCGCCAACCTCATTGGAAGTATTCCAGCCTCCGCAACCACTTTCACAGTGCTGGATATTTCCAACGGGTTTTGGTCCATCCCTCTATGGAGAGAGGACCAGTCCAAGTTCGCCTTCACGTTTAAAGGCCAACAGTGCACCTGGAACTGCCGACCCCAGGGTTTCCACAATAGCCTCAGCATTTTCCACCAGTGTATGGCAGATTGTTTAAAGAGCTTCAGCCGGCCCCGACAGGTAGTTCAGTATGTGGATGACCTGATCCTATTCACCGATGAAGGAGAAGAACACGGTCCACTACTGGCTGAACTGCTGGAGTTGCTCAGGCAAGAACGCTTTAAAGTAAACCCTAAGAAAGTACAGATCGGCCGACAGGAAGTAAAATTTCTAGGGCTGGCTGTGCGAGCAGGGGAAAGGGCCATCGATAAAGCCAGAAGGGAAGCAGTGCAGGAGTTACCAGCCCCCAATACAGTGACAGGAGTGAGATCTTTTCTAGGGCTAACCGGGTACTGCAGAGATTTTATTGAGGATTACGCAGCCACAGCAGCCCCTCTGCTCTGACTGCTACACAAGGGAGTGGAGTGGGTTTGGGATGAGGGTTGTGAGGAGCATTCGTGAAACTCAAGCAAGATCTGCAGACCGCGCCGGCTCTAGGGGCCATTGATAGGGGAAAATAATTTTTCCTGGAGGTAGCAGCCAGCGGGGACAGTCTGAGTGCAGTGCTGCTCCAGGAGCGGCACAGTCAGCTGGGACCATTGGTTTACTCCTCCAGGATACTCACAGAGGTGGAAAAGGGCTATTCCAACTGTGAGAGGCACCTCCTCGCCACTCACTGGGCTGTGAAAAGATCATTGATCTTCACAGGCACCTCGCCCATCACCCTCCTCACCCATCACACGCCCACTCAAATGCTCCTAGATGGGAGAATTAAAGATGGGACAGTGAGCAGTGCCCGCATTGCTTGCTGGACCCTGCTTCTCTCCCAGATGGACCTAAGGGTGAAAGGTCTCTGCGAGCCAAAGCTCGCAGCCAACATGATTTATCCAGGGTCGGCCCACCGGTGTTCCATTGAAGGTGTATGGGAAGTCAACATAGGTTTTCGGGCCGGGATACACCCCACAGGCTGCGAAATCTATGTGGATGGTTCGAGCACAGTATCTGCTGGGGAACGACTTACATGGTGTGGAGTTTATGACCCAGGGGTGGACATTGCCCTGGCAATTAAACTCCCCAGCACCATGAGTGCCCAGCAGGCTGAACTGTCCGTGGTAGTGTACGTGGTTACACACCCTGAGAAATTCCCTACCCAGTACATGATTTGCTCAGACAGCATGTTCACATGCAATTCGTGTACGGAATACCTGGCCATCTGGTCCCGTCGCGGATACACCTCCGCTGACGGGAGACCCCTGGCAATCAAGCCTCTGCTGGAGAAAATCATGGCAGCTGTAGGGAAGGAAGGGAAGGTCTATATCCATAAGGTTAATAATAATATCCATTCGAAGACAGAACCCATGCGGGAGGGCAACCAAAAGGCAGATGAATTGGCCAAGCAGGGAGCCAGGGAAGGAGAGTTTTGGGACCCCTACCAGATGGGTTCGGTACCCACAATCCGGGACAGGGGAGGTACACAAGGGGTAGTTTTGTTCCCGGACCTAAAGCAGGCCCAGGTACGGGATCCCATCCTCAGAGCCATCCTGATCGCGCTCACAAAAGGGAAGAAAGTAGAGGGCCCGTACGGTACAGCAGCCATCATCGTCAAGGAAGGTATGCTGTTCAGGGGGGAGCAATGGGTAGTGCCGCAGCAGCACCAAAGGGAATTCCTCCAACTGGCCCATGAGGGTCCAGGAGTGGGGCATCCCGGGCCTGAGACCACCTGGCAATGGGTGGAACAGGCAGGGTGGTGGCCAGGACTGAGGGAACAGGTCCGCGAGTTCTGTGCCGGCTGTCTGGTGTGTGCTGCCAATAACCCTGACCCCCAGAAAAGGAAGGTATCTTTGGGACACACCAGGGGGGTAGAGGGACCATGGCAGTCGATCCACATCGGGACCCTGCCCACCGCCCAGGGAGGCTACAAGTACTGCCTAGTCCTGGTGGATGTGTTTTCAAAGTGGGTGGATGCTTTTCTCTGCTGTACAGCTACCGCATTGGGTACAGCTAAGATGCTGGTCAGGGAAGTGTCCTCATGATGGGGACTGCCGCAGTATGTGAAGTCCGATCAGGGGAGTCATTTTACCGGACAGGTCATGCAAGAGACCATCATGGTACTCGGCTTCGAGGGGAAGTGGCACGTCGCCTACAACCCACAGTCATCTGGTCCTGTGGAGCGTTTAAACCACACCATAAAAGAAAGGCTGTGCAAGGAGACGGGAGACTCACCCAAGTATTAATCAGGAAATAGTTGAGGCTTGTAATAAGGGAACAGCTATAATTATGGGGGATTTTAACTATCATATTAACTGGACAAATCAAATTGGGCAGGGCAGCCTTGAGGATGAGTTCATTGAGTGTATTAGGGATGGGTTTCTTGAGCAGTATGTAACTAAACCGACCAGGGGTCAAGCAGCCTTAGATTTGGTCCTGTGTAATGAGACAGGATTAATTAAAAATGTCCTAGTAAAGGATCCCCTTGGAATGAGTGACCATAACATGGTTGAATTCCATATTCAATTAGAGGGTGAGAAGATTGGATCTCAAACAAGCGTGCTGAGCTTGAATAAAGGAGGCTATGAAGGCATGAGAGTGGAATTGATTAGAGTGGACTGGGAAAATAGATTAAAGGGTAAGACGGTTCATGATCAGTGGTGTACATTTAAGGAGTTATTTTACAACTTCCAAAAAAGATATATTCCACTGAGGAAAAAAGGGTGTAAAAGAAAAGATAGCCATCTGTGGCTAAGTAAAGTAATTAAGGATAGTATCCAACTAAAAACAAGGGCATATAAGGTAGCCAAATCTAGTGGGAGGATAGAAGATTGGGAAGTCTTTAAAAGACAGCAAAAAATAACTAAAAGATTGATTAAGAAAGGGAAGATAGATTATGAAAGTAAATTAGCAAAACATATAAAAACAGATAGCAAAAGTTTCTATAGTTATATAAAAAGAAAAAGAGTGGCTAAAGTAAATGTTGGTCCCTTAGAGGATGAGACCGGGAAATTAATGGTGGGAAACATGGAGATGGCAAAAACGCTGAACAAATATTTTGTATCAGTCTTTACGGTAGAGGATACTAAGAATATCCCAACACTGGACAAACAGGGGGCTCTGGGGGGGGGAGGAGCTAAATACGATTAACATCACTAAGGAAGTGGTACTTGGTAAAATAATGGGACTCAAGGCGGATAAATCCCCTGGACCTGGTGGCTTACATTCTAGGGTCTTGAGGGAAGTGGTGGTAGGGATTGTGGATGCATTGGTAATAATTTTCCAAAACTCCCTGGACTCAGCAAAGGTCCCGGCAGATTGGAAAACTGCTAATGTAACACCCTTATTTAAAAAGGGTGGTAGGCAGAAGGCTGGAAACTATAGACCTGTTAGCCTAACATCTGTGGTTGGTAAAATGTTAGAGTCCATTATTAAGGAGACAGTAAAGGGACATTTGGATAAACATAATTTAATAGGACAAACTCAGCATGGTTTCATGAAGGGGAAGTCATGTTTGACAAATTTGCTTGAGTTTGTTGAGGAAGTAACATACAGGGTGGATAAAGGGAACCAATGGACGTAGTGTATTTAGACTTCCAAAAGGCATTTGACAAGGTGCCACACAAAAGATTATTGCTCAAGATAAAAAATCACGGGATTGGGGGTAATATTCTGGCGTGGGTGCAGGATTGGCTCTCTAACAGAAAGCAGAGAATTGGGATAAATGGTTCATTCTCAGACTGGCAATCAGTAACTACTGGTGTTCCGCAGGGGTCAGTGCTGGGTCCCCAACTCTTTACAATCTATATTAACGATTTGGAGGAGGGGACCGAGTGTAACATATCAAAGTTTGCAGATGATACAAAGATGGGAGGGAAAGTAGTGAGTGAGGAGGACATAAAAAACCTGCAAAGGGACATAGACAGGCTAAGTAAGTGGGCAGAGATTTGGCAGATGGAATACAATACTGGAAATTGTGAGGTTATGCACTTTGGCAGGAAAAATCTTAGAGCAAGTTATTATCTTAATGGCAAGAAACTGGAAAGTACTGTAGTACAAAGGGATCTGGGGGTCCTGGTGCACAAAACTCAAAAAGTTAGTATGCAGGTGCAGCAAGTGATCAAGAAGGCCAATGGAATGTTGGCTTTTATTGCTAGGGGATAGAATATAAAAACAGGGAGGTATTGCTGCAGTTGTACAAGGTATTGGTGAGACCGCACCTGGAATACTGCATACAGTTTTGGTTTCCATACTTAAGAAAAGACATACTTGCGCTCGAGTCAGTACAAAGAAGGTCCACTCAGTTAATTCCGGGGATGAGGGGGTGGACATATGATGAGAGGGTGAGTAGATTGGGACTCTACTCATTGGAGTTCAGAAGAATGAGAGGCGATCTTATTGAAACATATAAGATTGTGAAGGGGCTTGATCGGGTGGATGCGGTGAGGATGTTCCCAATGATGGGTGGAACTATAACTAGGGGGCATGATCTTAGATTAAGGGGCTGCTCCTTCAAAACTGAGATGAGGAGAAACTTCTTCACTCAGAGGATGGTAGGTTTGTGGAATTTGCTGCCCCAGAAAGCTGTGGAAGCTACATCATTAAATAAATTTAAAACAGAAATAGATAGTTTCCTAGAAGTAAAGGGAATTAAGGGTTACGGGGAGTGGGCAGGAAATTGGACATGAGTCTAGGTTCGGAATGGTCGTGGCCCTGTGGGTAGTGGAGCGGGCCCAGGGGCCGTGTAGCCTGGTTCTGCTCATACTTCTTGTGCTCTAATTCTGTTAGATTTCAGGAGATGTTTTTATTCCTGTTCCTGGCTGGGGTGGAGATCGCCTTTACGGAAGGTAAGTACTGTAGAAAATATAGGGACAGAGTGATCTCCTGGATGAGTTTCGATCGCCTAGATGGGTCAGAGAGGAATTTCCCAGATTTTTTCTCCCAAATTGGCCATTGGTTTTTTTTATCTGTTTTTTGCCTCTCCCGGGAGATCACGTGGGTTCGGGTGGGATGGAGAGTGATAGTAGATTTGAGGTTAGGATCAGATCAGCCATGATCTTATTGAATGGTGGAGCAGGCTCAAGGGGCCGATTGGCCTACTCCTGCTCCTATTTCCTATGTTCTTATGTTTGTTCTTATGTAAGAAGTGGGTAGGAGTCCTACCGTTGGTCCTAATGGGGAGCGAGCCAGCCAGTCAAAAAGCACGGGGTATTCCCCACACGAGCTGATGGCTGGCAGGGTTATGCGGACCCCCACCCATGTACTAGCCCCGGTGCTCACGGAAGGTCAGCTCAGAGGTGAACCAGGACAGCTTCGTCAGGAATCTGTTCGAACACCTTAAACAGGTTCACTGGCAGGCTGCTAGCAACATGGGAAAACAGCACCGGAGTAACCGATTGCTGCTAGAACCCAACAGGCACCACGAGTGGGAGATAGGGGATCTGGTCATGGTGAGGAACTTTGCCCGGTTGGGAAGTTTCGAACCATTGTATATGGGGCCGTAAAGCATTGTGGATAAGGCAAGCCCCATGGTCTATGCCATAAAGATGCCCCACCGCACAAAGTGGTTCCACATTAATCAGTGCAAGCTGTTCAAAACTGAGAGTGGGGAACGGCCAGCAAGGGCGAACCGTGCTAAAGCTAGAGATCAACAACCTGCAGTTGTGACAGACTCACAGACCGCAAATGTGGAGGCAGTGAATTGTGTGACTGGAGAGGCCCTCCCACCGATTAAGTGGGACACAGGTACACCGCCAGTAGCCGGAGCCTTAAGAAGGTCTCCTCGCATACCACAGCCTAAACTACCGTGGTCACCCGAGTATCAATTTAAACGGTCCAGCCCCAGGAGAACCCTTAACAGAAAGGGAAAAACCAAGGTCAGGGACCAGTCTAAGGACACAGATCTCCAGCCTGCTGCCTCCAAAGGTGAGGGACTCACAGGAGAGGTAGTGTTGGACAGAGAGAGAGAGAAGGGTCCCCAGCCTGTGTCATCAGGCTGCGCGGAACCCACAGAACAGGATAGGGACTCGGCAGCCACACAGAAGGGGGTAGTGTGCTGCCGCACAGGAGGGCATACTCCCCCGGTCAGTTGGGAATCGGAAAAACTCCCAGGTCTTTTAAGGAGGACTCTCTGGGTCCGGTGGCACAGGTCACCTTACGCCCAGGCGTACAAGCTGCCCAGAGGCCACAAAAGGCAAAGGCCTAACAGGGATTAGCCTGGCTGTCCAGAGACGAGCGGCGGATGTATATAGTTTTTGGTTTAAGGGTGTTTTATTTTTCTTAGGTTTTGGAATTTTAATAGTCTAATTTTAGTTTATGATAATTTTCAAAACATAAACTTTCGTTAACTATGTCAGGCCAGAGAACCTTTTTGGGACATGGCTATCTGTTTTATGTACCCCTACAGAAAGGAAATCGGCATGAGAAAGGTGCTGCTCCTGCTCACCCTGGCAGGGGTGAGCATCGGTGACCGAGGTGACGTGGAGGACTCCCACATCTATGGGTGCTCGGGAGAGAGAGCACCGATCGTTACCACTGGGGGTGGCGAACGGGGTGTGGAGGAGCTCGCCATTTACTTCCATGAGGGAAGATGGCCAGGGTGGCTGGGGTCTAACTCGACACAGTACTCCAGCCAGACCAGGTTCATCTACGGGGAGACCTCCATCCCATGCCCCAGGGTACAGATCGTTGCTACAAGGTGCAGCATCACCGAGGGGAAACGTGTGTGTTTGACATGTAAGGGACAGATTCCTTTGGATAGGCGGTGGTGGCTCAGAAAGCTGAGCAAGGATATAGGAAACCCCGCAGTCAATTGGGAATGATTGGGGAACAATACCCATCGGACGACTACAGGGACCCGAGGGGGAGTGAGTGTGTGCTGGGACAAGTGGTGGGAGCCGGATCAGCGAGTTTATGTTTGTATGTGGGGGTCAGAGAAAGTCTGCCCCACAGGCATATCCATCTTTTTCCACAGGCATTGGCAAGATGCCGGGGAGGGGATGGTATGGGATTCCAGCCTGCATGCGTGCACGATCCCACGCTCCCCGATCCCAGTCAACATCACCGAAATTGTAACCTGCCCTCGAAAGCCCCTGCCCACGACCACGACATCACGGACTATAGTCCAGTGTTGTCCTACCACCACCAAGGGACCAGGGAATGGTTTAGTCCTAGTGCCAACCGATAAGTTGCTGTACCAGGGGGTACACTATGCAGTGGCCTCAGTGATCCTGAACCTGATCGAGGTACACTTACCTGAATGGTGCCCTAAGGAGACAGAACAGTTGTACCAAGCCCTGCTGAAGGAAATGTTTAAGAAATTTTATGAATTTGACTTTGCCAGTGTAGACAAAGCAAAATTGTACAGTTTACACCCTGAGCATAATCTGGGCGCGGGGAGACAAAGAAGGGGAACCTGGAATGATATTTTCATAACCTATAATACAAGATCCTCAGTAATAAATAGCCTGGATGATATAGAGTTACAAACTCAGATAAATGGTTTAAAGACCCAATTAAGAGGTGAACACAGTGGTAGGCTCAGAGCTACATGAGGACCAAGCTATGACGGTCCATTTGAAAGAGATAATTGCTGAGCTGGAAAGACACACCAAAACAGTAAATGCACTCATACGGGAAGACAGGAATGCTTCGGATCAAGCTGCACAAAATGAGGTGTGCGTGCTATACGGGGCATTGGTGCTGGGCGAGGGCCGCAGCAACCTGGAGGATTTAAAACAAGGTTTAGTCCCCTCCTGGATTAGCAACAAGCACCTCACAGCCCTCCACCCATTTAGCAATTCGCTGAGCCCGTGTCAGCTCCATCTAGCCTCTGAAGCCTACCCTGTCCCAGTGGATTGTGGACGTTCCAACCATACTATCATAGGGCTAGTAGTGAGGATGCCGGTCATGGGTGGGACAGCCCGACCCGCACCGGTATACAGGGTGGAGAACATTGGAGTCATTCAAGGGGGTGCACACGTCCGTTTCACAGAGGTCCCACCTTACGTCATAAAGTGGGAGCACGCTATGACAGGTACAGACCTCTCTGGGTGCCGGAGCCAGGGTGCACACATAATACGGTGTCCTCAGCACTTGAATGCCTATTCGAGACCACAGTGCAGGTTCAAAACTGCTGGCACACAACCTGTGAACTGTACCATGGAGGTAATGGCACAAGGCTATGTTTCCCCACAGGTAGCATTCATAGGGGGTGGGACATACTGTGTCACGACAAGTGCGCCCCACTACCGGCATGGACAGCACATTTGGTGTCACATTTGGTGAGTGACAGCAGTTTCTGTTTTAAACCTGAGGCAGAAGTTCAAGTGGCCCAGGAACGGATTGTACCCATCCCTGAACCATCAAATGTTCACCTCACTGTCAGGGAAAACATCACCAACCTGCAAAACTATGTAACACATTTTGGCTATGAAATTCCCCCTCTACCAGAACATCTTACCACCCTATTAAAAGCAGTGGTCATATCACAGAAACATTTCTACACATTAGAACAGAAGACAGTCGAGATAGGGGCCAAGATCTTGGATATTGTAGTTCCACCTTGGTGGGATTTTTTTGAAAATATAGAGGTCCCTTCTTGGATCAGACTGGCTTCACACATTTTAATGGTTTGCCAGCTCGGTATAGTCTTCTACTTGCTATGCACAAAGAGCAAGGGAAGGGACTGGATGCTCTGCTCCCAACATGAGGGAGCATGGGACAAAAATTAAAATAAAGTCTACAACCAGGTATAAAACAAACCTTAACCATTATTAAAAATAAAGTTTGATGAGTGTGTGTGTCATTATTTTCCTATGTGTGTGTAATGTTTTCCAAGTGCTGCACGGGTGTTGGACCCCCTCCGTGCTTGGATGTGAATGTAATCGACTTTTCGTACCTTGTATATATTTTGAACACTACACCTAAAGGGGAACAGGAGAGTGTTTTGTTTTATATTTTAGTTTAGATAATACAGGGGAAGGTTGGCTCCCAGGGATCAGAAGTTTTAATCACCCAGGATGATACTATAATGGATAAAGTATCACAGGAGGGAGTGTAAGGTTCGCAAAATTCTGCAGATTCCCTGAAACCAAGGAAAGAAGAGATTTTGGACTGTTTAAAAAAAGAATGTTGGGCCAAAAAGGGGCTTAAAGTTAAAACCCCAGGATTTTGGTTATTTTAAAAGGGCATATCCAGGCCTGTGGAAGGCTGCGACAAAGGGGTTGGGATGGGCCTCTGTAAAACAAGCAGTTTGGGTATTGGCATAGGCCAAACTGCCTGGGAATGTTCTGGACTGTCTCAGTCATTTTTACATAATGACAATAGGCCTACGGAAGAGCAGTCCCGCCAAAATTACAGAGCCATCAAGAGTATGCATAATGCAGTACATGCCACTGACCAACAAAAGGGACCCTGACCCCAGCAGGAGAAGACAAAACTTACTAATCAGACCAAAGATTAAACAGTCATTTAAAGCCAATTTAGGTTTCAATGGACCATCCCGAACCTAGTTTACACCAACTTAAATCAATTAAAAATAGATGGGACCAGCTCGAAACCCGTTAAAGAATTCAAAACCTATTACTGTTATCGAGCCCGCCAAAAATGACAATGGGCCAGAGAAGATTTGGCAGGCAGACAAGCAAGGCCTCAAATGGCATAATTGAGGCCTGCTTTGTCAGTTCAACGGTCAGTCGGAGAATCAGAGATTGACGGAAGGACAACAGAAGGAGAACGGAAGGAAAGGAGAAAGGAATCGCGGCAACCAAGGGCCCCAAGAAACAAACAACCAACAATATTACCAACAACTAGGTAATATTGGGCCACCGCGACCAACAAGAAACCAACCTGGAAGAAACCGAAGATTTGCAAGTTTGTTCCCACTCTACAAACTATTCTGACTTACCCCTGGGTAAGATTTGATGAAAAAGACTCGAAACCCTATACCTAACCAAAGGAGTTTGGGTACTTACCCGATAGATCCAATACGCATCTGACTGCATCAGCGGACACGCGAAGACTGAAAAAGCAATGCAGGTAAAGTCTTCTACCATGTCCAGGGTACGGCAGGCCCCAACCGCCACACCTAGAGAACCCCGAAATCGCGAACCTCTACAACTGTCAAGAAAGTCGTTTGGTGAGCATTTTCCCTGGTCCTCTGGAGTCCAACTTAGTCAGTGTAGTGGGATTGGGAGGGGTGAAGTTTTCTGTCTATTGTTATTCTCCCTCGTGTATTCCGAAGTGTTCCCCCTTTTAGAGTGATAAGATTATTGTGTTGTGTATATTTTCTTGTCTCAAATGAAATCCAAGTTCTTTTCACCAACTCAGTTGCCTGTTGCAATTTCATTACAACCCCTAAATAAGTCCAAAGTCTAGAACCAAGGGAGTGGGAGTGATTCGAACTGTTCAGGAGCCAGAGGCAAAGCTGACCACACACACCACCCCCTACAACTGCACATGCTCAGACTGCAGGATCTACCTTTTGCGCTCAAATAACAGTCATCACTCTGGGCAAAAATATCAAATCCAAGCCCAGGCGTTTGAAGGAGACTTTGGCTTTTAATTAAAAGCTTTAATGAAAGTATTAAAAGAAAGGAAAAGAAACAATTTAATGGATAATTTCAATCTTGTTACGAAAGAAAGAACCAACATTTATATAGCGTCTTTCACAACCTGTAGCCACTGTTGCAATTTAGAGCAATGTTATTTTAAAATGTGTATTTTGTGAATTTTCAACGATATTTATAATCTTATTTTGATGAATAGAAATTTCAGTTATTGAGAAAATAATCGGTGGTAATTTATTTTCATTAAGCATTTTTGAGCATCAACAAACTGTAATGTGATCTGTTTAGATTTGGCTTCCCCATTATAAAATGTTTATAAGCAGAAACCCGCTATACATGTTTGCATAGAAAGTTTAATCATAAACGTTGACGTTAAAATTGTCACATTTGTGGACAGGAAGTGTACACATTGCATTTCATTTTAATAGTATCTGTCAACTATATATTAAAAGTGGTTTGTGGTAACTGCATTTTTTTAATTGTCTCTGTAGTTGATACTGTTAGCATCACATTATTTCATAAAGTGGGACTTCCCCTAATGTTATGTGACAGGCTGGAGACATTCCCCATCTCCCATCCCTCCAGACATCTGAAAATGCTATTAATCCTGTTGATTCAGAGCTGATCTTCAGCACTTAGGATTCTTTTGAGTTGAATCCATGTAACGAGACAAATGAAGAAACACTTCTAGGTAAAGGCTGGGAATGTGAATGGCATCCTGTAGTGTTGTGGGTATTCATAGTAAGATTTGTAAGTACTTTAAGACAATGTGAGGGGGGTGTAACTGCAAGTACCATGCCTGTTTATTACAATGCATTATTAAAAGTTCTCCTACCTTGGCTGCCCTGCAGTGTTACAGAGGAAACCTTTACACTGGTGGCCACATCCTTCCATTTTCTCTAGGGTGCTCTCCTTGAGGGCCAAAGAGGATTCCCTTTCTCTGCTGCATTTCCCTAAAAAGAGTTTATAAAGATGGTCCCATCAGAGAACTTAACCACTCTGTGGCCAACTCCACTCGTACGCATTGTTTTGGGCATAGAATATTTCCATCATGCAGCCTTGGAAAAATTGCATTCCTGCCCCTTTAAACTTGAAATCCTGCAACAGTGCATAATTTTCTGCCCCAATGGGCAAACTCCCAATGAATGGTGTAGAGCTTGATTATTGTTTGAAGTTAGTGCACTACAGGCAGGTGGGTGCAATTGCACACCACCCATCCTCTCGTTGATCTCGTGACAGATTGGATAATCTACGCTGTGACGTCTTCAATAGTCTTCTCATCTTTTCTATTCCAGTTAAGTTGTGCTGGAGTGAAGGGGATAATCTTCAGCATCCAGAAGACAGGTCTTGATTAAATAACTCTTCTTGGCAGCAGAATTATCTTATTGTAAATATTGTAAGAATCACCTAAAATGCGTAGATGCTCATAAACTGAATTTTATAGATTTTTAGTCTATGCTGGCTCTATCCTCCACATGTCATCCAAGGTCAACTGACATTGCATGGCATTTGTCCACCTTATCTATTCACAGTATAAAACCTCCTATGTCAACATGATGTTACTGCATCATATCTAACAGGGTGCACATGAATTGTCACTGCTCCCTCTAGCCTAACATTCTATTTTCTTTCATTCTCATCCTGCTTTATCAATTGTTTTTGAACCCTCTGTTGTTTTTCCTTCAAAATTGCAGAACCCCAGTAGTTTTTTTGTTTTAATTTAAACATTTGGGGGTGATTTTCCCCGGATACTTTAGGCGTGAAAGAGCCTCCAAGGTGGCCAAAATGGGGTCATGAATTAGCTTGCCTTTAGTACAAGAAGCCACCTTTGCAAAGGAGTTGAAGCGCGTGCTAGGAACAGCCACCCTGATGTGCCAAATAACTGCCTGAATCCAAGAGGTTAAAGCTTAAAACTAAAGGCTTTTATTAAGTAAGAATATGGCATCGAGCTAACACAAGGCAGCCATCATTCATCACCGACCCAGCCCTTAGGAGTAAGACTCACACCAATCCGGAGGATCCAGAGGGGCGGGGCTAGGGAGGAGCATTAGTGCTTACATCTGTAGAACATTCCAGACATTAGCAAGTACAACAACAGACAATACAAATGCCAGAACACAGAGTTATTTCATCACACACCCAGAGAATCATTAAGAGGCTAATTGTCTCTAAGCACCCATTACAGAGGCTGCATGGCATTTTCATGGCTAGCAATTGAACTAATGCCCTCTTCTAACAGCAACTAGCTGAATAGGAGTAAACAAGTCGTCGCTGAGGATTTCGAGCACTACTAAAAGGGATACTCACCTTTCACTGTGCAATTGCTGCTAGAGGTTTGAAGAGGACTTTTGAAACACATCACAAGACTTTATGCTCAAGACTTCACCAACATTCTATCAACATTTATTCCAGAAATTCTCTGAGGACTTCACCTAAAAAGAGTGAGTGCTGTGCTACTCCACCTAATTGGACACCTTATAGGAGTCACCAGGAGAAAGGGAGTGCTTGGTCATGGGCATCTTGCTAGGGGTCCCCCTTGGTTTGGATGAGGAATGGGAGGAGGACATGAGGCCAGGCAGAGCAGCACCAACTGCTGCAGGAGAGAGGAACAGCAGGGCGAGGTGGGCTCCTTCCCCCTGCGGATACAGAACTTTCCTCTTCCTCTGGACCTTCTCCACCAGAGCCTCTAGTGCCGCATCTGAGAACCTGTGCTCCCTCTCCCTCAGTCCCTGAGCCATCCTGAAACCTGCTCTTGTATCTCATATCTTCAGTTGAAGTGGATACATGGAGCCCAAATATACTGCTCCACGAAAATTGCTTCTAATCAGCGCTTGAGTGCTAAACCTGCAGATGTCTCTTTTAGCACCTCCAGGCAAGTTCCAATTAATCAGCAATTAATCAGTAATCAGCAATTAGGTCCAAAATTGCTAAAACCAGACTTTCAAACAGGCGTGTCTTATTAGCACAGCACCCACTTAATGCCTATTTTCACACTTTCACCAAAATAATCCCCTTGTTTTGTTAACTGCACCCTCAGTTGCCTTTGCCCCTTCTTTGGTATTTCAATTACAATACTTACTGCTTATATGTTGTTTCTTGTCATTTGTTTGCTCATTGTTAAATCATTGAGAACCGCAATAACTTTAACATTTAAAAACTGAATCGTGATGATTTAGACAGACAGACAATCAATATATTTATCTCATATATTGATAGGAGCAAATTTGCAGGGAAATTACAGAGAGGTGCAAGAATTATAGAGTAGTGATAATGGGGGACTTCAACTATCCTAATATAGACTGGGATAGTAATAGTGTAAAGGGCAGGGAGGGGGAAGAATTTCTGAAGTGTGTTCAGGAGAGGTTTCTTGATCAGTATGTTTCCAGCCCAACGAGGAAGGAGGCATTGCTGGATCTGGTTCTGGGGAATGAGGTGGGTCAAGTGGAGCAAGTGTCCTTAGGGGAACATTTAGGGAACAGTGATCATAGTATCATAAGGTTTGGATTAGCTATGGAAAAGGACAGGGAGCAATCTAGAGTAAAAATACTTAATTGAAGGAAGGCCAATTTCAGTGGGTTAAGAATGGATCTGGCCCAGGTAAATTGGAATCAAAGCTTGGCAGGCAAAATATTGCTGGGAGTTGTCTATAGGCCTCCAAACAGTAGTGGTAATGTAGGGGATGGCATCGAACAGGAAATTAGAGATGCATGTAACAAGGATACTACAGTAATCATGGGTGACTTTAATCTACATATAGACAGGCCAAACCAAATTAGCAATAATACTGTGGAGGATGAATTCCTGGAGTGTGTACGAGATGGTTTTTTAGACCGGTACATTGAGGAGCCAACGAGGGAACAGGCTATCCTAGATTGGGTATTGTGCAATGAGAAGGAGTTAATTAATAATCTTGTTGTACAGGGTCCTTTAGGGAAGAGTGACCATAACATGATAGAATTCTTCATTAAGATGGAAAGTGAAGAAGTCCAATCTGAAGCTAGGGTCCTAAATCTAAACAAAGGAAACTACGAAGGTATGAGGAGTGAGTTGGCTATGATAGATTGGGGAGCTTCATTAAAAGGCATGATGGTGGATAGGCAATGGCTAACATTTAAGGAACGAATGCATGAATTACAACAGTTATACATTCCTTTCTGGCACAAAAACACAAAAGGAAAAGAGGCGCAACCATGGCTAACAAAAGAAATAAAGGATGGCATTAGATCCAAAGAGGAGTCATATAAAGTTGCCAGAAAAAGTAGCAAGCCTGAGGATTGGGAGCAGTTTAGAGTTCAGCAAAAAAGAACCAAGAGATTGATTAAGAGGGGAAAAATAGAGCATGAGAGTAAACTTGCAAGGAACATAAAAGTGGATTGTAAAAGCTTCTACAAGTATGTAAAAAGAAAAAGATTAGTGAAGACAAATGTAGGCCCCTTACAGTCAGAAACAAGAGAATTTATAATGGGAAACAAGGAAATGGCAGGGTAATTAAACAAATACTTTGGTTCTGTCTTCACGGAAGAGGACACAAATAACTTCCCAAAAATGCTAGTGAACCAAGACTCTAGTGAGAAGGAGGAATTAAAGGAAATTAATATTAGTAAAAAAATAGTGCTGGAGAAATTAATGGGACTGAAAGCTGATAAATCCCCAGGGCCTGATAATCTGCATCCCAGAGTACTAAAAGAGGTAGCCATGGAAATAATGGATGCATTGGTTGTCATCTTCCAAAATTCTATAGATTATGGAACAGTTCCTGCATATTGGAGGGTGGCAAATGTAGCACCACTATTTAAAAAATGAGGGAGGGAGAAAACAGGGAACTACAGACCAGTTAGCCTAACATCAGTAGTAGGGAAAATGCTAGAGTATTATAAAGGATGTGAAAACAGGACACTTAGAAAATATCAATGGGATTAGACAAAGTCAACATGGATTTATGAAAGGGAAATCATGTTTGACAAACCTACTGGAGTTTTTTGAGGATGTAACTGGTAGAATAGACAAGGGAGAACCAGTGGATGTGGTGTATTTGGATTTTCAGAAGGCCTTTGATAATGTCCCACATAAGAGGTTTGTGTGCAAAATTAAAGCACATGGGATTGGGGGTAATATACTGGCACGGATTGAAAATTGGTTAACAGACAGGGAACAGAGAGTAGGAATGAATGGGTCTTTTCCGGGGTGGCAGGCGATGACTAGAGGGGTACCGCAGGGATCAGTGCTTGGGCCCCAGCTATTCAGAATATATATCAATGATTTGGCAGATGCAGTATAATGTGGATAAATGTGAAGTTATCCACTTTGATAGTAAAAACAGAAAGGCAGAGTATTATTTAAATGGTGATAGATTGGGAAATGTTGATGTACAAAGGGACCTGGGTGTTCTTGTACACCAGTCACTGAAAGCAAACATGCAGGTGCAGCAAGCAGTTAGGAAGGCAAATGGTATGTTGGCCTTCATTGCAAGAGGATTTGAGTACAGGAGCAAGGATGTCTTACTACAGTTATACAGGGCCTTGGTGAGACCACACCTGGAGTACTGTGTGCAGTTTTGGTCTCTTTACCTAAGAAAGGATATACTTGCCATAGAGGGAGTGCAGCGAAGGTTCACCAGACTGATTCCTGGGATGGCAGACTGTCGTATGAGGAGAGATTGGGCCAACTAAGCCTCTATTCACTAGAGTTTAGAAGAATGAGAGGGGATCTCATTGAAACATATAAAATTCTGACAGGGCTAGACAGACTGGATGCAGGGAGGATGTTTCCCTTGGCTGGGGGATCTAGAACGAGGGGGTCACAGTCTCAGGATACGGGGTAGGGCATTTAGGACTGAGATGAGCAGCAATTTCTTCACTCAGAGGGTGGTGAACCTATGGAATTCTCTAACACAGACAGCTGTGGAGGCCAAGTCACTGAATATATTTAAGAAGGAGATAGATAGATTTCTAGACACAAAAGGCATCAAGGGGTATGGGAAGAGAGCGGGAATATGGTATTGAGATAGTGGATCAGCCGTGATCATATTGAATGCTGGAGCAGGCTTGAAGGGCCGAATGGTCTACTTCTGCTCCTATTTTTATATGTTTCTATATTAAATCCCATGGAATAAAAGGGACAGTGGCAGCATGGCTACGAAATTGGCTAACTGACAGGAAGCAGGGAATATTAGTGAACGGTTGTTTTTCGGACGGCATGAAGGTACACAGTAATGTTCCCCAGGGGTCAGTACTAGGCCCACTGCTTTTCTTGATATATTAATGACTTGGACGTACAGGGCACAATTTCAAAATTTGCAGATGACACAAAACTTGGAAGTATAGTGAACCGTGAGGAGGAGAGTGATAGACTTCAAGATGACAGGCAGGCTGGTGAAATGGGCGGACATGTGGCAGATTAAATTTACTGCAGAAAAATGCGAAGTGATACATTTTGGTAGAAAGAATGAAGAGAGGCAATATAAAGTAAAGGGTACAATCCTGAATGGGGTGCATGAACAGAGTGACCTAGGGGTATATGTGCACAAATCATTGAAGGTGGCAGGGCAGGTTGAGAAAGTGGTTATAAAAGCATACGGGATCCTGGGCTTCATAAATAGAAGCATAGAGTACAAAAGCAAGGAAGTTATGATGAACCTTTATAAAACACTGGTTCGGCCTCAAGTGGAGTAGAGTGTCCAATTCTGGGCACCGCAGTTTAGGAAGGATGTGAAGGCCTTAGAGAGGGTGCAGAAAAGATTTACGAGAATGTTTCCAGGAATGAGGGACTTCATTTACATGGATAGACTGGAGAAGCTGGGGTTGTTCTCCTTACAGCAGAGAAGGTTGAGAGGAGATTTGATGGAGGTGTTCTAAATCATGAAGTCCTCTAGACAGAGTAGATAGAGAGAAATTATTCCCATTGGCAGAAGGGTCAAAAACCAGAGGACACAGATTTAAGGTGATTGGCAAAAGAAACAAAGGCAACATGAGGAAAAACTTTTTTACGCAGTGAGTGGTTAGGATGTGGAATGCACTGCCTGAAAAGGTGGTGGAGGCAGACTCAATCGTGCCTTTCAAAAGGGAGGTGGATAAGTACCTGAAGGAAAACATTTACAGGGCTACAGGGAAAGGGAGAGGGATTGGGACTAGCTGAACTGCTCTTGCAGAGAGCTGGTACGGGTTCGACGGGCCGAATGGCCTTCTTCCATGCTGTAACCATTCTATGATTCTACGATTCTATCAGCAGCTTTAAGAACTATGGTAAGGCAGCATAAGAACATCCCTGCTCCTGATTTCTATCCGATGAGCCCTGCTAGGCGTTTGCAGTGTGTGGATATTGAGTGATGTCTCCCACAGCCAAATTATTTGCTGTCACTCAGAGCTCAATATTGCTCTGCTGTCCCACCTAAAATTAGGCAGGAGAGCAGTAGAAATGGTGGGAAAACGAGGCAGTGAGGCTGACAGCTGCTTCCCTGTGCAGACCTCAATTTCCGACCCCCAATTTACACCTCCACCAGGTCTGCCAGCAATTGTTCATTCCCTACTCATTTCATGTAAGTGTTAGCGAGGGAACAGGACCCAGCTTCCTGGCCCACTCTCCTCCTATCTATCCTTCTTATCGACACTTTCCAAGACCACCTGGTAGAAGAGAGTTGTAGGCCCAGAGCAGCAGCAGTAAAACTCCAGTGTTTGTTAATGGAAGGAGAGGGCCTAGTAAAGGCCTCCCTCTCCCTCCAATCTGGCTCCCATACAGTTACATTTTTAGGCATCATTATCTGCTAAGGCCTACAAATCTGCATCTTCATTCATCTTCGATGCTTTTCTGCCTCTTTAAGGTCCATTGCCAAATCTCCAGGTAATGCAGCATTGACAAATGGCCACTTCTACCACCAGCCCCCTCCCCTAAATTTTCTCGTCTCATTGCTCAGTGTCCAGTTTCACCTTTGCAAAATGCTTTGGGAAAATTCATTACATTACAGGTGCTGTATAAATGCAAGTTGTTGTTGCATGAGTTACCAGAGGATGGCCAGAGCCCATGGAACCATACCCCAGCCTGAAGTGAGGAGGGGAATAATTTGGACAAGCAATATTTTTAAAGAATCACTTTATAATAGTAGTGTAAATAAAGTGCTCCAATTTATTAGCCTTCCAAATTTTACTTGATTGAACAAACGACAGTTGGCTTGAGCCCAACACTACACGACTGGCTGACTTTGGCAATAAAGAGATTGAAAACGAAATGTTTCTTTTGAGTAGAAAATTCGACAGATTTTTATGAAGCACATTTCAAAGGTGCATATTTTACCATGAAATGCCATGTTCCAGCTGCCACATGCTGATTCTGTTTGTCCAATTACTAATAAAAGTCAGAATAACGTAATAGGAGCAATGTGAGCTCTTTGTCTCATCTGCGTCAAACGTTGATGAGCCATTTGAACTTAAACAGAAGGGCACCAATGATTCCCAGAAAGAAATTGTTCCATATACAACCAAAGGGGCACATGTTTTATAGTTTGGGTTGTGAAAGAAGTATTGTCATGTGCAGAAATTAATACATGTGGCATAATGGATTAAAGCAATTTTGCTTTCCCACAGTACATGAAATGTAGTCACAACAGACTAAGGTCAACAGTGGTTCAGTCTTCTGTGCTGAATCCACAGTTGATCTTTGTAGGCAAAGGCTGGCATTCAGTGGCACAGTGTTTGCCAATAGAAACAAAGGCAACATATGAAGCATTACAAGCATAACATAATAGATGCATTTCAGCGTGGATGAATGCTGGGATACAGCGTGATTCAGCGAATGATAGGCCAGGGGTTTGCATAGGGTGTCACAACTATTTAGAAGTGTTAGCAGGTGAGTCAACTGCCTTCAGTTCTATAGTAAACGCTGCAACAGACTCGTGGGATTATTTTTCCTATCCATCCCACTTGCAACCACCAAAGAAAAAGCAACAAACAACAAAAGCAACAACAACCTACAAGCGAGGAGCAGTGGTGGCCAGAAAAAACTAGTATTTATTCATCTGAACTTTATTTTGTAATTTCTACTATATAACAACTCCAGTGGGTAGGACAAAAAGAGGCCTAGAAATTCGGTTATGAGTGTCCATTGTTTGGGCACTACATATTCCGAATTGGGTCCAAAGTGGTGTCCGAGCAGTGTGCGCACACACCTGGTGCGGGCCGCACCAGACGCCATCTTGGTGAGGGCAGTAGGGCAGCCATTAGGAGTGTGTATTTTGAATGTTGTATTTGAATTGTCCCACATAGCTTACCGTAGTTGTGATGTGCAATGCACTACGGGAAATAGAGTGCATTTAATTGAGAAGATTCTTTGGAAAGTCGGCTGTTAACTGAACTCTGTTTCCTGCGTACTCTTTTAATTGTTTTATAAGCATGGTTATTAAACTCTTGAGATTTAACAAAAGTGGCGAAGAGGACGTCTGAACTTACGTGGCTCTGCTGTGCGGAAGATAGTCGGGTTTTACGTGTTTAAAACTGTTATTTTTGCCGCGGACAGTTAATTAAAGTGAGGCTGGCTCGAGGATAATGGAGCTTGCAATGTCAGGAAGACGAGATGGCGTATAAGGTACTAACGACTTGAGGAAGGGGAGGAAAAGCAGTGAGTAAATCGGGAAGGACATTTATTCAATTGTGAAACGATCTGTGAATTGAAGCACTAAATAACTGATAGTGATTTTAGTTGAGTTCAACATTGGAAGGATCCTTCGTGAATGATAATTAGGAGCCGGAGAGAAGGAAAATGGCTGGAATTATCGGTAACATTGGACCGTTTGATGAGAATGTCGAACAATGGAGCTCATACACAGAACGATTTGAATACTTCACACAAGCAAATGACATTGGAGGGAACAAAGTAGTACCTACATTGTTAAGTGTGATGGGACCAAAGCCTTTCAATCTTTTGCGTACTTTAGTGCATCCAGATAAACCAGGGACTAAACAATATAGTGAAATTGTGGAGATACTAAAAGGGCATTTTTCACCCAAACCCCTAGTCATAGCTGAGAGGTTTAGGTTCCACAGGCGTAACCAGGAAGAAGGAGAAACAGTGACCATGTTTGTAGCTGCATTAAAAAGACTATCAGAGCACTGTGAGTTTAATGACGTGCTAAATGATACTACAAGAGACAGGCTAGTGTGTGGTATGAGAACTGAAGCCATACAGAAGAGATTATTAACGGAGAGTAATCTGACACTACAAAAGGCCATTGAAATCAGTATTTCCATGGAATTGGCAGCTAAGGAAGCTCAACAGTTGGGTGCAACAGAAAAAGTGCACAAAGTAAGAACAGAGAGCCAAGGGCCATGCTTCCGTTGTGGTAAAACGGGGCATCTTGCGTCTGCATGCTGGTGTGTGGACATGGATTGCCACAGCTATGGTAAAAAGGGACATATTCAGCGCGCATGCAGAAATAAAAAGGACACAGAGAAAATGTCAAAGACGGAAGGAAGAAAAAAAAATTCAGACAAAAGATAAAGAAGCATGTCCGCTCTGTAGAACCAGACAAAACAGAGGCAAGTGACACTTCAGAGGAGGAACTATCACTGAACGTGCTGACTGTAGCTGGGGATTCGCATGGCTACTGGGTCTCACCCTTGCTAGAGGGGCAGCCTGTGCGAATGCAGATCGACACCGGGGCAGCAGTATCTCTTATGTCAGAGACAGTCTACAAAAAGACATTAAAGCACCTTTCACTTCAGCCAGCTAACATAGCGTTAAAGACATATATCGGTGAAAGAGTAACCGTGAGAGGTATCACTAAGGTCACAGTTCAGTTGAATGGACAAACTAGGAAGTTACCACTCTGCGTAGTTAAAGGAGACTACCCCTCCCTGCTGGGATGTTCGTGGATGGAGAGATTAAAATTAGACTGGTCATCAGTCTACATGATGTCACACAATGATCCAGGCTTACCCGTCATCTTAAAGAAACATGCAGAAGTCTTTAATAGAGAACTGGGTAGCATGAAAGATATTACTGTGAAGCTTCGTATTAAGCAGGATAGCAAACCCAAGTTCATGAAGGCACGACCCGTACCTTATGCCATCAGACCAAAAGTCGAGGCTGACTTAGAAGCCCTAGTTGAAAGCGGAGTGCTAGAACCAGTCAGCGTGAGTGAATGGGCAACGCCCATCGTACCAGTGCTCAAGAAAGGGGGTGGAGTTAGGATATGTGGAGATTTTAAAGTAAATGTTAACCCTGTATTGTCAGTGGAACAATATCCGCTCCCCCATATTGATGATTTGTTTGCGGGACTTGCTGGGGGTCAGAAGTTTAGCAAAATCAACCTCTGTCAAGCCTACCTGCAAATGCATGTGGATGAACAGTCACGAAAAATGCTGACTATTGTGATGCACAAGGGCCTATTTAGGTATCGTCGACTTCCTTTCGGAATTACATCAGCTCCAGCGCTTTTCCAACGTGCTATGGACCAGATCCTTAGTGGATTGCCTGGAGTTCAGTGCTACTTAGATGATATCTTAGTTACTGGGTGTGATGACCAAGACCATCTGCGTAACTTGGACGCAACGCTACAGAGACTGAGGGATTATGGACTCAGAGTTCGCAGGGATAAATGCAATTTTTTTTCAGGCATCAGTTGAGTACCTCGGTCATGTGATCGATGCCACAGGCCTTCGCAAGGCACCATCCAAGACCAAGGCAATTGTGGATGCCCCAGCACCTGAAAATATCAGCCAGCTGCGTTCTTTTCTAGAGTTACTGAACTACTATGGATGGTTCATACCGAACCTAGCCTCGATGCTGAGGTCGCTGCATTGGTTGCTATGTAAAGACAAGAAGTGGGAATGGACTAACAAGTGCCAGGAGGCGTTCATGACAGCAAAGGACACGCTCCTGAAGTCAGAGGCTTTGACGCATTTTAACCCTTCATTACCAATACAGTTAGCTTGTGATGCATCGTCATATGGTGTGGGATTGGTCGTTTCTCATATCATGCCAAACGGAGAAGAGAAGCCGATAGCATTCGCATCTAGGACTTTGAACAGAGCTGAAACTAACTACACCCAAATAGAACGAGAAGCACTGAGCATCATTTTTGGCATTCGCAAGTTTCACCAATATTTGTACGGGAGGCAGTTCACCCTACTAACAGATCACCGCCCTCTCACGACCATCTTCGGGCCACATACAGGGATTCCGCCACTTGCTGCGAGCAGAATGCAAAGGTGGGCGCTGCTGCTGTCTGCACACACCTTTGACATTAGATATCGCAAGTCTGACCTGCACGGCAACGCCGATGGTCTTTCCAGGTTGCCGCTGCCTGTCACCAAGCCTATGACACGTAGCATGGACATCTGCTATTTTAGGCAGGTGGAGAATGCGCCTATTACTTCGACACAGGTCCGACGAAACACCAGAAATGACCCAGTGTTGTCTGCAGTGCTGGACATTATCGTCAGGGGCAAGCTTGACAGCGATGACCCAAACCTGAAACCGTGGCCTAGAAATTCAGTGCCCTTAGCACTGATTTTGCGGCGCTAGAGGGCCTAGCGCTGCAATTGGCGCCGGTTCCTAAATTGCCTGGCGCCCTTCCGCGGCGGTAGACCGGTAGCGCTGCGCCAGCACCGATGACGTCATCGGTGTGCGCAGCGTCCCGGTTGCCGTGGTAACTCGGCCCCAAGCCGAAATTCAGTTGCGGCCGCCTCGCCAGTGGCAGCCGCAACTAAGACTCCGGCAAACGAGTGTTGCCGGAGTCTGCGCCGGCGCTTTAAGGAGGCGCGGCGGCCGGCCGCTTTCCCGCCGGCCGCCTGCCCGCAGCTCCCTCCCCGGACTTCTCCCCCCCCCCCCCCCGGAACAGATGCAAGCCCGGCACTTGTCCGAGGTGCCGGGCTCATTTTTGAAGAGATTTGCGCGGGCCGCGGCCGGGTGCAGGCAGCTCCTCCTTAACGGAAGGAGGAGGCCTGCACTTCCCGAGCCTGCCGCACCGCAGCGGGCGCCGCAGCGCCGGAATAGCGCCGCAATGCGGCGCGTTGCGCCAGTTTTCAGGCGCTAAAACCCTTCAGTAGCGCCGGCAGCCGTTTGGGCGCGGCGCTACTGAATTTTTGGCGCGCGCAAAGGGACTTAGCGCCGGCGCTAACTTCCGGCGCTAAAGCCCTGGCGCAGCGCAAACTCAATTTCTAGGCCCATATCTCTTAAGGAGAAATGAACTGTCGGTGCAGTCTGGATGTTTGCTGTGGGGGAGGAGAGTGGTTATTCCACCATCGCTACAGAAACCAGTGTTACAGCAACTACACTCCGGACACTGCGGAATGGTTCATATGAAAGAAATAGCGAGGAGCTACTTCTGGTGGCTGGGTATGGATGGACAGATTGAGGACAAAACTAAAACCTGTTCCTCATGTCAGAGAGTTCGTAATGTGCCACAGCTTGCACCTCTTCGCCCCTGGGACTTTCCGGAGGAAGCATGGCACCGCATTCATGTAGACTTTGCAGGTCCATTCGAGGAGAGAATGTTCCTGGTGGTTATTGACGCGCACAGTAAGTGGCCAGAGGTTGTTATAATGAGGTCCACCACCGCTGAGAAGACCATCGAGAAGTTAGTTGAGGTGTTCAGCCGATTTGGATCTCCGATGCAACTTGTCTCAGACAATGGTCCACAGTGGGTGTCACAAGAAATGGCTATATTCCTGCAGGTGAATGGCGTACAACTCATCAGGGCTGCACCATACCACCCTGCGACCAATGGTCTAGCTGAGAGGTTTGTTCAGACCATGAAATACTCTCTAAAGGCATCCCAAGGCCAGGGAATGCTTCATCAGCGCCTGAATAGTTTCCTGTTGAGTTACAGGAACACACCACATGCAACCACAAAAGCATCACCTGCCACTCTACTGCTCAAAAGAGAGCTACAAACCAATTTCAACCTGCTGAAACCGCCAAAGGTGAAAGACGTGGTACAGTATCAGCAGGACAAGCAGATCAAGCAACGTGAACAACGCTCCAAAGACAGAGTCTTCAGTCCAGGTGAACATGTGTTGGCACGGAACTACAGTGGTGGACCTAAGTGGGTTCCTGCTACTGTCATTGCACAGACTGGCCCAGTATCCTACACTGTAAAGGCACCCGAGGACATTGTCTGGAAGAGACACACCGATCAGCTTCTACGAAGTGCAGCAACACCCACTGAACCACCAACAGCAGTTTATCTGCCATTGGGTGACGCTGTGGGTCATCCGCCTTCTACACTGAGAGGCTCACCTTCTGAGGAAGCAGCCGCTTCAGCTCCTATCTCATCAGCAAGGGAGCCCTGTATACAGGCACCTCAGTCGCCTACACCTGTGCTGACATCACCTGTGAGAGACAGTGAACTGGAGAGCCAGGTTGATCGCCGGTATCCTACCAGAGAGCGGTGGGCCCCTATACATTTGAACTTATAGTTTAGAGGCTTACCCTTTATCTGGGGCAGAATAATCCCCATGGGTATAGCCATGGTTGGAGGAAGTCTACCTCACTCCCAGATTATTGTGTTTTAAAAATGTTGTGGTTCTATTGGGACATCTAATGTAAGAGGGGAGGAGATGTTGTGTATTTTGAATGTTATATTTGAATTGTCCCACATAGCTTGCAATGCACTATGGGAAATAGAGTGCATTTAATTGAGAAGATTCTTTGGAAAGTCGGCTGTTAACTGAACTCTCCTGCATACTCTTTTAATTGTTTTATAAGCAAGGTTATTAAACTCTTGAGATTTAACACTCTGGAAGTATGGTAAGTACTTCCAGCACACTTGCCTTTCCACCATCTGCAAGGCACAAGTAAGGACTGTGATGGAATACTCTCCACTTGCCTGGTTGAGTGCAGTTCCAACAACACTCAAGAAGCTCGACACCATCCAGGACAAAGCAGCCCACTTGATTGGCACCCCATCCATCATCTTAAACATTCACTCCCTCCACCATCGGCATACCGTGGCTGCAGTAAGTACCATCTACAAGATGCACTGCAGCAACTCGCCAAGGCTTCTTCAGCAGCACCTCCCACACCCGCGACCTCTTCCACCTAGAAGGAAAAGGGCAGCAGGCGCATGGGAACACCACCACCTCCAAGTTCCCCTGCAAGTCACATACCATCCTGACTTAGAAGTATATTGCCGATCCTTCATCGTCGCTGGGTCAAAATCCTGGAACTCCCTCCCTAACAGCACTGTGGGAGTACCTTCACCACACGGACTGCAGCGGTTCAAGAAGGTGGCTCACCACCACCTTCTCAAGGGCAATAAGGGATGGTCAATAAATGCTGGCCTTGCAGTGACGCCCACATCCCATAAACAAATAAAAGTAGGCAGATGGTGACGTCAATCAACGCGCAATGCTGATTTGATACCAGCGCTGCCATTTTCCTCATCATCGCTGGAACTAATGCCCTGTGTTAACCTCACACAGCTGAACATGCATTCAGCAGCAGGAAGGACCCCCCACCAGTGCTACTTAAAGTGATCATCAACAACTTTCAGGTAACTTGCCTTTTGATTTCTACTGGCTCGGTGTAAGTTTGTGAAAGTGTTTGGAGCTTTCTAGAGTTGTTTAAAGTTGGTGAGGTGACAGGGAGAAGACCTTGCTTCTGACTTCAAGGGTTCTGGTCAGACCATGGATGCTCTAGTTGTCATCACCCTTGGCCTGCAGCATGACAGGGAGATGGAAAAGAGGCAGTGAAGAAGAGGACACGCTGATCACAGAGGGAGGAGGAGGAGGGGGAGAAGGGGTCTCAGCAGGAAGCATTACCCACTTAGGGTCTTCCGAGAGCAATTCTCTTACCTCAACCTAAGCCTGGAGCACTATCTGAGGCATTTTCACTTTACGAAGGAGTTGCTCACAGAACTCTGCCACCACTTGCAACCAGACCTGTAGCCTCACACCAGGGCAAGGATTACATAGGATATATGGCACAGAAACAGGCCATTCGGCCCAACCAGTCCATGCCGGCGTTTATGCTCCACACGAGCCTCCTCCTGTCTTTCCTCATCTAAATCTATCAGCATAACCCTTTAATCCCTTCTCACTCATATGCTTATCTAGCCCCCTCTTAAATGCATCTATATAGCGAGAGTCGGCGGGAATCGTGGGCTGAGCGGTGAGCGGTGAGTATAAAAGGCTCCAGAGACCAGGTAAGGCCTCAGTGCGGAGCGAGAGTCGGCGGGAATCACGAGCTGAGTGGTGAGCGGTGACTATAAAAGGCTCCAGAGACCAGGTAAGGCCTCAGTGCGGAGTGAGAGTCGGCAGGAATCGCGGGCTGAGCGGTGAGCAGTGACTATAAAAGGCTCCAGAGACCAGGTAAGGCCTCAGTGCGGAGCGAGAGTCGGCGGGAATCACGAGCTGAGTGGTGAGCGGTGACTATAAAAGGCTCCAGAGACCAGGTAAGGCCTCAGTGTGGAGTGAGAGTCGGCAGGAATCGTGGGCTGAGCGGTGAGCGGTGAGTATAAAAGGCTCCAGAGACCAGGTAAGGCCTCAGTGCGGAGCGAGAGTCGGCGGGAATCACGAGCTGAGTGGTGAGCAGTGAGTATAAAAGGCTGCAGAGACCAGGTAAGGCCTCAGTGCGGAGCGAGAGTCAGCGGGAATCACGGGCTGAGCGGTGAGTATAAAAGGCTCCAGAGACCAGGTAAGGCGTACCAGTCTCCAATCTCGGAACTCAGATGGAAGGAGAGAAGTAAAAAGAAATCGAAGTCTGACGTCACCAGAAAGCAGGAAGTGATTGGTTGGTGAGTATTTCTCTCTTTTTAAATCTTAACTCTGTGGTTTATAGTTTCTAAAGTCTCTGTGGTGCAGTGGGGACTGTTTATAAACAAGGGCCCTTAAATATATCATTTAGCTGTAAGGTAACTTCAATTCTGCGGTTTATATTTTCTAGGGTCTCTGTGGTGTAGAGGGAACTTCTGCCATACAAGTGCCTTAGAGTATATCTTTAATTGGTGGTATTGAATTAATTTAAATGAATTAAAGGGTAAGTCATGTCAGGACAGCCCAGCCCCGTGTTATGCTCCACCTGCGCTATGTGGGAATTCAGGGACACTGCCGGTGTCCCTGACGACCATGTATGCCAGAAATGTATCCAGCTGCAGCTTCTAGCAGACCGCATTGAGGGGCTGGAGCTGCGGATGGATGAGTTTTGGAGCATTCGCAATGCTGAGAGGGTCATGGATAACACGTTTAGTGAGTTGGTCACACCGCAGGTAAGGGCTGCACAGGCAGAAGGGAAATGGGTGACCATCAGGCGGAGCAGTAGCAGCAGGCAGGTAGTGCAGGGGACCCCTGTGGCCATCCCCCTTTTAAACAGGTATACCGATTTGGATACTGTTGAGGGGGATGACTTAACAGGGGAAGGCAGCAGCAGCCAACTTCCTGGCACCGGGGGTGCTTCTGCTGCTCAGGAAGGGAGGAAAAAGAGTGGGAGAGCAATCGTGGTAGGGGATTCTATCGTAAGGGGAACAGATAGGCATTTCTGTGGCCGTAGACGTGACTCCAGGATGGTTTGTTGCCTCCCTGGTGCCAGGGTCAAGGATGTCACTGAACGGCTGCAGGGCATTCTGAAGGGGGAGGGTGAACAGTCAGAGGTCGTGGTTCACATTGGGACCAACGACATGGGTAGGAAGAGGGATGAGGTCCTGCAGCAAAAATTTAGGGAGCTAGGTAGCAGATTAAAGAGCAGGATCTCAAAGGTTGTAATCTCTGGATTACTCCCGGTGCCACGTGCTAGTGAGTATAGGAATAGAAGGATAGAGCAGATGAATGCGTGGCTAAAGTGTTGGTGCAGGAGGGAGGGCTTTAGTTTACTGGATCGCTGGGTCTGCTTCTGGGGAAGGTGGGACTTGTACAAGTCGGACGGGTTGCACCTGAACCAGAACGGGACAAATATCCTTGCAGGGAGGTTTGCTAGCACTGTTGGGGGGGGGTTTAAACTAACTTGGCAGGGGGATGGGATACAGAGTGGAGCTATAATAGGGGGTGATGTACAGCCAAATATAGAGGAAAAAACAAGTCAGCTTGGAAGGCAGAGCAAATATGTAATGGCACAAGGGAGTAGGGCAAGGCTGGATGGCATTTATTTTAATGCAAGGAGTCTTGCGAATAAGGTGGATGAACTGAAGGTGTTGATGAACACATGGGAGTATGATATTGTTGCTATCACGGAGACATGGTTGAGGGAGGGGCAAGACTGGCAGCTCAATATTCCGGGGTATACAATCTTCAGGCGAGACAGGGGGGGGGGGGGTGGTAAAAGAGGAGGGGATGTCACAATATTAATTAAGGAGTCTGTAGTGTATGTACCTTTAAGAGAGAACTGCTTTTACAGCTCCTGTATACTGTAGTACTGGCAGTGACCACACCTGTATATAAGCCTTGAGCACGCCTCTATACTGTCAGTCTTCAGACTACCCTCCTCCAGTAAACATCTGTTGATTGTTAATTTACAGCCTCCGTCTAGTTATTGAGAAACATCATAGTTTAAGAATCACGGATTCAACAGTGGCGACGAGGTCGATTCGAATCTACCTGCAACTCTGCATTTCCTTTCAAGGATTCGCTCCGGGAGGACGGTGGAAGAAAGTCGAGGCCAGACGCACGGGCATCGATCACAAGCAACCGCCCAGTCATCCGGCAGAGAGTGAACATCGCAGGGGAGGCTGTTGAGAGCTGGGGCTTGGTTCTCCAGCCACGACAATCCAGCAACAGACTGGCAACAGGTACAGCGCAGACACTTCCTGGACAGCGGCGGCGGGAGCCGACCGACGGCACAGAAAAGGCCGAGTAGCGTCGATGGGGTAAGAGAGAGGGTGAAGCGCACAGGGCGCAGCCGGGGGTTGAAAACCGAGCGGCGTCGACGGAAAACAAAAAAGTGAGAGAGGGTAAAGCAGCAGCCGGGTTCAGGACCGAACGGCGGCAACGAGAGAGGCGCACAGGAGAACGCGCAGAGCACAGCCAGGGCTCAAGGGCTGAACAGCGTCCGCGGGGGGAAGAAAGGAAGCGCGGGAGATGCCATTGAGCCACGGAGAAGAGGGGAGAGTGCGGGAGACGCCATTTTAGAAGCCGCAGCGGAGAAGAAGGGCGAGCACGGGAAGAAAGGAAAGCGCGGGAGACGCCATTTTGTGCCAGCGGAGAAGAAGGGAGAGCGCGGGAGACACCATTTTAGACAGTTTAATCACACCCAGGGATGCCGAAGAGTGGCAGCATCACTGTGTTCGACAATGAAGTCGAAGATTGGGCGACATATGTAGAACGCATTGAGGTGTACTGCAAGGCGAATGAGGTGCCAGATGCTCGGAAAGCACTGGTTTTGTTGAATTCCATGGGTGCAAAAACTTATGGCTTACTGCGAAACCCATTAACCCCAGAGAAGCCAGTGGATAAGAATTTTGAAAGCATAGTGGAAATCCTACAGGACCACTTAAACCCCACACCGCTGCTGATAGCAGAAAGATTTAAGTTCCACGAAAGGAACCAGCATAAAGGCAAAAGTAATGCTGAGTACTTAACGGAACTGCGCAAGCTATCGAAACACTGTCAGTTTGGATTGGGACTAGCAGATACGTTAAGGGACAAGTTTGTGTGTGGGCTTCAAAGTGAAGGAGCCCAGAAATGGCTTCTATCAGAAAAGGATCTTAAGCTGGACAAGGCTTTCAGCATGGCAGTATCACACGAAGCAGCCGCACGGGGCGCTGCAGAGATACAACGGAGACCGCAAGAATATGGCACCAATGAAATGTCATATGGAGCAGGGAAGTGTTATTGCTGCGGCAAAACAGCACATGACCAGAAGGATTGTTGGTTCAAGGATCAAGTGTGCAGACAGTGTGGAAAAACAGGACACATAGCAAGAGTCTGCAGGTCAGGGAAGAAAACCAGCAGCAAGAAATCTCCACAGGAGAAGTACAAAAAGGTACATAAGGTGATGGACAGTAGTTCAGACGAACAAAAAAGTGATACAGACTCCGGAAGCAAGGAGCTGGGTTGTCTGAAACTAAATAAGGTAATCAAAATGGAGGATCACCAGACTATCTGGGTCACGCTCAAGATAGACGGAGTCCAAGTGAAAATGGAATTGGACACAGGATCAGCCCTAATAGTCATAAACCAAAGGGACTACAAGCGGCTATTTTCACATATACCCTTGAAAGCTACAGAGATTGTCTTGAAGACGTACACGGGGCAAAAAGTCTACCCCAAAGAAAAATAAGGGTGAACGTGATATACAAAGGCCAGGAAATACCCAAAATGGACCTATATGTATTGCCAGATGGAGGACCACCACTATTAGGATGTGAATGGATCTGGAAGATACAATTAGATTGGCATTCCATACAGGCACTGAAGGTTGAGGCCAAAAAGGATGACGACGTCACACCTGGACGACTGTCAAAAATGCTAACTGACGCACAAGAAGTGTTCCAGGAGGGACTCGGAACACTAAAAGGCATAACAGCGACGATTAAAATAGAGGAAAATGCAAGCACAAAGTTTTTTAAGGCCAGACCGATGCCTTATGCGATCTCACCAGCCGTCGAAGCAGAGCTGGAAGGGTTGGAACGTTCAGGAGTACTGTCCAAAGTAGACTGGAGCGAGTGGGCTACACCCATCGTTCCTGTAATGAAGAGGTCGTTGAGTAATACGCCTGGGGAACCAAACAAGGTCCGCATCTGTGGGGATTTTCAGGTGACATTGAACCCAGTCCTTCACACGGTACAATATCCACTTCCACGGATTGAGGATATTTTCGCCTCGCTATCTGGAGGTAAACGCTTCACCAAAATTGATCTGGCCCAGGCGTACCTGCAAATGGAGATAGAAGAAGCCTCGAAACAATACCTCACGATCAACACTCATAAAGGTCTCTACCAATACAACCGGCTGTTGTTCGGGGTAGCATCAGCTCCGGCTATTTGGCAAAGGGCAATGGAACAGGTCCTGCAAGGGATTCCAGGGACCCAGTGTTATTTGGACGACATCCTGGTGACGGGCGAAAATGACAGTGATCATCTCGCCAACCTGGAGAAGGTGCTCACTAGATTAAAGGAATATGGGCTATGAGCTAATCGCCACAAGTGCGAGTTTTTCCAGAAGCAGATCTCGTATTGTGGCCACATTATTGATGAAGAGGGGTTGCATAAGTGCCCTGAAAAGATTGAGGCAGTAGTCAAGGCTCTAGCACCGGAAAATGTGTCACAACTGAGGTCGCTCCTGGGGCTGGTGAACTACTACCATAAGTTCTTACCAAATGTGACTACAGTATTACACCCACTAAACACCCTACTGCAAACGGGGGTACCATGGAAGTGGAATGACGAATGTAAACGAGCTTTCCAGAAGTGCAAAGAATTGATCACATCAAAAGAGGTGTTGGCCCATTTCAACCCAGCACTAACAATTCGGTTGGCATGTGATGCATCACCCTATGGTATTGGAGCGGTGCTGTCGCACAAATTCCCAGACGGGCTGCAGAGGCCAGTAGCCTTTGCGTCTCGGTCACTAACGTCAGCCGAGCGCAACTACGCCCAGATCGACAGGGAGGCCCTCAGCCTAGTATGGGGAGTAAAAAAATTCAACCACTATCTGCATGGGCAGAAGTTCACCTTGCTGACTGACCACCGACCACTTGTCTCCATCTTTAATCCAAAGAAGGGCGTTCCGGTGATGACTGCACAACGGCTACAAAGATGGTCCCTTTTTCTCGGGGTGAACCAATATGAAATAGAGTATAAGGGCACGAAACAGCATGGAAACGGTGATTGGCTATCACGCCTGCCACTGCCTACTGTGGAGGAAGCACCAGCAGTGGACCCTATCGAAATATTTTATTCGTCGATAATTGAACGCTTGCCAGTAACTAACGCGGATATAGAGAAGGAGACCCGCAATGATCCGACACTGTCTCGGGTATATGATTTGACGGTGAAGGGATGGCCAACACATGGCGACTCACTGTTGCCAGCATTCTCATCCAGAAGAGAACAGCTGTCAGTATACCAGGGGACAGTGATGTGTGGATCCCGAGTGGTAATTCCACCCAAGTTAAGGGATAGAGTGCTCAATGAGCTTCACGAAGGCCATCTGGGAGGGGTAAAAATGAAAAGCCTTGCTAGGGCTTATGTGTGGTGGCCGGGGATCGATCAACAAATCAAGGACCTAACAAAGAGCTGCTCAGGATGCCAGAAGGTTCAAAAGGCACCACCAGATGCCCCTCTACACCCATGGGAGTGACCCCCCTCTCCATGGCAACGGGTGCATATTGATTTTGCTGGTCCATTCATGGACTCAATGTTCTTAATAGCAGTGGATGCGCACTCGAAATGGCCTGAGGTGATAAAAATGTCCTCAACCACTACAGAGAAAACGATTGCAGTCCTACGGACCATATTTGCCAGGAACGGCTTGCCAGAGCAGATTTGCTCTGATAACGGACCACAGTTTGTGTCCGAAGAGTTTGGGAAATTTATGAGAAGGAATGGGGTAAGGCATTACACATCTGCCCCGTATCATCCAGCAACAAATGGATTGGCTGAGAGGTTCGTACAAACCTTTAAAAAGGCGATAAGGGCCATGTGCGATGATGAAATTCCACTACAGCATAAGGTGAACAATTTCCTGTTAGCCTACAGAAATGCGACACATGCAATTACCAATCAGACCCCGGCCATGATGTTCTTTAACCGAAGGTTGAGATCTCGTCTGGATTTGCTCAGACCAAATGTGCGAAGAAATGTTGAGGATAAGCAATTCCAGCACATCAATGAGAAGCCGACAAGGAGCTTCAATGTAGGACAACCAGTCTTGGCCCACGACTACCGAACAGAGAAATGGCAACCCGGAATGATATGCACACGGCAGGGGCCATTAATGTACACAGTGGATGTCGGGGAGAACATTGTGAGACACCACGTCGACCAGATCCTAGCGTCACAGGAACGAGTCAACCCCATGTCTCGCGTACCTGGGGATGAACCCGACATACCGGTAGCATCTACCTCAGAAACAGTAGCAGCGGAAACTGATGAACTAACCGACGAAAGGGGGCCAGAATCGCCTCCGCACCAAGAACAAGAACCTCAGGAAAGGCGCTATCCAGAAAGGATCAGGAAGCCGCCCCAAAGACTGAATCTATAATGGACTATTTCAGTTTAAAGTGCATGTTAAAGTGTTAACTGTTATTTGAATGTTATGGGTACTGTTAATCTAAAAGGGGAGGAATTGTTGTGTATGTACCTTTAAGAGAGAACTACTTTTACAGCTCCTGTATACTGTAGTACCGGCAGTGACCACACCTGTATATAAGCCCTGAGCACACCTCTGTGCTGTCAGTCTTAAGTCTACCCTCCTCCAGTAAACACCTGTTGATTGTTAATTTACAGCCTCCGTCTAGTTATTGAGAAACATCATACTTTAAGAATCACGGATTCAACAGAGTCAATTACTGCTGTAAGGAGGGATGATATATTAACAGGTTCCTCTAATGAGGCCATATGGGTAGAACTTAAAAACAAAAAGGGTGCTAGCACTTTGCTGGGAGTGTACTATAGGCCCCCAAACAATCAGGGGGAGATAGAGGAACAGATATGTAGGCAAATCTCAGAGAAATGTGCAAATAATAGGGTAATAATAGTGAGGGATTTCCACTTCCCCAATATTAACTGGGATAGTCAGAGTGTGAAAGGCTTGGAGGGTGCAGAATTCTTAAAGTGCATCCAGGAGAGCTTTTTGAGCCAGCATGTAGAAAGTCCTACAAGAGAGGGGGCGGTACTGGACCTAATTCTAGGGAATGTGGCCGGGCAAGTGGTAGAAGTGTTAGTAGGTGAGCACTTTGGTGACAGTGACCATAATTCGGTGAGATTTAAGGTAGTCATGGAAAAGGACAGAGATGGACCGGAAATAAAGGTTCTAAATTGGGGGAAGGCCGATTTTAATATGATAAGGCAGGATCTGGCCAAAGTGGACTGGAATCAGCTACTTGTAGGTAAATCCACATTGGAGCAATGGGAGTCTTTCAGAAAGGAAATTGAGAGAGTACAATTGCAACATGTTCCCGTAAAGGTCAAGGGTGGGACCAACAAGCCCAGGGAACCTTGGATGTCAAGGGATATACAAGAATGGATTAGGAAAAAAAGGGGGGCTTTTGGCAGATACAAAGGACTAAAGACAGAGGAAGCCCTAGAGGAGTATAAAAAGTGCAGGGGGATATTAAAAAAGAAGTTAGGAGAGCGAGGAGGGGCCATGAAATAACACTAGCGAGCAAAATAAAGGAAAATCCTAAGGAATTTTATAAGTATATTAAGGGCAAGAGGATAACTAGGGAAAGAGTAGGGCCCATTAGGGACCAAAGTGGCAATCTGTGTGTGGAGCCAGAAGATGTAAGTAGGGTTTTAAATGAATTTTTGCATCTGTGTTCACTATGGAGAAGGACGATGTAGACATAGAAATCGGGCAGGGGGACTCTGATATACTTGAACATATTAGCATCAAGAGGGAGGAGGAACTAGCAGTTTTAGCAGGCTTAAAAGTGGATAAATCCCCGGGCCCGGACGAGATGTATCCCAGGCTGCTGTGTGAGGCAAAAGAGGAGATTGCAGGGGCTCTGACACAAATTTTCAGAACCTCTCTGGCCACAGGGGATGTGCCAGAGGACTGGAGAACAGCTAGCGTAGTACCATTACTCAAGAAGGGTAGTAGGGATAAACCAGGGAATTACAGGCCAGTGAGCCTAACATCAGTGGTAGGGAAATTATTGGAAAAAATTCTGAGGGACTGAATTAGTCTCCACTTGGAGAGGCAAGGCTTAATCAGGGATAGTCAGCATGGCTTTGTCAAGGGAAGATCATGTCTGATCAATTTGATTGAATTTTTCGAGGGGGTGACTAGGTGTGTGGATGAGGGTAGTGCAGTGGATGTGGTATACATGGATTTCAGTAAGGCTTTCAATAAAGTCCCGCACAGGAGACTGGTCAAGAAGGTAAGAGCCCATGGGATCCAGGATGCCTTGGCACATTGGATCCAAAACTGGCTTAGTGGCAGAAGGCAGAGGGTGATGGTCGAAGGTTGTTTTTGTGACTGGAAGCCTGTGTCCAGTGGGGTACCGCAGGGATCGGTGCTGGGTCCCTTGCTCTTTGTGGTCTACATTAATGATTTGGATGTGAATGTAAAAGGTATGATCAGTAAGTTCGCAGATGACATGAAAATTGGTGGGGTGGTAAATAGCGAGGAGGGTAGCCTCAGTCTGCAGGATGATATAGATGGGTTGGTCAGATGGGCGGAACAGTGGCAAATGGAATTTAACCCTGAAAAGTGTGAGGTGATGTATTTTGGAGGGACTAACAAGGCAAGGGAATACACAATGAATGGTAAGACCCTAGGAAAGACAGGGGATCAGGGGGACCTTGGTGTGCATGTACATAGATCCCTGAAGGCAGCACAACAGGTGGATAAGGTGGTTAAAAAGGCATATGGGATACTTGCCTTCATTAGCCGAGGCATAGAATATAAGAGCAGGGAGGTTATGATGGAGCTGTACAAAATGCTGGTTAGGCCACAGCTGGAATATTGTGTGCAGTTCTGGTCGCCACACTATAGGAAGGATGTGATTGCTTTGGAGAGGGTGCAGAGGAGGTTTACCAGGATGTTACCTGGGCTGGAGCGCTTCAGCTATGAAGAAAGACTGGACAGGCTGGGGTTATTTTCCTTGGAGCAGAGAAGGCTGAGGGGGGACCTGATTGAGGTGTACAAAATTATGAGGGGCATAGATAGGGTAGATAGAAAGGAACTTTTTCCCTTAGTAGAGGGGTCAATAACAAGGGGGCATAGATTCAAGGTAAGGGGCAGGAGGTTTAGAGGGGATTTGAGGAAGAACTTTTTCACCCAGAGGGTGGTTGGAATCTGGAACTCACTGCCTGAAAGGGTGGTAGATGCAGGAACCCTCACAACATTCAAGAAGCATTTGGATGAGCACTTGAAATGCCATAGCATACAAGGCTACGGACCAAATGCTGGAAAATGGGATTAGATTAGACAGGGCTTGATGGCCGGCGCGGACGCGATGGGCCGAAGGGCCTCTTTCTGTGCTGTATAACTCTATGACTCTATGACTATTCGCTTCAACTACTCCCTGTGGAAGCGAGTTCCACATTCTCACCATTCTTTGGGTAAAGTTTATTCTGAATTTCCTATTAGCTTTCTTGGTGACTATCTTATATTGATGGCCTCTAGTTATGCTCTTCCCCACAAGTGGAAACACTCTTTCTGTATCTACTCTATCAAAATTTTTCATAATTTTAAAGACCTCTATTAGGTCACCTCTCAGCCTTCTTTTTTCAAAAGAAAAGAGGCCCAGCCTGTTCATCCTTTACTGATATGTATACCCTCGCATTTCTGGTAAGATCCTTGTAAATCTTCTCTGCACCATCTCCAGTGCCTCTATATCCTTTTTATAATATGCCGATCAGAACTGTACACAATACTCTAAGTGTGGTCTAACCAAGGTTCGATACAGGTTTAGCATAACTTCCCCACTTATCAATTCTATACCTCTAGAAATAAACCCTAGTGCTTGGTTTGCTTTTTTTATGGCCTTGCTAACCTGCGTCGCTACTTTCAGTGATTTGTGTATTTGTACTCCAAGATCCCTTTGTTCCTCTACCCCACCTAGACTCGCACCCTCCAAGTGATGCGACCTCCCTATTCTTCCTACCAAAATGTAATACCTCACATTTATTTGTGTTGAACTTCATTTGCCAATTATATGCCCATTCTGCAAGTTTATTAATGTCCTCCTGTAATTTGTTGCAGTCCTCCTCAGTATTGACTATCCTCCCAATTTGGTGTCATCCGCAAATTTAGAAATTGTGTTTTTGATTCCTAAGTCTAAATTGTTAATATAAATAGTGAACAGCAGTGATCCCAGCACTGATCCTTGTGGAATACCACTACCCACCTTCTGCCACTGTGAAAAACTACCCTTTACCCCTACTCTCTACTTTCTGTCCTGAGGCCAGCTAAGTATCCATTCTGCTACTTGTCCCCTGACTCTGCATTCTCTGACCTTGTTCATCAGTCTATTATGGGGTACCTTATCAAAGACATTTTGAAAATCCAGATAAATTACATCTACTGCATTATCATTGTCTACTCTCTCTGTTGCCTCTTCAAAAAGTTCATTAAGGTTGGTCAAGCAAGACTTTCCCTTTTGAAATCCATGCTGACTATTCATTATTATATTTTTGGTTTCTAGATGTTCTTCGATTTTCTCCTTTAGTAGGGATTCCATTATTTTTCCTATTACCGATGTTAAGCTGCCTGGTCCATAATTCCCTGGACATGTTCTATCCCCTTCCTTAAATATTGGTATTACGTTAGCTACCCACTAGTCCTCAGGCACTACACCTTTTTCTAATGAATTATTAAATATGCGTAGTAATACCTCTGCTATCTCTTCCCTAGATTCTTTTAAAATGCGTGGATGCAATCCATCCAGACCAGGGGTTTTATCCTCTTTGAGTTTTATTAGTTTATTTAATATATCCCCTTTTTGATTTTAAATACACTTATCTCATTGCTAATCTCATCATCCAATGTCATGTCCACCTGCTCTATCTCCCTGGTAAATACTGAAGCAAAATAATTATTTAATATTTCTGCCATCTCTCTATCATTACTGGTGGTATTATCCTGTATATCCCTTAATGGCCCTATTCCCATCCCAACATTCTTTTTTTTATTGATGCGCCTGCAAGGTATTTTACTATTTTGTTTTATGTTCCTTGATAATTTAATTTCATAGTTCCTCTTTGCCTCCCTAATTGTTTTTTTGACTAATCTTTTCATATTCTCCTAATCATGCATTCCCTGGCTGTCTATGTACTTAATGTATGCTTCTTTTCTTACCCTCAATTTTTCCCTTATGGCTTTATTCATCCATGCAGTATCATTATTGTTTAGCTTGTTCATTCCTTTCAGCAGAATATATTTTTCCTGCACTCTGTTGAACACCATTTTAAATGTTTCCCATTGCTATTCTACATCTTTGTATGCCAATATTGTTGCCCATTTTTTTTCCAAGTTCTATTCTCAGCCCCTCAAAATCAGCTTTTCTCCAATCTATTAACTTGGTTTTTGTCATACTTATGTCCTTCTCAATTATCATCTTAAAGCACATTATATTATGGTCACTATTGCCTAGAAGTTCCCCTACTTTTACTTCTCTTACCTGCTCTGGTTCATTCCCCATTACTGGATCCAATAGTGAATCCTCCCTTGTTGGACTTTTTATATATTGGGTAAGAAAGGAGTCCTGTACACATTGTAGGAACTCCATTCCCTTATCCCCTTTACCTACTTCTTCTGTCCAATTATTATCGGGGTAGTTGAAATCCCCCATGATTAATATTCTATGGCCTAGAAATTCACTATGGCCCCGCCAGCTGGCTAGCGCCCAAAAGTTAGCGCTGGGCGCGGAGCCATTTGCAACCATCAGATATTCACTTTTTGCGCCCCAAGTCGGAACCGGGCGCTATTCCAGGGTGTGCCCGCCCCCGCTTGGGGCGCTGAAACTGAATTTCAGCACTCTAGGCGCCGCTGCGCCACCCGCTGCGGAGCGGCAGGCTGCGGTACTGCAGGCCTCCTCCTTCTCTTAAGGTGGAGGTGCCTGCAACGGGGAGATCGCCGCTGGATAGTGCCGGCAAATGAGCCCGGCACCACGGAGAAGTGCCGGGTTCGCGGAAAGCAGCCGGCAATGCCGCGGGGTAGGGGGTGGAGGAGGCCGGGGAAGGAGGTGCGGGCAGGCGGCCGCCGAAAAAGCGGCCTGCCGCACCTCCACCTTAAAGCGCCCCACTAAGGCTACAGTACGGCCCCGTTTTCTGGTCGCTGTTTGCGGCCGCTGCGGAAGAGGCTGCCGCAACTAAATATGGGGATCGGGCCGGTATCGGGGCGGAACCGGGGCACTGCGCACACCGATGACATCATCGGTGCCGGCGCAGCGCTAACGGCTACCGCCGCCATTACCGCTGCGCTGAATATCAGCGCAAACTCCTGTATTGGCGCAGAAGCCCTCTTTAGGCGGTAACTGGGCGCAAAGCTGGCAGCGCCTTACTGAATTTCTAGGCCTATGTTTTTTACTCATTGCCCTAATTTGTCTGCGTATTTCTTCCTCCACCTCCCTTTCACTATTAGGTTGTCAGTAGACTACACCTATTAGTGTGATTGATCCTTTATTTTCTTTTATCTCTATCCATATGGATTCTATTTTTGTCTTGCTGATATCTGTGTCACTTTTTTCTACTGCCATTATGTTATCCCTAATAAGTACAGCTACTCCACCTCCACTTTTCCCTCCCTATCTCTTCTAAATATGTAATACCCTACAATGTTTAATTCCCAGTCCTGATTTTTCTGTAGCCATGTCTCAGTAATCCCTACTGTGTCTGGTTCCTCGCAATGCATGATTGCCTCCAGCTCCCCTGTTTTATTACGGATACTGTGTGCATTGCTGTACAAACAGTTTAACTCATTTTTAATTGGATTTCCTCTCACTTTATGTTTAGCCATCTTTTTAGACTCCTGGGGGGAGAAATTCAGTATCGCCCCATATGGGGCGCAATTATCGGCCGGGTGCAAAGATTAGCGCCTAGTTATTGCCTCTGACTCCAAACTTGGCTTTTATCGCCCATGGAGGTGATTGGAGCGCTAAATCAGGCGCTTCATAATTGCGATAAGGTGCAAAGGCCGAGGAGCGAGGCGCTATCTCAGAGCGCGGGTAAAGCTCATGTGATGTCAGTCAGCAATGGAACACAGACACACTGGTGCCGGCCAGTTCTTAAAGGGGAGTTCTGATGAAAGATCATCGACCTGAAACATTAACTCTGTTTCTCTCTTCACAGATGCTGCCTGACCTGCTGAGTTTCTCCAGCATTTTCTGTTTTTATCTTAAAGGGGAGGGTTGATCTTGCTCTCCATCCACATCCTGCTCATTGCAGCCTTGAATCTCAGCCTGGAGAGACCTGTACATCAAATCTGCTGGAAGGAACAATGGAGAGGCCCAGGGAAAGAGCTCAGAGTGCAGCCCCCACAGTATCTTCTAAATCGGGACAAGGAAGGGCAAATCAAAAAGAACCTGCAAAGTGTTGCTCAGTACCCAAAACTCCTTCACACAGCATTGAATCTCTCCAGAAGTCTCTCTCTCTCTCTCAGAATGTGTGGTGCAAAAATGTCACCAACAAAAAAAGGCAGGAAGCGGTCGCCTTTAAATAGCGCTCCCCCAGTCACTTCCAGACTGCAAAATGCTCCCCTCAACCTGTCGTTGCTAGCGGCAGTTGGTAAGGCAGGGGGCGCCACTCAATATCCGGTCCGGGGCGCTACCGGGGCATTGCACACTCGACTGATGTCACGATCTGCCGGCGCAGGAGATTGTGGCGGTAGTGTTTAGCACCACCGCAAAATGTCTAGTTAATTTTGTGAGTGACGCAAACATCGCCGCGCATGGGCGCTAGTTGCTTTGTGCCCCACTAGCGCCCTCTTAAGGCGCTAACGGGAGTTGCAAACCAACTGAATTTTTCCCCCCTGTTCTATAACTCTGTTTATACCCTTGCCATCAATGTCCTCCCTTACTTTATTCTTTCCTATGCTCTCTTTTCCTGTTTTGTTTATATTTAGACTGGTTCCATTTCTTGTAGATCCCTCCCCCCATCTTACTAGTTTAAAGCCTTTGCCACCTCCCTATTTATCCTTTCCGCTAGGACACGGGTCCCATCCCGGTTCAGGTGGAGCCTGTCCTATCGGTACAGCTCCTTCCTGGCCCAGAACTGGTGCCAGTGTCCCATGAAAAGGAACCCCTCTTTCCAAACAGCCCTTTAGCCACATGTTAATTCTCCTGATCTGTCTGCTTCTATGCCAATTTGTTCATGGCTTGGGCAATAATACAGAGTTTATCACCCTTGAGGTCCTGCTTATTAATTTAGATCTTAACTCATGATACTCTTTCAGCAGGATGTTAGGGAGTCAACCTCCTTTCTCCTCTGGTTCACAACAGCAGATTGTGAGTAAGGACAAGACTTTGTAGTGGAGTATACGGAACAGACTTTATTGATATACAGTAAAGATGCTCGGTCTTTAACTGAAAACAGAGAGTGGATATTTGGTTTCTGTATCTTTCAAGTACACTCTGAGATACTGTTGAAAACTATGCTCCTTTACACACCATTTTTTGACTACATCAAAGGAAAATGTCAAAATGACGTATCTATTTCCCAAATCCTTTGAAAACAGACTATCTATGTAAACAGTTTGCAATTGTTTACTTCAAACCACTTCCTATAAACAAGGCTTCCTGAAATGGATTTGCTACCCCTGTTTTAATTACCCTAAAACTAAAGCTACGTTTTATTATCTACACTTATTCCCTTACACAAGCACTTTACATCTCAGAAAGCAAGCCATGCTTTCTCCTCACAACACTTCAAAGTCATTCTGTTTATATCTTGGAAAGCCAGGAAAGTCTGTTAGATGCAAAGAAGTTCGACTGTTAAACTTTGAACTCCCCAAGATGTCCAATATACATATCTCCAGGATGTCCAACATACATCTCTCCAGGATGTCCAACATACATATCTCCAGGATGTCGAACATACATCTCTCCAGGATGTCCAACATACATCTCTCCAGAATAACAACAGAAAATGCTGGAAAAACTCAGCAGGTCAGGCAACATCCGTGGAGAGAAATTTGAGTTGACGTTTCGGGTTGGACCCTTCTTCAAAACTGGAAAGAAAAGAAACTAGATCGGAGGCAGGGCTGCGATCGGACAAAAGACTAAAAGAAACAAAAGAAGTAAAAGAGATTAGAAGCTAGACGAGATGGTAATAGGCTGGGATTAGGTGTAAAGTGTACTGGCAGGGCAAAAGATAGCTGCCAGGTGTGAGATCCACAAACAGGACTGCCCTGGTAGACCCATCGTTTCAGCCTGTTCTTGCCCTACAGAACTTATCTCTTCCTATCTTGACTCTATCTTTTCTCCCCTTGTCCAGTCTCTTCCCACCTACATCCGCGACTCTTCGGACGCCCTCCGCCACTTTAACAGTTTCCAGTTTCCTGGCCCCAACTGCTTCCTTTTCACTATGGACGTACAATCCCTCTACACCTCCATCCCCCACCAGGATGGCCTGAGGGCGCTCCGCTTCTTCCTTGAACAGAGTCCCGACCAGTCCCCATCCACCACGACCCTCCTCCACCTGGCTGAACTTGTTCTCACATTGAACAACTTCTCCTTTAACTCCACTCATTTCCTCCAAATCAAAGGTGTTGCCATGGGTACCCGCATGGGTCCTAGCTATGCCTGCCTTTTCGTGGGCTATGTGGAACAATCTTTGTTCCAGTCCTACTCGGGTCCCCTCCCTCACCTCTTTTTCCGATACATTGATGACTGTATCGGTGCCGTTTCCTGCTCTCGCCCCGAACTTGACAATTTCATTCACTTTGCCTCTAATTTCCACCCTTCCCTCACCTTCACATGGTCCATCTCGGACTCTTCCCTTCCCTTCCTTGACTTCTCCGTCTCCATCTCTGGGGATAGGTTATCAACCAATATTTACTACAAGCTCACTGACTCCCACAGCTACCTGGACTACACTTCCTCCCACCCCGCTTCCTGTAAGGACTCTATTCCATTCTCCCAGTTTCTCCACCTCCGCCGTATCTGCTCCGACGACGCCACCTTCCACACCAGTGCTTCAGACATGTCTTCCTTTTTCCGCAACCGAGGATTCCCCTCTACTGTGGTTGACACTGCCCTCGACCGTGTCAGTTCTATCTCCCGCACTTCTGCCCTCACCCCTGCCCCTCCCTCCCGGAACCACGATAGGGTACCCCTTGTCCTCACCTTTCACCCCACCAGCCTCCACATTCAACGGATCATCCTCCGGCATTTCCGCTACCTCCAAAGTGATCCCACCACCAAACGTATCTTCCCCTCCCCTCCCCTTTCAGCATTCCGCAGGGACCGCTCCCTCCGAGACACCCTAGTCCACTCCTCTATCACCCCAAACAGCCCTTCCTCTTCGCCTGGCACCTTCCCGTGCAAGCGGAGGAGATGTAACACCTGCCCCTATACCTCCCCCCTTCCCACTGTCCAGGGCCCCAAACACCCCTTCCAGGTGAAACAGCGATTTACTTGTACTTCTCGCAATCTAGTATATTGTATTCGCTGCTCACGATGCGGTCTCCTCTACATTGGGGAGACCAAACGCAGATTGGGTGACCGCTTTGCGGAACACCTCCGTTCAGTCCGTAAGGGTGACCCCGAGCTTCCGGTCGCCTGTCATTTTAATTCACCGCTCCATTCCCACTCGGACCTCACCGTCCTTGGCCTCTTGTATTGTTCCATGGAAGCTCAACGTAAACTCGAGGAACAGCACCTCATCTTCCGATTAGGCAGTCTGCAGCCTTCCGGACTCAATATCGAGTTCAACAATTTCAGATCATAAGCTCGGCCCCCATTTCATTTTCTCTTGTAATTGTTCCACTCCTTTTCCCCCCCGCCCTTTCCTTTTGTTTCTCTCTCACACCTGGCAGCTATCTTTTGCCCTGCCAGTACACTTTACACCTAATCCCAGCCTATTACCATCTCGTCTAGCTTCTAATCTCTTTTACTTCTTTTGTTTCTTTTAGTCTTTTGTCCGATCGCAGCCCTGCCTCCGATCTAGTTTCTTTTCTTTCCAGTTTTGAAGAAGGGTCCAACCCGAAACGTCAACTCAAATTTCTCTCCACGGATGTTGCCTGACCTGCTGAGTTTTTCCAGCATTTTCTGTTGTTATTTCGGATTTCCAACATCTGCAGCATTTTGCTATCATACATCTCTCCAGGATGCCCAACAAAAGACAGTGCTGCCAGTGCCTGTGAAGGTGACCATGGCCCTGTGTTTCTTTGCATTGGCATCCTTCCAGGCTGGAGCAAGCAACATTTGCAATATCTCACAGTTCGCCATCCACTGCTGCATAAGAGAGGTGACAGATGCCAGGAGTAAGGACTTCATTGTCTTCTCTATAACTAGAGAGAATCAGATGGAGCATGCATGTGGCTTTGCCAGGATAGTGGACTTCCCATGGTGCAGGACACCATCAACTGCATGCACGTGGCTTTGTCAGCACCGTATAGAAATGCTGAGATGTACCCCAACCACAATGGTTACCACTCATTGAAATTGAATGTGCAGTTGGTGTGCGACCATGCTCAGCACATCATGATGGAGAATGCACAGTATCCTGGCAGCAGTCATGATGCTTCAATTCTACGCCAGTTTGCTGTTCCCTCAGTGTTTGAGCCAACAAGACAAACCAGAGGTTAGCTACTGAGTGATAAGGGCTATCCCATGTCAAAAAAGGAGCAATCACACTGCTGGGAGTATACCATAGACCCCAAAATAGTCAACCGGAGATAGAAGAGCAAGTATGCAGACAAATTTCTGAGAAGTGCAAAAACAATAGGGCAGTAATAGTAGGAGATTGCAACTATCCTAATATTAACTGGGATTGAATCAGTGTGAAAGGTACAGAGGGTGCAGAATTCTTAAAATGCATTCAGCAGAACTTTTTTAGCCAGTATGCAGCAAGCCCAACAAGAGAGGGGGCGGTTTTGTCTTGCTTTTAGGGAATGAAGCTGAGCAGGTGGAAGAGGTATCAGAGGGAGAGCATATTTACATAAGAACATAACATAAGAAATAGGAGCAGGTGTAGGCCATTTGGCCCTTGGAGCCTGCTCCGTCATTCAATGAGATCATGGCTGATCTTCTGCCTCAACTCCATTCACTGGCCCTATCGCCATATCCCTTGATGCCTTTACTAGTCAGAAATCTATCAACTTTGAATATACCCAATGACTGAGCCTCCACAGCCCTCTGGGGTAGAGAATTCCAAAGATTCACCACCCTCTGTGTGAAGAAATGTCTTCTCATCTCAGTCCTGAATGGTCTACCCTTCATCCTGAGGCTGTGGCCCCTGGTTCTAGACTCCCCAGCCAAGGGAAACATTATCCCAGCATCCATCCTATCAAGCCCTGTAATAATTTTGTATGCTTCAATGAGATCCCCTCTCATTCTTCTGAATTCAAGAGGATACCAGCCTAGTTTACTCAATCTCTTCTCATATGACAGTCCTGCCATCCCAGGAATCAATCTCGTGAACCTTTGTTGCACTCCCTCTATGGCAAGTATATCCTTCCTTAGGTAAGGAGACCAAAATTGTACACAGTACTCCAGGTGTGGTCTCATCAAGGCCCTATATAATTGGAGTAAGACTTCTTTACTCAAATCACCTTGTAATGAAAGCCAGCCTTCCTAATGGCTTGCTGCACCTGCACATTCACTTTAAGTGACTCATGTACAAGGACACCCAGGTCCCTTTGAGCATCTGCATTCCCCAATCTTTCACCATTTAGGAAATATTCTGCCTTTCTGTTTTTTCTACCAAAGTGGATAACTTCACATTTATCCACATTATATTCCATCTGCCATGTTCTCGCCCACTCACTGAGCCAGCCGAGATCCCCTCGAAGCCATTTTGGTGCTAGTGATCATAATTCAGGTAGATTTAGCTTAGTTATGGAAAAGGACAAAGATAGATCAGGAATAAAAATTCTCAATTGGGAAAAGGCCAATCTTACTAAGCTGAGAATTGATTTAGCAAAAGTGGACTGGAAATAGCTATTTGAAGGTAAATCAGTGTCAGAGCAATGGGAAGCATTCAAGGAGAAGATAGTGAGGGTTCAGAGCAAATATGTTCCCACAAAGAAAAAGGGTGGGACTCCCAAATCTAGAGCCCCCTGGATTTCAAGAAGAATACAGGGTAGGATAAGGCATAAAAGGAAAGCTGAGAGCTAAATACTGCAGAAAGCCTAGAGGAGTATAGAAAGTGCAGGGATGAAATTAAAAAGGAAATTAGGAAAGCAAAGAGAGGGCATGAAAAAATATTGGCAAGTAAAATCAAGGAAAACCCAAAGATGTTTTATAAATACATAAAGAGCAAGAGGATAACCAATGTAAGAGTAAAGCCTATTAGAGACCAAAAAGGAAGCTTTTGTGTGGAGGCGGAAGACGTGGGTATGGTTCTTAATGAATACTTTGCATCTGTCTTCACAAAAGAGAGGGACGATGCAGACATTTTCGTTAAGGAGAAGGGGTGTGAAATATTAGATGAGATAAACATAGTGAGAGAGGAGCTATTAAGGGATTTAGCATCTTTGAAAATAGATAAATCGCCAGGCATGGATGAAATGTATCCCAGGATGTTAAGAGAAGCAAGAGTGGAAATCCCAAAGGCTTTGACCATCTTTTTCCAATCCTTTCTGGCTACAGGTGTGGTACTGGAGGACTGGAGGACTGCTAATGTGCCATTATTTAAAAAGGGAGAAAGTGATAGACCGAGTAATTACAGGCCAGTCAGCCTAACCTCGGTGGTAGGCAAATTATTGGAAAAAATTCTGAGGGACAATATTAATCATCATTTAGAAAGGCACGGATTAATCAAGGAAAGTCAGCATGGATTTGTTAAGGGAAGGTTGTGTCTGACTAACTAAAGGTTAAGCTGATAGGATTAGATAAAGTAGGAGGAGGCTTGTGTGGAGCATAAACACTGGAATGGACCCGTTGAGTCGAATGACCTGTTTCTGTGCTGTACATTCTATGTAATTCTATGACTACAAGGCACTGACAAGCTAGTAGTTACCCTTTGGGAAAACAGCACAGGTAGTAAGGATAGGTGAGTGGTGATTGTGAGGGATTCTATAGTCGGGCTGGATAGCTTCTTCTGTAGACGTGATCCAGGGTCTTGAATGTTAAGTTGGTTCCCAGATATCAAGGTTCAGGACATCATAGAGTGAACACAAAAGATTCTGGAATGGGATGGCGAGCAGCCAGAGGTCGTGGTTCATGTGGAATGATTGACATAGATAGGAGTAGATTCGAGGTACTGCAAAACGAATTTAAGGAGTTAAATTCTACAATCAGGAGCAGAACCTCCTCTGGATTACTCTCTATGCCACAGTCCGAACCTGACGTGGAGAAACAGATTAGGATTATTAACATGTGGCTGGAAGAATGATGTAGAAGGGAGGCTTCAGATTCCTGGGACCACTTTCGAGACCAGGGAGGCTGTACAGACAGGATGACCTCACTTAAGCTGGAGAGGCACCCAAGTCCTTGCGGAACGGGTAATAGGGCGGTGGGAAAAGGTTTTTACTAGCTGGGGAGTGGTGGTGGAATTAATCAGAAAATGTGAAAAAAGACCAGCAGGACATAAGGACACAAATTCAGGTTCACCCTGCACATAGCACAAGAAATAAAACAAGTGAGTTAGAAGCACAAATTGAACTTAACGGGTATGATGTTACAGAGACTTGGCTAATTGGAAGATAAATATTCCAGACTATATGATCTTTAGAAAGGACTGGGAAATTGAGAAATGAGGATGATTAGCAATATTGATAAAATACACAATTGCAGCTGTAGAAAGTAATGGGGGAGAAATTAAGTATCGCCCCATTTGGGCCGGACACAAAGGTTAGCGCCTGGCGCTAATTATCGCCTCTGACTGCAAACTTGGCTTATATCGCCCCTGGAGTTGACTGGAGTGCTAAATCAGGCACTACACACTGTCTTAAGGCGCTAACGCCGAGGAGCGAGGTGCTACCTCAGAGCGCTGGCGAAGCTCATGTGATGTCAGTCAGCAATGGAACACAGACACATTGCCGCCGGCAGTTCTTAAAGGGGAGGGTCGATCTAGCTCTCCATCCACACCCTGCTCATTCCAGCCTTGAATCTCGGCCTGGAGAGACCTGTACATCAAATCTGTTGGAAAGAACAAAGGAGAGGCCCAGGGAAAGAGCTCAGAGTGCAGCCCCCATAGTCTCTTCTAAATTGATGCAAGGGAGATCAAATTAGAAAGAACCTGCAAAGCGCTGCTCACTACCCAAAACTCTGCCACACAGCTTTGAATATCTCTTGCAGTCTCTCTCTCTCACTCAGAACGCGTGGTGCAAAAATTTTGCAGGTGGTAAGGCAGGGGGCGCCACTCAATATCCGGTCCGGGGCGCTACTGGGGCATTGCACACTCGACTGATGTCACAATCTGCCGGCGCAGGAGATCATGGCGGTAGTGTTTAGCGCCGCTGCAAAATGTCTAGTTAATTTCGTGAGCGGCGCAAACATCACCGCGCATGGGCGCTAGTTGCTTTGCGCCCCATTAGTGCCCTCTTAAGGCGCTAACGGGAGGCGAAATCCAACCGAATTTTTCCCCCTAGGGATTTCAGTAAGGATGATCAGGCAGTGGAAACACTATGGGGGTGAAATTAGATAGCACCGATCTACCAGCGCAAACTAGGTGTAGGGAATGATCCTTGTGCCAGAACGGGTAAGGCCGAGGCACACTCGATATTGGACCTCATTTAAATTAGACCGGCGAGCTGTAGACACCTGCTGTGGGTCCACAGGCAACTTGCCGGTGAAGCGGATGTAAATTTTGAGCCATTGTGTTGGCAGCAGGTCGGTCGTTAGAGGGGGAGGAGGCGATGAGGAGGTAGGGGGTGATCAAGAGTGAGGGTGGTGATTGAGAGCAAAGATAGTGATCAGGAGGGAGGGGAGGGCATTGGGAGCAGACTGAGTGGGGTCCAGCAATGGTCTTTGGTACAGTTGCGGAGTCAGGAAGAGCATCCAGCCAACTCAAAAGTTTCATCCGAGTCCGTGGTGTGTTCAGGCAATTGCGACTCGAGGGGAGGGGTGGTGGTGTAAAGGAAAAGCCATATTTCAGAAAGATACACCATCCTATGAACAGAATTCTGACCTTATTAAAACATGACATACTGGGTTTTAAAATGGAAAAAGCCTCAACGATACAAGCTGTGAATATTGGCTTCTGAGATAAGATGAAATGTTAACACAAAAGTTGTAAACACCACACAAGCTTTTGAAATGGGAATTGATTGTTAATACTGAGACAAAGGCCCTATTGAAGAAGCAAAGGCTTGCTTCCAAGGAGTCTGCAGTTTGGAACCAACACAATAGCTATACCCAGTTTAAAGTGTTATAAACTAACACTTCGAACAGAAACACAGAACATTAAAGAACCATGTGCCTTTGATAAATAAGGCATCAAATGAAAGACAGGAAACATAAGTTTGTAATACAACCAATTGAAGTAGATAAGAAATGCATGGAACACCCTGGTTGAAGTGTTTTCTGATTTACATATTGTAAGAGGTACCTACAGAACACTTTGAAAATATTACATCAATAGATGACACCAAGCAATCACATAGTTTTTGTATTGAGAATGAAACAGTTAGGAGACACAATGTCTGCTTATAACCGGTTAAGCCAATATTAAGAATTGAATTGAAGACCTTCATAAGAATGGCATCAAAGAGATAAATCTCTTATAACCATTTTATATGATAAATTTTGAAACACCTATACAGCAGACAGGATTCTGAAAGTTAACAGCTGAATTGACAATAGAGTAGAAAGAAGTCAGCAGAGAATGACTAGAGATAATTAGCTTACATCAGCAGAAAACTTCAAAGGATAAACCACTAAAAAATAATATAAAATATGGAGCTTTTAGATAGAAAGTCAGAAGTCGCTGGAAGGGGCAAACGATTCTCAACTTCAGAGGCAGGCTCTGTAAGTTTTTAACTCTTTGAGTCTCAGGGATCAAGAAGTACTCTTAGTTGATTTTGGTGGATATCTTGGATTATAAAAAATAAGAAATATAAAAATGTACGAAGTAAAGATTTGAGAATAAGGATCTCTGAGAATAAGACATGTAAGTTATTTGTATTTTGAACTGTTAAAGTCGCGATTGACTCACCAGCTGTTAACTACAAGTCGGTTCTTTAATAAATCTATATATTTTTAGAATTGTCTCAAATAGTATTTCTGTATCAAACTCACAAACTCAATTTCTGTACACTCTTTGGTGAGGAGTTGCAGAATTCTGTTTTTTTTTTCCTGACCCTCATAATATCCAGAAGGTTACAGTCTAGTTAAACTTATTAAAAGTGCTATCTGGAAGACGGTAACATCTTCAATTGTTCCTTTCCTTTAGAGAGAGATAGCCTGGACCTTTAGACCCAATTAAGCATCTTATAGAATTCGGCTATCTCTAAGTTTAGTTGAAGGTGAATGCCTGGGGAATACGCCTGATCTGGGGTAGCCCGAAAAGGGCTAGGACTAGTAATTATTCCTTCAGTGGGGGGGTAGGAGGTGTGGTGGTTTGGGAGATTGGGATGGGGAGGTGGGGTTCTGGAGATTGGGATTAGAGGAGTGGGTTCAGGAGATTGGAATTCAGAGAATGGGGTTTCTGGAGATTGGAATTGGGGAGGGGGTTTGGGAGATTGGGACTGGGGAGGGGATTTTGGGAGAGTGGGACTCAGGGAGAGGAGCTTTGGGAGATTGGGAATCATGGAGTGCGTGCTTGGGAGATTGGGACATGGGAAGGGGAGAGTTTGGGAGATTGGGTCTCGGTGATTGGGGCTTGGAGTAATGAAGTGGGAGGAGGAGAGAGGGAGAGAGTTACAGGGGACTGGGGTTCTTGGTGGAATTGCATGCTCTGATTGTACATCGCAAATTCCAACTGTCTTTGTTCATGCCGGGCTGGGAGTGGTGAAGAGCAGCGCATGGCACAACCGTTGACTGCAGCCCGACTCCCTCGGCTCCTCTCTCAGTTCAACATAACCCATGAACAAATCAGGCCGAACACCCTGGTCTCATCTGTCGGCCCCTGGCTCAGGATCTCACAGCCAAAGCCCAAGCTTCAATCAGCAGCAAGGGGAACAGCTGAACAATGGGATTCAAGGGGGAGACTGCAGTCCAGTTGGCGGGGGTTATTTTTCTAAATTATTTTTGAGTACCTTTCTTGACCATAGGATGTCCCAAAGCGGTTTACAGCCAATGAAGTACTTTTTGAATTGCAGTCACTGTTATAATGGCCCGTATTTTCCGATCGCAGGCCTCCCGTGGGCGGAGGCCCGTGATCTGGAAAAATCTACGCCTTTACCTGAGGGCTCCCAGGACGCACACGCTTCTGCTCCTGGGCCTCTCCAAACTCCAAGTGTGCAGGGCCCACGTATCCCAGAGGCGCATGTAGTTCGCAGCATCCCTGGGATCACGTGGGCCACGGGGAGCCAATCAAAGAAGGGAATCTCCTATCATGCACTTGACATGAAGACCTGTCAAATATATGAATGGAGATCACCCCAAAAACATAGCAAAACTTTAAATAACTTTTTTTTTTTAAATCACACTTTTAAAATAACTTGAAATTACAATAAATTAAGTATTTAAAAGAAAAATTTAATTTTTTGAAAAAAATAATTGAAGTTTTTTACAGGGCTAAAAATAAACTTACCTTTTTTTAAAGTATTTTTAAATGATAAATCAGTAGAAATTTAAAAAAAAACTTTTTTCCAACTCTGATCATGGTAAAAGCAGGCCTTATGTCTGCTTTTACCAGGCGTAAGAATTGTAAGGGTTTTCTGCGGGCGGAGGGTCTCCAAAAAGTGAAACTATCCGCCCGCAGAGGCCCTTCTCCAGGGCAGCCGGAGGATCTGTGCATGGCGGAAACCAGCATGTCCGATGTCCCTACGGGTGGGTACACAGCGCGTACCCACCCGTAGGGATCGGAATATCTGGGCCAATGTATGGAAACAGGACAGCTGATTTGTGCTGAACAGATTATGTGTTCAAGTCCTGAAGTGGGGATTTAACACAAATCTTAACATGATGATGTAAGATTATGCACTCACCTCCCCGACACCCTCCGCCACCGCTCGCTGCCCCACCCCCAACACACACACACACAAACACACATACATAGACAAATTTACATTTTGTTTATCCTTCTCGCCTCTGAGTCTGAAGGTTCTGGGTTCAAGTTCCACTCCAGAGACTTGAGCACCTAACTTAGGCTGACACTCCAGTGCACTGTCAGAGGGGCCGTCTTTCAGATGAAACATCAAACTGAGGCCCTGTCTCCCCTCTCAGGTGAATGTAAAAGATCCCATTTCAAAGAAGAGCAAGGGAGTTCTCCCCAGTGTCCTGGCCAATATTTATCGTTCAACCTTCACCACTAAACAGATTATCTGGTCATTATCACATTGCTGTTTGTGGGAGCTTGCTATGCGCAAATTGATTCCCGAGTTTCCTATATTACAACAGTGACTACACTTCAAAAGTACTTCATTCGCTGTAAAGTGCTTTGGGATGTCCTGAAGTTATGAAAGGCGCTATATTATTGCAAGCATTTTTTTTCTATTTTATATCCATTTTGTTTTAATGGTCCAGAAATTCAGGTCGGGGGCTTCCTGCGGGTGTAAGACCCCGACCTGCACTTACCTTGCGCGCCGACCGTTGAGCTGTGGGCCCCCGAGGAATTCCGATCCTGGGCCTGCTCCAGGTGCCGGCGCGCAGTGCTTGCGTATCCCAGGGGCGCAGTTAGTTCGATGCATCCCCTGGGATCACGTGGGCCATGGGGAGCCAATGCAGGGAATGCTCCATTCATAAGTTTAACAGGAAGTGCTGTCAAAACTTAGAAATACTATGGGCCCCAAAACATAAGTAAATCTTCAAATAAATTTTAAAAAACATCACATTTTTTAAATAAACTATAAATTACATGAAATAACTATTTTAAACAATAACTTAAATTTTTTAAATTTTTTTAAATTTTCTAACGGGGCTAAAAATAAACTGACCTTGCTTTAAAGTATTTAAAAATAATAAACCTGTGGAAAAAATGTTTACATTTTAATTAATTCACCACTTACCTTGTAAAAAGCAGGCCTTATGCCTACTTTTTAAATGTCTAACTTCTGCAGACTTACCCTCCCGGGAAAACCTGTAAAAAAAAACTAAGTTCGATGCGCACGCGCAGCCTCTCCCGCGCACGCGTTCTAACTCTGAACCCCTGCTTTCAGAGGAACGGAAGTGCCGGTTTCCCGCGCAAGCACAGTGCATGCAGGAAACCGACACTTCCATTGGGCCTACGGGTGAGTACACCGTGCGTATTCACCCGTGGAGACCTGAATTTCTGGGCCAGTATCTTAGTTTTGTCAGTTGATTATGTTTTTCTCATTTATTTCTCTTATCAAAGCTGATTGGCAGCGTTCTGAAAAATATCATACGAATATGCCAAACCATTTGGAAGGGGTATTTAAAATACATATTCCATGAAATCAAAAAATTGACAATGGCAAACTGAATTACTTGGATTGGAAAGTGAACTATATTCAGATATTTCGGGAGTAAAACTTAGCTGGAAATGTCAGTCATTTGATGAAGACAAAAAGCATCTTTATCTTTCTGCCTTCTTATCCAGTGTCAGTACCATCTAAGGAGAAAATCTTAGGTGTAATTGTATAAAGTCTTATTCAAAATAATTTATTCTTGAAATATATGGGAAAATGGTTGCATGCATCCAGTTTCAGCATCATCACAATAAACATATTAGATGTCCAAATGGATCAGTCAGTAAATGCTCCACTGAATGTAGAACTGAGCCATAAAACCAGGAAGGTCCCAGCTTGAATCCCCCATGTAGGGGTTCGCAAAAATCCCCTCAGTCCCCAAAGATCGGGAAATATTAATCTACATCGTGGAAATTGCCTCTGGGTTGGACAATGTTTTAAACATACCCAGAATCACAGGGGGGCTGCGTTGAGTTGGGCAGCACGTGGCCAACACCGGAATCAAGGAACTTCGTGGAAATATTCGCACACTTTAAGACAGCACATTTTATTTAAAAAATGTACTCTTGAGTTTTGAACTGTGTAAATTGCAAAGGGATAAAAATGGCCATCAGAAAGCATGGCCAAGGACAAAGGCGTGTATGTCTGTGAAAAGGGGAGGCAATGGCAGTCAAATTCTGTCAATCAAAAAAAGGGAGTTCCCCTTCCCTTCAGAGACAATCGATGTTTGTTTACAGGAAACTGCTACCTTGTTGACATAAGGGATTAAACCACTTGAGGCTGCGGTTTTGAGTGACCACAATGAATGGGTTTCTGTTTACATAGTAATACAGCCCCATTCAAAACCCATCAGGGTGAATGGAGATGGTTCGAAGGCTCAGCCCAGACTTTTGAAAAGGACACTCAAACTGAGGAAGGGAACAGTTTAAACTGAATGGGTTTGAATCACCCATTCCAGACAATGGGAGCAGTTTGGCCACTAGGAAATAGCCCATTTGAATCCGCCAATCATGGCCTTTCTCTTGTGTATTCGAACTTTTCAGCGCGAATTTGTACACACACCTTTTCAGCACCAAAACAGCAGGAGCTCCCAGGATATAAAGATAGCTTCTCAGAAGCATATCTCTCTCTTATTTTCCTTGGACTGCAGGTGAGCTCTTCTCTCTTTGGACCACAGGTGAGCAGGTTTCTGACTCCTCAGCAAGGCAATCTAGTAAGGAGTTAGAGGGGTGGTAATTTAAGGGAAATTGCTAAGATTGTAAGACTTACATTGTAGCCATTTATTCCTCATTTTTGCCGTCTGCCTTCCCCTGTTAAGCAATTTTACATTGATTGTGTGGTGTAGTTTTCTTTAGTTAATAAAGTTTGATTTTCTCGCATCCAGACCATTTTGTCCATTTTAATATATCATGTCCGAGTTGGAAAAATGCCAGGCGGAGGTAGAATGCCTCATAAGAGAGGTGAGTGAGGCAAGAGATAGTGGGATGAGGGTGTGGGAAGAAAATGCATGCCTCACACTAGAGGTCATGAAATGCCAGGCAGAGATAGAGCGCCTTGTGCAGGAAGTCGCAGAGGCTAGGGACAGTGAGATGAGGCTACAGGAGGAAAACACACACCTCACCCAAGAAGCTAGTGAGGGCAAAAGCCACGCGAGGCACAAGATAGAGTTCCTAAAGTGCCAGTTTACAGAAGCAAGGAGTAATGAGATGAGACTGCGGGAAGAGAATGCCCGCCTCACCTCAGAAGTAACAGAGCAGGAGGGGAAGGTTAGGGAGGTAAAGGCAGCTTATAAATTGGCCTGCGACCAAAGGTTTGAGGAAGCAGATCATGTCCCCTGTAGGGCAGAGATAGAAAGCCTTAACATGGCTTTAAAAAGAGCAAAGGGGCTGATTTGTCTGATCAGCCCGAAGGCAGGTCAGCCGGATTTTACTGGCAACCTAACCAAAACAGCCCCACAGGCAACACCCAGGGAAAAGCTGGCTAGGGAATTAGAGATCCCAAGACAGCAGCCCACAGCTCCGAGTTTTGAGGAGCTCTGGCAGCCAGAAGGGGTGGTAGGAGAATGCCAGCAGGTCCCGCTAGGCAGGCGGGGACCAGGACCAGTGTACCCCCTCCAACAACGGCGGTACGGTCTGCCAGTGAACGATAAAGCCAGGGCCCCTGCAGCCCCAGCTCAGAAGGCAGAGACAGAAACTCCTCCCGATACAGTTGAGTCCGTCATGGAGTCAATAAAATCTTTCCTCAGGGCCAGTCAGGGAAAGGTAGCAGACATCAATGGTGCTGCAGCCCCCTCGCCCACCTCTGCCTCCCCACAATGATTGGCCAGTGTGCTGGCCAAGGAGGGTGCACGTGCAGGCACTTTGTGGGAACCATATGAGACCGGGCCAGTGGCAGCGATTACAGGCAGGGATGGGACACAGGGAAAATTGTATAAATCTGACCATACAAGTTCAAGTTCACAGGCTGTAAAGACAGGCACTGTGGCTTGTTCCAAGGGAAAAGTTGTCCGGCCCACCAATTGGGACACTTCCCCGCCCCAGTGGGACCTAAGTTTTGGCCAAAGTTTAAATTTGAACCAGTTATCTGGCTCAGAAACAGAGAAACAGCAGCCTGAGAGTAGAAATCTGCAGGCTGCTGCCAGTTCATTCACAGAAAAGACTGCCCGCGCATGCGCAGTCGCTGGTCTGGAGACAGGAATTCCCCAGTCTTTTGAACGGCCTGTTCGCGCAGGCGCAGTTCCCCAGCCCATGACCCAAGCGGCTCTTCTTCAGTTTTCCCTCGCAGGCGCAGTCGCGTGCCTGAGGGGAGAAGTTTCCCAACACCGGGTTCGCGCAGGCGCAGTCACGGACTTGGAACCCCCAGCGGCTCCTGTTCACTGTGAGGCCACGCGCGCAGGCGCAGTCAGCCTTTTAAAGGTCCCTGCTTCTCAGTCTATACGCGCAGTCGCAGTAGCCTGCTTGGAAGACCCAGCGGTTCTTCCTACCCTTTTCAAAGAAATCGAACGCGTAGGCGCGGTTGCCTGTGATGATATAACAGTTCCCCAGCCCTTTGAAGAGATTGGTCATGCAGGCGCAGTTGCCTGCAGGACCACAGCGGCTCCTCTTCAATTTTCCTGTGCAGTCGCAGTCACCTGTTTGAAGACAGAGGCTTCACAGCCTCTGCTGTGGGACTCCGGGGAGTAGATTTGCACAGGCGCAGTCACCTGTTTGAAGACAGAGGCTTCACAGCCTCTGCTGTGGGACTCTGGGGAGGAGGTTCGCGCAGGCGCAGTCGCCTGTTTAAAGGGACAAGCTTCCCAGCCCGCTTCTAGAGTGGTTCCCCCTATGGTGTGGGACTCTGGGGAGGAAGGGATAGCAATTCCTCTTGCAGGGGAGCCGGTACCAGGTTTTGGACCTGGAGAGGAAGGTTTTCAGCCATTAGCAGCGGGTGGTAAGGGGATACCTGCCCCCAGTACAGGAGTGGGTAGGGAACAGGAGACAAACCCGGAGTACCGGCAGGCTGCCAGGTATATTATACAGTCTGGGCTGTTTACACCAGGGGGAGAAGGTTCCCAGCCAGCTAGGGCTGTGACCCAGGCTCAGGGTCTGTCAGCCAAAGTTCTCCCCACAGAAACATCCCTCAGAAGGTCTCTTCAGATGCCCCAGCCCAAGAAAGAATGGTCACCCATTTTACAGTGGAGTAGGGCGGACTCCCGAACCAGGGAGAAGCCAAAGGGCAGTGGTCCCCAATCAGCAGCCATAAGCTGCCAGGGACAAGAAGCTGGAATCAGTCCAGCTTCGCTGCAGGCAGCAGTAATCTGCGACACTGACACCAGAGATTACCCTGGCCATCCGGAGACGGGCGGCATTTGTATTATAGCTTTGTGTTAAGTAACTAAAGTACATAGCTGGTTTTTAAGGTGCTTGAATTTTAAGTTTAGAATGTAACTAGAAGTTTAAAGTTTAAGTTTGTAAGTGTGCCAAATGTTTGTATTTTGATCCGAGGTCAAGGGACCCGATCATGTCTCCACCTAAGGCAGCAGGTCAGTGAGAGACCTGGCTGCATGTCCTTTTAAGTTTTTTTTCTTAAAGGTTTAAGACTATTAAAGGGGGGTGGAAGGAACATTTACTGCCCGGGTGGGAGGAGCAATACCCACTTGAATTTCGCGACCCATCATTGGCACGTGATGGTTGGGGTTTATTTCAGCATTTTGTTTCAAATGTTTAATGGAGATTTTTGCATCTTGTTTTACAGGTCCAAGTGGTGCAGAGGTGTAGGACCCTCTCCGTGCTTAGAATCATTTTGAATTTTTTTTTATTCATTGATGGGATGTGGGCATCGCTGGCTGGCTAGGCCTGCATTTAGTGCCCATCCCTAATTGCCCTTGAGAAGATGGTGGTGAGCCGCCTTCTTGAACCGCTGCAGTCCATATGGTGTAGGTACACCCACAATGCTGTTAGGAAGGGAGTTCCAGGATTTTGGCCCAGCGACAGTGAAGGAATGGTGATACAGGTCCAAGTCAGGATGGTGTGTGGCTTGGAGGGGAACTTGTAGGTGGTGATGTTCCCATGCGTCTGCTGCCCTTGTCCTTCTAAGTGGTAGAGGTCGTGGGTTTGGAAGGTGCTGTTGAAGGAGCTTTGGCGAGTTGCTGCAGTGCATCTTGTAGATGGTACACACTGCAGCCACAGTGCGCCAGTGGTGGAGGGAGTGAATGTTGAAGGTGGTGGATGGAGTGCCAATCAAGTGGGCTGCTTTATCCTGAATGGTGTCGAGCTTCTTGAGTGTTGTTGGAGCTGCAATCATTCAGGCAAGTGGAGAGTATTCCATCACACTCCTGACTTGTGCCTTGTAGATGGTGGAAAGGCTTTGGGGAGTCAGGAGATGTCACTCGCCGCAGAATTCCCAGCCTCTGGCTTGCTCTTGTAGCCACAGTATTTATATGGCTGGTCCAGTTCAGTTTCTGATCAATGGTAACCCCCAGGATGTTGATCGTGGGGGATTCAGCGATGGTAATGCCATTGAATGTCAAGGGGAGATGGTTAGAGTCTCGCTTGTTGGAGATGGTCATTGCCTGGCACTTGTGTGGTGCGAATGTTACTTGCCACTTGTCAGCCCAAGACTGAATGTTGTCCAGGTCTTGCTGCATATGGACACGGACTGCGTCAGTATCTGACGAGTCTCGAATGGTGCTGAACAGTGTGCAATCATCAGCGAACATCCCCACTTCTGACCTTATGATGGAGGGAAGGTCATTGATGAAACAGCTGAAGATGGTTGGGCCTAGGACACTGCCCTGAGGAACTCCTGCAGTGATGTCATGTGATTGAGATGAATGACCTCCAACAACCACAGCCAACTTCCTTTGTGCTAGGTATGATTCCAACCAATGGAGAGTTTTCCCCTTGATTCCCATTGACTTCAGTTTTGCTAGGGCTCCTTGATGCCACACTCGATCAAATGCTGCCTTGATATCAAGGGCAGTCACTCTCACCTCACCTCTTGAGTTCAGCTCTTTTGTCCATGTTTGGACCAAGGCCCTAATGAGGTCAGGAGCTGTGTGGCCCTGGCGGAATCCAAACTGGGCATCAGTTAGCAGGTTATTGCTGAATAAGTGCCGCTTGATAGCACTGTCGACGACACCTTCCATCACTTTGCTGATGATTGAGAGTAGACTGATGGGACGGTAATTGGCCGGGTCGGATTTGTCCTGCTTTTTGTAGACAGGACATACTTGGGCAATTTTCCACATTGCCGGGTAGATGCCAGTGTTGTAGCTGTACTGGAACAGCTTCGCGAGGGGCGCAGCTAGTTCTGGAGCACAAGTCTTCAGTATTATTGCCGGAATGTTGTCAGGGCCAGTATCCAGTGTCTTCAGCCATTTCTTGACATCACATGGAGTGAATTGAATGGCTGAAGACTGGCATCTGTGATGCTGGGGGCCTCAGGAGGAGGCCGAGATGGATCATCCACTCGGCACTTCTGGAATGAAGATAGTTGCAAATGCTTCAGCCTTGTCTTTTGCACTCGCGTGCTGGGCTCCATCATTATTGAGGATGGGGATATTTTTGGAGCTTCCTCCTCCTGTTAACTGTTTAATTGTCCACCACCACTCACGACTGGATGTGGCAGGACTGCAGAGCTTTGATTTGATCCGATGGTTGTGAGATCGCTTAGCTCTGTCTATCGCATGTTGTTTCCGTTGTTTGGCATGCAAGTAGCCCTGTGTTGTAGCCTCACCAGGTTGACACCTCATTCTTCGGTTTGCCTGGTGCTGTTCGCAGCATGCTCTCCTGCACTCTTTGTTAAACCAGGGTTGATCTCCCGGCTTGATGGTAATGGTAGAGTGAGGGATATGCCGGGCCATGATGTTACAGATTGTGGTTGAATACAATTCTGCTGCTGCTGATGGCCCACAGCGCCTCATGGATGCCCAGTTTTGAGTTGCCAGATCTGTTTGAAATCTGTCCCATTTAGCATGGTGGTAGTGCCACACAACACGATGGAGGGTATCCTCAACATGAAGACGGGACTTCGTCTCCACAAGGACTGTGCGGTGGTCACTTCCATCAATGCTGTCATGGACAGATGCATCTGCAACAGGTAGATTGGTGAGGACGAGATCAAGTAGGTTTTTCCCTCTTGTTGGTTCCCTCACCACCTGTCGCAGACCCAGTCTGGCAGCTATGTCCTTTAGGACTCGGCCAGCCCGGTCAGTTGTGGTGCTACCGAGCCACTCTTGGTGATGGACATTGAAGTCCCCCACCCAGAGGATATTTTGTGCCCTTGCTACTCTCAGTGCTTCTTCCAATTGGTGTTCAACATGAAGGAGTACTGATTCATCAGCTGAGGGAGGGCGGTAGGTGGTAATCAGCAGGAGGTTTCCTTGCCCATGTTTGACTTGATGCCATGAGACCTCATGGGGTCCTGAGTCAATGTTGAGGACTCCCAGGGCTACTCCCTCCCGACTGTATACCATGGTGCCACCACCTCTGGTGGGTCTGTCCTGCCGGTCGGACAGGACATACCCAGGGATGGTGATGGTGGTGTCTGGGACATTGGTTGTAAGGTATGATTCGGTAATTATGACTATGTCAGGCTGTTGCTTTACTAGTCTGTGGGACAGCTCTCCCAATTTTGGCACAGGCCCCCAGATGTTGGTAAGGAGGTCTTGGCAGCGTCGACAGGGCTGGGTTTGCCATTGTCATTGTCATTTCCGGTGCCGAGGTCAATGCTGGGTGGTCCGTCCGGTTTTATTCTGATTGTTTTTCGTAGCGGTTGTTTACAACTGAGTGGCTTGCTAGGCCATTTCAGAGGGCATTAAGAGTTAACCACATTGCTGTGGGTCTGGAGTCACATGCAGGCCAGGCCAGGTAAGGACGGCAGATTTCCTTCCCTAAAGGACATTAGTGAACCAGATGGGTTTTTGCAACAATCGACAATGGTATCATTGTCGCCATTACTAAGACTAACATTTAATTCCAGAATTAAATTGAATTGAATTTAAATTCCACCAGCTGCAGTGGTGGGATTTGAACCCATATCCTCAGAGCATTTGACTGAGCCTTTGGCTTACTAGTCTAGTGACATAACCACTACGTCACCGCCTCCCCAGTGTATACATTGTATAACCAAGATTGCAAAATTTTGTAATATGTTATAATGTAACAAGTGGTGTAGGGGTATGAGTCCCCTTGTTGTAACATTTTGTAGTTGATGTATCTGTAGATGCCTATTGTACCACAGTTTTTCTTGGATTTAAGGGGAATAGGTGGGTCGGGGGATCAGTGACAGGTAGCTGTAGGTAAAAACAGGGGATGGTTGTTTGTCAGGGGTCAGAAAATTTTGCTCACTTTCTTAAAGTGGATACTACAAGCAAGTTGGAAGTATCCAAAGGGTGGAATGTAGGGGTTTGCAAAAATCCCCACAGTCCCCAAAGATCGGGAAATATTAATCTACATCGTGGAAATTGCCTCTGGATTGGACAATGTTTTAAACATACCCAGAATCACAGGGGGGCTGCGTTGAGTTGGGCAGCATGTGGACAACACCGGAATCAAGGAACTTCATGGAAATATTCGCACACCTTAAGACAGCACATTTTATTTTAAAAATGTACTCTTGAGTTTTGAACTGTGTAAATTGCAAAGGGGTAAAAATGGCCATCAGAAAGCATGGCCAAGGACAAAGGCGTGTATGTCTGTGAAAAGGGGAGGCAATGGCAGTCAAATTCTGTCAATCAAAAAAAGGGAATTTCCCTTCCCTTCAGAGACAATCGATGTTTGTTTACAGGAAACTGCTACCTTGTTGACATAAGGGATTAAACCACTTGAGGCTGTGGTTTTGAGTGACCACAATGAATGGGTTTCTGTTTACATAGTAATACAGCCCCATTCAAAACCCATCAGGGTGAATGGAGATGGTTCGAAGGCTCAGCCCAGGCTTTTGAAAAGGACACTCAAACTGAGGAAGGGAACAGTTTAAACTGAATGGGTTTGAATCACCCATTCCAGACAATGGGAGCAGTTTGGCCACTGGGAAATAGCCCATTTGAATCAGCCAATCATGGCCTTTCTCTTGTGTATTTGAACTTTTTGGCGCGAATTTGCACATAGACCTTTTCAGCACCAAAACAGCAGGAGCTCCCAGGATATAAAGATAGCTTCTCAGAAGCATATCTCTCTCTTATTTTCCTTGGACTGCAGGTGAGCTCTTCTCTCTTTGGACCACAGGTGAGCAGGTTTCTGACTCCTCAACAAGGCAATCTAGTAAGGAGTTAGAGGGGTGGTAATTTAAGGGAAATTGCTAAGATTGTAAGACTTACATTGTAGCCATTTATCCCTCGTTTTTGCCGTCTGCCTTCCCCTGTTAAGCAATTTTACATTGATCATGTGGTGTAGTTTTCTTTAGTTAATAAAGTTTGATGTTCTCGCATCCAGACCATTTTGTCCATTTTAATATGTCATTAATTATAAGTTCCTCCTGTCAGAACTGGAAGGGTGGGTTTAGCGATTCGAAACCGCGGTTTGGTATTGGTCAGAGTGCAGCAGCAAAAAGCTGCTTGACCAGGTAAATTACCATAAACCAGGTAAAGGAATGTAAATTACCATAAACCAGGTAAAAGATGCCCTCCTACAAATAACACCATCTCAAGTAGGTTGGCAATAGCAGCACCCCTCAGTGCCATTGTGCTCGAGAGGGCAAAATCAGCCAGGGTCCCAATCTTGCTTGCTATCCAGTGCTTCCTTTTCAAATATACACCATTTGTAAATAGACATTGGTTGAAGACAAGATCTGCTTTAACTGTGATGTCTAAACCTCAACAGTCTGTTGAAACACAGTGACTAGGTTTGCCAATGAAGAATGGTCACTTGAGTGAGATACAAGATCAGGGGTGAGATTTTCTGCTGGGATGGAATTCAGGCATAACTTCAGCAGGGCAAGATTTCATCTGATTTTCTGGCATCAAATTCATTTACATAATTTGAGTGGGCTTCCAGTGGGATTCCTGTACTTGCCTCTTGCAGTGGGGGTGGCGGAATGGGGTGGGGAGAATGGAAAATTACTGCTGCAGGCCTTGTTCTTAGTGTCCAACATTGCTATGGCGTTAGTTTTTTTAAATTCATTTTTATGGGATGTGGGTGTCGCTGGCAAAGCCAACCATTGCCCATCCCTAATTGCCCTTGAGAAGGTGTTGGTGAGACGCCTTCTTGAACTGCTTCAGTCCATGTGGTGAAGGTACTCCCACAGTGCTGTTAGGTAGGGAGTTCCAGGATTTTGACCCAGCGACGATGAAGGATCAGCACTATACCTCTAAGTCAGGAAGGTGTGTGACTTGGAGGGGAACTTGGAGGTGGTGGTGTTCCCATGCGCCTGCTGCTCTTGTCCTTCTAGATGGTAGAGGTCGCGGGTTTGTGAGGTGCTGCCGAAGAAGCCTTGGCGAGTTGCTGAAGTGCACCTTGTAGATGGTACACACTGTAGCCACGGTATGCCGGTGGTGGAGGGAGTGAATGTTTAAAGTGGTGGATGGGGTGCCAATCAAGCAGGCTGCTTTGTCCTGGATGGTGTCGAGCTTCTTGAGTGTTGTTGGAGCTGCACTTATCCAGGCAAGTGGAGAGTATTCCATCAAACTCCTTACTTGTGCCTTGTAGTTGGTGGAAAGGCTTTGGGGATTCAGGAGGTGAGACACTCACCACAGAATACCCAGCCTCTCCTTACTAGTGAATGTACGTATGTTGCATTATGTTTTCCTGTCACTACCGGCAGAAAATCCCTAGAAGAATTTTCCCCACCTGAGCTGCTGCTCCAGATATGCCCCAAATTGGGTGGACAAGGAGTAGAAAATTGGCCTTCTGGTGCCTGTGGAACCATACCACACCATGGGGTAGATTTTTACCTTTTTTCGTCTGGACGTTAAGCATTGCCTGAGTGAATCGCAGAGAAAAAAAGAAGATGCGGAGGATCACATGCCCGGAACGAAGCTTACTTATTTTTTTCCATTAAAATTATAGCATAAGTCATTAGAAATAAAAGCAGAAGGCAATACTGTCTCCATTGTTTTAAATTGGTTTAGTTTTGCGCTGAATCTTGGAAAATAAAAGACCCCCCGAAAAAGGAACTTCATAGATGCAAACAAAATGGTACAATATATAAAAGCAACATTATGTGGGATAAGTTTTTAATGATCTAACTACAGAATCTGGTGAGCTCTTTGTGATTACACCACCTTGTTAAAGGTTGAAACATCTTTGCCATCTAGCAACCAGATAATATATCCAGTATAGTTTAAATAAACAAAAGGATTAATAGTTGCAGAAGGAAATCTACATATTCATATAATTATTTGTCAGCCTTGGCGCAGTGGTAGCATTCTCGCCTCTGAGTCAGAAGATTGTGGGTTCAAGTCCCACTCTATTTAGAAAATCATAATACAATCAAACAGAGTCAACATGGTTTTATGAAAGGGAAATCATGTTTGACAAATCTATTAGAGTTCTTTGAGGAGGTAACGAGCAGGGTGGATAAAGGGGAACCAGTAGATGTAGTTTATTTGGATTTCCAAAGGGCATTCGGCAAGGTGCCACATAAAAGGTTATTACATAAGATAAGGGCTCATGGTGTTGGGTGTAATATATTAGATTGGATAGAGGATTGGCTAACTAACAGAAAACAGAGAGTCAGGATAAATGGGTCATTTTCAGGATGGCTGTCTGTAACTAGTGAGGTGCCACAGGGATCAGTGCTGGGACCTCAACTATTTTCAATCTATATTAATGATTTGGATGAAGGAAGCAAGTGTATTGTAGCCAAATTTGCAGACGATACAAAGATAGGTGGGAAAGCAAGTTGTGAGGAGGCCATAAAAGTCTACAAAGTGATATAGATAGGCACGTGATTGGGCAAGAATTTGACAGATAGAGTATAATGTGGGAAAATGTGAAGTTATCCACTTTGGTAAGAAGAATAGAAAAGAAAAATATTATTTAAATGGAGAAAGACTACAGAAGGCGGCGGTACAGAGGGATTTGGGTGTCCTCGTGCATGAAACACAAAAAGTTAACATGCAGGTGCAGCAAGTAATTAGGAAGGCAAATGGAATGTTGGCCATTATTTCAAGGGGAACAGAGTATAAAAGTAGGGAAGTCTTGCTAAAACTGCATAGGGCACTGGTGAGACCACACCTAGGGGAAAAATTCAGTTGGTTTGCACCTCCCGTTAGCACCTTAAGAGGGCGCTAATGGAGCGCAAAGCAACTAGCGCCCGTGCGCGACGATGTTTGTGCTGCTCACAAAATTAACTAGACATTTTGTGGTGGTGCTAAACACTACCGCCGCGATCTCCTGCGCCAGCAGATCATGACATCAGTCGAGTGTGCAACGCCCCGGTAGCACCCCGGACCAGATATTGAGTGGCGCACCCTGCCTTACTGCCTGCCGCTAGCAACGACAGGTTGAGGGGAGCATTTTGCAGTCAGGAAGGGACTGGGGGAGTGCTATTTAAAGGTGACCACTTCCTGCCTTTTTTGTTGGTGACATTTTTGCACCGTGCATTCTGAGAGAGAGAGAGAGAGACTTCTGGAGAGATTCAACGCTGTGTGAAGGCGGTTTGCGTACTGAGCAGCACTTTGCAGGTTCATTTTGATTTGCCCTTCCTTGTATCGATTTAGAAGAGACTGTGGGGGTTGCACTCTGAGCTCTTTCCCTGGGTCTCTCCATTGTTCTTTCCAGCAGATTTGATGTACAGGTCTCTCCAGGCCGAGATTGAAGGCTGCAATGAGCAGGATGTGGATGGAGAGCAAGATCAACCCTCCCCTTTAAGAACTGGCCAGCGCCATTGCTGACTGACATCACATGAGCTTCACCAGCAATCTGAGGTAGAGCCTCGCTCCTCGGCCTTTGCCCCTTAAGACAGGTGTGTAGCACCTGAGTTAGCGCTCCAATCACCTCCAGGGGCGATAAATGCCAAGTTTGCAGTTGGAGGCGACAATTAGTGCCAGGCGCTAATCTTTGCGCCCGGCTGATAATTGCGCCCCAAATGGGGCGATACTGAATTTCTCCCCCCTAAAGTTCTGCGTACAGTTTTGGTCCCCTTATTTAAGTAGGGATATACTTGCATTGGAGGCAGTTCAGAGAAGGTTCACTAGGTTGATTCCTGGGATGGAAGGGTTGTCTTATGAGGAAAGGTTGAGCAGGTTTGGAGTTTAGAAGAATGAGAGGTGATCTTATTGAAACATAAGATTCTGAGGGGGTTGGACAGGGTAGATGCTGAGAGGATGTGTCCCCTCATCAGGGAATCTAGAACAAGGGGGCATAGTCTCAGAATAAGGGGTTGACCATTTAAGATGGAGATGAGGAGGAATTTCTTCTCTCAGAGGGTCGTAAATCTTTGGAATTCTTTACCTCAGAGAGCTGTGGAAGCTGAGTCATTGAATATATTCAAGGCTGAGAGAGACAGATTTTTGAGCAACAGGGGAGTCAAGGGTTACAGGGAGCAGGTAGGAAAGTGGAGTTGAGGCCAAAATCGGATCGGCCATGATCTCATTAAATGGCGGAGCAGGGTCGTGCGGCTGAATGGCCTGCTCCTGCTCCTATTTCTTATGTTCTTATGATCTTATGTTCTCTAGAGACATGAGCACAAAATCTAGGCTGACACTTCAGAGCAGTACAGAGGAAGTGCTGCAATGTCGGAGGTGTCGTCTTTCAGCTGAGATGTTAAACCAAGGCCCAGTCTGCTCTCTCAGGTGGGCATAAAAGATCTCATGGCACTTTTTGAAGAATAGCAAGGGAATTCTCTTCGGTATCCTGGCCAATATGTATCTCTCAAACAACATATTACCTGATCATTTATCTCATTGCTGGGGCCTTGCTGTGCGCAAATTGCTGCTGTGCTTTCATACATTACAACAGTAACTACACTTCAAAAGTGCTTCATTGGCTGTAGAGCACTTTCGGACATCCTGAGGTCATGAAAGGCATTATATAAATGCATGTTCTTTCTAATATAGGTATACAATTTCTAGTATATTCGAATAAGAACATAAGAACATAAGAAATAATAGCAGGAGTAGGCCATTCGGCCTCTCAAGCCTGCTCTGCCATGCAATAAGATCATGGCTGATCTGATCTTGGTCTCAACTCCACTTTTCTGCCCACCTCCCATAACCCTTGATTCCCCTGTTTTTCAAAAATCTGTCTATCTCCGCCTTGAATATATTCAATGACTCAGCCTCCACAGCTCTCTGGGGTAGAGAATTCCAAAGATTCATGACCCTCTGAGGGAAGAAATTCCTCCTCATCTCCATTTTAAATGGTGGCCCCTTATCCTGAGACGATGCCCCCTAGTTCTAGATTCCCCCACGAGGGGAAACATCCTCCCTGCATCTACCCTGTCAAGCCCCTTCAGAATCTTATATGTTTCAATAAGATCACCTCTCATTCTTCTAAACTCCAATGAGTATAGGCCCAACCTGCTCAACCTTTCCTCATAAAACAACCCCTTCAACTCAGGAATCAACCTAGTGAACCTTCTATGAACTGACTCCAATGCAAGTATATCCTTCCTTAAATAAGGAGACCAAAACTGTATGCAGTACTCCAGGTGTGGTCTCACCAATGCCCTGTACAGTTGTAGCAAGACTTCCCTACTTTTATACTCCAGCCCCCTTGCAATAAAGGCCAAAAATCCATTTTGCCGTCCTAATTATTTGCTGTACCTGCATGCTAACTTTTTGGGCTCGATTTTCACAGGGCTGTGGAGGCGGGAATGGAGGCGTGTGGGGTGTTAAAATTGCAAAAAGTGGTGGGCGGCCCAACCCCGCCTCCATCAAAAAACCGTGTTTACTGCTCTCATCTCCGTCCCGCGTCCAAGAGGCGGGATAAGCCCTTAACGCCCTTAACAAGCACTAAATTGCCTCTATTATCCCATTTTGAAAGGCCTTGGTGATTTTAACCCTTTTCCGACGTGGAGCACGCCTGCTCTGAAACACGACGGTGAAACCTGGTGGGAGCACAACTGGATCACTGACTATTAGCTGCAGCTCCACCATTAAATAGGATAGTTGATCAGCCATCATTTGCAGGTGGCAGGACTTTGTTGTCTCAGGTTTGGGGGAACTTTTAGAAGGCATAACCACAGCTGTGGAAGTTTGGGGCCTGACACCCATCTCCAGTGTGGCCTCCAGGGAAACCCCTCTCGTCACCTTCACTGAGCGCTTCCTCAACTGAGGCATATACCAAGTAATCCTAAGCCCTCAATGTGGAAGTCCCATTAGCAAAATGACACACACCAAAACTGCAGCAGTAGCCATCAGCTTTTTTTATTTACAGTAATCATCTGATGGTTTTTTAACATTAAACATCAAATTTCACCCTTGTGACTATTTGTGCAGTATCTTTCTCTTGCGCGTGCTCCTACATGGTGCTTCCCCTGTGGCTTCAGCAGATGTGGAGGCCCCTTGCTCACTTTCTTGCTGCTCCTGTCTCGACACCTTTGGCGGGCGTCCTCTGGGGTTGCGAACCTGTGAGGGCTCGCCAACAGTCTGCAGCTCCTGCGGCTGTGCAGGGGTTGAGACGCTGATCTCAGTTGGGTGTGGACTCTGGTGGGGCTCTGACTGAGGGCTCTGCAGTGGCATGTGTAGGGGTTCGCAAAAATCCCCTACATCCCTGAAGATCGGAAAATATTGGTCCACATCGTGGATGAAGAAATGTGTGATTTGAATTGTCTCTGGGTAGGACAATGTTTTAAAACGTGCCTGTAAAGTCTGTGGGTTGTTTAGTTAATTAATACACAGACTACCAGAGTAACTTAAAACAGGACTTTACTATTCGAAGGTCAGGGCGAATCTGCCAAATAAATCCTGACACAGCACTTATATACCGGTGTGGTCACCGTCGGTATTACAGTATACAGAAGCCAACAAAGTAGTGCCACACCTAAAATAGTTCTCTTAAAGGTGAATGGTTACATACAATGGTTTTCTTAAAGGTAGACGGATACAGACACTACAGTGCCCAGAACCGCAAAAGGCTGCATTGAGATGGACGGTACATGGACAACACCGGAATCGAGGAACTTCGTGGAAAAATTTGCACACTTTAAGACAGTACACTTTATTAATAACATTGTTCCCTGGAATTTGGTAATTGTAAAGGGGTTTAAAAAATGGCCATCAGAAAGCATGGCCAAAAGACAAAAGCAGCTCGCAGCTCGTGGATGTCGGTGTAAGTGGGAGGATCAAGCAGTGGCAGTCAGGCATGCCAATCAAAGGGAGTTTCCCTTCTCAGAAGCAATCGATGTTTGTTTATTGACATAAGGGATTATCCACTTGAGCAGTAACCGCAGAACAATCGGTTTCTGTTCACACAGAAATCCAGCCCCATTCAAACCTCTTACACACAATGAGGCACATTGAAACTCTGGAAAAGGACTCTTGAAACAGAACAGTTTGGATTGAATGGGTTTTTGAATCACCCATTACTGAACAATAGGGCAGTTGGATTCCCTTTTGTTTTAGCCCAGGTGAACTCTGGATGTGGGCGGGTACACTTCGGCCCCAGAAGGTAGACACATTCAAATCACTCCAACCACTTTGAATTAACCAATCACAGCCTTTCTCTTGTGTATTCAGACTTTTGGGCGCGAATTTTGCACACAGACCCTTTCAGCGCCAAACAGCAGGAGTTGGCAGGATATAAAGGTAGCTCCTGAGAAGCTCTCTCTTTCTTATTTCCTTGGACCACAGGTGAGCAGGTTTCTGACTCCTCAGCAAGGCAACCTAGTAAAGAGTTAGGGGGTGGTAATTTAGGGGAAATTGCTAAGATTGTTTAATTAACATTGTAGACATTTATCCCTCATTTTTGCCATCTGCCTTCCCCTGTTAAGCAATTTACTGTAATTACTGAGTTCATGTGGTATAGTTTCTTTAGTTTAATAAAATTTGACTTTCTCACATCCAGATCAGTTGTCCGTTTTTAATATATCATTAATTATAAGTTCCTCCAGTCAGAACTGGAAGGTGGGGTAGTGATTCGAAACCGCTGTTTAAATTGGTTGGAGTGCAGTAGCAAGGCTGCTGACCAGGTAAATTACCGTAAACCAGGTAAAAGATTGGAATTGGTCAGAGTGCAGGCAAAGGCTGCTGATCAGGTAAATTATCGTATACCCCGTAAAAGATGCCCCCCTACACATTGGCGACCGTGGCAGGACTGGAGGCAATTCTTGATATGATCACTGGTCTGGATCTCGAGAAAGCATCAGCTCTTGTTTCTCTCGATTTCAGTATGTGGGTAGCCCTGCGGATGTTAGCAGCAGCGTGTAGGCTGACCTATCATGGTATAGGTGGCTGGGTTATGGAGGGTGAGATGAGGGTGCAGGAGGAGGTTAAAGAGGCCAAGAATCGGGAGTTCCAGCTTGAAAAATGCCAGGCGGAGGTAGAACGCCTCATAAGAGAGGTGAACGAGGCCAGAGATAGTGGGATGAGGGTGCGGGAAGTGAATGCACGCCTCACACTAGAGGTCACAAAATGCCAGGCATTTATAGAGCACCTTGTGCAGGAAGTCACAGAGGCGAGGGACAGTGAGATGAGGCTCCAGGAGGAAAATGCGCACCTCACCCAAGAAGCTAGCAAGGGCAAAAGCCACGCAAGGAACAAGGTAGAGTTCCTAAAGTGCCAAATTTACAGTTCAAAGAGGAACGAGATGAGACTGCGGGAAGAGAATGCCCACCTCACCTCAGAAGTAACAGAGCAGGAGGAGATGGTTAGGGAGGTAAAGGCAGCTTATAAGCTGGCCTGCGACCAAAAGTTTAGTGCAGCAGATCATACCCCATGTAACAGAAAGATAGAGAGTTTGGGTATGGAGTTAAGGAGGACTAAGCTGCTTAAGCAGGGGAACAGGGAAGGAGAGTTCTGGGACCCCTGTAGAGCAGGTCCAGTAGCAGAAATCCGGGACAAGGGAGCCACACAGGGGATAGTTTTGGCCCCAGATCAAAGGCAGGTCCAAGTCCAAAATTCCCCATTTAAAGCCACTCGGGTAAGAGAACATGAGTTTGCTGACCAGACAAGTTCAAGTTCACAGCCTGTAATGACAGGCGCTGTGGCTTGTTTCCAGGGAAAAGTGGTCCAGCCCACAAATTGGGACACTTCCCTGCCCCAGTGGAACCTAAGTTTTGGCCAAAGTTTAACTTTGAACAAGTTATGTGGCTCAGAAACAAAGAAACAGCAACCTGAGATTAGAAATCTGCAGGCTGCTGCCAGTCCATTCACAGAAGATCGCCTGGAGACTGCCCGCACATGCGCAGTCACTGGTCTGGAGACAGGAATTCCCCAGTCTTTTCAACACCAGGTTCACGCAGGCGCAGTCGCGCGCCTGAGGGGAGAGGTCTCTCAAGACCAGGCTCACGCAGGCGCAGTTCCCCAGCCCGTACCACCAGCGGCTCCTTTTCAGTTTTCCCACGCAGGCGCAGTCGTGCGCCTGAGGGGAGAGGTTTGCCAACACCAGGTTCGCGCAGGCGCAGTCGCGAACTCGGAACCCCCAGTGACTCCTTTTCTCTGTGAGGCCGAGCGCACAGGCGCAGTCGGCCGTTTAAAGGTCCCCGCTTCCCAATACATACACGCAGGCGCAGTAGCCTGCTTGGAAGACCCAGTGGTTCTTCCTACCTTTTTCAAACAAATCGAACGCGCAGGCGCGGTTGCCTATGAGAGTGTAGCAGTTCCCCAGCCCTTTAAAGAGATTGTTCATGCAGGCGCAGTTGCCTGCGGAACCCCAGCGGCTCCTCATCAGTTTTCCCGCGCAGGCGCAATCACCTGTTTGAAGCCAGAGGCTTCACAGCTTCTGCCGAGGGACTCCGGGGAGGAGGTTTGTGCAGGTGCAGATGCCTGTGTGAAGACAGAGGTTTCACAGCCTCTGCCGCGGGACTACAAGGAGGAAGTTCGCGCAGGCGCAGTTGCCGGCGGGACCACAGCGGCTCTTTTTCAGTGTTCTCACACAGGCGCAGTCGCCTGTGTGAAGACAGAGGTTTCACAGCCTCTGCCGCGGGACTCCGAGGAGGAGGTTCGCACAGGCGCAGTTGCCGGCAGGACCACAGCGGCTCTTTTTCGGTTTCCTTGCGCAGGCGCAGTCGCCTGCTTGAAGACAGAGGCTTCACAGCCTCTGCCGAGGGACTCCGGGGAGGAGGTTTGCACAGGCGCAGTTGCCTGCTTGAAGACAGAGGCTTCACAGCCTCTGCCGAGGGACTCAGGGGAGGAGATTCGCGCAGGCGCAGTTGCCTGTTTAAAGGGAGCAGCTTCCCAGCCCACTTCTAGAGTGGTCCCCCCATGATGTGGGACCCTGGGGAGGCAGGGATAGCAATTCCTCTTGCAGGGGAGCTGGTAACAGGTTTTGGAAATGGGGAGGAAAATTTCCAGCCACCAGCAGCGGGTGGTGAGGGAATAGCTGCCCCCAGTACAGGAGTGGGTAGGGAAAAGGAGACAAACCCAGAGTACTGGCAGGCTGCCAGGTATCTTATACAGTCCGGGATGTTTGCATCAGGGGGAGAAGGTTCCCAGCCAGCTAGGGCTGTGACCCAAGCTCAGGGTCCGCCAGCCAAAGTTTCCCCCACAGAGACACCCCTCAGAAGGTCTCTTCGTGTGCCCCAGCCCAAGAAAGCATGGTCACCCACTTTACAGTGGAGTAGGGCGGACTCCCAAACCAGGGAGAAGCCAAAGGGCAGAGGTCCCCAACCAGCAGCCATAAGCTGCAAGGGACTGGAAGCAGGAGGCAGTCCAGCTTTGCTGCAGCCAGCAGTAATCTGCAACAGTGCCAGAGATTAGCCTGGCCATCTGGAGATAGGCGGCATTTGTATTATAGCTATGTGTGTATATAGCTTGCTTTAAGGTGTAAATTGTAAGTTTAAAATTAACTGTTGTAGTTTAAGTTTAAGTTTAAGTTTATAAGTGTGCCAAATGTTTGTATTTTTGGTCCGAGGTCGAGGGACCTGACCACGCCTCCACCTAAGGCAGCAGGTCAGTCAGAGACCTGGCTGCATGTCCTTTTAAGTTTTTGCAGGAGATTGGATGAAGAAGCAGCCCTGTTCGCCCAACCCGAGCTGGGCATCGAAGGAAGATATGGATACAGAATGTTGGGGATCACCTCGCCACTGGACAAATCCAGAGGGAAACCCCGCAGCGACCTTCGGGAGAAACCGGACAGGGTCCGGAGGAACTTGCCTATTCCTCCTACACGGAAGAGATAGCCCCAGCTGGGTGGGACATGGCCCCAAGCTAGCACTAAATCCTGACTGAAGTTCACTTGCAGGAGACCTCGCTGTTGAGGAGTCATGGTGGGGAAGCGCGGGCGCCTTGTCAGATAGGGACGCGTTCCCCGGGAGTGGGTGGTGACAGCCCGGAAAGATTGTAAAGGCGGGGGGGGAGACCCAAAAGTTGCGTGGGTGCGTTCGGGGAAGGGAGGAATTCACCCGCGGCCCACGGACAAAGTTAGAGTGTAAGTGTGGCTGGGGAGGATGAGTGGGTGGCCGGATCTGGGATCCAAGTTTGAGTGTGGGGCCAGGGAGAGCTGCCACACAGGCACCCATCATTTTCTGCAGCCAGTTGAGGGAAGACGGGAGGGGGAGGGACTGGGAGTCATGATCCCATACTCCCCGGTCTCGGTCTGTGCCAAGGTAATTTAAACATGGGGTGTACCCCGCCTCCACAAAGGGACAAGGGAACGGCTCGGGGCTGGCGGAGCAGACTGTTCTGTAAAATCCATTCTGTCTCTTTTAAAGTTTAAGACCATTCAAAGGGGGGTGGAAGGAACATTTACTGCCCGGGTGGGAGGAGCAACACCCACTCGAATTTCGCAACCCATCATTGGCACGTGATGGTCGGGGTTTGTTTAAGCATGTTGTTCAAGATTTTTTTGTATTTTGTGTTACAGCCCCAAGCTGAGCAGAGGCATAGGATCCTCTCTGTGCTTGGGATCATTTTGTGACAACTCCAAGTTGTGCAGAGGCGTAGGGCCCTCTCCGTGCTTGGGATCATTTTGATTACATTGTATAACTAAGATTGCAACATTTTGTTGTAGGTTATAATGTAACAAGTGATTGTAAATTTTGATTGCATTGTATAATGCAACAAGTGATGCAGGGGTATGAGACCCCTTATTGTAAACTGATGTAGCTGTAAGATGCCTACCGTACCACGGTTTTTCTCGAATTTGAGGGGAATAGACGGGTCGGGTGATCAGTGGTAGGTAGCTATTAGGTAAACACAGGGGATGGTTGTTTGTTGGGGGTCAGATAATTTTGCTCACTCCTTCGAGTGGATACTACAGTCAAGTTGGAAGTATCCAAAGGGTGGACTGTAGGGGTTCGCAAAAATCCCCTAAATCCCTGAAGATCGGAAAATACTGTGGACGAACAATTGTGTGATTTGAATTGTCTCTGGGTAGGACAATGTTTTAAAACATGCCCAGAACCACAAAAGGCTGCTTTGGGATGGACAGCACGTGGACAACACCAGAATCGAGGAACGTCATGGAAAAATTCGCACACTTTAAGACAGTACACTTTATTAATAAAATTGTTACCTGGAATTTGGTAATTGTAAAGGGGTTTAAAAAATGGCCACCAGCAAGCATGGCCAAAAGACAAATGCAGCTCGCAGCTCGTAGATGTCTGTGTATGTGGGAGGATCAAGCAGTGGCAGTCAGACCTGCCAATCAAAGGGAGATTCCCTTCTCAGAAGCAATCGATGTTTGTTTATTGACATAAGGGATTATCCACTTGAGCAGTAACTGCAGAACAATCGGTTTCTGTTTACACAGAAATCCAGCCCCATTCAAACCTCTTACACACAATGAGGCACATTGAAACTCCGGAAAAGGACTCTTGAAACAGAACAGTTTGGATTGAATGGATTTTTGAATCACCCATTACTGAACAATAGGACAGTTGGATTCCCTTTTGTTTTAGCCCAGGTGAACTCCCGATGTGGGTGGGTACACTTCGGCCCCAGAAGGTAGACACATTCAAATCACTCCAACCACTTTGAATCAGCCAATCACAGCCTTTCTCTTGTGTATTCAGACTTTTGGGCGCGAATTTTGCACACAGACCCTTTCAGCGCCAAACAGCAGGAGTTGGCAGGATATAAAGGTAGATCCTGAGAAGCTCTCTCTTTCTTATTTCCTTGGACCACAGGTGAGCAGGTTTCTGACTCCTCAGCAAGGCAACCTAGTAAAGAGTTAGGGGGTGGTAATTTAGAGGAAATTGCTAAGATTGTTCAATTAACATTGTAGACATTTATCCCTTGTTTTTGCTGTCTGCCTTCCCCTGTTAAGCAATTTACTGTAATTACTGAGTTCGTGTGGTATAGTTTCTTTAGTTTAATAAAATTTGACTTTCTCACATCCAGATCAGTTGTCCATTTTTAATATATCATTAATTATAAGTTCCTCCAGTCAGAACTGGAAGGTGGGGTAGCGATTCGAAACCGCTGTTTAAATTGGTCAGAGTGCAGTAGCAAGGCTGCTGACCAGGTAAATTACCGTAAACCAGGTAAAAGATTGGAATTGGTCAGACTGCAGGCAAAGGCTGCTGACCAGGTAAATTACCGTATACCCCATAAAAGATGCCCCCCTACACATGGAAGTTTGAACGCTTGGAGAGGAGCCCCCACTTCCTTGATGTCTGCCACCAACTTCCCTCTCATGGGTCAGGTCCCCCTCAGCACTTGCAAGTGGTTTGAGAGCACTTTGCTGCACATCAGGAGGATCATGGGGACCTGTATCTGCAATGGCAGTCCTACTCAGAAGGACTTCCATGAAGGTCTGGTTTCTCTGTTCAATAGATGACCATCACTCCTCCAGAGATGTCATTCTATTCAGAACACTCACCATGTTTTCTGCACTCTGGCGACTTATCACCTCCATGGATATTGCCATCCTTTCCACGGTGATGCGTTCATTCATCAATGACTCCAAAAAGTCTCTGCTCATGTTCGCAATGGACTCCTCCATTCGCTCCACACTCACAGTGACCCTGGAGACAAAACCTGCCAGAGGCTCCTGCATCTGTTCCTGGAGTTCCAGCACCTCTGATCTTGTGGCTGGACCCAGAGGCAGAGAGTCGAAATGCAGCTGAGCCAAGCTGGCAGAGTCCTGCGCCCTCTGACGAGGACTCTCCACTGCTGTCCCTATCTCCACCATCTGCTGATGCTCACTTGTGAGCTGTGATACACCAGGTGACAACACTACTCTATCTCGCAAAGGTCCCACCGAGGTGAGTGTCTACACTGGTGCTGGGTGCCCTGAATTCTGCTGACGCTGCGCCTTCAGTGGTTGCAGCTTCCTCTGAGGTGTCTGGATGCTCAGGCTCTTCCTCCTGGCTGGTGGGGATGGGTGCTGTTGATGGTCCTGTGGGGGAGTAAAGGAAAGAGTCAGAGATGTGATGCCAAGGTTACATGCACATTGCATATTGCAGATGATCATAAGTCCATCTGTTAGAGCTTCAGAATCATTATCAGCGACTCTTGCAATGTCAATGAGAGAGATGGAAAACTGTTCTTTCACCAGCTTGCTGTGATGCACCCGTCTGTCCGTCCCCCACTTGCACATCGTCCTCCACTCTCACGATCTCCAGGACCGCATCCTCCCAGGGGGTGAGCTGGGCTTCTGAGGGTGGCCCTCCTCCTGTCCTCACTCTTTCCCTCTTATTGTGAGCTCTCTTTTCCTGCAATGAGGGAAACAAGTGGAGTTTGACTCAGAATGAAGGAGTGAGTGTAGAGAATCCATAGCATAGATGCTTTTAAGGAGACAAAGATGGAGTGAGGTGGCAAGGGCCCTCCCTGTTTGTTGTATGTTGTTTTCATAGCATCACAGTGATAGGGAGTGTGAGGGCTACATAGTCAAATAGTTAGGTGAATGTGACCATAGAGAGAGAGGGAGTGGGTAAGGGTGCATGGATGTCAGTGTCAAGTGGGATGTGGAGGAAGAGATTGCTAAAGCTGAGTGCTGGTGAGGCGAGACAATGGGGATCAGATTGAGGGTGATGGGAAAATCATCCTCACTTTTCCAGTGCGCAGAAGGTCATGAAACCTCTTCCTACACTGAAGCCAGGTTCTGTGGGTTATCGACAAAGAGTTGACCTCCTGGGCCAAATGGATCCACACAGCCTTGGTCTGCTGGGGAGGGTCCTTCCTCCCTGAAGAAGGGAAGAGCACCTCTTTATTGGCTCTTGCTCCCTTCACTAAAGCTTGCAGGGCAACATCATCAAACCTGGGAGCAGACCTATGTCTCTCACTGGTCATTCTACCTCCAGGTCCCTCTAACATGAAAAGCCAAATAATTGGCAGTCTGCAGAAGAAGCAAGGCTTGTTGCAGACCTTAAATGCAGCAGCAATGATGACGTCATCGGAAGTGAGTTTCAGACTGAAAAAACGAATTGGGCCATGGGTTCCCACACGCTGGAACTCAATTGCCCACTTAAGTTAAAATCGTTTCATTCTCCCATATCGATTTAGAATCAGGTGGCTAAAATGAAAAGTGGATTACACGGCCCCAGCCCGCCCCAGTAACAAAATTGAGCCCTTTGTGTCTCATGTACGAGGACATCCAGATCCCTCTGTACCGCCGCATTCTGTAGTCTCTTCATTCAAATAATATTTTGCTTTTTTATTCTTCCTACCAAAGTGGATAACCTCACATTTTCCCACATTATACTCCATCTGCCAATTTTTTGCCCACTCACTTAACCTATCTATATCCCTTTGAAAACTCTCTGGGGGGCGATTTTCTGATGTCGGAGGAGGCAGGTTCGGAGGCGGGAAAGGCGGGAAAATCAGAATCGAAGAGAGCGGGTTTGGAACCCGCCTCCAACCCGCCTCCGCGGGATTTTGCCGGTGCCGATTTTGGAGGTCGGGAAATGCTCCCGCCTCCAGCTGGCCATTGCGCTATTTAACTTCCTTAAATGCTCGTTAAGGGCCTCTCTAATCCTATTTTGAGAGGTCCTCCTGATTTTTCCGGCATTTCGGCGTGATCCATGCACCTCCTGAACCACACCAGGTAAACCTGGCGGGTGGACTCGTGGGTGGCCTCCTCACTGCTGCAGCTCTAACAAGATATTGTTTATTGCAGCAAGGATTACTTGCAGGTGCCAGACCTTGGCTTTAAAAGATCTCTGAGCACTTTTAGAAGGCCTTCCAAAGTCAGAGGTGCTGCAGCTTGACTCCCTCAACTGTGGGACCTCCTTGGAAGACCCTCTACCCGCTTGCAATGAGTGCTTCCCCAAAGGAGACATCTACAAGCAGAATAGGAACCATTCGTTTTCTTTCTGCATCGACCTCAGATGAGGAGGAGGAGGATCTGGAGGAGGAGGAGGTCAGAGCGCCGGTGTATTGACCAGTGTCAGCAACAGCACACAAGCACATGGCTGCCCGGGATGCAAGGGATGAACTTACCATGGTCAGATTTGCATAGGTGGCCCAAGCTCCATCCTAGGACATCATTGACAATGGACATGACTCTCTGGCCTCCTTTCACTCAGGCCACCAACCTGACAACGCAAGTGTGCCGGTGCCCACAATGTGGAGCTGCCTAAGGCGAAAGAACAGATGGCATAACACCAACATTTTGGCTTCAAATCATTTTTGTACTTTTCAACAGGGATGGCATTTCATCAATACACAGAAACAGTCTCCCAATCTGCACACAGATCTGGAGGTTATATCCATGCCAGCTGTAGCCACACAGCCTTGGTTTCTTTGGCAGGCCTCTGAGATGAGTGGAAGAGCACCTCCATGCTAGCTGTCACCCCCACAAATAACATTTGCAGCGCCTCATTCGAGAGCCTCGGGCAGGCCCTTGCCTTTGAATTGGACATAGTGGTTTCTCAAAAGATGTTGGGGGTGATACAGGAGACGCAGAAATGCTGTGGAATTAGCCAAGGGAGCAAGAAGTCATAGGGGGTGATTTTCATTCAGAAGTCGGGAAGGAGGCAGTACTACAACTTTCGGTGTTGTAGTCCCGCCTCCATCGAGATGCAGTCAATCCGTGCGATTTTAACTTGATTGACATTGTTGAGCCCACCCAGCGGGTTCAGCAGGCCAATTGAGGGCCACCCGGCAACAGGTGATGTCACAGACTGAAATTTCATCTGTCAAGACATTTTGACAAATGAAATATCAGTGTTTCACAGCTGTTTGAAGCTGTCAAACACAGTCTTACTTCTAACCTGAGTCCTTCTACACAGACTCAGTTAGAAATCTCACCGTCACAGAAAGCTGCAGGCTGTCACTTTTGACAGTTCGCAGCCATTCTGCTTTCTGTGCCGGTTAGATGATGGACTCCTTAAACCTAGAGGAAGGAAGGCTGAAAAGGTAAGTACAGGTAAGTTAAACTTCTTTACACACTTTAGACACACCAAACACACTTACCTTTGCACTCATACACCCATCACTCACCTGAACACTGACATCTCGACCCCTCCAAGTCCTTCAACCCAACGGCCCGACTCTTCTAACTTGGCATGGTTTGGAGGCGTCGGGAATCCCATACTTCATGCTTTAAAATAGGGATTAGGCTAAAAACTACCTGTTAACAGGCAGTTAATTAGCACTAATCCCTTCCTGCCTTGGGTAGGCGGGTCCCAGTGCGGGGCGGGTCCCAGTGTGGGGCGGGTACCCGCCTCCTTTAAAACTTACATGGAGGCGGGTTGGGGGCGGGATTGTGTTGGGACCCCCGAATTCGGGACTTTAACCCCCGCACGCCTCCAATCCTGACTCCACGGGTCAATGAAAATCGACCCCATAATGTCAGACTGGAAAAGTGCTGTCAACAGAGGCGAGTTTCAGTCCCAAAACACTAATTGAGCAAGGGCATCCCACACCTCTGAAATCAAGTGGCCAATCATGGGAAAATCGCAAATTTTTGAAACCTATCAGTAGAGGCAAGTTTAAAACCCACCCAAACTGAAACCCACCTCCATCTCACCTCCAGTGGGAAAATTGCCCCCTTTATGTACTCTTCACAACTTGCTTTCCCACCCATCTTTGTATCGTCAGCAAATTTTGGCTACAGTATACTTCATCCAAGTAATTAATATAGATTGTAAATAGTTGAGGCCCCAGCACTGATCCCTGTGGCACCCCACTAGTTACAGTTTGCCAACCTGAAAATTATCCATTTATTCCAACTCTCTGCTTTCTGATAGTTAGCCAATCCTCTATCCAAATGGGCCAGATTTTCCGATTGGAGGCTTCCTGCGTGCGGATGCCTCCGATCTGGAAAAATCTACTCACTTACCTGCTGACTCTGTAGGTCCTGAGACTTCTGATCCTGGGCCTCTCCTGGTGCGCATGTGAAGAGGCCCAGGTATCCCAGGAGCACATGCGGTTTGCAAGCATCCCTGGGATCACGTGGGCCATGGAGAACCAATCAAAGAAAGGAATCCCCCTTCACACTTTTGACAGGTCTCTACGCACAGAACTGTCAAAAGTATGAATGCGGTCACTCAAAAAACAGTTAAACATTAAATCATTTGTTTTTAAATCACATATTTAAAATTAGTTAAAATTACATTAAATTAAATATTTTAAACAAAAATTTTATTTTTGGAAAAATAATTAAAGTTTTTTACAGGGCTAAAAATAAACTTACCTTTTTTAAATGTATTTTTAAATTATAAATAAGTGAAAAAATATTTATGTACTTATTTATTTTAACTCTTATGCTGGTAAAAGCAGGCCCTACATCTGCTTTTACCAGGCATAAGATTTTTAAAGGTTTTCATCGGGCGGAAGTTGTGCAGAAAGTGGAACTCTCCACCTGCGGAGGCCCTGCTCCCAGGCAGGCGGGTGATTTGTCAAGAGGATTCTTGACAGATCGGAAGTTCCAGGTTTTAGCGCATGCACTTCACATGGTTGAAACCGACTCTTGCGAGGCCTCTACGGGTGTGTACATGCCTCGTACACACCCCTAGGGGTCAGAATATCCAGCCCAATATATTACCCCCAACACCGTGAGCTCTTATCTTGTGCAGAAACCTTTTATGCGGCACCTTATCGAATGCCTTCTTGAAATTCAAATACACTACTGGTTCCCCTTTATCCAACCTGTTCATTACATCCTCAAAGAACTCTAGTAAATTTGTCATACATGATTTCCCTTTCATAAAACTATGTTGACTCTGCTTGATTGTATTATGATTTTCTAAATGTCCTGCTATTACCGCCTTAATAATGGATTCCAGCATTTTCCCAATGACAGATGTTAGGCTAACTGCCCTATAGTCTCCTGCTTCCTGTCTGCCTCCTTTCTTGAATAGGGGAGTTACATTTGCGGTTTTCCAATATTATATTAACATTATTTGTACAATAGTGTACAACTTTTTCATAATTATTAATTTAACTGGGTCAACATACAGGAGCCATCTAACACATCTCAGCTTGGTTCGGTTAGTAGCATTCTCATCTCTGAGCCAGATGACTCTGGGTTCAAACCTTACTCCAAGTGGTTGATGCTGATTTTGTGTGATAGTGTAAAACACGTGATAGGGCATCAGCGGCCCGTTTTACATCTCTTGTGATGTTTATTTCCTTTGACGCAATGGAAATAAAAATCAGGAAAGATGTAAAATAGGCTGCTGACTCCCTATCACCTGTTTTACACTATTGCAGAGTCAAGATTTTGCCCAAAGACTTGAGTGAATAATCTAGGCTGACACTTCAGTGTAGCACAGCGTTGTTGAAATGTCATTTTTCAGATGAAATGTTAACCAAGGCCCTATCTGTACTTACATTAAAACAGTGCCTACACTCCAAAAGTATTTAATTGGCTGTAAAGCACTTTGGGAAGTCCTGACGTAATGAAAGATCCTTTGTAAATGTAAATTCTTTCTTTCTTCTTTTATCTACCTGTTTCAGTGAATGTAAAAGATGCCATGGCACTATTTAAAGATGACCTGAGAGTTGTGCTAAAAATGGGTTATTTACTGTTTGCTGCCATGACACAAATTATATTCTGAAAATTCAGCAAACTGAACATGAAAGGTATTCCTTTGGTGAACATTAACACTTATAATAAGTACAACTAACTATAGTTTCTAGGATTGATAGCACCTTATTTAATTATTAAACTGCAGTCTGAATGCTGCTTGGCAACATTTATATGGTACAGTATGTGCTTGAGCAGTTTGATGATTTAAAAAAATATATTGGCATTATCCTCGTGCATTTTTGCCCAAAACATGTTGTGCAGATCAGCATAAGCCTTCTTCTGAAAGGTCACGGTAACTAAGTGTGCGAGAAATGCCAATGTCATATTAGTGCAGTATGAGGTGGTCTGAATTAAGAGTAGAGATCCAGTATTGGAAAAATGTAGGAAATGTTTGAAGTTTCTTTCTGGAAGAGAGAGTAGCAAATCAACATGAGAAAAAGATATCTAGCATGAAACTGTCAGTAAAAGTTAAATGTTTTCAAGTAACATGCAGCCAAGCTTTTATAACTACTTTTCATAAACTTGAAAGTTTAAAAACTAACAAGGCAATATTCGTTGAATGATTCATTGATTTAGACATCACAAATGTAAATCACAATACAATATAGGCTATTACAATGAGGCTCCCTAGCAATGATGTTAGTGTTGTGTAGATTCAGTTGCACAACAGATTAATTAAACAGAAAGGAAGAAGCTAAGAGAATAATTTCAATTAAATAGAAACTCTCACCTCCTGTTAGCAGCTGACGCCTAACTGAGGCTAAAATTCCCTTTGTTCAAGAAAAAAACATGAGAAATGCCCTTTTTTAATCTAAATTTACGACTAAATCATGGGACTCTAGTTTAATTGCATTCGTGGTGCAATTCATAAGAATGCAATTTTTTTATTGAGAACAGAAAGCAACTAATCACAACATGCCAGCTATAATAATAAGTTCCTCAATCAGCCTAAATGTTGAAAAGCTCTGGAGTAAGCAATATTTATATAAAATGCCTCCACACACTGTTTGAAAAGCTAATTTTACCAGGCAGGTCTTCCATTTACTGTGAACTGTTGGAATGGAGAAAAATGAGGAGCTTTTTAGTGGGGGGGAAATGGCTTCCAACTATGGACACGAGACAATGAGCATGGCAGCATGCTGCAGGATGGATCAAAGCAGTCTCAAAAACGTGGAAGTATCTGGATGAAGATCTGGAAGAAACTGCACAAAAGAGAAAAGAGCATCAAGGTAAAGCTTGATTATTACTGTAAAGTAGTAGTACAGGACATATAAAGGAACTGCTGGAGGCCCCCAACAAAAAGGTAAGTTTTCAAAAAATACTTATCTGAACGTGGAGCCGGGAGGAGCAGAAATGCTCCTCCAGGGTCCATTGTAGTCCTGAAGACCGTTGCTGGGCCCCACTTGGCCCCCTCCCGATCATCTCCCCCACTTCTTAATGGCCCTCTCCCTCTCGATCACCTTCGCCTCTCAACCCCCACCCCTGTCAGTTTGGCCAAGCTTGCTGGATCCTCCGGAGTTGGCCTACTGATTTATTAATGGCGAGCCTCCTGTCCTGGATGGGCCTGCTGGTATAACTTACTTAATGTGGGCGGGGGGTAAGATATCATATGCTGTGGCAGCTCTTAATTAGGTGCAGCTGCCATTTAAAAGGGGGAGGGGATTTTGATTCATATACAGAAATTTAGAGCCTCAGAAGAAATCTTGGCAAGAGCATGGTGCCCCAGGTGCCCCAGGTGTGAAGAAGGCTTCCTTTTAGTGATAACAGTTGTAGCACTGCTCCTTTAAGAGGTGGATGAAAGATGCAGGAGAAGCCTCCACACAGGACAGCTGTTTGCAGTGTGCAGGAGGAGGTGACCAAGAGGACAAATGCAATGTCTAACATAGAGAAACTGGCAGCAGGCGAGGTAAAAGGTTGTCAGCCCCAGGAAATCTGCTGAGATAAGGCTAGCCAGCATTTCCCTGGACAACACATGGATAAAGTGTGCAAGCCACAAAGAGATTCCTCTCAATCGGTTACACCTTGACTGAAGTCATGTGCAAAGCAGTCAGACAACATTATAGCTCTTTCATAGATTTACACACATGTCCATACAGCTACAGGGCATGTTTTCCAGCTGCCACTAAAATCAGGAATTATTGTCATCATATCTATAAAGTTATACCTGTAAAACAGGCTTATAACAAATCATGGTGCATGATGTATGTTTATTTACTCACACACACAGTGGGACGCAGGTAGGCATCTGCGTTCTTCAAACTTCCAACATCTCAACATTATTTATTTGCTTGTAGAACAAGACAACAGATAAAAGGAGGACCAACCACACACGGGATTGGGCAGGTTGCTCCTGTTGTCTGAGTCTACAGGAAGCTACATGAGTACTACGGCTGTTAAGAAGTCTGAGGTTTTTTAGCCTTTTAATTTTTTACTGTACTGGCTTCTGTTATGAATTTTTGTTGGCATTTTATGAATTCACTTTGTCTTTTTTGGGGACTATTTTTCTCTCCTTTACCATGTTGATGTGGAACCTAAAATAGTAGAATATTGTCTGCTAATTCATCAACAAGCCAAGTGTAATTGAAGCATTTACAAGACTTCAGCAGATTAGGATGAGCTGAAAAAAGAGGGGAAATGAAAAAAGAGCACTTACGATGCAAATTTTCTCAGGAGCTCAAGAAGCAATGAGGTATGTATGTGAAGGATCATAGAATCATTGAAGTTACGGCAGAAAAGGAGGACATTCTGCCCATTGTGCTTGTTCAACTGCTAGCTCTTCGATTGGAGATAACAGGGCAAATTTTAACTTTCAGAGGGGGTGGAAAATAGGCGATAGCGGATTGGCTGCCCATTAGAAACATAAAATTCTAACAGGACTAGACAGACTAGATGCAGGAAGGCTGTTCCTGATGGCGGGGGAGTCCAGAACCAGGGGTCACAGTCTAAGGATAAGGGGTAAGCCATTTAGGACTGAGATGAGGAGGAATTTCTTCACCCAGAGAGCGGTGAACCTGTGGAATTCTCTACCACAGAAGACAGTTGAGGCCAATTCATTAAATATATTCAAGAAGGAGTTAGATATATTTCTTAAGGCTAAGGGGATCAAGGGATATGGGGAGAAAGCAGGGACAGGGTACTGAATTTGGATGATCAGCCATGATCGCATTGAATGGCGGAGCAGGCTCGAGGGGCCGAATGGCCTACTCCTGCTCCTATCTTCTATGTTTCTATGTTTCTCGCCTGATTTTCCTTTCCATCGACTCTAATCTCATTTCCCTGTTCCTTGCACAATGGTACAACCAGCTTTTTTACACCTGACCCCCTAGCCTAAGCAGTCAAAGTAGAGGCAGCACTAAAAAGTCTGGCCAACTTTGATCATCTGGAATGCCATTGCAAAAAGGATTCATTCTGATCTTCTCTTTGCTCTGTCCCTGCTCCTTCTGGCAGTCAACCTGGATGGTTTAGCTATGGCTCCCTGGGACTGAGTGGAAGATTTCTGTGCCTTAGGACCATTCCAAAACCTTCCTGACAACCTTCTTGATCTTTTTTCAGAGGAGAGGACTCAACACGCTGTTTATCACTTCTCCAGAGACAGGGATTTTTAGGACACCACGTGGCCCAGGGTGTGCTTCACCACTACAGATGATGCCCAGGCTGTGCTGGATGGTTCCTGGGTACAGTCCTGGGAGCTGGTCAGCCCAATTATATCAGAAAGCAGTGGTCACAGCAGTAGCTAACCCCAAACATGGAAGGAATCCCTGGTGGGTTGTTAACTGGCTACATCTCCATTAATCCTTTGCTGACCATAATGTTTAAGCTTAGGTTTTTGGTTCTTTTTAAAATACAATTGGTTTGTCAAGAGATGCTTCAATTAGTATTTTTACAGATTTGCTTGTGTTTTAACTCTATGCAAGCACTAATACTGAAAGTGAATTTAAATAAAAAAATACTTTGTTGTTAGGTTGTTAGTGTGCAAGCTGTGGTTGAAATTATTATACTGATGGCATTCAATGGGATGAGAAAAGAAAATATGAATAATTGGGAATCATTTTATGCTTGGAGCAGGATGACATATTTAAGATTAGAATTTTTATATAGTGGGAGTAAATGGGAACTGATTGAATGTAATTATAATTCTGTATTTGGATCTAATCAGAATTATACTTGGATGAAAGATGCATTCATCTGTACTCTACTATAGCAGTATAAACAATAAAATAATTAATTGTTTGACATATTCCAAGTACTGGGTATATTATTGTAGGTAATCAGTAATGGAAAACACATTTGTGCTTTAGAAAACAGAAGCAAAACAAATTCCTTAAAGTAACATTTCCCCAGCCATTATTTTGAAATTAAAAGTACATTCCAGCTAAAACAGTCCAGCAAAATTTGTGATTTAATTAATTTAGGGACTGTATTTGAAATATCAAAATAGTAAGTTTGCCAGGCTAGATTTAAAAGTAGTCTTTCTTGTTTATTTTTGCAAATGTCATTGAACAGCACAACAGGGATCGTTTTTTAGCTAAAGCCTTCACATGACTTTGAAATATTTTACTATGGAATCAATGCCTACAAGTCTTCCTATAGCCTCAGTACAACTGAGCTAACATGGATACAACAACATCAACTTGCCTTTAAACTAGAAAATGTCCCAAAGTCCTTACCGAGACCTAATCAGGCAAAAATGTAAGATGAGACAAAGAAGGAGTTTTTGATTTAAGCTTGGTCAAAGAGATAGTTTTTTGGGAAGAATTTTAAAGGAAGAGAGGGAGATGGAAATACAGAGGGGTTTAGGATGAGAATTACAATGTGTAGGGCGTAGATGCCTGAAGCCACGTTTGCCAATGGTGGGGTGAAGGATGCGGAGATGCACAAGAGGCCAAAATTGGAAGAACAGAGGGTTCTGGGTGGGTTGTAGGGCTGGAAGAGATTGCAAAGATGGGGAGGGGCAAGGCAGTGACGGGATTTAAACATGAGGATGAGAATTTTAAATTAGAGACATGTGGGGAGCGGGAGCCAATATAGGTCAGCAAGGACAGGAGTGATGGGTGAGTGGGACTTGATGTGGGATAGGATCAGAAGCAGCAGAGCTTTGGATGAACTAATATTTACAGATTGTGGAAGATGGGAGCACAGCCAAGAGAGCACTGGAATACTCGAGACTGGAGGTGAAAAAGGACGAGATGAGAGTTTCAGTAGTGCTGATGCAGAATTCGAGGCAGATAATGTTATGGACGTGGAAGTAGGCAGTCTTTGTGATGGAGAGGAAATTCAACTCAGGTTCAAATAGGACAGCATGGTTGTAAATAGCCTAGTTCAACCTGAGATAGTGGCCGGGCAGGAGGATGGAACCAGTCGCAAGAGTATTGAGTTTGCAGTGAGGGCCAAAGACAATGGGCAGGGAGACCAGTGCCAGAGATAGGAAAGCTGTTACACAGACTAGTCAAGCAACAGCCTGACATAGTCATACTCACAAAATCCTACTTATCAACCAACGTCCCAGACTCCTCCATCACCATCCCTGGGTATGTCCTGTCCCACCAGCAGGACAGGCCCACAGTAGTGGCACAGTGGTATACAGTCGGGAAGGAGTGGCCCTGGGAGTCCTCAACGTTGACTCTGAACCCCATGAAGCCTCATGGCTTCAGGTCAAACATGGACAAGGAAACTTCCTGCTGATTATCACCTACCGTCCTCCCTCAGCTGATGAATCAGTACTCCTCCTTATTGAACAACACTTGGAGGAAACACTGAGGGTAGCAAGGGCACAGAATATACTCTGGGTGGGGGACTTCACTGTCTATCACCAAGAGTGGCTCGGTAGCACCATCACTGACTGAGCTGGCCGAGTCCTGAAGGACATAGCTACCAGACTGAGGACACTGAGGACGCCCTCCATCGTGTTGTGTGGCATTATCACTGTACTAAGTTGAAGAAATTAAGAACAGACCTGGCAGCTCAAAACTTGACATTCATGGGGCGCTATGAGCAATCATCAGCAGAGTTGTGTTCCACCACAATCTGTAACATAGAAACATAGAAGATAGGAGCAGGAGTAGGCCATTCGGCCCCTCGAGCCTGCTCCGCCATTCAATGAGATCATGGCTGATCATCCAATTTCAGTACCCTGTCCCTGCCTTCTCCCCATATCCCTTGATCCCTTTAGCCTTAAGAAATATATCCAACTCCTTCTTGAATATATTTAATGAATTGGCCTCCACTGCCTTCTGTGGTAGAGAATTCCATAGGTTCACCACTCTCTGGGTGAAGAAATTCCTCCTCATCTCTGTCCTAAATGGCTTACCCCTTATCCTTAGACTGTGACCCCTGGTTCTGGACTCCCCGGCCATCAGGAACATCCTTCCTGCATCCAGTCGGTCCAGTCCTGTTAGAATTTTATAATTTTAATGTGATCCCCTCTCATTCTTCTAAACTCCAGCGAGTATAAGCCCAATCGACCCAATCCCTCCTCATACGTCATTCCTGCCATCTCAGGTATCAGTCTGGTGAATCTTCGCTGCACTCCCTCCATGGCAAGAACATCCTTCCTCAGATAAGGCGACCAAAACTGCACACAATACTCAAGGTGTGGTCTCACCAAGGCCCTGTACAACTGCAGCAAGACATCCTTGTTCTTATACTCGAACCCTCTCGCTATGAAGGCCAACATACCATTTGCCTTCTTAACCGCCTGCTGCACCTGCATGCTTACCTTCAGCGACTGGTGCACAAGGACACCCAAGTCTCATTGCACTTCCCCTTCTCCCAATCTATTGCCGTTCAGATAATAATCTGCCTTTAATAATACATTTGCCTCCCTCCAATCTGCAGGAACTGTTCCATAATCTATAGAATTTGGAAGATGACAACCAATGCATTCACTATTTCCATGACTACCTCTTCTAATACTCTGGGATGCATATTATCAGGCCCGTGGGAGTTATCAGCTTTCAGTCCCATTAATTTCTCCAGCACTATTTTTTTACTAATACTAATTTACTTTAATTCCTCTTCTCTTGGTTCCCTAGCATTTCTGGGAAGTTATTTGTGTCCTCTTCCGTGAAGACAGGAGCAAAGTATTTGTTTAATTGCTCATCCATTTCCTTGTTCCCCATTATAAATTCTCCCACTTCTGACTGTAAGGGACCTACATTTGTCTTCACTAATCTTTTTCTTTTTACATGCTTGTAGAAGCTTTTACAATCTGCTTTTATATTAGAGGTGTAGTGTATGTGCTTTAAGTCAGAACTACTTTTTACAGCTCCTGTATACTGTAGTACCGGCAGTAACCACACCGGTATATAAGCTGTGCGCATGCCTCTGTACTCCAGTCTAGAGATGACCCTTCTCCAGTAAAGACCTGTTGTTTGTTTATGTACAGCATCCGTGTAATTCTTTATCCACTGAACCACAGACCTAACAGTGGCGACGAGTGTTGATGCGAATCTACCTGCAACATTAAACAAAAAAAAAAATTGTTTTTAAATAGTCGAGTCCAGGAACACGGGCGTCGACCGCGAGCAACTGCCCAGCAGTCAGGCAGAGATTCAACTTTGCTGGGGAGGCTGTGGAGAGCCGGGCTTGGTTCCCCAGCCACAACGAGCAGTAAGAGATCGATGACAGGTCCTGAGCAGACCTTTCCCGAGCAGCGGCGGCTGGAGCCGGCTGACGGCAGAGAGAGAGAGCCGGGCAGCGTCGACGGGGTAAGAAAAAGGGTGAAGAGAGCAGGGCGCAGCCGGCGGTTGATCACCGAGCGGCGTCGTGGAAAAATACTGCAAAACCGGAGAGAGAGAGGGTAAGAAACAGCCGGGTTCTAGACTGAGCGGCGTCGACAAATATCAAGAGAAGAACGCGCAAAGCACAGCCAGGGATCACGGGCTGAACAGGGTCCGCGGGGTGAAGCAAGGGGAGACGCCATAGAGCCACGGGGAAGCAGGGAGAGCGCGGGAGGCGCCATTGAGCCGCGGAGAAGAAGGAAGAGCGCGGGAGACGCCATTTTGCGAAGCCGCAGTGGAGAAGACGGGCCAGCGCGGGAAGGAAGGAAAGCGCGGGAGACGCCATTTTGTGCCAGCGGAGAAGAAGGGGAAGCGCGGGAGGCGCCATTGGTGATAGTTAACGCACAACCAAGGATGCCGAAGAGTGGCAGTATCTCTACGTTCGACAATGAAGTCAAAGATTGGGTGACATATGTGGAACGTATTGAGGTGTACTGCAGCGTGAATGAAGTGCCAGATGCTAATAAAGCACTGGTTCTGTTAAATTCCACGGGTGCAAAAACTTATGGGTTAATGCGAAATCTAATAACCCCAGAGAAGCCGGTAAACAAGAATTTTGAAAGCATAGTAGAAGTCCTACAGGACCACTTAAACCCCACACCGCTGCTGATAGCAGAACGATTTAAGTTCCATAAAAGGAACCAACACAAAGACGAAAGCAATGCTGAGTACCTAACGGAACTGTGCAAGCTATCGAAATACTGCCAGTTTGGAGTGGGACTAGCAGACATGTTAAGGGTCAAGTTTGTGTGTGGGCTACAAAGTGAAGGAACCCAGAAACGGCTTCTATCAGAAAAGGACCTTACGCTGGACAAAGCTTTCAGTATGGCAGTATCACACGAAGCAGCCGCAAGGGGCGCTGCAGAGATACAACGGAGACCGCAAGAATATGGCACCAACGAAATGACCTACGGAACAGGGAAGTGCTATCGCTGTGGCAGAACAACACATGACCAGAAAGATTGTTGGTTCAAGGACCAAGTGTGCAGACAGTGTGGGAAAGCAGGACACATAGCAAGAGTCTGCAGGTCTGGGAAGAAAACCAACAGTAAGAAATCTCCACAGGAGAAGTACAAAAAGGTACACCAGGTGATGGACAGTGGTTCAGACGAACAGAAAAGTGACACAGACTCCGGAAGCAAGGAGCTGGGTTGTCTGAAACTACACAATGTAACCGAAATAGAGGATCACCAGACTATCTGGGTTACACTCAAGATAGACGGAGTCCAAGTGGAAATGGAATTGGACACAGGGTCAGCTCTAACAGTCATAAATCAAAGAGACTACAAGAGGCTATTTTCACACATACCCTTGAAAGCTACAGAGATTGTCTTGAAGACGTAGACGGGGCAAAAAGTCTACCCCAAAGGAAAAATAAGGGTGAAAGTGACATATAAAGGCCAGGAAATACCTAAAATGGATATATATGTATTGCCAAATGGAGGACCACCACTGCTAGGATGTGAGTGGATCTGGAAGATACATTTAGATTGGCATTCCATACAGGCACTGAAGGTGGAGGCCAAAAAGGATGACGACGTCACACCTGGACGACTGTCAAAAATGCTAACTGACGCAAAAGAAGTGTTCCAGGAGGGACTAGGAACACTAAAAGGAATAACAGCAACAATTAAAATAGAGGATAATGCAAGCCCAAAGTTTCTGAAGGCCAGACCAGTGCCTTATGCGATCAGACCAGCTGTTGAAGCAGAGCTGGAAGGGTTGGAATGTTCAGGAGTACTGTCCAAAGTGGACTGGAGCGAGTGGGCTACACCCATCGTCCCTGTAATGAAGAGGTCGTTGAGTAATACGCCTGGGGAACCAAAGAAGATCCGCATCTGTGGGGATTTTAAGGTGACAGTGAACCCAGTCCTTCACACGGTGCAATATCCGCTTCCACGAATTGAGGATATTTTCGCCTCGCTATCTGGAGGTAAACGCTTCACCAAAATTGATCTAGCCCAGGCGTACTTGCAAATGGAGGTAGAAGAAGGTTCGAAACATTAACTTACGATCAACACCCATAAAGGTCTCTATCAATACAACCGGCTGGTGTTTGGAGTAGCCTCGGCTCCGCCTATCTGGCAAAGGGCGATGGATCAGGTCCTGCAAGGGATTCCAGGGACCCAGTGTTATTTGGACGACATCTTGGTCACGGGCGAAAATGACGGTGATCACCTCGCTAGCTTGGAGAAGGTGCTCGCCAGATTAAAGGAATATGGGCTACGAGCTAATCGCAACAAGTGCGAGTTTTTCCAGAATCAGATCTCGTATTGCGGCCACGTCATCGATGAAGAGGGGTTACATAAGTTCCCTGACAAGATTGAGGCAGTAGTCAAGGCTCCAGCACTGGAAAATGTGTCACAACTGAGGTCGTTCCTCGGGCTGGTAAACTATTACCACAAGTTCTTACCAAATTTGTCTACGGTACTACACCCGCTGAACACCCTACTGCAAACAGGGGTACCATGGAAGTGGGATGACGAACGTAGACGAGCTTTCCAGAAGTGTAAAGAATTGATCACATCAAAAGAGGTGTTGGCCCATTTCAACCCAGCACTACCAATTCGTTTGGCATGTGATGCATCACCCTACGGCATTGGAGCGGTGCTGTCGCACAAATTCCCAGACGGGTTGGAGAGGCCAGTGGCCTTTGCGTCTCGGTCACTAACCTCAGCCGAGCGCAACTACGCCCAGATTGACAGGGAGGCCCTCAGCCTAGTATGGGGAGTAAAAAAATTCAACCATTATCTGCATGGGCAGAAGTTCACCTTGCTGACTGACCACCAACCACTTGTCTCCATCTTTAATCCTAAGAAGGGCCGCAACTAAATATGGCGGTCGGGCCGGTAGCGGGGCGGTAGCGGGGCACTGCGCACACCGATGATGTCATCGGTGGCGGCACAGCGCTACTGGCTAACACCGCCATTACCGCAGCGCTGAATATCGGCGCAATCTCAGCAAGTGGCGCGAAAGCCCTCTTTGGGCGAAAACTGGGCGCAAAGCCTACTGAATTTCTAGCCCAATGTTCTTAATAGCAGTGGATGCTCATTCAAAGTGGCCTGAGGTGATAAAGATGTATTCAACCACTACAGAGAAAACGATTGCAGTCCTACGGACCGTATTTGCCAGAAACGGTTTGCCAGAGCAGATCTGCTCTGATAATGGACCACAGTTTGTGTCCGACGAGTTCCAACAATTCATGAAAATGAATGGGGTAAGGCATTACACATCCGCCCCGTATCATCCAGCCACCAATGGATTGGCTGAGAGGTTCGTACAAACCTTTAAGAAGGCGATAAAGGCCATGTGCGATGAGGAAATTCCACTACAGCATAAGATGGACAATTTCTTATTAGCCTACCGAAACACGACACATGCAGTTACCAACCAGACCCCGGCCATGATGTTCTTTAACAGAAGGTTGAGATCTCGTCTGGCTTTGCTCAGGCCAAATGTGCGAAGAAATGTTGAGGACAAACAATTCCAGCACATCAATGAGAAGCAGACAAGGAGCTTCAATGTAGGGCAACCAGTCTTGGCCCGTGACTATCGAACAGAGAAATGGCAACCCGGAACGATATGTACAAGGCAGGGGCCATTAATGTACACAGTGGATGTCGGGGAGAACATTGTGAGACGCCACGTCGATCAGATCTTAGCGTCACAGGAAGGCGTCAACCCATGTCTCGAGTACCTGGGGATGAACCCGACATACCTGCAGCATCTACTTCAGACCCAGTAGCAGTGGAACCCGATGAACAACCCGATGAAAAGGGGTCAGAATCGCCTCTGCACCAAGAACAAGAACTTCCGGAAAGGCGCTATCCTGAAAGGGTCAGGAAGCCGCCCCAAAGACTGAATCTATAAATGGACTTTTTGTTACTGAATGTACATGTAAAAATGTAATTGTTATTTGAATATTAAGGGGGTATTATTAATCTAAAAAGGGAGGAATTGTAGTGTATGTGCTTTAAGTCAGAACTACTTTTTACAGCTCCTGTATACTGTAGTACCGGCAGTAACCACACCGGTATATAAGCTGTGCGCATGCCTCTGTACTCCAGTCTAGAGATGACCCTCCTCCAGTAAAGACCTGTTGTTTGTTTATGTACAGCATCCGTGTAATTCTTTATCCACTGAACCACGGATCTAACAAGAGGGAAGGTCAATAATAAAGCAGCTGAAGATGGTTGGGTCTAGGACACTGCCCTGACGAACACCTGCAGTGATGTCCTGGGGCTGTGATGATTGATCTTCAACCACCACAACCATCTTCCTTTGTGCGAGGTATGACTCCAGCCAGTGGAGCGTTTTTCCCCTGATTCCCATTGACTTCAGTTTCACTAGGACTGCTTGATGCCACACTCGGTTAAACGCTGCCTTGATGTCAAGTGCAGTCACTCTCACCTCACCACTGGAATTCGGCTCCTTTGATCATTTTTGAACCAAGGCTGTAATGAGGTCTGGAGCCAAGTGGTCTTGGCGGAACCCAAACTGGGCATTAGTGAGCAGGTTATTGGTGAGTAAGTGTCGCTTGATAGCACTGTCGATGACACCTTCCATCACTTTGCTGATGATTGAGAGTAGACTGATGGGGCGGTAATTGGTTGGGTTGGATTTGTCCTGCTTTTTGTGGACAGGACATACCTGGGCAGTTTTCCACATTGTCGGGATAGATGTCAGTGTTGTAGCTGTACTGGAACAGCTTGGCTAGAGGCACGGCTAGTTCTGGAGCACAAGTCTTCAGCACGATAGCCGGGATGTTGTCGGGGCCCATAGCCTTTGCTGTATCCATTGTGCTCAGCCGTTTCTTGATATCACGTGGACTGAATCGAATTGGCTGAAGACTGGCTTCTGTGATGGCAGGGTCCTCGGGAGTAGGCCGATATGGATCATCCACTCGGCACTTCTGGCCGAAGATGGTTGCGAACACTTCAGCCTTGTCTTTTGCACTCACGTGCTGGGCTCCACCATCATTTAGGATGGGGATATTCATGGAGCCTCCTCCTCCCATTAGTTATTTAATGGTCCACCACCATTCATGATGGATGTGCCAGGGCTGCAGAGCTTTGATCTGATCCGGTGATTGCAGGATCGCTTAGCTCTGTCTATAACATGCTGCTTCTGCTTTTTAGCATACATGTAGTCCTGTGTTGCAGCTTCCCCAGGTTGGCACCACATTTTTAGGTACGCCTGGTGCTGCCCCTGGTATGCTCTTCTACACTCTTTATTGTACCAGGGTTGGTCCCCTGGCTGGATGGTAATGGTAGAGTGTGGGATATACTGGGCCATGAGGTTACAGATTGTGGTGGAATACAATTCTGCTGCTGCTGATGGCCCACAGCGCCTCATGGATGTCCAGTTTTGAGCTGCTAGATCTGTTCTGAGTCTATCCCATTAAGCACCATGGTAGTGCCACACAACACGATGGAGGGTATCCTCAGTGTGAAGATGGGACTTCGTCTCCACAATGACTGTGCGGTGGTCACTCCTACCAATGCTGTCATGGACAGATGCATCTGCGACAGGTAGATTGGTGAGAACGAGGTCAAGTAGGTTTTTTCCTCATGTTGGTTCTCTCACCACCTGTCGCAGGCCCACACTGGCAGTTATGTCCTTCAGGAGATGGCCAGCTTGGTCAGTAGTGGTGCTACCGAGCCACTCTTGGTGATGTACATTGAAGTCCCCCACCCAGAATACATTCTGTGCTTCTTCCATGTGGTGTTCAACATGGAGGAGTACTGATTCATCAGCTGAAGGAGGGTGGTAGGTGGTAATCAGCAGGAGGTTTCCTTGCCCATGCTTGACCTGAAGCCATGAGACTTCATGGGGTCCGGAGTCAATGTTGAGGACTCCCAGGGCCATGCCTTCCCGACTGTATACCACTGTGCCACCACCCCTGGTGGGTCTGTCCTGCTGGTGGGACAGGACCTACCCAGGGATGGTGATGGAGGAGTGTGGGACATTTTCTAAAAGGTATGATTCTGTGAGTATGACTATGTCAGGCTGTTGCTTGACTAGCCTGTGGGACAGCTCTCCCAATTTTGGCACAAGTCCCCAGATGTCCCTAGAAGTCCCCAAGTCCTCCAACCGTTTCTGTCTCGCTCTTCCCCATACATTTTATAGTTCTCCTTAAGCCTATCACTAAAGCCTAACTCCCCGACTTACCCCCTCCAACAGTCACCAGAGAAATGGACATAAAATTATAAAATGTTTTAAATATTTTTATTATATGATTTATATACAAAATATTACATACAAATAATGCTCAATAGTTTGTTTCGCATATATGTGCACTATATATGCATTACATATATTAATACTTTTTATTATAACATTTATATATTTATATATTCTACATTAATGCACTTTTATACTTTTTTTCTTTTTTTCCAAACCTCTCCAACTATATAATAACCTTTTCACGTACAATTTTATCTCAATTTCCAATATACCATCTAATCCTCCTGTCTTTATCAAGCAACATATTTTCTAACATCCCATGAGCAATGCCATAGGACACAAGTAAACTGCGACAGAGAATGCTGCATGTAAGTAATCCTGTCATGGACTACTCTAGCCTGCACAAGATAATGGCCCAGAAATTCGGGTCGGGGGCTTCCCGCGGGTGCAAGCCCCTGACCTGCACTTAACTTGCGCGCCGGCCGTTGGGCTGTAGGGCCCTGTGGAATTCCGATCTGGGGCCTGGTCCAGCTGCCGGCGCACAGTGCTTGCGTATCCCAGGGGCGCAGTTAGTTCGATGCATCCCCTGGGATCACGTGGGCCATGGGCAGCCAATCGGAGCAGGGAAATGCCCATTCATAAGACTTGACAGGAAGTGCTGTCAAGACTTAAAAATACTGCGGCCCCAAAAAAGCACTAAACCTTCAAATAATTTTTTTTTTTTAATCACATTTTTTAAATAAACTATAAATTACATTAAATAACTATTTTAAACAATAATTTAAATTTCTGAAAAAAGTAATTTTATATTCTAACGGGGCTAAAAATAAACTTACCTTGCTTTAAAGTATTTAAAAATAATAAACCTGTGGAAAAAATGTTTTCATTTTAATTAATTCACCACTTACCTTGTAAAAAGCAGGCCTTACGGCTGCTTTTTAAATTTCTAACTTCTGCAGACTTACCCTCACGGAAAAACCTGTAAAAAAAACATAAGTTCAATACGCACGCGCAGCCTCCCCTGCGCACGCGTTCGACCTCTGAACCCCTGCTTTCAGAGGAACGGAAGTGCCGGTTTCCCGCGCATGCGCAGTGCATGCAGGAAACCGGCACTTCCATCGGGCCTACGGGTGAGTACCCCGTGCGTACTCACCCGTGGAGACCCAAATTTCTGGGCCATTAATTAGGCAATTAGCTCACTATCTTAATCAGCAGCCACCCCACCCCACTCCCGCATAATTACTAGGTCCGAGTTAAAAGTGAAATGGTGAGCATGTAGCATTTATCACTGTCCAGTGCTTTGTTAGAAAACAGGATCAGGCTGCCAGCATGTGTGAATGCTCAGCCCACTCAAATTTTAAATGGCGGTCCTAGCAGAATATTACATGCTACTTACATATCTTTAATTGGCAGATTATTGCAATGTCAAATAAGGTAATGAAATTGCTTGCAATTACAATGTAATAAAAATGGGTAATTGTATGAATTTATCATGGCGGACAAATCAAATTAACAAAAGAAGTAGTTATTTTGAAACCTGGTGTAGTATTAAAGGGAAATGTTGAAGGAACATCGCACAGGAATATTTCCGTCACCATAAAAACTCCTTCAACAATCCTTTGAATAATCAGTTAATTTCAAATCCTCTTAACTTTCAGATTAGAAAATAAGTGGGTCAGCAATTTACACATTCTAATGTTTCTTATTGATTGCACGGTCAAGCATTCTGAGACATCAGTTACAATAACCAAGTTATTTATATTTTAAAGAAATCCTAACAGCTTATAAGAACTGGAAGAAACTGGAACTAATTAAGGCCGAATGGGATCCATTGAGATCACAACCAACGGAATGTGAATCGGTTGACGATCTGCCGGAGAGTGAGTTCTGATGCTGAGTGATGACCTCTTTGTGCCACTCGCCCTTGTCATCTGAGTCCATCTGCTTTTGCTTTCATAGCAACACACAATAGTTCAGGTGGAGAGGGCAGATGTGAATGTGGAAGTAATAAAATCACCGGCAGTGTTTACATGGCTGTTAATAATTAATGACATTTTTTAAAAATTGCATGTAGCTTTCTGTAATATCACATGGTACCACACCTTTTCCATGACATTCTGAGGCCCTACATTAGAAACTAAATCAGATGGTACTGTGCCTATCTGTGGAGACTGTAGGGCCGATTTTAACTCGCTCCGCTTGGCATAAGTGGGGCAGTAATGGCCCGATAGTGGTGTTGGGTCACTTACCGCTCCATTTATAGGAACATAAGAATTAGGAGCAGGAGTAGGCCAGGAGCCATCGAGCCTGCTCCGCCATTCAAATAATATCATGGCTGAACTTCTACACTAACTCCACTTTCCCACCCTATCCCCATATCCCTTGATCTATTGATCTCAGCCTTGCATATGCGCATTGACTGAGCATCCACAGTGCAGAGAATTCCAAGGATTCACAACCCTCTGAGTGAAAACATTTCTCCTGATCTCAGTCCTAAAAGTCCAACCCCTTATTCTGAAAATTTGACCTCTACTTTAATTATGCTGACACTCCAGCTGCCACCATCTTGGTTAGGGTCCTGAGATGGGTGGTTGGAGTGTCCGCCTGTTTCAGATGGGAGGCCACTTGCAATATGCAAATCGGGTCCCTATGCTATATATAGAGCTCCGACTGGAATTTTGAGGTACAAATGGGTAGAGCATGCACCACGAATGCTCCGCCCATTTATCCTTAAAGGGCCCAGAAAACGCTGCTCAATAAACAGCCCAGGCAATGTTTAATTTATTTTGGTGACTCCTCCTGGACCCACAAAAGACTCCGTCCTGCTACCACCCCATCTGAGGCCCCCAGGATTGACTCCCAACCCCTGGGTCTGACTGTCAGCCAGCTCAGTGTGAGAGTCTGATGGATTCCTGTCCACCCACAAGCAGCAAGCTGCAGCATCTGCCCACAACTCCCCAGCGGCAGGTAACTGAGGCCTGGGCCTCAAATGGCTCAGGCTTCACACCCACAACGGTGCACTCCGACTGCCCGTTGTCTGCTTGAGGTTAAAATCGACATTTTTAAACTTACCGGGCTAGATTTTCAGTCGCTTGCGCCAGCAGTTAGCGCCTTAAGAGAAGTGATTTTCGGGCGCTATGCGTGTAGCGCCTGGGCGCAGCGCAGTTTGCGCCCCGCCCCAAATTAAGTTGCCCGTTAGCGCCGGCGCAAAGTTTAGCGCCCGCCCGGATGCGCGCGCAGAAAATGACGTCACATCCTCGTGCAACGCCCTTTGTGCGCCCCGATTCCAAACTTCAGTCGGACCGCCCCATTGTGCGGCTGGCGGCCGGAGCGTTTGGAAAAAGGAACGCAACACAACCAGCGCGGGCCCCGGGGGGCGCAAATTAAAGGGGACGTACTCTCCAGTATAAAGGCCAGCCTTTTTTCAGAAAACACTCTTGTGCAACGCATTTCTGGAGACACAACAAGGAGGATAACTAACTGGTTTCAAGCAGCAAGAGCCAGGTATTTTTGGACTCAGGCCAGAGCGCTGCAAGTGGCCTTTTGGAAATTAGAGTGTTTGCCAGGATTTGATGGGGGTTGCATGGGGTGCCAACGCGGAGCTGCAGCTCCATGTCCATAGGGCTCGCAGACGCATTGTGAGAGGGGCAGCCCTGGCTAGAGGCAGAGGGGGCTACAGGCGTCGGCCACGTAGGCCTTACCCAGTCAGGCTATACCGCCAGCAGCGCTCCTACCTAAACATGAGTGCCGCGCGATGTGTTAAAAGCCTCCGATTCCGAAAGGAGGTGATTGCAGAGATCTGCCACCTGCTTCGCCAAGATCTGCAGCCAAAGCTCAGGTGCAGGACGTCTCTGTCGGTGGAAGTGAAGGTGACGGTGGCATTGAACTTCTATGCCACCGGCTCCTTCCAATACGCTGCTGGGGACATAGCAAACATCTCCCAGTACGGCGCGCATCGCTGCATCCGCCAGGTGGCCGAAGCACTGTTCAGAAGGAGAAGCCAATTCATCTCCTTCCCCATGGCCCTGGAGAGCCAGCATCAGCGCGCATTGGGATTTTCCAGACTCGGGGAATTCCCCTTGGTGCAGGGCGCCATTGACTGTACGCATGTGGCTTTGCGGGCCCCTCTGGAGCATGGCGAGCAGTATCGCAACAGGAAGGGCTACCATTCTCTGAATGTGCAGCTGGCCTGTGACCACAAGCAGCGCATCATGGCAGTCAATGCCAGCTTCCCAGGCAGCAGCCACGATGCCTTTATCCTGCGGCAGAGTACTGTGCATGACATGTTCCAGGCACAACCTCCCCCAAGAGGATGGCTACTCGGGGACAAAGGCTATCCTTTGTGCACCTGGCTCATGACCCCGCTCCGCGCGCCCAGGACCACTGCTGAAGGGGCCTACAACGAGAGCCATCAAACCACCCGCAACATCATCGAGCTAACTATTGGGGTCCTCAAGCAGCGGTTCCGCTGCCTTGATCGCTCCGGAGGAGCTCTCCAGTATTCGCCGGACCGGCTCTCCCAAGTTGTGGTGGTTTGCTGCATGCTACACAACCTGGCTATCCGCAGGACTCAGGCACTGCCACCTGACGTTGGACCAGCACCTCAGGAGGAGGAGCAGGAGGAGCATGAGGAGGAGGAGGAGGAGGAGCAGGAGTACGTTCCCAGGAGGGAGCGACCAGGGCCAAGGGCCGCACGACGCCACCTTATTACACGGTACTTCTAAGCCCCCTGTCAGGGAATGGCCAGGGGCCATGAGGGAAGATGAATGCAGCCGCTCCGCAAGCCCTCAGCCGGCGAAGCCAACAAACACTAAGAAGAACAACCATGGAGACTGCATGAATAAAGATAATTTTTTATTACACAAAAATGAAAAGCCCTTCCCACATGAATCCCCAAAAACAATAAATGGGCCCCACAAAAAGCCCAACAAACGACTCACTCCCACAAACTGGGGAGGAGTCACTCCACCTTTCTTCAAACCGGGCCTCAACGTCGGCCTAACGCAAAAAATAAGCCCTCCAACAACACAACCATGGGCAAAATAAAGATGGCCACCGCCATATAAAAGGAAAGCTGCCCACACCCTCTACTGAGTGGCCCGCGAGGGCGAGACCTTGCCCAGCCTTTTGCCTCCCCTGCCCGGCCTGCTGCTCCTTCGCAAGCTCTGCCCAGTGGCTGCTGCGAGGCTGGGGGAAGGCGCCTGAGGCTCAGATGCCCTTCCGCCAGATGCCGCTGGGGGGCGGCCTACACGGCATTTGGGCTTCGAGGGGCCGTCTGCTGAGTGGCGCACCTGAGCCTGGCCACCATCAGCTGCAGCCGTTTGCCCTTGACGCCCCAGTGGGGGAATGGCGGCGACGGATGGCGCAATGTGGGCCAGCTGGCGTCTGGGATGCGCTGGCTGGTGCTGTGGCGCGGTGGCACACGGCCGGGCCCGCACTGCAGGATCCGCAACAATCAGCCGAGGGGCGGCTTGCTGGGATGGTCCAGCGCGGCGGCTGCCCTGGCGATGCCTGCCTGAGACAGCGCGTGTGGCAGCAGTGAGTGCCCCTGTGGTCCTGGTGTGCGCGCGCATCACAGCCGCCAGGGTCTTGACGGCATCAGTCAGCATGCGGCCACTCGCGGCAGTTGCTGCCCCGAACTCACGCACACTGGTCGCCAGCGACTCGATGGCCTCAGGCATGCGCCCCACCACGCTCATGAGCTCCGTGTGGCACCGGTCCGAATCCTCGGCCATCTTATCCAGCTTCCGCACCTCCTCCGAGGTGAAGGTGTCCGGACTGGAGTCGCGACTCTCCCGCTGGGGAGGAGAGGGCCGAACTAGGGGACCCTTGCCGCGTTGGTGGCGGCGAGTGTGTTGATCAGCAGCACTCCCCTCTGATCCTTCCTCCCTTTGGGGGGAAGGCCGCGGGCCACGCGCACGGCTCCTGGGTGGCTGGACGCCACTGGTCCCAGAAGCTGCATTGCCCTGCGACAGTTCCTCCAGGCACTCGTCCAGTGAGGAGGTGTCAAGCATTTCCTCCTCTCCTGCGGGCCGTGACTGTTCCCCCGAAGGTCCGGCTTGCTCCTCCTCCTCCTCCTGGTCGGAGGTGCTGTCACTGGCAGCTTCAGGGTCCTGGTCGTCACCAGCTGAAAGCAGGAATGCACAAGAGTAGCTTCAGAGTGAGGAGACGGCGTCAGCGAGGGAGTTAGGATGGTGGCATTCAGCGCATTGGTGGGACAGTGGCAAAGGAGGTAGCTCGGATGGGCCAGTGCGACGCGAGAGGGCCAAAAGGCGAGGTCCTTACCATTGCCGGGCAGTGGAGGGTCGGATACTCCGCACGCTGTGGGGACAATCACACGGGCTCCCATGGGCACACACACGCGCTCCTCCAGCCGAGTGAGCTTCTGCAGCTTGGCGCGGCCACCCCTGGCACGCGCCTGGCGATTAAATGCTACTTTAGCCTGCAAGAGAAAGGATGGGCTGTAAGTGCGCAGTGAAGCCCTGATGTAGTGTGCACTGCCTCCCATGGTGGCATAGCTTGGACGGAGTAAAGCCCTGATGTAGTGTGCACTGCCTCCCATGGTGGAATAGCATGGACAGAGTGAAGCCCTGATGTAGTGTGCACCGACTCCCATGGTGGAATAGCTTGGACAGAGTGAAGCCCTGATGTAACTTGCACTGCCTCCCATGGTGGAATAGCGTGGACAGAGTGAAGCCCTGATGTTGTGTGCACTGCCTCCCATGGTGGAATAGCTTGGACAAAGTGTAGAGTGCCGAATGGCCATGTGATGCTCATGATTGTCCCAATGCTGCTGGCTGAGGGCTGGCCAATAGGACTTTCAGCTCCCTTTGCCCATCATGTCAGGTGTACATGCAAGAATGAGGAGGAGACTGGAAAGTCTGCTCACCTTCACAATCCTGGTCAGATCGTTGTATTTTTTACGACATTGTTTGTGGGTCCTGGGGCCATCGCCAGTGAACGTCACCCTCTGGGCGATCTGCTTCCAGGCTTTGGTGTAGTCGTGGTGGGTTGGATTCCTCCCACTCTCTGGGAACAAGATCTTGCGCCTCACCTCCAGAGCTGTGACCATTATGTCCAGATCACCCTCTGAGAAGCGCAGGGCACGCTGGCGGGCCTTCTCTGGCGTTGCCATGACTCCCTGGGGCTGAGCAGCAGTGTTGAGGCCTCTTTGCAAGGCTGCAGTGTGCAGGGCGTGGCAGCAGACCAATTCGTCCCTTCCCCCTTTAAGAGCTGGTCGGCGCCACGGGGTCTGCTGTCAGTCCAAAAATGACCGCACCCGCGCTGCGCCCCGCCTGGGCGCTATCCCTCTGGACCGCCGGCTTAGCGCCTAAAGATAGGAGTGGAACGCCTCTTTTAGCGCTCCACCAATCTCTTAGGGCGAAGCCACTGAATTTCCGGCAACGGGGCGCTACTTTGGGGCGGGCGCTAACTTCGGGCGGGCGCTAAGGTTAGAGCCCCAAAACTGTCTATACTGAAAATCTAGCCCACCATGTTTAGAAGTGGGCCAGTATCCAAGTCTGACCCTGGCTGCCAAACCTGCAGGATGACAAAAGTCCATTAGGTTGGTGCTCTTGCACACCTTTCAACAAATCCTATAAGATGATAGATGCGAGCCTTAACTATATTATTATGTATAATTGTTATAATTCACTCCATTATGGAATGGGCTGCACCTTTGCCATCGGCCAAAGAATCTATATATATAAAAGGATTGTTCTGTCTGTCTGTCTGTCTGTCTGTCTGTCTATCTGTCTGTCTGTCTGTCCTTCGGTGTGTCTGTCCGGCTATACACTTGCGTTATATCAAAAGAAAGCTTACGATTCCAGAACGGTCGTAAGCATATTTACGTTTCAGTGAGACAAAAATTGTGCCCGCGGCATCCAAAAAATTTTCAAAATTCTGCTCATTATCTGCTCATTAGCATTGAGTGACGTCGAGGTCGACCAATCGTACGGTCGAGCGACCCGACGGTCGACCAATCGCTGCGTGGCGGGGGCGGGTTCCTGGCGCGTGCAGGCGGGCCCTCCTAGAGTCGAGTGACGGGACGATTGACCAATCCTACGCTTCGGTGACCTGACGGTCGACCAATCGGTGCATGTGTGGGCGGGCCTTATCGTTCTGAACCGAGGTGAGTCGCCGCCATCTTGATTCCAAACTTTTCATTTCTTTTTCCCGCTTTCTGTGTCTTTAAAAAAAAAGTTGCTTTTAAAACATATATTGTTTTTAAAAAAAGTTAATTACTTTCTAAATCTTTTATGTAATCTCATTAATTTTCCTACCTTTCCCCGTTTTTGCAGGTAGGCCTCGAAGCCTGGGTGTCTGTTGCCAGCCATGCTGGACCCGAGGCAATTGTTTTGTGGCAAGCTCCTCCCACCCCTCACCCCCCCCACCCCCCACCCCCCCGATTCTGAACCAGTGGCCAGCCATCTTGGTAAAGGCTGGCTGGGCTCACTGCAAGCTCCTCGCGCTTCATTCGCGCTGCACGGTGCACGCGCACCTCCACAATGAGCGTGGCCAGAGGGAAGCAAGCAGGTTAGCGGGGGGGGGGGCAGGGCTCAGGAGGGGAGGGGGAGCGGGAGCGGAGAGGGTTACCACGGCAATCAGGCTCGCCAGCCGCAATCGGCAGTCTCAAGCCGCTCAGGCCCAGGCCCGGTCCCGGAGATCGGGAGGCGGAGAGGGGAGGAGGGTTACCAAGGCAACCGGGCCGGGCCAGCCGCAATCGGCCGTCTCAAGCCGCCTCAGGCCCGGCCTCGGGAGGGCGGGGCTCGGGCTGACAGGGGCACTGCGCTCGGCATGTCAGTGCGTGGGGCGGCACGGAGCCCAGCGGAGCCATCGCCGGCAGAGGGGAAAGGGTTTGCTGGCTCCACCCTCCCTTTCTCCCCCCCTCCTTCCCCCACCTCCCCCACCCCTCCCCTCCTCTCCCCCCCTCTCCCCCTCCCCTCCCCCCCTCCCCCCCTCTCCCCATCCTCTCGCCCCCTCTCCCTCCCCTCCACTCCCCCCTCTTCCCTCCCCCCTCCCCATCCCATCCCCCCTCCCCCACTCTCCCCCTCCCCTCCCCCCCCTCCCCCCACCACCTCCCTCCCTCTCCCCCCTCCCTCCCTCTCCCCCTCCCCCTCCCTCCCTCCGTCCCTCTCCCCTCCTCCCTCCCTCTCCCCTCCTCCCTCTCTCCCTCACCCCCCTCACCCCCTCTCCCCCCTCCCCACCACCTCTTCCTCCCCCTCCCCCTCCCCTTCATCCCCCCTCCCCCTCCCCCTTCCTCTCCCCTCCTCCCCTTTCCCCCCCTCCCCACCCCTTTAACCCCTCCCATCCCCTTTCCCCCCTCCCCTCCCCTTTTCCCCCTCCGCTCCCCTGTCCCCCCTCCTCTCCCCCCTTCACCCCCCTCCCCTCCCATTTCCCCCCTCCCTCCCCCTTCCCCCTCCCCTCCCCCTTTCACCCTCTCCCCTTTCATCCCCTCCCCTCCCCCCTTCCCCCCTCCTCCCCTATCCCCCCTCCCCTCCCCCCTTCCCCCTCCCCTCCCCTTTCCCCCCTTCCCCCCTCCCCTCCCCTCCCCTTTCCCCCTCCCCTCCCCTTTCCCCCCCTCCCCTTCCCCCCTCCCCTCCCCTTTCCCCCCTCCCTTTTCCCCCTCCCCTCCCCATTCCCCCGTCCCCTCCCCTTTCCCCCCTCCCCTCCCCTTTCCCCCCCTCCCCTCCCCTTTCCCCCCCCTTCCCCTCCCCTTCCCCCCCTTTCCCCCTTCCCCCAGTCGCTCTCTCTCTTCCCCCCAGCCGCTCTCTCTCTTCCCCCAGTCGCTCTCTCTCTTCCCCCCAGTCGCTCTCTCTCTTCCCCCAGTTGCTCTCTCTCTTCCCCCAGTCGCTCACTCTTTTCCCCCCAGTCACTCTCTCTCTTCCCCCCAGTCGCCGTCTCTCTTCCCCCCATCGCTCTCTCTCTTCCCCCCAGTCGCTCTCTCTCTTCCCCCCAGTCGCTCTCTCTCTTCCCCCCAGTCGCTCTCTCTCTTCCCCCCAGTCGCTCTTTCTCTCTCTTCCAACAACAACATGCCCTCAAAAGACCCTTGGCACCGCCGGGCACTTCAGCTAGTAATATATAGAACAGTACAATGGCTGAAAAAGGGAATCTTTCAGCTTTTGACTATAGTTTGATAACTGGAAAGATTGTAGAGAAACATCTGTGGCAGCTGGAAAGGGTGCAGCATCACTTACGAGGTCACAGAATGTTATGTGTAATATTTTTCAGAACCAGTCAAAACGTCTGGGTCACTGTGAAGGTGCCAAAGAACCTACTTCTGAAAAGCTGGATGCAACACTACAAACTCCCAACCTAAAAACGTGTCAGAGTTAAAGGGCTAGAAAATCTGTTGCGCAGTGTCGGTTGTTTGGGTGCTACGGATGCTGATTTGGCTCAAAAATGGCATCCGTGCAGCGCACGCACACTTCTGGTGCGGGCCGTGCCTGACACCATTTTGGTGAGGGTGTTAGCGTCCACGCTGGGAGTGTGGGCCGTATGTATTCAGAGGAGGCAGATCTTGAGGCCAGAATTCCATTTTTGACCTCAACGCTGGAGCTAACTCTCTCTCTTAACCTCGCACAGCTGAACATGCATTCAGTATCAGGAAGGATCCCCCATCAGTGCTATTTTAAAGGGATCATCACCTACTTACAGGTTGATTTCTGATTAATTTTTAATATCTGTTGCTGAGTTTGTAGAAGTATTTGGTGCATTCCAGGCTTCTTTAAAATTGTCTGCGTCTACAGGAGTGGCGTGGCATGTGCTCAAGGACTAATAAGAACATAAGTATTATGTCCGTATATAATTGAGACACGGACAGCAGGAGTTGATTTAAACAAGTCTTTGCTGAATGGAGTCAATCGGGAAACTGAAACTACAGAGGCTTGCTAGCGCCTTTTATACAGGGGTGGTCACTGCCAGTACTGCAGTCTGAGACCAGTTATTCCCTTAAAGGTACATACACAACAATTCCTCCCCTTTTAGATAAACAGTACATAACATTCATTTAACAACTAAATGATAACTAATTACAATTACAATTACGGTTGCTAGATACATTGGTTGAGGTTAAGCAATTATAAGTTCAGTCTTTGAGGAGGCTTCCTGATTCTGTCTGGATAACGCCTCTTTGGGATATCAGGTTCTTCTGGCAAGGTTGAGTCTGGATCCATGTCGTTGTTTGGTTCATCTGCTTCCAATATCACCGATTCTGCGGTAGCTGCAATTGGTACGTCGATTTCATTGCCAGGTGTATCAGATCGTGGTGTGGAGTTGACGTTTTCCAGTGACTCTAGAATCTGGTCAGCATGGCGTCTTACAATGCTCTCTCCAACGTCCACGGTATACATGAGAGGTCCTTGCCGTGTACAAATCGTTCCTGGCTGCCATTTCTCAGTGCGGTAGTCCCGGGCCAAAACTGGTTGACCTATCTTAAAACTCCTGGTCGGCCTTTCATTCATATTCTGAAACTGCCTGTTCTCCACATCTCTTCGGACATTTGGCTTAACCAAATCCAAGCGGCATCATAGTCTTCAATTGAAGAACATCATGGCTGGAGTTTGGTTGGTAACCGCATGTGTCGCATTCCGGTAGGCAAACAAGAAGTTGTCCACCTTGTGTTGTAGGGGTATATCTTCATTACACATTGCCTTGATAGCCTTCTTGAATGTTTGAACAAACCTCTCGGCCAATCCATTAGTGGCTGGATGATATGGGGCAGATGTGTAACACGATTGTTCTTTAAGAACCTCCGGAACTCTTCAGACACAAACTGTGGTCCATTGTCAGAGCAAATCTGTTCAGGCAGCCCATTCCTGGCGAATATGGTTCGTAAAACTGTGATAGTTTTTTCTGTGGTGGTTGAGGACATTTTTATTACCTCTGGCCACTTTGAATGTGCATCCATCGCAATTAAAAACATCGAGTCCATAAATGGACCAGCAAAATCAATGTGTACCCTTTTCAATGGAGATGAGGGCCACTCCCATGGATGTAGAGGAGCTTGTGGTGGGGCGTTTTGGACCTTCTGGCATCCTGTACAGCTCTTGGTCATCTCTTCGATTTCTCTATCGATTCCCGGCCACCACACAAACGCTCTGGCTAAGTTCTTTATTTTTACCCCTCCCAAATGACCCTCATGAAGCTCATTGAGCATTCTATCCTGCAATTTGGGTGGAATTACTACTCTGGATCCACACATCAAGGTTCCTCTGCACACTGACAGCTGTTCTCTTCTCGGCGAGAATGCTGGCAGCAGTGGTTTGCCATGTGCTGGCCATCCCTTCACCGTTAAATCATAGACCCGGGATAGTGTCGGGTCATTTCGTGTTTCCTTTTCTATGTTTGCATTCGTCACAGGGAGACATTCGACTATGGTCAAGTGGAATATTTCCATTGGATCCACTGCAAGGTCTTCTTCCACTGTCGGCAACGGTAAGCGCGACAATCCATCAGAATTCCCATGCTGTTTAGTTCCTTTGTACTCAATGTCATATTGGTGTGCCCCTAGGAAAAGGGACCACCTCTGCAGCCGTTGCGCTGTCATTATCGGTTCGCCCTTCTGAGGGTTGAAAATGGAGACAAGAGGTTGATGATCAGTTAGTAGAGTAAATTTTTGACCGTGCAGGTAGTGATTGAACTTCTTCACCCCCCACACTAGGCTGAGGGCCTCTCTGTCAATCTGGGCGTAGTTACGCTCGGCAGAAGTTAACGAGCGTGACGCAAAAGCTATCGGCCTCTCTAAACCATCAAGGAATTTATGTGACAGTACCGCCCCAATGCCGTAGGGAGACGCATCACACGCCAGTCTGATCGGCAGTGCTGGGTTGTAGTGAGCCAATACTTCTCTTGAAGTGATTAAGTCCTTACATAGAAACATAGAAGATAGGAGTAGGAGTAGGCCATTCGGGCCTTCGAGCCTGCTCTGCCATTCAACGAGATCATGGCTGATCATCCAAACCCTAGCACCTGGTCCCTACACCGACAGCCATCCCACCCAAGCCCTATCCCCGTAACCCTGTAACCCCACGTATTTAATCCCCCCTAACACTAAGGGTCAATTTTTATCATGGCCAATCAACCTAACCCGCACATCTTTGGACTGTGGGAGGAAACCGGAGCACCCGAGGGAAACCCACGCAAACACGGGGAGAATGTGCATACTCCACACAGACAGACAGTCACCCGAGGCTGGATTTGAACCCGGGTCCCTGGCGCTGTGAGGCAACAGTGCTAACCACTATGCCACCGTACTCTTCTGAAAGGCCCGCTTCCAGTCATTGCTCCATTTCCATGCTACTCCCGTTCGTAATAGGGCGTTCAGTGGGTGCAGAATTGTGGACAAATTCGGTAAAAACTTATGGTAGTAATTCATCAATCCGAGTAATGACCTCAGTTGCGACACATTTTCAGGTGCTGGGGCCTTAACAACCGCTTCAATTTTGTCAGGGGACCTATGTAACCCCTCTTCATCAATCACGTGGCCACAATACGATATCTGTTTCTTAAAAATCTCGCACTTGGGGCGGTTGGCTCGTAGCCCATGTTCCTGTAGTCTAGTGAGCACCTGTTCTAGGTTGTTAAGGTGTTCACTGTCATCTTCACCTGTCACAAGAATGTCGTCCAAGTAACACTGAGTCCCCGGAATCCCTTGCAGGACTTGTTCCATCGCTCTTTGCCATATCGCCGGAGCCGATGCTACTCCAAATATCAATCGATGATACTGGTAAACACCTTTGTGAGTGTTTATCATGAGATACTTCCTAGAGGATTCTTCAACCTCCATCTGCAAATATGCTTGTGCTAGGTCAATTTTTGTAAAACGCTTCCCTCCAGATAGTGAGGCGAAGATGTCTTCTATCCTTGGAAGAGGATATTGTACTGTGTGAAGGACTGGGTTCACCGTCACCTTGAAGTCCCCACAGATGCGAACCTTCCTTGGCTCCTCAGACTTATTGCTTAACGTTTTCTTCATGACAGGAACGATGGGTGTCACCCACTCGCTCCAGTCGACCTTAGACAACACGCCTGCCTTCTCCAGATTCTCCAGCTCTGCCTCGACGGCTGGGCGAATTGCATATGGTACCGGTCTTGCTTTGAAAAACTTGGGAATTGCATTCTCTTCTATTTTTATCAAGGCGGTTACGCCTTTAAGAGTGCCCAGTTCTTGTTGAAATACCTCTTTGGCGTTAGCTAAGATTGTTGACAATCGTCCAGGAGTGACGTCTTCATCTTTTTTACCATCCACCATCATTGCATGAATGGAGTGCCAATCGAAGCTTATCTTCCTGATCCATTCACGTCCCAATAACGGTGGTCCACCATTTTGCAGTATGTAGAGATACAATTTCCGTATTTTCTTGCCGTTGTATTCGACAGGCACCCTTATTTTTCCTCTGGGGTATACTTTTTGCCCCGTATACGTCGTCAATACGATGGATGTCTCTCTCAAGGGTATGTGTGAGAATAGCCGCTCGTAGTCTCGTCGATTCATGACAGTTAGCGCTGATCCTGTATCCAATTCCAACTTAACTTGGGACCCTGCTATCGTGAGGGTGACCCAAATGGTTCGGTGATCCTCTTTTGTGATTACATTGTGAAGTTTGAGACAGCTTAGTCTCTTGTTCCCGGATTCACTATCGCTCATCTGGTCTTCGGAACTACTGTCCGTCATCTTTTGTACTTTCTTGTACGGTTCCTTAGTAGCCTTTTTGTTGTCGCTGGTCTTCTTCCCAGACCTGCAAACTCGTGCAATGTGTCCCATCTTTCCGCATTGCCTGCATATTTTGTCCTTGGACCAGCAGTCCTTCTGGTCATGTTTAGTTCTGCCGCAGCGATAACATTTTGCAAATCCCCGTGTCATTTCGTGGGTGCCGTATTCCTGTGGCTTTTGTTGTATTTCCGCAGCTCCCCTGGCTGCTGCTTCATACGATACTGCCACGCTGAAAGCCTTATCTAGCGTCAGCTCTTTCTCTGAGAGTAACTTCTTCTGTGTTCCTTCACTCAGGAGTCCACAGACAAATTTGTCCCGTAGGGTATCTGCCAGTCCTGCTCCGAACTGGCAGTGCTTTGAGAGCCTGCGTAGTTCCGTAAGGTACTCAGCATTGCTCTCATCTTTATGCTGAGTTCTCCTGTGGAATTTAAATCTTTCTGCTATCAGCAGTGGTGCAGGGTTTAGGTGTTCCTGTAGGACAGCAACAATTTCGTTAAAACTCTTCGCCTTCGGTTTGGCTGGAGTAATCAGGTCCAGCAATAGGCCGTACGTTCTAGCGCCCATTAAGTTTAGCAATACCGATGCCTTTTTCTCATCGGCTATTTCGTTTGCCTCGCAATATACCTCGACTCTTTCCACATACGTGGTCCAGTCCTCTATTGTATTATCAAAGGCAGTGATACAGCCAGTCTTCGGCATCTTGAAAATCCAAAATGGCACCTCCCGCGCTTTGCCTTCTTCCCCGATTTAACAAAATGGCGCCTCCCGCGCTTTGCCTTCTTCCCCGCTGATTAAGATGGCGCCTCCCGCGCTTTGCCTTCTTCCCCGCTGTTGCTAGCGCTGCTTTCCGCAGTTTCCATTGCAACCTGCAGCTCCTCGCGGTTTCCTCCGTGTTTAATATTTCTTTTTTTATTATTTTCCCTTCGTGGAACAACCCTGTGGGACTCTTGCCTCCCTCTTCTCGGGTCCGTACGCTGCCCGGCTTCGTAGCACCGGCCACGCCCTGTGTGCTCCACCCTCTCTCTCTCTCCTCTTCCCGACAACGCTGCTCGGCCCCGTTGCAAGCCACCCACTCGAGTTCGCGACCGCCGCAGCCCAGGTAGGATCAGTGTACTACCTGCCACCAGCCCGATTAGCTGAAGCACCGTTGACAGGAACCAGGCCCCGCTCTCGACAGCTTCTCCAGCAATCTTCAACTACGCTGACTCAGGGGCGGATGCCCACGGTCGACGCCCGTTTCTACTGCTTCTTTCTTCCTTCTGGCCTCGACCTCTACTCACTTCACTTCAGGAATGGATCCCAGGAGGTGGTGCAGACTGTAGGTAAGTTCGTATCTGCTCGTCGCCAATATTATGTCCGTGTATAATTGAGACACAGACAGCAGGAGTTGAACAAAACAAGTCTTTACTGAATGGAGTCAATCGGGAAACTGAAACTACAGAGGCTTGCTAGCGCCTTTTATACAGGGGTGGTCACTGCCGGTACTGCAGTCTGAGACCAGTTATTCCCTTAAAGGTACATACACAACAATAAGAACATAAGAATTAAGAGCAGGAGTAGGCCATATGGCCCCTCGATCCTGCTCCATCATTCAATAAGATCATGGCTGAACTACGACCTCAATCAACTTTCCTGCCCGATCTTCATATCCCTTGATTCCCCGAGAGTCCAAAAATCTATCTATCTCAGCCTTGAATATACTCAATATACTCAACGATTCAGCATCTCCAGCCCTTTGGGCTAGATAATTACAAAGATTCACAACCCTCTGAGTGAAGAAATTCCTCCTCATCTCAGTCTTATATGGTTGACTCCTTATCCTGAGACTTTGCTCCCGAGTTCTAGACTCTCCAGCCAGGGGAAATAACCTCTCAGCATCTACCCTGTCAATCATCCATAGATTCTTAAATGTTTCAATGACCACCATCCAACACCTTAAACATTCTCTCCCTGCACCACCGACACACCGTAGCTGTGTACCATCTACAAGATGCACTGCAGCAACTCGTCAAAGCTTCTTCAACGGCACCTCCCAAACCCGCGACCTCTTCCACCTAGAAGGACAAGGGCAGCAGGCGCATGGGAACACCACCACCTCCAAGTTCCCCTCCAAGTCACACACCACCCTGACTTGGAAATATAGCATCGTTCCTTCAGCGTCGTTTGGTCAAAATTCTGGAACTCCCTCCCTAACAGCACTATGGGAGCACTTGCACCACATGGACTGCAGCGGTTCAAGAAGGTGGCTCACCACCACCTTCTCAAGGGCAATTAGGGATGGGTAATAAATGCTGGCCTTGCCAGCGATGCCCACATCCCATGAACGAATAAAAAAAAACGGAGTAATTATTTGCACGGCTTCTTTGACTCCCTCGGCGCATGCGTGCCCGTTTGGTACTGCGCATGCGTGCCTGTTTGGTACTGTACATGCGCACGCGAACCAGTTGCACATGCGCACTTGATCCAGTCTTGTATGCGCAGTACCAAATGGTGCGGTGGCCTTGGCTCCGTGCGGAGAAGGTCAGGGGATCAGATGGGTGGGGGCGAGAGGAGGTGGATCAAAGGGGGGAGAGGAGAGGGGAGAGGGGATTGAAGGGGGTGGAAGAAGAGGGGATCGAAGGGGGGGAAGAGAGGGGATCGAAGGGGGAGGTGAGGGGATCGAAGGGAGGAGATGGGATCAAAGGAGTGAGGAGAAGTGATCGATGGGGGAGAGGGTATTGAAGGGGAGGAGGAGAGGGGATCGAAGTGGGGAGGAGAGGGGTTCATAGAACATAAGAAATAGGAGCAGGAGGTCTCCTTTCTTAAATAGTGGGGTTATGTTTGCTAACTTCCAATCCTTGGGGACTGTTCTCAAATCTCGGGACTTCTGGAAGATTAATACCAGTGCCTCCACTATCTCTGCAGCTACCTCTTTTAAAACCCGAGGATGCAGGTCATCAGGCCCAGGGGATTTGTCGCCACTTAGACCCATTAATTTCTCCAGCATTATGTTTTTATTTATACTGATTTCTTTATGTTCCTCATTCTCTCTCGACCTTTGGTTCCCCATTATTTCTGGAATTTTTTGTATCTTCTTCCATGAGGACAGATACAAAGGGCTGGATTTTAATAATGGAGGCGTGTAGGAGGCGAGACTATAACTTTCAGGGTTGTAGTCCTGCCTCCATTGAGTTGTGGCCAACCCACGCGATTTTCACTTGATTGACCTTGTTGAGCCCGCCCAGTGGGCTCAGCAGGCCAATTAAGGGCCACCCGGCAACAGGTGACGTCACAGATTGACATTTCATCTGTCAAGAGCTTCTGACAGATGAAATATCAGCATTTGACAGCTCTTTGAAGCTGAGGGACTCCCGAGACCTGAAGGACGGAAGGCTGTAAAGGTAAGAAAAGGTAAGTAAAACTTCTTTAAACACTTTACACATACCAAACACACTTACCTCTGCACTCATGCACCCATCGCTCACCTGAACAACGGACATCTGGAACCCTCCAAGCCCTTTAGCCCAACGGTCCGCCTCGCTAACTTGGCATGGTTTGGAGCCGTCGGGAATCCCACACTTCAGGAATAAAAATAGGGATTAGGCTAAAAACTGCCTGTTAACTACCTGTTAACAGGCAGTTAATTGGCACTAATCCCCTTCCCGCCTCGGGGAGGCGGCTCCCAGTCCGCCTCCTTTGAAACTGGCATGGAGGCGGGTTGGGGGCGGGATGGGTTGTGCCCCCCGATTTTGAGATTTTAACCCCCCACACGCCTCCAATCCCACCTCCACGGCCCAATGAAAATCCTGCCCAAAGTATTTGTTTAATGTCTCTGCCATTTCCTTATTGCCCATTATAATTTCTCCTCTCTCTGCCCCTAATGGGCCCACGTTTACTTTCACTAATCTCTTCCTATTTACATACCTATAGAAATGCTTACAATATGTTTTTATGTCTCTTGCTAATTTACTCTCATATTCTTTTTTCTCTTTCCTTTCAATTTCTAGGTCCTCCTTTGCTGAATTCTAAAATCCTCCCAATCTTTAGGCTTACTACTCTTTTTGGCAACATTATAAGCCTCTTCCTTTGATCTAAAGGTTGGACCACTTTTCCTGTGGTGTTTTTGTGCCTTAAAGGAATGTATATTGTTGTAAATTATGTATTAATTCTTTAAGTTCTAGCCATTGCTTGTCTACCATCATACCTTTTAATGTAGTTTCCCAATCTACCTTAGCCAACTCGTCCCTCATACCTATGTAGTTTGCTTTGTTTAGATTTAAGACCCTAGTTTCAGACTTAAATAAATCACTTTCAAACTCAATATAAAATTCTTCCACGTTATTGTCAGTCTCCCCTAAAGGCCCCTTTACTACAAGATTATTAATTAACCCTTTCTATTGCATAATACTAGATCTAAAATAACCTGTTCCCTAGTTGGTTCCTCAACATACTGATCGAGAAAACTATCTTGTATACATTCCATGAAATCGTCCTCCACATTATTACTGCAAATTTGGTTTGCCCTGTCTATATGTAGATTAAATTCCCCCATGATTACTGTATTACCCTTGTTACATGTGTTGTGTATGTACCTTTAAGGGAATAACTGGTCTTAGACTGCAGTACCGGCAGTGACCACCCCTGTATAAAAGGCCCTAGCAGGCTTCTGTAGTTTCAGTTTCAAGCTGCCTCTTGTTCAGTAAAGTACCTGTTAAACTGTTCTCCCGAAGTCCATGTATTATTGAGGCACGGACTTTACAGTGGCGACGAGTAAGTTCGAACTCACCTGCAGTGTGGCATCATCTCACGGGGATCTCGCCTGAAAGGAAGGTCCTGGAAGGTCGTAGTCTGAGCAACGGGCGTTGACCGAGGGCATCCGCCCAAAGAATCCATCGGTGTTTGGAGAATTGCGGGAGAGACTGTGGTTCCAGCGAATCGTGCTGGTAGCAGGTAGCGCGCTGACCCTTCCGGACTGCGGCGGGCTCAAGCTCGATTGAGCGGCTCTACAAATCGGGCCGCGCAGCGTCGCCGGGAAAAGAAAACAAGAGAGAGAGAGAGGGTGGAGCGCACAGGGCGCGGTCGGTGCTCGAGAACAGGACAGCGAGAGAAACTAAACGGGGGGGGAAGGAAAGCGAGACGCGCCGAAGCTGCGGGTCGCCGCCATTACCCCGTAGAACGCTAGGAGCAGCGTGGCAGTAAGGGGAAGAAGCAAAAGCGCGGGAGGCGCCATTTTATTCCATTGGGGAAGAAGCAAAAGCGCGGGAGGCGCCATTTTAAATCGCCCAAGATGCCAAAAAGTGGCAGTATCACTGCTTTCGACAACGAGGTAGAAGACTGGACCACGTATGTAGAAAGAATCGAAGTGTACTGCAAGGCAAATGAGGTGGCCGATGGAAAGAGGGCGTCGGTATTATTAAATCTGATGGGTGCGAATACGTACGGCCTATTGCGGAATTTAATTACCCCAGCTAAACCAATGGAGAAAAGTTTTGAGGAGATTGTTCATATCTTACAGGAACACCTAAGCCCTACACCACTGCTGATAGCAGAAAGATTCAAGTTCCATAAAAGAAACCAGCACAAAGATGAGAGCAATGCTGACTATCTTACGGAACTACGCAAGTTATCGAAGCACTGCCAGTTCGGAGCAGGACTGGCAGACGCCTTACGGGATAAGTTTGTCTGCGGGCTCCAGAGTGAAGGAACCCAGAAACGACTACTTTCAAAAAAGGACCTGACGCTAGAACAGGCTTTCAGCATGGCAGTATCCTACGAAGCAGCAGCACGGGGAGCTGCAGAAATACAACAGAAACCACAAGAATACAGCGCTAACGAAATGGCGTATGGAGCCAAAAAGTGCTATCGCTGCGGCAGAACAACCAATGAGCAGAAGGACTGCTGGTTTAAAGATAAAATATGCAGGCAATGCGGGAAGATGGGACATATAGCAAGAGTCTGCAGGTCGGGAAAGAAGACCAACATGACAAGAACTACTAAGGAACAGTACAGGAAAGTAAAGAAACTGACAGATAGTAGTTCAGAAGATCAGGAGAGTGATAAGGACTCCGGGAGCAGGCGACCAAGTTGTTTAAAGCTACACAACGTGATCGCAAAAGAAGATCACCGAACCATTTGGGTCACCCTCATGATAGCAGGGTCCCCAGTGAAGATGGAATTGGACACAGGATCAGCCCTAACTGTCATGAATCGACGAGACTATGAGCGGCTATTCTCACACATACCCTTAAAGGACACGTCCATTGTATTGAAGACATACACGGGGCAAAAGGTCTACCCCAGAGGAAAAATAAGGGTGCCAGTTCAATGTAACGGAAAGGAAACACAGAAACTATACATGTATATACTACGAGATGGAGGACCACCATTATTGGGACGTGAATGGATCCGAAGACTACAATTGGATTGGCATTCCATTCTGGCACTAACTGTGACTGACAAAAAAGATGATGACGTCGCACCTGGACGTCTGTCACAAATTCGATCTGACGCGGAAGAGGTGTTCCAACAAGGACTTGGGACTCTAAAAGGAGTAAAGGCAATCATAAAGATTGAGGATAACGCAAACCCAAAATTTTTCAAGGCCAGACCGGTGCCATACGCAATACGCCCAGCTGTGGAAGCTGAACTGGAGAGTCTGGAGCATTCGGGGGTGCTGTCTAAGGGGGACTGGAGCGAGTGGGCCACACCCATCGTTCCTGTAATGAAGAAAGCATTGAGCAGCATGCCTGGGGAGCCAAGGAAGGTTCGCATCTGTGGGGACTTCAAGGTGACTGTGAACCCAATCCTGCACACAGTACAGTATCCGCTTCCGCGGATAGAAGATATTTTCGCCTCACTATCTGGAGGGAAACGTTTTACAAAGATTGACCTGGCTCAAGCGTATCTACAAATGGAGGTGGAAGAAGCATCTAGGAAATACCTCACGATAAACACTCACAAAGGCCTTTACCAGTACAATCGACTAGTATTTGGGGTAGCATCGGCCCCGGCTATGTGGCAGAGGGCAATGGAACAAATCTTGCAAGGGATCCCGGGGACCCAGTGTTATTTGGGCGACATCCTGGTTACGGGAGAAAATGACAATGAACACCTTGCCAATCTGGAACAGGTGCTCGCGAGATTGCAGGAATATGGGTTACGAGCCAACCGTCCCAAATGCGAGTTCTTCAGGAGACAAATCTCGTATTGTGGCCACATGATTGATGAGGAAGGGTTGCATAAGTCGCCGGACAAGATTGAGGCTGTAGTCAAGGCTCCAGCACCAGAAAATGTGTCACAACTGAGGTCGTTCCTCGGGTTGGTGAACTACTACCATAAGTTCTTGCCGAATCTATCTACAATTCTGCACCCACTGAACGCACTCCTTCAAACTGGTGTAACATGGAAATGGAGTGATGAGTGTAAGCGTGCCTTTCAGGAATGTAAATGCCAAATCACTTCAAAAGAAGTATTGGCCCACTACAACCCAACACTACCGATTCGGTTGGCATGTGATGCGTCACCTTACAGCATTGGAGCGGTGCTGTCACACAAATTCCGTGACGGTTCAGAGAGGCCAATAGCCTTTGCATTGCACTCGTTAACCTCAGCCGAGCGTAGCTACGCCCAGATTGACAGGGAGGCCCTCAGCCTGGTGTGGGGGGGTGAAGAAGTTCAATCACTATCTGCACGGGCAGAAATTCACCCTACTGACTGATCATCAACACCTGGTCTCAATTTTTAACCCAAAGAAGGGTGTTCCGGTGATGACGGCGCAACGGCTGCAAAGATGATCACTTTTTCTAGGGGCACATCAGTATGACATAGAGTACAAAGGTACGAAACAACATGGAAACGCTGATGGGCTGTCGTGCCTACCGTTGCCTACGGCGGAAGAAGCACCTGCAGTGGACCCTGTGGAGATATTCCATGCGACCATAGTCGAATGTTTGCCTGTTACAAACGCAAGTATTGAGAAGGAAACCCGAAATGACCCGACACTCTCTCGGGTCTATGATTTGACGGTGAAGGGATGGCCAGCATATGGCGACTCACTGTTGCCAGCATTCTCGCCAAGGAGGGAACAGCTGTCAGTGTGCCGGGGAACCTTGATGTGTGGATCCCGAGTGGTAATTCCACCCAAGTTGAGAGATAGAGTACTCAATGAGCTTCACGAGGGTCATCTGGGAGGGGTTAAAATGAAGAGCCTAGCCAGGGCATTTGTGTGGTGGCTGGGAATCGATAAAGAAATCGAGGATATGACCAAGAGATGCACAGGATGCCAGAAGGTCCAAAACGCTCCACCACAGGCCCCGCTACATCCATGGGAGTGGCCCTCATCTCCATGGCAACGGGTACACATTGATTTCGCTGGTCCATTTATGGACTCAATGTTTCTAATCGCTGTGGACACCCATTCGAAATGGCCAGAGGTCATTAAAATGTCCTCCACCACCACGGAGAAAACTATTGCAGTCCTAAGGACCATCTTCACCAGGAATGGGTTGCCAGAACAGATCTGTTCCGACAATGGCCCACAGTTTGTGTCTGAGGATTTGTGGAGGTTCCTGAAGAATAATGGGGTGAAACATTACACATCTGCCCCATATCATCCAGCCACAAATGGATTGGCTGAGAGGTTTGTTCAGACCTTTAAAAAGGCCATAAAGGCAATGTATAATGACGACATACCACTGCAACACAAGGTGGATAACTTCCTGTTTGCTTACCGGAATGCGACACATGCAGTAACCAACCAAACTCCAGCCGTACTGTTTTTCAACCGGAGACTAAGATGTCGCTTGGATTTGCTCAAACCAAACATAAGACGAGATGTTGAGGATAAGCAGTTCCAGCACATAAATGAGAAGCCAACCAGGAGCTTCAAGATAGGGCAATCAGTCTTGGCCCGCGACTACCGAACAGAAAAATGGCAGCCAGGCACGATATGCACACAGCAGGGACCACTAATGTACACAGTGGACGTTGGAGAGTGCATCGTGAGATGCCATGCTGACCAGATTCTAGAGTCACAGGAACAAGCCAAACCTGTACCACAAGCATGTGCACCTGGTAATGAGCCCGAAGTACAGATTGCATCTACCTCAGAAGCAGGGGTATTGGAAGCTGACAAACCAACCAATGACAATGAGCCAGAATTGACTCCACCGCCAGAACAGGATACTCGAGAAAGGCGCTATCCAGTCCGGATCAGGAAGCCTCCTCAAAGACTGAACTTATAAATGACTATTTCAGTTGATGTATATATTACTGAGAAAATTGTAATTGTAATTAGTTATTATTTAGTTGTTAAATGAATGTTATGTACTGTTTATCTAAAAGGGGAGGAATTGTTGTGTATGTACCTTTAAGGGAATGACTGGTCTTAGACTGCAGTACCGGCAGTGACCGCCCCTGTATAAAAGGCCCTAGCAGGCTTCTGTAGTTTCAGTTTCAAGCTGCCTCTTGTTCAGTAAAGTACCTGTTAAACTGTTCTCCTGAAGTCCGTGTATTATTGAGGCGCGGACTTTACAACATGCACCTGATTTATACTCTGCCCTACATTACAACTATTGTTTGGGGGCCTATAAACAACTCCCACCAATGTTTTCTGCCCCTTGCTGTTTCTTAGCTGATCCAAACTGATTCTACTTCTTGATTTTCCGAGCTAAGATCCTCTCTCTCTACTGTCTTTATCCCATCTTTTATTATCAGGGCTACCCCTCCTCTTTTTCCATTTTGCCTATCTCTTCTAAAAGTTAAGTTTCCTGGAATATTTAGTTCCCAACCTTGGTCACTTTGCAACCACGTCTCTGTTATGGCTATTAGATCAAACCTGTTCATTTCAATCTGCGCTATTAAATCATCTATTTTGTTGCAAATGCTCCGCACATTCAGATATAGTGCCTTTAGCTTTGACTTTTTTCTATTTTTCCCTGATGTCACTTTAGTCACTGATGCCCTATTAGCTTTGTTACTCTTTCTATCACTTCCTGATTCACTCTGCTTATTTTTACCCCAAACTCTGCTCTGCTCTAGAGCCTTGACATTTCTCTTGCTGCTTTTAAATTTACTCTTTCCTGAATCCTCCCACCTCCCCTTCATTAGTTTAAAGCCCTGTCTACTACCCAAGTTATTTGATTTGCTAGGACACTGGTTCCAGCCCGGTTTAAGTGGAGCCCGACCCAACGGAACAGCTCCCTCTTTCCCCAGTACTGGTGTCAGTGGCCCATGAAGCAAAAGCCCTGCCTCCCACACCACTCTTTCAGCCATGCATTTAACCTTCTAATCTGCTTATCCCTGTGCCAATTGGTGTGTGGCTCAGGTAAAACTCCAGAGATTATTAACTTTGAGGTTCTGCTTTTTAAGTTGGACCCCAACTCCTCAAACTCTCTCAGCAGAACCTCATTCCTAGTTCTAGCTATGTTGTTGGTTCCTACGTGGATCACGACAACTGGATCCTCCCCTTCCCACTCCAAATTCTTAACTCTGGCAACACAGCCTTCAGTACTCCCTGTCATAGCTGCAGAGAACAGGATCTATCCCCTTGACTATACTGTCACCTACCATCACCTACCACTACCACATTCCATTTTACTCCCCCCACTTGAATGGCCTCCTGTACCATGGTACTGTGGTCAGTTTGCCCATCCACCCTGCCCATCCTTGTTCTCATCCATACAGGTAGCAAATACCTCGTACCTGTTGGTCAAGGGCTGAGGTTCCTCCATCGCTATATCCTGGGTCCCCATACCTTCCTGACTCGCAGTCACACCCTCCTGTCCATGACCATTGACTAACTCTAAAGTACTACTTAACCTAAGGGGTGTGACTGCCTCCTGGCACAAAGTATCCAGGTAACTCTCCCCTGCCCTGATGCATTGCAATGCCTGCAGCTCGGACTCCAGCTCAACAACACTGAGCCGAAGTTCTTCGAATTGCAGGCATTTACTGCAGATGTGGTTGCTCAGGATCTCGTTGGTCTTCATAACCTCCCACATGCTGCAGTTACAACACACCACCTGCACTGCCATCTCTGTCTAACCTTATTTTATTTATGTAATTAGTTACAGTATTTATTCAAACGATTATTTTTAGTTTTAATATTTAGTTTTAATTAGTAAATTTAGTTTCAGTTAGTAATTCAATAAAGTTATAGTAAATATTCGCCCAGTTCTGAATTTAATTCACTTACCTAACCTAGGGAGCAAAAGAGCTGTAATACTCACCAACCAACCACCTACCTGCTGTCCTGTGACTTCACTCCTTGTTTTTTTTTCATTTTTAAGTCACCCGCTCAGCTCCCTTTATGCTGCTGCATCCCCTGCCGCTGCTCCCGCTCAGGTCCCTGGGAGCGGGAGGAGATTAGAGAGGATTGAAGGGGGAGGAGAGGAGAAGGGATCAAAGGAGGGGAGGAGAGGGGATTGAAGGGAGGAGGAGAGGGATTTGAAGGGGGAGGAGAGGAGAAGGGATTGAAGGGAGAGGAGAAGGGATCGAAGGGGGAGGAGAGGGGGAATCAAAGGGGGAGGAGAGTGGATCGAAGGGGGAGGAGAAGGGATCGAAGGGTGGGAGAGGAGCTCGGCGAGGGAGGAGCTCGGAGAGAGAAGAGCTCAAGAGGGAGGAGCTCGGAGAGGGGGGAAAGTCAGGAACTCGAGGGGAGAAGGTAAAGAACTTGTTGGCGGGGAAGCACAGTGAGACCAGTGGGAGGGGGAAGAATGTGATCCAGGTCTAAAGGAGCGGGGGGGGCGGTGAGAGCAAGAACATGATCTAGATGGGAAGATAGATCACATTCTCCCACCCTCTGTTAGGCCTGGATCACGTTCTTCCACCCCCACCCCCTTTACATCTGCACCACATTCTCCCTCTCCTACCTGCCCCAGACTGCAGCGGTTCAAGAAGGCAGCTCACTACAAGCCTCTCAAGGTACACTAGGGATGGGCAACAAGTAAATTAATTTTAAAAAATGAGAGTGTATTTTGTGTTGGTTCTACACCATGCCTAACATTACATTTACTCGACTATTCCAATGTTCTCCTGGTCAGCCTCCCATCTTCCACCCTCAATAAACTTGAGCTCATCCAAAACACTGCTGCACGTATCCTAACATGCAGCAAGTCCCATTCACCCATCACCCCTGTGCTTGTTGACCTACATTGGCTCATGGTCCACCAACAATGTTCCCGCTAAACTGTGCAGGTTATTTACCGGCTTTTGAATGGGAGATTTTGCGCATGTGCAAATTTTGAATGGACCGTGCAGCTGTAGGGGGGCATCTTTTCTGTGGTTTACGGTAATTTACCTTGTCAGCAGCCTTTGCCTGCACTCTGACCAATTCCAACCTTTTACCTGGTTTACGGTAATTCACCTGGTCAGGCAGCCTTTTGCTGCTACACCGTAAACCAATTTAAACAGCGGTTTCTAATCACTACCCCACCTTCCAGTTCTGACTGGAGGGCTTATAATTAATGATATATTAAAACGGACAACTGGTCTGGGTGTGAGAAAGTTAAATTTTATTAAACTAAGGAAACTATAATCAAATTTAAATTATACCACACGAACACAGTAATTGCAGTAAATTGCTTAACAGGGGAAGGCAGACAGCAAAAATGAGGGATAAATGTCTACAATGTTAATTAAACAATCTTAGCAATACCCCCTTAATTACCACCCCCTAACTCCTTACTAGGTTGCCTTGCTGAGGATCAGAAACCCTGCTCACCTGTGGTCCAGCGAAGTAAGAGAGAGATAGCTTCTCAGAAGCTATCTTTTATATCCTGCCAACTCCTGCTGTTTGGCGCTGAAAAAAATAAAAGGGTCTGTGTGCAAAATTCGTGCCCAAAAGTTCCAATATACAAGAGAAGGACCGTGATTGGCTGACCCAAAGTGGTTGGAGTGGTTTGGATGTGTCTACCTTCTGGGGGCCGAAGTGTACCCGCCCACATCCGGAGTTCGCCTGGGCTAAAACAAAAGGGAATAATGGGTTATTCAAAAACCCATTCATTCCCAACTGTTCTTTCAAAAGTCCTTTTTCCGGAGTTTCGTTGTGTCTCAATGTGTGTAAGAGCTTTGAATGGGTTTGGATTTCTGTGTAAACCGAAACCGATTGTTCTGCGGTTCGTCTCAAGTGGTTGTAATCCCTTATGTCAATATCCTGCAGTTTCAGGTAAACAAACCTTGCCTCTGTAGAAGGGAAACTCCCTGGTTTGATTGACAGGTCTGACTGCCACTGCTTGATCCTCCCACTTTTTCACAGACATACTCCAAGCTGCTTTTGTCCTGGCCATGCTTTCTGACGGCCATTTTTAAAACCCCTTGACAATATACACAGTTCAAAACTCAAAAGTACGATTTTTAATAAAATGTACTGTCTTAGATCCTGATGTTGCCCAAGTGCTGCTCTGCCCAACGCAGCCTTTCACGATTCTGGGTATGTTTTAAAACATTGTCCAACCCAGGGGCAATTCAAATCACATAATTCTTCGTCCACAATGTGGACCAATGTTCTCCGATCTTCAGGGATTTAGGGGATTTTGCGAACCCCTACACAGTCCATTAAAGGGACCGCACACCCAAAAAAATATTAAGGGGAACGTTGTCCACCAACACCTTCATTTTAAAATTCTCATCCCCGTGTTAAAATCCCTCCATGGCCACACCCTTCCTATCTGAACTTGGCAGTGTGAGCGCTGTGACTGCTCCTAACCTGGGAGGGTGAGCCCTGTCTATTCTCTGAAAGCAGTAGTGTTAGCACTGTGAGCTCTGGAGCCTGGCTGTCACAATGAATGGATCAAATTACACGTTGCAAAGATCTTGATTGCTCCAGCAGACAAGATCATATTTCACATTCCAGACAAACTGTTGGGTGTGTCTTGTGCTCCAAGGGAACCAATCAGAAATCTGGTGTTGCAAATACATGACCTAAAAGAAAAATCACCTCTTATTCTTCGAAACTCCAAAGAGTATAGGCCCAATCTACTCAATCTCTCCTACAGGACAGCCCTCTTATCCCAGGAATCAATCTAGTGAACCTTCGTTGCACCGCTTCTGAGGCAATTATATCCTTCCTCAGATAAGGAAACCAAAACTGTGCACAGTACTCCAGGTGTGGTCTCACTACAGCCCTGTACAATTGCAGCAAGACTTCCTTACTCTTGTACTCCAACCCCCTTGTAATAAAGGCCAACATTTGCCTTCCTAATTGCTTGCTGTACCTGCATGCTAACACCTAAATCTCTCTGAACACCAACATTTAATAGTTCTCACCATTTCAAAAATATTCTGACATGCAGTGACATGGTGTGTTCTTCCTCCTCCTCTTCTCCCTCCTCACTCTCTATGGTGCCCTCAGCGATAAACTGCTCAGGTGCTTGCTCATTGTCTGAAAGCATAAAGGAACAAGAGTCAGGCTAAGGTGAGGTGAGGGGGGCAGGAAGGGAGAAATGCATGCATACAGCATGATTAGCTGGAAAGTGCAAAACACTTGTGGGGTGAGGGGGAAGTGGGATGTGAGAAGAAGGAGTAGGAATGAACATACCGTTGTTGTCCCCAAGGTGGTCAACGTCACCAATGGCCACGGTGCCCACCACCTGGCGCCCAATAATCTGCAGCACTCTATTCTCCAGCACAGACAGTGGTTGGGTGTCGGCTTGTCCCCCACCTGTGTGCTCCTACTACCTTGGCCTGCAAGAGAAAGGAAAGTGTGTGTGTGAGTGTGGAGCAATGTGTTTGGGTGATGTGCCTCTCATAGTTGAATAGCTGTGATTGTATGCAAGGTGTGAGATCTAGGTGTGAGTGTTGGTAGGTAGAGATTGTTGGTGGGTGAGTGCTGGGGGTGTGGTGCTTTGGGCAGTGTGTGAAGACTATGCTTTAGATGGTGGTATGTAGCATTTGTTGAAACATTCACTCACCCTGACCACCCAAGTGAGAGCTTTAAATTTCTTCCTGCACTGTGTGTGTGTCCTGGGGACCACAGTGCTGCCCAAGATGTGCTGCACTTCTCCCTCTACATGGTGTGGAAGACTTGCGGCAAGGGCCTCCTGCCACTTGCCCGGTAAAGCAATGCCCTCTGTCTCTCCAGAGCAAAAACCGACACCTCTAATGCTTGATTGCAGAATCTGCGTGCTCCCTCCCTGGGGCAGGGATCTGCCATGAGGACACCTGGTTCAGTCCTCCATTTCCTTTTCCTTGTCCTGCTTCTGCTTCTGCTTCTGCTTCTGCTTCTGCTTCTGCTTCTGCTTGCTGAGACAGCTACACAGCTAGCAATGCTGAGAATGAGGTTCTGCAGCATCAATGAATCTCCCCTTTAAGTACTGATTAAAAAGCCTATGACAATCATGATTTGTGATTAGACTGCACCTGATATTGGTCCACCCTTTGAGTGTAACACCAATGAGCTTGAGCTTTAGGACTTGAATTAGGACTCCAATCATTTTTTTGAGTAGTGAGCACGAATTTTGCGTGCAGCCTAAAGCATAAGCGCCTGTCGTTAATTCTCCAACTTTTCTACTGATACCACCTATTCCTTGGCTATAATGAATTTCTAGCCCATGGAGTCCCATTCTGATGAAGGGTCCCAGACCTGAAACGTTAACTCTGTTTCTCTCTCCACGAATGCTGCCTGGCCTGCTGAGTATTTCCAGCATTTTCTGTTGTTATTTCTTTCCCTCTCTTTACTTCACTTTATGTACCTCATTTGGCACTGAATTCAATGGCCTGTATTTTGCGGCCCCTATGGGTGCGTACGTGGTGCGTACACGGCCGTAAGGGCCTCGCAAGTTCCGGGTTTAGGCATGCGCTGCGCATGCAATAAAACCCGAAACTTGCGACCTGTCTTGACAGATCCACCGCATCCCCGGGAAAAGTAACACTGCTGGCGAAGAGTTGGGCTATTTGCCCAACTACTGGCCAGCAGCTACGCACGAAACTGCTACGGTAGATAAAAGCAGGCGTACAGCCTGCATTCTGCCTAAAGAAGCAGCAGGAAGAGGACGTGGAAGTCAGGGGGCTGGAAAACGGGACTGTTTTAGCTCTGTAATTTAACAAAGTTTTTGGTACAAAGCCTGATTTAAGTTTTTAACAGCTTAATTTGTTAAATATTTTATTGGTTTTGGATCTCAAAAGAAAGGAATTGGGGTGTTCTGAGGAGTGTAGATAATTTAAAGAGGAACTTTTGCTCTGGACAAGGTAAGCATTCTATTCAATTAGATTTCATTTTCTAAAACTTGCAAATGACTGTTTAAAAATGATTTTTACACATTTAATGTTTAAAATAATTATTCCAGAATATATGAATGTTTTAGATGTTAACTTTTTTAATGCTGTTTAACATTTTTATGTATGAATTTGTAAAAATTTTAAAAGTCCTAGAAATTAGTCTCGGGCGATGATATTTATCAGCTGTGTCGGGCGGCTGACCTGATACCGCCTGTTCCGCACCACCGCCCAACGTGAATTTCTGCCGACTCTCTTTAGTAATATGACTTTTACAACTCTTTCCATTTTCTTCCCTACATGTACTGCATCTATTTAAAGAGGAAGCCTGTGAGGGTGTAGGGGGTTTCTCTTGCTCTTTCTGGTCTCCTACCAGGCATCGTGCAACAATTACCCTTGAGTGGTTTGACCCACTCTCCCCTACGGTTCTAGACCTTGGACTTAGGTGCAGGGAACTGTAGTGCAGAGAAAGACTCAATAGACCAGGTTGAATAGCATGAAATGGAGGCTTTTATTATTAAACAGTTTGCAGCATTATAAAATACATATCATAAGCACAAATCAGAGCGACTACAAGCATGCACATATCTATAAACTTGATTCCATGGAAATGGGAAACACACGGCACATCGAAAAAGGGGAAACACATTACGATTACCCTTACCCTCTCCCTCCCCTAGACCTAAACTAAGTTTCGACTTGAGGAACTCGGGATCATGCTCACGACTTTCAGATTCGCAAAAGAGGGGGTTCGCAGCCTTTTTGGCACAGCTTTCCGTCGTCACGTGGATTTGGAAACTTCTGGCGCAGCTTGTTTTTCTCTCTCTCTCAGGCGATGAGGCAGTGGACACAGCCTCGATGAGCGCTCGTCATGGCTGAATCCATTAAAGCTGTTGAAGAACTGGATGCATGGGAGACTCTGCCACAGATGTGATGCTGAATAACTGGATGCACATGGGAGAGTTCGTTTATTTCTCTTTCCCGCCTGGCTTAGGCTTTTCCAGGGGTGTCTTCTCCTTCGGCCTGGGTCGTCGATGATCTCCCGACAAACGTACCCGGGCCACCCTCCTTCGTCTTCCCGTCATGGTTGAGCCTTGCCTGGCCGAGCTGGCTTCCCAGCCAAAAGTCTTCTCGTCGTCACCGAAGTTACGAATTGTACCGAAGAAGTGAATCGTCCTACGAATGAATCGTAGCCGTCGAGGTGAAGCGCCTTACGAAATCGCCATCGAAAAAAAACTCCCTCATGGACCTTTTCAATTCATATTTATACCCTTTTGGGACAGTCTTATCTCCCGCCAGATCATAGTCCAGTCTTTGTAATATTTTTGGCGGGCAGAAATCTCTGCAGGGGCGCTTTGTCTTGTAACGGGAGCCGGTGATAGCTTAACTGCCTTCCTGGCCGATAATGTCTTTTACTTTGTCACCGTAACTCGGTTCGCATATTGATCGGTCTGGAGATTTCCCTTGATGGCTGTTAAACGGTTTTTCCTTTGTACATTAAATGGGTTTAAGTGTTCATTCATTGTCCGCCCATATCTTGATGGGCCCCATCCTGTTGCCTGAAACTGTCTTGTACTTAGAATCCAATTGAATATGTATGCCCATTTCCCTGAGTTTCGGTTTCCCGATACTGGCTTTCGCGGGCTTACTGTTCTCAATCCACAAGCTTGTCTGGCTTGCAGTAACAGAAATCAAATGGTCCAAGAAACTGATCACGAGGTCCGGTGGCCATTTTGTATGCCCTTTTATCAAAGGTTTTATCTGTACAAGCTTCTTTTGGTCAATAAAGCTGTATTATTAATCCTGTTATCTTGTGTGATTATTTAATGAAAATTTTCGAATCTTACAGTCCTCCCTGTGATACTGATAGCTTGCTTACAGTATCAATAATCCTTGGTGAGCAAATTTTCCCTGATTCCTCACGTCCAAACATTCCCGGCAATTAACCATCTATGACCCCCATGACACATGCAGTTCCCATTTCAGAAAATTACCTTGTGTACAATTGGACAATCATAGGCAGTATTACCTTAAACTATAACACATTCATCTTTCAGATGTGAAGGGCCCAATGCTCCTTGCACCACCTGCATACGCCTTTTATTAATCAAAAAAACAAACTTCACCAAACAGCTATAACATTACAGTATTCACACACTTAAATCATGCAGTGGCTGAAATCAAAAAATGAAGGGACGCTTTGGCCTAGAAATTCATTGACGCCACTTTTGGGGCGCTAAAGTGGGGCGTCTGCTAAAGTTTGCGGCCGCCGCCAAATCTAGGCCACTTCTCCGATATTCATTAGCTTCGCCCTACTAGTTCGGGCGAGCGCTAAAACTGCTGCTGGACGCCTCTCTTTGGGCGCTAAGCCGGAGGTGGTGATCGATAGCGCCGAGGCCGGGTGCAGCGCAGGTGCGGCCATCTCGTGATTGACAGCAGACACCCTGGTGCCGGCCAGCTCTTAAGGGGGAAGGGTCGACTGTGTCTGCTGCCACGCCCTGGATAGTGGAGCCCTCCAGCTGGGCCTGAACACTGCTGCTGGACCCAAATAGCGCCTGAAGACATGGAGAAGGCCCGTGAACGTGCGCAGCGCTTCTCAGAGCGTGATCTGAGTGTGCTGCTTGCTGCTGTGGAGAAGAGGCGCCATGTTTTGTACCCGGACAATGGCAAGAAGGCGACGGTCCGCGTCTACAGGAGAGCCTGGAGGCATGTCGCCAGCAAGCTGTCAGCCAACAGCGACGTCCCCAGGATCGGTGCCCAATGCCGCAAAAAGTTAAATGACCTCACACGCATTGTCAGGGTGAGTACCCTTTCCAATGACCCCCTCATCCTTGCATGTGCACCTCACATTATGGGCAAAGGGACCTGAAAGCTCTAATGGCCAGCCTTCATCCAGCAGCTATGGGACAGGCATGAGCATCAATTGCACATTCTGCACTTAACACACTGGCCAAGCTATTCCACCATGGGAGGCATTGCACACCAGATCATGGCGACACACTGGCCAGGCTATTCCACCATGGGAGGCAGTGCACACCAGATCATGGCGACACACTGGCCAGGCTATTCCACCATGGGAGGCAGTGCACACAAGATCACGGCGACACACTGTACTTAGAGGCCGTCCTTTCTCTTGCAGGCCAAGCTGGCGAATAATCGCAAGAGCCGGACTGCGACCCCATATCCAGCCACTCACCGACCTGCAACATCGCGTGGAGCGCCTCATGGGTGGCCGGGTGATTGGGCCCATTGCATGTGGAGATGCCGACCCTGTTCTGGGCAGCAATGGTAAGGACATCACCTTTTGCACCTCTCTCGTCCCACTTGCGCACCAAATCTACATCCTTTGCCACTGTCCGACCAATGCGCTGAATGCCACCACTCATGCATCCCGCACTGACGCCCTCTCCTCACTCTAAAGCTACTCTTGTGCCTTCCTGCTTTCAGATGGTCAAGAGGAGGTCCCTCAACATGCCAGTGACAGACCCTCCGAGGAGGAGCAGGAGGAGGAGCAAGAGGAAGGCGGCCCATCAGGGGAACCCTCAGCCGCGGCCACCCAGGCCAATGTAGGGGACACGTCTTCCCTGGAGGGCAGCGTGGCGGAAGTGTCGAAGGGGAGGGGAGCTCCTGGGCCCTGCGTGCTGCAGAAAGGCGGGAGGGGGGTGGAAGCTCGGCGGCCTTCTCCCCAGAGGGGGGATGCATCGGAGGGGAGTCCAATTGCTGGGCCCAGCGGCCTCCAGCAACGCAGGAAGGGTCGGCCAGCTCGGCAGCCTTCTCCCCAGAGGGAGAGTCCGGCCTCCAGTCAGGAGATGCTCTTCGCCGAGGAGATGGAACGCCTCGAAGACTTGTCCGCGGACTCGGAGCGCCGGCACACGGAGCTCATGGCGGCAGTGGCACGGTTGCCTGAGTCCATCGATTCCCTCTCTCGGAGTGTGGCCGAGTTCGGGCCCTTAGAGGCCACCAGTCGGGCGGAATACCGGGCAGATCTGTCAGCGACTGGCCAGGTGATTAGTGGTGCCGTCCAGTCACTGGCTGCCCTGCTGCGGTCAGTGAACAGGTCAACACGGGCACTCACTGCTGCCACACTCGCTGTGTCAGCCAGGCATCGCCAGGGCACCCGGCGCGCTGCAGCAGCACAGCGGTCTGTCCCTCGGCAGATTGGTGCGCATGCTGCAGTGCTGGCCCGGGAGAGTGCCAGTGTCTCAGGCGACCAGCGAGCACCTGCCATCCGCCAGCTTGCCGCCATTCCTCCAGCCGCCACTGCCACTCCCCCAGTGGAGCTGCCAGGAGCTGCTGCAGCGACTGATGCTGGCCAGCCACAGCTGCAGCAATCAACAGCCGCCCGCTCGACGGCCAGACCTCGACTAGGCCGACCCCCAAGGGCACCTGCCGTCACGACATGTGCCCCTCATGAGCCTGCCCCCAGCCTTGCAGCAGCCAATGGCCTTACTTTGAGGAGGAGCAGCAGGGCGGGCAGGGGCCACCCAAAGATGGCCAAGGCATCGCCCTAGCAGGCCAAATAGTCGAATGTGTGGCCATTTGTGTTTGTTTCTTGAGGCCAAGAATTGGATGTTTGTTTTTTGAAGGCCGATGATGTGATGTTTGTTTTTGACGAAGGCCGAGAATGACAGCCATTTTAGTTGCCCTATTTTGTTAATCCTCTCCAGGTTGTGGGAGCGAGTAATGTGTTTGAGTGTTTTTTGGGGGTTTCGTCTGTTTTTGGTTTTCATGTGGGAAGGGCCCAGAGTTTGTATAATAAAACATTTTATTTATTCACATTGTCCATGTTTGATCTTTGAAGTGTTTGTTGCCTTAACCGGCTGAGGGCTTGTGGAGCGGCTGCAATCATGTTCTATCATTGACACAAGCCATTCCCTGACAGGGGGCCTAGAAGTGACGTTCAATAAGCCGCCGACGGGCGGCCCTTGGACCTTGTGCGTCCCTCCTGGGCTGGTACTCCTCGTCCTCGTCGTCCTCATGCTCCTCCTGCTCCTCCTCCTGAGGTGGTGGTCCAACGTGAGGTGGCAGTGCCTGAGTCCTGCGGATAGCCAGGTTGTGCAGCATGCAGCAAACGACGACGAATTGGGAGACTCGATCCTGCGAATACTGGAGGACTCCCCCGGAGCGATCGAGACAGCGGAACCGTTGCTTGAGCACGCCGATTGTTTGTTCTATGAGGTTCCTCGTCGCTTGATGGCTCTCGTTGTATGCCTCTTCAGCAGGGGTCGTGGGCACGCGGAGCGGGGTCATGAGCCAGGTACACAAAGGATAGCCTTTGTCCCCGATAAGCCATCCTCTTGGGGAAGGCTGTGCCTGGAGCATGTCAGCCACAGTTGTCTCTCGCAGGATAAAGGCATCGTGGCTGCTGCCTGGAAAGCGGGCATTGACAGCTAGGATGCGCTGCCTGTGGTCACACACCAGCTGTACATTGAGGGAATAGTAGCCCTTCCGGTTGCGGTACTGCTCGGCATGCTCAAGAGGTGCCCGCAAAGCCACATGCGTGCAGTCAATGGCGCCCTGCACCATGGGGAAGCCCGCTATTCTTGCAAACCCCACTGCACGCTGCTGCTGCTTGTCCAGGGTCATGGGGAAGGAGATGAATTGATGTCTCCTTCTGAAAAGGGCTTCGGTCACCTGGCGGATGCAGCAATGCACGGCGAACTGGGAGATGTTAGCGATGACCCCAGTAGCGGATTGGAAGGAGCCGGAGGCATAGAAGTTGAGAGCCACCGTCACCTTCACTGCCACCGACAGAGACGTCCTGCGCATCAGCTGTGGCTGCAGATCTCTCTGAAGCAGCCGGCAGATGCCTGCAACCACCTCCCTTCGGAATCGCAGCCTCCTAACACACATCGCGGCAGACATGGTCAGATAGGAGGTCTGCTGGCGGTATACCCTGCATGGGTAAGGCCTCAGTTGGCGACGCCTGTTGCCCCCTCTGCGTCTAGCCAGGGCTGCCACTCTCTCATGGCGTCTGTAAGCCCTCCTGGCATAAGGCTGAAATTCTGCATTGCCACCCAATGCAGCCCCCATTATATGCTGGCAAACACTGAGCTCTGAATGAAGGCAAAGATAATTGGTAAGCTCTGGCCTGAGCCAAAAATACCTGTCCAAGTGTTGGTCCAAACCAGTAAACTCTCCTCCTTGGTCTCTGTCCAAAAAACCATTGCTCAAGAGTGAATGCTGCAAAATGGCTGGCCTTTATACTGCTGGGTAAGTGCCCTTTAATTTGCGCTCCCCGCGGCCCGGCTGGCCTGTGTACCATTCCACTTCACAGTCGCTCGGGCCGCCCGGCGCACAATGGGCCGGCGCGAGTGAAGTTCCGGTTTGGGGCGCACAAAGGGCGTTGCACTATTAAATGACGTCATGATCTGCGCGCGCAGCAGGGCGCGCGCTAAGACTTTGCGCCAGCGCTAAATGTGTCCTGAAGTTGGGGAGAGGCGCAGATCGCGCTGCGCCCGGGCGATAAGTGCCTAGCGCTCGAGATCTACTCCCCCTAAGGCGCTATCGGCTGGCGCGCCCAACTGAATTTCTAGGCCTTTACCTTTTAACGCTAGCTGCTTACACTGGGGTGTCCTCTTCCCCCACTCGTACATAGCGTTCTCTCCATTCTCCTGTGTTCTCGTGCCTCTGGAGGCGTTTGCCTCTCTTGCAATGCATGAACAATAAAAGTATTACAATTAAAACCTGACACACTACTAGGATGTGGGATGCTATTCTAATCCAGGCCGGGATCTCTATATTGGTGAACAGGTCCTACCATGGTGGGGTGACTATGTCAAATATGTCTTTTCCTATCTCTATTGTCTTCTGCTCCAGTGTGTAAAAATGTTTCTGTGAAACTATAACGGCTCTCAAAATCTTGGTGAGGTGTTCGGGAAGAGGGGGAATGACATAACCAAAATGCGTGACGAACCGCTGCAAGTCCGTGAAATTCTCTTTTACAGTAAGGTGAATGGTGGAGGGTGCAGGAATGGGGACAATCCGTTGTTGTGCCACTTGAACTTCAGCCCTGGGTTTGAAACAGAAACTGCTGTCACTGACCGGACACCACTCGTGCTGTCCATGGCGGTAGTGAGGCGCTGCAGTGGTGACACAGTATGTCCCACCTCCGATATATGCCACCTGCGGGGGCACATGGTCCTTTGCCATTGCCTCCATGGTGCAATTTATCGGCTTCGCGCTAGCGGCTCTGAACCCGCACTGTGGTTTCAAAAAGGCATTCAAATGCTGGGGGCACAGGATGATGTGTGCTCCCCGGCTACGACACCCCGAGAGGTCGGTGCCTGTCATCGTACGCTCCCATCTGATGACATAAGGCGGGACCACTGCGTAATGAATGTGCGCACCCCCCTGAATGACTCCAATGTTCTCCACCCTGTATACCGGGGCGGGCCTCGCTGCGGGACCCAACACCGGCATCCTTATTACGATTCCCATGATAGTGTGGTTTGAGCGCCCGCTGTCCACTGGGACTGGGTACGCCTCTGCAGCTAGTCTGAGCTGGCACGGACTTCATGCGTTCTCGAAAGGGTGGAGCGCTTGCAAGTGCTTGTTGCTGATCCAGGACGGGACCAAACCTTGTTTTAAATCCTCCAGATTACTGCGGCCCTCGCCCAGTAACCACGCCCCGTATAGCACACAAGCCTCGTTCTGCACAGCCTGATCGGACGCATTCCGATCCTCCCTAATGAGCGCATTTACCGTCCTAGCGTGCTTCTCCAGCTCAGCAATTATTTCCTTTAAGTGTAGTGTCATGGCTTGGTCTTCATGCAGCTCAGAACCCACTACCTTATTTTCGCTTGTCAGTATGTACCTCAACTGGGTTTTTAAACCATTGATCTGTGTCTGCAGCTCCACGTTGTTTAGAGCGTTGACAACAGACGTTCCGGTGTTAAAAGCAGTGAAAATGTCATTTACAGTACCCCTTCTTTGCCTCCCTACCCGATCCAAAACTTCCTGTGGTGTGGTGTATAATTTGGCCTTGTCGATGTCGGCAAAGTCAAACTCGTAAAATTGTCTGAACATTCGGGTTAACAGTACCTGGTACAACTGTTCCGTCTCCCGGGGACACCACTCTGGCAATCGTACCTTAGTGAGGTTTAAAATCACTGAGGCCACCGCGTAGTGTACCCCTTGGTACAGCACCTGACCGGTGGGTACCAATACTAAACCGTTCCCGGGTCCCTTTGTGGTGGTGGGGCACCCTTCCTTCTGGGCTAGTGCTACTGGGATCGTGGGCAGGGGCTTGCGTGGGCGGGTGATGAGTTCAGTGGCGTTTACCGGAATTGGGGAGTATGGGGCTCCGCACGCCCGAGTGCTGACATCCCATCTCATCTCCTTTCCTTCGTCCTGCCACTGCCTCTGGAAAAAGATGGATACACCCTTGGGGCAGACGCGTTTCGAAGCCCACATACAGACATATATTCCTTCATCTGGTTCCCACCATTTGTCCCAACACACACGTAATTGTCCGTGAGTCCCCGTAATTGTCCGATGGGTATTGTTACCCAGTCGCTCCCACTCGATAGTAGAGTTCTTCATGTCCTTTCCCAGCTTTCGCAGCCACCACCATCGACTTAGTGGTACGTTCCCATTACACACCAAACAGATCTTCTTTCCCACGGTAACGCTGACTCTGGGTGCAAGGATCCTCACCCGAGGGCACGATAATGAAGTCTCTTGGTAGGCGAAACCGAAATTGCTGGAGTATTCCGTAGAATTGGTCCCCAGCCATCCTGGCCATCTCCCTTGGTGGAAGTAGGTGGCGGTTTCCTCAACCTCTCGCTTCCCCGTCCCATCTGTCGCGATGGGGGCTGTGTCCCCGGAACACCCGAATACAATGACTTCCTTGGTGCGGCCCCGGTAGGCCAGCCCGCACCCGATCACCGCGATCCCTACGAGAATCCTTTCCATTGTATCCCTGGTTTCTGTAATCGACAAGATGATGTAGCCAGGCTCCCAACAGGTGCTGGCTTAATTAAACGGGCGCGCGGGTCCCTTGACCCCGCTTCCAAACAACCACACATACTGGGCAGACTTTGAAAACTATCCTCTAAACATCCCGTCATCTTAAACTAACATTAAGATTACTTATACTTAACATCATTACCTAAACCTATATACAGCGCTGCCCTCCTTCGGGCGGCCTACCTAATTCCTGTGAGGGCTGCAGCGCGCCGCTTCCTGTGGCGGGGCTGCACTGACCTTTTGCTTTGATCCCCCGCAGCCTGTCGCTGCTGAATGGGAATCGTGCCTTTCTCGGGCTGCTCTGTATCGAGGTTGGGGAAGATAGGGAGAGTTGGACCATTGCTTTCTGGGCTGGGGCGTTCGAGTCGACCTACGAGGGGCTGCCTTGGGTGAGGCTCCCAGGCCTGACGGACCGGGGGTTGGGACTTTCACCGTCACAGCCTGTGGTTCCACCACAGCTGCCGGCTCCGGCTCCCTTCCCTCTGGCTCCGCCCCCCCGGGGCCGAGATTTGTGGTATCCGACTCCACCTCACCTGTCCCTACAGGTAGTGAGTCTCCGCCCCCAATCCCTACCTCCCCTAAACTTGAGTCGAGGGCGGGATCTTCGTCCTCTGACTCATCCTCCTCCGTGATCGGGTCAAGGTCGGGGTCGAGCTGTTCGGCCTCCTCCCCGTCCGAATCCCAAATCAGAGGGGAGACCTCCCACTCCAATGGGATGACTCCTCCCTTCACGCAGGCCACTGTTCCAGCCTGTGTGGTCTGCGACTCTGTCGCAGGCTGAGGATTTTTGTCCTCAGATTGGCCCCTGTTGTTGGCCCTTGTGCACCCGCCTTAAACAGTTTGCACCGTTTCATGCTAAACCACCTTTTTTGTCGGGACACCTCTACTGTACGAGTGTCGCAGACCGGCGGATTTTCCACCGATTCCGGCTCATCCTCCTGGTCCACTGTTCTCTCGCCAGCGCATAGGATTAGACCCAAGAATTTTACTTCTCGCCGGCCCACCCGCGCCTTCGTAGGGGTTTCCTTAACACTCTCCATCTCCCTCACACTCGTACCCTCTCCCCAGAGACAGTGATTTCTTAGGTCCACGTGGATCCCGTGGGCTACCAAGAAATCAGACCCCAGGACTCCCGTTCCACCTCCTTCTTCCCACTTCATCAGGATACACTTCCACGTGGTGTGGAGTGGCCCTAAACGAAGGGAGAGGGGAAGGGAATGTGCGCCAGCCTGTTCTTCGCCCGTGAAGCCCAACAGACGATATGGGACCCCGGTGGACAGGGGCGAGGTGGTGGGGTTATCTGCGTGGATTATGGTGCACGATGCTCCCGTGTCCAACAGATAAGTTTCCTTCATCTCCTCTACCTCCATCTCTATGAGGGGTCGTCTCCATGCATCGTAGCGGAGCGGACACAGGTAGATGGGCTGCGCCGACTCTAGTCACTTGGGTACAGTGATCGGAGTTTCGGGAGCGACAAGGCCGGTGGTGACAGCTATTTTCCCCTGCAAGGTCATTAGAGACCGCATTGCCTCTAAAACCGACTCGATCGTGTCGGGATGGATCGAAGCATCGGCTCCCCTCTCCCGGACGGGCGCTGGGGCTGGGGGGCTCTTTCCCTTTAAATCCTTCCAGGGATTTCTACAGTCCCGGCGCCAATGACCCTCCTTCCCACACCCGTAACAACTGCTCTTGGCTTGGGGGGCGCGATTCCCCTCCTGATGCCATTCTTTTTTAGCAGGAGCTGCAGGCCTCGCCTCATGCACCTTTCCTTTTGAGGAAGACACATCCCTACTCTTGTTGTTCCTGTAACTTATCGTGAGCTGATCAAGTACTACGTCCTCCGTGGAACGGGGGTTAGTGGGGTCAAACCATGCTTTGGCCTGCTCCCTTACCGGCAGCAAGCAATTGGCGACCAGACACCGGAGCCAATGAGCCCTTTGGTTATCATTCAGCCCGTTCCAGTCAGGCCCGCCTGGGCAGCTGCGCCGATACACTGGCCACAACCTTCCGGCGAAAACCCGTGGGGGCTCTCCCTCTAGCTGTACCGTCCTTTCCAATCGGAGGAACGGAGTTCCGTCACCCTCCCCCATAGTCTCCAGGATCTCATCCCGTAACTCCTCATACGCCTTGTGCCCTCTCTTGCTCTCGTCAGGGAGACACTGGAGGAGCGAGCTGTCCAGGGAGAACAGCAGCATTTTGGACTGTTCAACCCCGTCGCAGTCATTAACTGCTGCGGTCTGCTCCACATCCCTAAAATGGACGGAGGGATCTCCTGACTCGGAGAGTTTTGGGATGTGACTTATCATTTCCCTTAGCTGTCGTGCGCTATGGGGCATTACGATCTGATTCACGAGGGGTCCGTCATCGCCATTCGCTTGGTCCGGACCGAGCCTCCGGTGTCGCGTGGGACACATCGGTGCCGGTCCTGACTCTGCTACCTGGGGTTGCTCTGCCTCAAGAACCCCTGTGTCTGACTCCTCCGTTTCCTTCCCCGGAGTCCAAGACTCATCATAGGCAGGAGGTGCTGAGGGCTCGGGGGTTGGTACCCTAACTGTCTCTTGTGGAATCGGTCTTGTGGATTCCTTGGCTAACAGCAGCTGGCTCGCTGGCGGGTTTATGAGACACACCAATCCGTTTGCCTTGGCTAGGGCCATTCTCAGGTCCTCTAGCTCCCGGTGGCAAGCGCTATGGTCGGTGTTCTCAGACCTATCCTGCATGGCCATCTTATAGGCTGCCCTGGCCCCCAAGATACTTTCCTCCTGTGTCGCTACCTGCTTGGCTAGGCGGAAACACCTCTCTCTCATCCTACCTTCACTGGCCTTGGCCTCAATGACCTGACATTCCAAATACCCTATCCGGGTCTCATGGCGGTGAGTTACGGATTGGCGTTCCTGATTCAATGCGTTAAGCGACTGAATCAGTTTCTGACCTCCCACAACCTTTTCCTCTACTTCTGTGAGCAGCCCTTTGATCTGGGCTGTCTGTGCCACAACGACTTGGTCTGAAAGCTGGACTTGCTTCTTGTAGCACATCAGCCAGACCGCCTTTTCTACCGATTTCTTATGCTCTTTGCTTTCTGTCCACTTGATGGCTGCGTCTAGCGGACGCCTATCTCTCAATAGGTCTGATATCCACTGTTTTGTAAGGTTCACCTTCCCAAAAACATAATCCGCTATCCTCTCATCCATCACATTTCATTTATTTAAACCCTGATCTAACACGCTACATTCCTGCTGCCAAGGTCCTGCCGCGGTCGCCATTTCTGTAGGGGGTTTCTCTTGCTCTTTCTGGTCTCCTACCAGGCTTCGTGCAATAATTACACTTGAGTGGTTCGACCCACTCTCCCCTACGGTTCTAGACCTTGGACTTAGGTGCAGGGAACTGTAGTGCAGAGAAAGACTCAATAGACCAGGTTGAATAGCACGAAATGGAGGCTTTTATTATTAAACAGTTTGCAGCATTATAAAATACATATCATAAGCACAAATCAGAGCGACTACAAGCATGCACATATCTATAAACTTGATTCCATGGAAATGGGAAACACACGGCACATCGAAAAAGGGGAAACACATTACGATTACCCTTACCCTCTCCCTCCCCTAGACCTAAACTAAGCTTCGACTTGAGGAACTCGGGATCATGCTCACCACTTTCAGATTCGCAAAAGAGGGGGTTCGCAGCCTTTTTGGCACAGCTTTCCGTCGTCACGTGGATTTGGAAACTTCTGGCGCAGCTTGTTTTTCTCTCTCTCTCAGGCGATGAGGCAGTGGACACAGCCTCGATGAGCGCTCGTCATGGCTGAATCCGTTAAAGCTGTTGAAGAACTGGATGCATGGGAGACTCTGCCACAGATGTGATGCTGAATAACTGGATGCACATGGGAGAGTTCGTTTATTTCTCTTTCCCGCCTGGCTTAGGCTTTTCCAGAGGGTGTCTTCTCCTTCGGCCTGGGTCGTCGATGATCTCCCGACAAACGTACCCGGGCCACCCTCCTTCGTCTTCCCGTCGTGGTTGAGCCTTGCCTGGCCGAGCTGGCTTCCCAGCCAAAAGTCTTCTCGTCGTCACCGAAGTTACGAATTGTACCGAAGAAGTGAATCGTCCTACGAATGAATCGTAGCCGTCGAGGTGAAGCGCCTTACGAAATCGCCATCGAAAAAACTCCCTCATGGACCTTTTCAATTCATATTTATACCCTTTTGGGACAGTCTTATCTCCCGCCAGATCATAGTCCAGTCTTTGTAATATTTTTGGCGGGCAGAAATCTCTGCAGGGGCGCTTTGTCTTGTAACGGGAGCCGGTGATAGCTTAACTGCCTTCCTGGCCGATAATGTCTTTTACTTTGTCACCGTAACTCGGTTCGCATATTGATCGGTCTGGAGATTTCCCTTGATGGCTGTTAAACGGTTTTTCCTTTGTACATTAAATGGGTTTAAGTGTTCATTCATTGTCCGCCCATATCTTGATGGGCCCCATCCTGTTGCCTGAAACTGTCTTGTACTTAGAATCCAATTGAATATGTATGCCCATTTCCCTGAGTTTCGGTTTCCCGATACTGGCTTTCGCGGGCTTACTGTTCTCAATCCACAAGCCTGTCTGGCTTGCAGTAACAGAAATCAAATGGTCCAAGAAACTGATCACGAGGTCCGGCGGCCATTTTGTATGCCCTTTTATCAAAGGTTTTATCTGTACAAGCTTCTTTTGGTCAATAAAGCTGTATTATTAATCCTGTTATCTTGTGTGATTATTTAATGAAAATTTTCGAATCTTACAGGGAGAAACATGCCTCTTGACGATTTTGCCCCGATCTTTTGTGTGATTCTGGCACATAGAATTAAATACGCCAGGGAACAACAAAGAAGACTGAGGAACCATGACTGTCGCCTGATCAGGAGGAACTACTACCCACCCCAGAGCATGTACAGGGAGAGGCTGTCTTTTGAAATGAGGTCGGAGGAGTTGTGTGTGGGGAGGCTGCGCTTTATCAAAGAGGCAATCGCCCAATTAACTATGAGACATGTTGAAGGACGAACTTCCAACACGCTCGAAGACCCGCACTGCCTTGTCAGTGTCCATGAAGGTAACCACAACACTGAACTTCTTTGATTGCGGGTGATTTCAGTTAGGCACCGGTAATATTTCAAACATTACCCAGAGTGTTGCGCGGGCCTGCATTCACCAGGTCACAGATGCCATATCCTGCAGGGCTTCTGAGTTCATAGACTTCGACTTGTTCACTTGTCAGCAAAAGGAGAGGCCCTTGCTGGCTTCCCCAAAGTGATTGGTGAGGTCGATGGAACCCATGTTGCATTGAAGGCACCAACTGATGCACCTGTGACACATCAACAGGAAGGGGTTTCATTCCTTAAATATAATGATCGTCTGTGATGTGCAACTGAGGATTCTGAATGTGAATGCAGATCACCGGGGAAGTGCCCATGACTCTTTCGTCCTCCGTCACTCGGACTTATATGGCATCCTCAGCACATTGCCTCCAGGATCCGCATGGATATTGGGCGACAAGGGCTACCCACTAAGACCATGGCTGATGACTCCCTACCGCAAGACCAATAATGAGGTACAGGAGAGATACAGCCGGGCACACGTGTCCACACGACAAGTGGTGGAGAGGACAATCGGGCTTTTGAAATCACGCTTCCGGTGCCTGGACAGGTCAGGGGGGACTTTGCAGTACTCTCCTCTGAAAGTGTCAGGGATTGTGGTGGCTTGTTGCGCTTTGCACAACGTTGCCCTGCGGGAAGGACTGACCCTTAACCCTGCAGAGGAGCTCCCTGCTGAAATGGAGGATATGGAGGACGCCAATGTCCCTGTGGCCAGGCCTGATGGGGAGGAGCCAAGTGCTGCCGAAAACAAAGCTGCAAGGGAACAGCTAGTAGCCAATACGTTTACGAGGTAATGATAGTGTTGCATCCTACCTCGCCCTCCCCCAGCAAGGCACAGAAAAGAATGCACACGATTTAAAATGAAACAGTGAACTATTATTGCAGCATCAAAGACTACTGATGTACTTTTTTGATGTTCTTAGTCTTTAAATACAAATTGTTGGCTGGCTATTTTCTACTTTGTAAACATTTGCAAAGATAAATTGGTTGATAAAAAAATGCAAACAGCTTAAAGTGACTTTTTGGGTTTCTTAGTGCAATAAAGACTTTACATTCAAGATGTAAACTAGCTGTTTTCTTTCGGTTTTTAATAAAAAAGTTGAAAAAACTTTAAAGTGCTATATATATGAAACAAAATGGTTAAATACACTATCAGTCACAAATATAAATTTCAAGAAATAACACAACACTAACATTTACATAATAGCAAACATTAAAGAAATAACAGATATGTCCCCTCGCATCTGTGCCTGAGGGTCGAAGGAGGTGGATTGTGCAAAAGGTGGCACCCTACTGTCTCCTGTACTTTCCCCTTCCTCGTGACCGGAGCCCTCTCATGCCAAGTGAAAGGCCCCTGTGTACCATCTCTTGCCCTCCAACAGTTGGCTCGCCACAGGGTTGCTGCTGCTGCTGCTGAAAGGCAACATTTGCTTCCAACGTAAGTGGCGGAGCTGCTGTCTCGTGGGCCTGCACTGTGTCTGCGCTGGGAGCAGGCAAGGGAGGTTCAGTGGTGGTCAATTGAACGGCAGCTGAACCTGCTGTCCTCAACTGCAATAACTGAATGAGAGACTCGTGAACCTGATTAAGCGCCAGATGAACATGGCCCATCGCATCAGAAAAGCTGTGTCAAGCCATGACGAGCTCATTAACAGCTGTCTGTGCAGTTGTGTCGAACTGATTGATGGTCTGTAGACCTATGTCCAACTTTATGTGTATATTTCTCCCAAGAACATCAATCCCCTGCCTGATAGAGGCAGCAGAGTCATGTTTCTTCCCATGAAGAGTAAGCATTTCTCGGCTCAACCCTTCAATCTGTTGCAACTGAGTTTCTATGTCATTCTGCTGCGCTAAAAGTCTTGCTGCTTCTCCCACCTGCTCTGTAGTATCAGGTTGGAGGCTGGCTGTGGAACAACAGCCATAAGAACACAAGAACATAAGAAATAGGAGCAGGAGTAGGCCATTTGGCCATTCGAGCCTGCTCCACCATTCAATAAGATCATGGCTGATCTTTTACCTCATCTCCACTTTCCTGTACTATCCCCATATCCCTTGATTCCCTTAATATTCAAAAATCTATCGATCTCTGTCTTGAATATACTCAACAACTGAGCCTCCTCAGCCTTCTGGGGTAGAGAATTCCAAAGATTTGCCACCCTCTGAGTGAAGAAACTTCTCCTCATCTCAGTCCTAAATGGCCAACTCTTTATTTTGAGACTGTGACCCCTGGTTCTAGACTTCCCAGCCAGGGGAAACATCCTCCCTGAATCTACCCTGTCAAGCCCTGTAAGAATTTTGTATGTTTCAATGAGATCACCTCTCATTCTTCTAAACTCTAGAGAATATAGGCCTAGTCTACTCAATCTTTCCTCATAGGACAATCTCCCCATCCCAGGAACCAGTCTGGTGAACCTTCATTGCACTCCCTCTATGGCAAGTATATCCTTCCATAGCTAAGGAGACCAAAACTGTACACAATACTCCAGGTGTGGTCTCACCAGGGCCCTATATAATTGCAGTAAGACACCGAAGGGGCTAGATTTTCAGTATAGACAGTTTTGGGGCGCTAACCTTAGCGCCCGCCCGAAGTTAGCGCCCGCCCCAAAGTAGCGCCCCGTTGCCGGAAATTCAGTGGCTTCGCCCTAAGAGAGTGGTGGAGCGCTAAAAGAGGCGTTCCACTCCTACCTTTAGGCGCTAAGCCGGCGGTCCAGAGGGATAGCGCCCAGGCGGGGCGCAGCGCGGGTGCGGTCATTTTTGCACTGACAGCAGACCCCGTGGTGCCGACCAGCTGTTAAAGGGGGAAGGGACGAATTGGTCTGCTGCCACGCCCTGCACACTGCAGCCTTGCAAAGAGGCCTCAACACTGCTGCTCAGCCCCAGGGAGTCATGGCAACACCAGAGAAGGCCCGTCAGCGTGCCCTGCGCTTCTCAGAGGGTGATCTGGACATAATGGTCACAGCTCTGGAGGTGAGGCGCAAGATCTTGTTTCCAGAGAGTGGGAGGAATCCAACCCACCATGACTACACCAAAGCCTGGAAGCAGATCGCCCAGAGGGTGACGTTCACCGGCGATGCCCCCAGGACCCACAAACAATGTCGTAAAAAATACAACGATCTGACCAGGATTGTGAAGGTGAGTAGCCTTTCCAGTCTCCTCCTCATTCTTGCATGTACACCTGACATGATGGGCAAAGGGAGCTGAAAGTCCTATTGCCCAGCCCTCAGCCAGCAGCATTGGGACAGTCATGAGCATCAAATGGCCATTCGGCACTCTACACTTTGGCCAAGCTATTCCACCATGGGAGGCAGTGCACACTACATCAGGGCTTCACTCTGTCCAAGCTATTCCACCATGGGAGGCAGTGCACACTACATCAGGGCTTCACTGCGCACTTACAGCCCGTCCTTTCTCTTGCAGGCTAAAGTAGCGTTTAATCGCCAGGCGCGTGCCAGGGGTGGCCGCGCCAAGCTGCAGAAGCTCACTCGGCTGGAGGAGCGCATGTGTGTGCTCATGGGAGCCCGTGTGATTGTCCCCACAGCGTGCGGTGTATCCGACCCTCCACTGCCCGGCAATGGTAAGGACCTCGCCTTTTGGCCCTCTCGCGTCGCACTGGCCCATCCGAGCTACCTCCTTTGCCACTGTCCCACCAATGCGCTGAATGCCACCAGTCCTAACTCTCTCGCTGACGCCGTCTCCTCACTCTGAAGCTACTCTTGTGCATTCCTGCTTTCAGCTGGTGATGACCAGGACCCTGAAGCTGCCAGTGACAGCACCTCCGACCAGGAGGAGGAGGAGGAGCAAGCCGGACCTTCGGGGGAACAGTCACGTCCTGCAGGAGAGGAGGAAATGCTTGACACCTCCTCACTGGACGAGTGCCTGGAGGAACTGTCGCAGGGCAATGCAGCTTCTGGGACCAGTGGCATCCAGCCACCCAGCAGCCGTGCGCGTGGCCCGCGGCCTTCCCCCCAAAGGGGGGAAGGATCAGAGGGGAGTGCTGCTGCTCGGCACACTCGCCGCCACCAACGCGGCAAGGGTCCCCTAGTTCGGCCCCCTCCTCCCCAGCGGGAGAGTCGCGACTCCAGTCCGGACACCTTCACTTCGGAGCGGCGCCACACGGAGCTCATGAGCGTGGTGGGGCACATGCCTGAGGCCATCGAGTCGCTGGCGACCAGTGTGCGCGAGTTCGGGGCAGCAACTGCCGCGAGTGGCCGCATGCTGACTGATGCCATCAAGACCCTGGCGGCTGTGATGCGCGCGCACACCAGGACCACAGGGGCACTCACTGCTGCCGCACGCGCTGTCTCAGGCAGGCATCGCCAGGGCAGCCGCCGCGCTGGACCATCCCAGCAAGCCGCCCCTCGGCTGATTGCTGCGGATCCTGCAGTGCGGGCCCGGCCGAGTGCCACCGTGAGACAGCACCAGCCAGCGCATCCCAGACGCCAGCTGGCCCACATTGCGCCACCCGTCGCCGCCATTCCCCCACTGGGGCGTCAAGGGCAAGCGGCTGCAGCTGATGGTGGCCAGGCTCAGGTGCGCCACTCAGCAGACGGCCCCTCGAGGCCCAAACGCCGTGTAGGCCGCCCCCCAGCGGCATCTGGCGGAAGGGCATCTGAGCCTCAGGCACCTTCCCCCAGCCTCACAGCAGCCACTGGGCAGAGCTTGCGAAGGAGCAGCAGGCCGGGCAGGGGAGGCAAAAGGCTGGCCAAGGTCTCGCCCTCGCGGGCCACTCAGTAGAGGGTGTGGGCAGCTTTCCTTTAATATGGCGGTGGCCATCTTTATTTTGCCCATGGTTGTGTTGTTGGAGGGCTTATTTTTTGCGTTAGGCCGACGTTGAGGCCCGGTTTGAAGAAAGGTGGAGTGACTCCTCCCCAGTTTGTGGGAGTGAGTCGTTTGTTGGGCTTTTTGTGGGCCCGTTTATTGTTTTTGGGGATTCATGTGGGAAGGGCTTTTCATTTTTGTGCAATAAAAAATTATCTTTATTCATGCAGTCTCCATGGTTGTTCTTCTTAGTGTTTGTTGGCTTCGCCGGCTGAGGGCTTGCGGAGCGGCTGCATTCATCTTCCCTCATGGCCCCTGGCCATTCCCTGACAGGGGGCTTAGAAGTACCGTGTAATAAGGTGGCGTCGTGCGGCCCTTGGCCCTGGTCGCTCCCTCCTGGGAACGTACTCCTGCTCCTCCTCCTCCTCCTCCTCCTCATGCTCCTACTGCTCCTCCTCCTGAGGTGCAGGTCCAATGTCAGGTGGCAGTGCCTGAGTCCTGCGGATAGCCAGGTTGTGTAGCATGCAGCAAACCACCACAAATTGGGAGGCCCGGTCCGGCGAATACTGGAGAGCTCCTCCGGAGCGATCAAGGCAGCGGAACCGCTGCTTGAGGACCCCAATAGTTAGCTCGATGATGTTGCGGGTGGTTTGATGGCTCTCGTTGTAGGCCTCTTCAGCAGCGGTCCTGGGCGCGCGGAGCGGGGTCATGAGCCAGGTGCAGAAAGGATAGCCTTTGTCCCCGATGAGCCATCCTCTTGGGGGAGGCTGTGCCTGGAACATGTCATGCACAGTACTCTGCCGCAGGATAAAGGCATCGTGGCTGCTGCCTGGGAAGCTGGCATTGACTGCCATGATGCGCTGCTAGTGGTCACATACCAGCTGCACATTCAGAGAATGGTAGCCCTTCCTGTTGCGATACTGCTCGCCATGCTCCAGAGGGGCCCGCAAAGCCACATGCGTACAGTCAATGGCGCCCTGCACCAAGGGGAATTCCCCGAGACTGGAAAATCCCAATGTGCGCTGATGCTGGCGCTCGAGGGCCATGGGGAAGGAGATGAATTGGCTTCTCCTTCTGAACAGTGCTTCGGTCACCTGGCGGATGCAGCGATGCGCGCCATACTGGGAGATGTTTGCTATGTCCCCAGCAGCGTATTGGAAGGAGCCGGTGGCATAGAAGTTCAATGCCACCGTCACCTTCACTTCCACCGACAGAGACGTCCTGCACCTGAGCTTTGGCCGCAGATCTCGGCGAAGCAGGTGGCAGATCTCTGCAATCACCTCCTTTCGGAATCGGAGCCTTTTAACACATCGCGCGGCACTCATGTTTAGGTAGGAGTGCTGCTGGCAGTATAGCCTGACTGGGTAAGGCCTACGTGGCCGACGCCTGTAGCCCCCTCTGCCTCTAGCCAGGGCTGCCCCTCTCACAATGCGTCTGCGAGCCCTACGGACATGGCGCTGCAGCTCCGCGTTGGCACCCCATGCAGGCCCCATCAAATCCTGGCAAACAGTCTAATTTCCAAATGGCCACTTGCAGCGCTATGGCCTGAGTCCAAAAATACCTGGCTCTTGCTGCTTGAAACCAGTTAGCTATCCTCCTTGTTGTGTCTCCAGAAATGCGTTGCACAAGACTGTTTTCTGAAAAAAGGCTGGCCTTTATACTGGAGAGGACGTTCCCTTTAATTAGCGCCCCCCGGGGCCCGCGCTGGTTGTGTTGCGTTCCTTTTTCCAAACGCTCCGGCCGCCCGCCGCACAATGGGGCGGTCCGACTGAAGTTTGGAATCGGGGCGGCCAAAGGGCGTTGCACGAGGATGTGACGTCATTTTCTGCGCGCGCATCCGGGCGGGCGCTAAACTTTGCGCCGGCGCTAACGGGCAACTTAATTTGGGGCGGGGCGCAAACTGCGCTGCGCCCGGGCGCTACACGCATAGCGCCCGAAAATCACTTCTCTTAAGGCGCTAACTGCTGGCGCAAGCGACTGAAAATCTAGCCCAACTCTTATACACAAATCCTCTTGTAATATTGGCCAACATACTATTTGCTTTCTTAACTGCTTGCTGTACCTGCATGTTAACTTTCAGTGATTCGTGTACAAGGACACCCAGGTCCCTCTGAACACCAACATTTCCCAATCTCTCACCATTTATAAAATACTCTGCTTTTCTATTTTTCCTACCAAAGTGAATAACTTCACATTTCTCCACATTATATTCCATTTGCCATGTTCTTGCCCACTCACTTAGCCTGTCTATATCCCCTTGAAGCCTCCTTGCATCCTCCTCACAAATTACATTCCCATCCAGCTTTGTATCATCAGCAAACTTGGATATATTACATTTGGTCCCCTCATCCAAATCATTGTTGTAGATTGTGAATAGCTGAGGCCCAAGCACTGATCCTTGCGGTACCCCACTAATTATAACCTGCCAACCCAAAATGTCCTGTTTATTTTTACTCTCTGTTTTCTGTCCATTAGCCAATCCTCAATCCATGCTAGCATATTACCCCCAATCCCATGAGCCCTAATTTTGTTTAATAACCTCTTGTGTGGCACCTTACCGAATGCCTTCTGAAAATCCAAATACACCACATCCACTGGTTCCCCCTTATCTATTCTACTAGTTACAACCTCAAAAAACTGTAACAGATTTGTCAAACACGATTTCCCTTTCATAAATCCGTGTTGACTCTGCCCAATCCTATCATTATTTTCTAAGTGCCCTGTTACCACATCCTTAATAATAGATTCTAGCATTTTCCCTACTACTAATGTCAGGCTAACTAGTCTGTAGCTCCCTGTTTTCTCTCTCCCTCCTTTCTTAAATAGTGGGGTTACATTTGCTACCTTCCAATCCGCGGGAACCGTTCTAGAATCTATGGAATTTTGGAAGATGGCAACCAATGCATCCACTATCTCTATAGCCACCACTTTCAAAACCCTAGGATGTCGGCCATCAGGTCCAGGGGATTTATCAGCTTTCAGTCCCATTAATTTCTCCAGTACTATTTTTTTACTAATACTAATTTCTTTCAGTGCCTCGCACAGAGCCAGAGGGACCAGGATATGGAGAGGTAGTGTGCAGCCTTTCATCATGGTCACACTTCCCACTTTGCTCAGCTGCCCACCCAGGGTTTATGCCCCCCCGTTCCACTAGCTGACACTCCACAAATTCCTCCTCCTCCTCCTCACTTACTGTTCGTACTGCATCTGTAACTCCTTCCCCAATGCCCTCTGCAGCCGCAGACTCGCCGCACTGTTCATCCCATGTGTGCGAACACAGCTGTCCACCTGTGGGAAGGAAACAGTAAACATTTACAATGGTGAAGCACGATCTGCCACATCACAGAAGCTGATATTCTGCGCACACCTTGCAATTTTAAACATACAGCTGGACAGAGCAACTCACCTTTCCTTACACCAATGTCTGATTGGGCATCAGACACTGAACTGCCAGTTCTGATGAAGGGTCACAGACCTGAAACGTTAACTCTGTTTCTCTCTCCACAGATGCTGCCTGACCTGCTGAGTGTTTCCAGTGTTTTCTGTTGTTATTTCAGATTTCCAGCATCCGCAGTATTTTGCTATTGTATTGAGTGTGTGACCCTTTCCTCTTGCTCCGATAACTCCCTCAGAGTGGCAACACCACCACCTGTCATGGCACGCTCCCTGGCGTTATGTGCCATTTTACTCTAAATTGAAAACAGAATTGAAAATTAAAGTTCCGTTTTTGCTGCAGAGACCACCTACCTGCTTTGGAGACGGTATTGTTCACTAATTGAAATTTCACACCTCAAATCTGTGGAGTACAGATAAGGGCCCAGAAATTCATGTCGGAGGCTTCCCGCGGGTGTAAGCCCCCGACCTACACTTAACTAGCGCGCCGGCAGTTGAGGCCTGGGCCTGCGTGCATTTCCTCTCTGTGGCCCGGTCCAGCTCCCGGCGTGCTGTGCTTGTGTGATCCAGCGGCGTAGTTAGTGCGATGCGTCCGCTGGGATCACGTGAGCCATGGGCAACCAATCGGAGGAGGGAAAAGTCCATTCATGAGTTTGACAGAAAGAACTGTCAAACTAATGAAAACTCCGGGCACCCAAAACAGTACTTAACCTTAAAATAAATTTGAAAAAAACATCACACCATTTAAATCAACTATAAATAACATTAAATAACTATTTTAAACAATAATTTAAATTTTTGAAAAAAATAATTTTATAAAAAATCAGGGCTAAAAATACACTTTACCTTACTTTAAAGTGTTTAAAAATAATAAACCTGTGGAAAAAATGTTCTAATTTTAATTAATTGACCACTTACCTTTTAAAATGAAGTCCTTACGTCTGGTTTTTTAATGTGTAAAATGTAGAGGCCTTCACGCACGAGCAAACCTGTAAAAAAAGAGGAAGTTCAACGCGCACGTGCAGACTCCTGCGCGCACGCGTTCGACCTCTGAACCCCTTGGTTCAGAGGATCGGAAATGCCGGTTTCCTGCGCATGCGTAGTGCATGCAAGAAACCGGCACTTCCACCGGGTCCACGCGTGAGTACTCCGTCCGTACTCACGCGTTGGGACCCGAATTTCTGGGCCAAGATGTTTACAAGCACAATAGGTGTCCCTGACCGGCTCCAAAACCATGAATTTTATGACTAGCTCAGAAAGATGCCTGCATAATCAAGGCACTTCACAACAACTATGCAACCAAACAAATTTTAAAATAGTAGTTACATTTTACAAAATTTTACATTTGACATTTCTAATAACTGTACAAACGTTGGCAAATTGCATTAAGTCATTAAATTTTTTACGGCATTGTTCCACTGTCCATGGGACAGTGGAGTTAGCGCTAACAGCCTGTGCAAACTGTGTCCAAGCTGTCATTTGTCCTTTGCGTGGCGCTCCGGACTTCACGGTCCCAATGAGCCGTAGGCGCTCCACCTCAACCTCATTGACGAGTGTGCTGATTTCATCGTTATTAAAATTCTGAGCTCTCTTCATCATCACAGCTTTGTTTGCTCCTTCCATTTAACGTTGCTGTTTAATTAAAATTATTGAAAATTATTTCAAGGTTTTTAAAACTCTTTAAAATGCTTTAAATCTCTCTAAAAGTCTTTAAAACTATTTAAAATTCTTCTAGTCCATGTGAAAGTCTTTAAAAGTTTACAAAGGTTTTTTAAAACTATAAAAAAAAGCTTACCATTAAGAAGCACAGCTGCTTTCAATGCTGAAGGTTCTGTACAGTTAAAAAAAATGGGGGGGTGGTCTATGCAAAGGTAAATTGTGACAGGTCTTGTGGGCAGGTCTCACTTACGAATGAAGCCCTAGGCTCCGCGCACGCTGCGCTCCTGGGTGGCGTGACATCATGTGCTGCCCAGGACTCTGCAGACTGAAAGTGCAACTCTCCGTGTGGGGACAGATTTCAGGGAGGCGTGGATTTATTTTGGCGGTCAGAGGCGTTTGCCCGTGGGAAGCCTCCAACCGCAAATTCAGGCCCAATATTTCAACTTACACTTCTTTTGGACTCTGCACTGCTCATTAATGATTCTTCAATCTGATTGGTTAAGGAGGTACACAGTTGCTAAATGCTTTGTGGCGGGTGCTGCACTTTTTGGCTTTCTAATTTACAAAAAGTCTATGCGCAAGTGTAAGTATAAGGAATGGCTAGTGCCGTTCGTTTGCCGCTGAGAGCAAGTTAATCCTTACTTATATCTTCGAGTCCAGAAATGAGTATCCCTTCTTTGTAGCAGCCAAGATGCAGTCACTTTATGTTGCTGTCTGGTTTCTGCATCATGTGAAGCAGAAAGTGAAGCATGCAAGCATCGAAACATTATTCCAGTGATAACTATAGAATCTGAAGGTAGAACCCACACACCATATTAAGAGTTTTCTATGCGGAACCTGCCAGATACTGGATCTGCAATCAGTGTTGTTAAATGTGGTGGAATATTGGCCCGGAATCTCCTCAATGGCGTAACTAGCAAGTGACACTAAATTTTACACCGAAATTTACACTTGTTGCCAATTTATGCCGAAAGTTCCTGATAACCTCGTAATCATACACCGAAACGTAAAGACTGATGTAAAACAAACATAAATCAGCATAAACAATCGGAGCCTGAGGAAAATGCAAAACTTGCATCATATGTCTTCCTTTATGTAAGAAAATGAAGCCATTAAACTATCCATTATATTCATTAGGCACAGCGGGCTAGATTTTCAGTTGCTAGCGCCAGCAGTTAGCGCCTTAAGAGAAGTGATTTTCGGGCGCTATGCGTGTAGCGCCCGTGCGCAGCGCAGTTTGCACCCCGCCCCAAATTAAGTTGCCCGTTAGCGCCGGCGCAAAGTTTAGCGCCCGCCCGGATGCGCGCGCAGAAAATGACGTCACATCCTCGTGCAACGCCCTTTGGCCGCCCCGATTCCAAACTTCAGTCGGACCGCCCCATTGTGCGGCGGGCGGCCGGAGTGTTTGGAAAAAGGAACGCAACACAACTAGCGCGGGCCCCGGGGGGCGCAAATTAAAGGGGACGTGCTCTCCAGTATAAAGGCCAGCCTTTTTTCAGAAAACACTCTTGTGCAACGCATTTCTGGAGACACAACAAGGAGGATAGCTAACTGGTTTCAAGCAGCAAGAGCTCAGGTATTTTTGGACTCAGGCCAGAGCGCTGCAAGTGGCCTTTTGGAAATTTGAGTGTTTGCCAGGATTTGATGGGGGTTGCATGGGGTGCCAACGCGGAGCTGCAGCTCCATGTCCGTAGGGCTCGCAGACGCATTGTGAGAGGGGCAGCCCTGGCTAGAGGCAGAGGGGGCTACAGGCGTCGGCCACGTAGGCCTTACCCAGTCAGGCTATACCTCCAGCAGCGCTCCTACCTAAACATGAGTGCCGCGCGATGTGTTAGAAGGCTCCGATTCCGAAAGGAGGTGATTGCAGAGATCTGCCACCTGCTTCGCCGAGATCTGCGGCCAAAGCTCAGGTGCAGGACGTCTCTGTCGGTGGAAGTGAAGGTGACGGTGGCATTGAACTTCTATGCCACCGGCTCCTTCCAATACGCTGCTGGGGACATAGCAAACATCTCCCAGTATGGCGCGCATCGCTGCATCCGCCAGGTGACCGAAGCACTGTTCAGAAGGAGAAGCCAATTCATCTCCTTCCCCATGGCCCTGGAGAGCCAGCATCAGCGCACATTGGGATTTTCCAGACTCGGGGAATTCCCCTTGGTGCAGGGCGCCATTGACTGTACGCATGTGGCTTTGCGGGCCCCTCTGGAGCATGGCGAGCAGTATCGCAACAGGAAGGGCTACCATTCTCTGAATGTGCAGCTGGTGTGTGACCACAAGCAGCGCATCATGGCAGTCAATGCCAGCTTCCCAGGCAGCAGCCACGATGCCTTTATCCTGCGGCAGAGTACTGTGCATGACATGTTCCAGGCACAGCCTCCCCCAAGAGGATGGCTACTCGGGGACAAAGGCTATCCTTTGTGCACCTGGCTCATGACCCCGCTCCGCACACCCAGGACCACTGCTGAAGAGGCCTATAACGAGAGCCATCAAACCACCCGCAACATCATCGAGCAAACTATTGGGGTCCTCAAGCAGCGGTTCCGCTGCCTTGATCGCTCCGGAGGAGCTCTCCAGTATTCGCCGGACCGGGTCTCCCAATTTGTGGTGGTTTGCTGCATGCTACACAACCTGGCTATCTGCAGGACTCAGGCACTGCCACCTGACGTTGGACCAGCACCTCAGGAGGAGGAGCAGGAGGAGCATGAGGAGGAGGAGGAGGAGGAGCAGGAGTACGTTCCCAGGAGGGAGCGACCAGGGCCAAGGGCCGCACGACGCCACCTTATTTCACGGTTCTTCTAAGCCCCCTGTCAGGGAATGGCCAGGGGCCATGAGGGAAGATGAATGCAGCTGCTCCGCAAGCCCTCAGCCGGCGAAGCCAACAAACACTAAGAAGAACAACCATGGAGACTGCATGAATAAAGATAATTATTTATTACACAAAAATGAAAAGCCTTTCCCACATGAATCCCCAAAAACAATAAACGGGCCCCACAAAAAGCCGAACAAACGACTCACTCCCACAAACTGGGGAGGAGTCACTCCACATTTCTTCAAACCGGGCCTCAACGTCGGCCTAACGCAAAAAATAAGCCCTCCAACAACACAACCATGGGCAAAATAAAGATGGCCACCGCCATATAAAAGGAAAGCTGGCCACACCCTCTACTGAGTGGCCCGCAAGGGCGAGACCTTGCCCAGCCTTTTGCCTCCCCTGCCCGGCCTTCTGCTCCTTCGCAAGCTCTACCCAGTGGCTGCTGCGAGGCTGGGGGAAGGCGCCTGAGGCTCAGATGCCCTTCCGCCAGATGCCGCTGGGGGGCGGCCTACACGGCGTTTGGGCCTCGAGGGGCCGTCTGCTGAGTGGCGCACCTGAGCCTGGCCACCATCAGCTGCAGCCGCTTGCCCTTGACGCCCCAGTGGGGGAATGGCGGCGATGGATGGCGCAATGTGGGCCAGCTGGCGTCTGGGATGCACTGGCTGGTGCTGTGGCGCGGTGGCACTCGGCCGGGCCCGCACTGCAGGATCCGCAACAATCAGCCGAGGGGCGGCTTGCTGGGATGGTCCAGCGCGGCGGCTGCCCTGGCGATGCCTGCCTGAGACAGCGCGTGTGGCAGCAGTGAGTGCCCCTGTTGTCCTGGTGTGCGCCCGCATCACATCCGCCAGGGTCTTGACGGCATCAGTCAGCATGCGGCCACTCGCGGCAGTTGCTGCCCCGAACTCGCGCACACTGGTCGCCAGCAACTCGATGGCCTCAGGCATGCGCCCCACCACGCTCATGAGCTCCGTGTGGCGCCGGTCCGAATCCTCGGCCATCTTATCCAGCTTCCGCACCTCCTCCGAGGTGAAGGTGTCCGGACTGGAGTCGCGACTCACCCGCTGGGGAGGAGGGGGCCGAACAAGGGACCCTTGCCACGTTGGTGGCGGCGAGTGTGCCGATCAGCAGCACTCCCCTCTGATCCTTGCCCCCTTTGGGGGGAAGGCCACGGGCCACGCGCACGGCTCCTGGGTGGCTGGACGCCACTGGTCCCAGAAGCTGTATTGCTCTGCAACAGTTCCTCCAGGCACTCGTCCAGTGAGGAGGTGTCAAGCATTTCCTCCTCTCCTGCGGGACGTGACTGTTCCCCCGATGGTCCGGCTTGCTCCTCCTCCTGCTCGGAGATGCTGTCACTGGCAGCTTCAGGGTCCTGGTCGTCACCAGCTGAAAGCAGGAATGCACAAGAGTAGCTTCAGAGTGAGGAGACGGCGTCAGCGAGGGAGTTAGGACTGGTGGCATTCAGCGCATTGGTGGGACAGTGGCAAAGGAGGTAGCTCGGATGGGCCAGTGCGACGCGAGAGGGCCAAAAGGCTAGGTCCTTACCATTGCCGGGCAGTGGAGGGTCGGCTACTCCGCACGCTGTGGGGACGAGCACACGGGCTCCCATGAGCACACACACGCGCTCCTCCAGCCGAGTGAGCTTCTGCAGCTTGGCGCGGCCACCCCTGGCACGGGCCTGGCGATTGAACGCTACTTTAGCCTGCAAGAGAAAGGACGGGCTGTAAGTGCGCAGTGTAGCCCTGCTGTAGTGTGCACTGCCTCCCATGGTGGAATAGCTTGGCCAGAGTGAAGCCCTGATGTAGTGTGCACAGCCTCCCATGGTGGAATAGCTTGGCCAGCGTGAAGCCCTGATGTAGTGTGCACAGCCTCCCATGGTGGAATAGCTTGGCCAGAGTGAAGCCCTGATGTAGTGTGCACTGCCTCCCATGGTGGAATAGCTTGGCCAGAGTGAAGCCCTGATGTAGTGTGCACAGCCTCCCATGGTGGAATAGCTTGGCCAGAGTGAAGCCCTGATGTAGTGTGCACTGCCTCCCATGGTGGAATAGCTTGGCCAGAGTGAAGCCCTGATGTAGTGTGCACTGCCTCCCATGGTGGAATAGCTTGGACAGAGTGAAGCCCTGATGTAGTGTGCACAGCCTCCCATGGTGGAATAGCTTGGCCAGAGTGAAGCCCTGATGTAGTGTGCACTGCCTCCCATGGTGGAATAGCTTGGCCAGAGTGAAGCCCTGATGTAGTGTGCACTGCCTCCCATGGTGGAATAGCTTGACCAGAGTGAAGCCCTGATGTAGTGTGCACTGCTTCCCATGGTGGAATAGCTTGGACAGAGTGAAGCCCTGATGTAGTGTGCACAGCCTCCCATGGTGGAATAGCTTGGCCAGAGTGAAGCCCTGATGTAGTGTGCACTACCTCCCATGGTGGAATAGCTTGGACAGAGTGAAGCCCTGATGTAGTGTACACAGCCTCCCATGGTGGAATAGCTTGGCCAGAGTGAAGCCCTGATGTAGTGTGCACTGCCTCCCATGGTGGAATAGCTTGGACAGAGTGAAGCCCTGATGTAGTGTGCACAGCCTCCCATGGAGGAATAGCTTGGCCAGAGTGTAGAGTGCCGAATGGCCAATTGATGCTCATGACTGTCCCAATGCTGCTGGCTGAGGGCTGGCCAATAGGAATTTCAGCTCCCTTTGCCCATCATGTCAGGTGTACATGCAAGAATGAGGAGGAGACTGGAAAGGGTACTCACCCTGACAATCCTGGTCAGGTCGTTGTATTTTTTACGACATTGTTTGTGGGTCCTGGGGGCATCGCCGGTGAACGTCACCCTCTGGGCGATCTGCTTCCAGGCTTTGGTGTAGTCGTGGTGGGTTGGATTCCTCCCACTCTCTGGGAACAAGATCTTGCGCCTCACCTCCAGAGCTGTGACCATTATGTCCAGATCACCCTCTGAGAAGCGCAGGGCACGCTGACGGGCCTTCTCTGGCGTTGCCATGACTCCCTGGAGCTGAGCAGCAGTGTTGAGGCCTCTTTGCAGGGCTGCAGTGTGCAGGGCGTGGCAGCAGACCAATTCGTCCCTTCCCCCTTTAAGAGCTGGTCGGCGCCACGGGGTCTGCTGTCAGTCCAAAAATGACCGCACCCGCGCTGCGCCCCGCCTGGGCGCTATCCCTCTGGACCGCCGGCTTAGCGCCTAAAGATAGGAGTGGAACGCCTCTTTTAGCGCTCCACCAACCTCTTAGGGCGAAGCCACTGAATTTCCGGCAACGGGGCACTACTTTGGGGCGGGCGCTAACTTCGGGGTTAGCGCCCCAAAACTGCCTATACTGAAAATCTAGCCCAGCATGTTTTAAGAAAGGCAATCATGGAAGCTTATCAGTTTTTAATGTAACTCATTCTGTTGCTGTAAAAATGCTTTCAAAGATACAAAAAATACAGGGTAGGCCTCAGTGAGGAGAATTTTTAAAAATTGCTTAAAAATTGTGATAACAAAACAGAAATATGACTTTGGGTCCTGCGTCGCCTAAAACCTTAGGTGTAAATTTACACCTGTTCAGAACTGGTGTAAATGTAGGAAACTTGCCTTCGCTGATCTTTTGCATAGGCTATGTTAATGACTGGTGGAGGGTTTTGGCAGAGGTTTTGCTGAATTGGCACAAAAGATAGAGAAAATTCAATTGGAGCATTAAAACAGGCGTAAGCCACATACACCTGAATTTCCTCAATGTTTTGCACCGAAAATCAGCATCACGCCATACTTCCACTGTTGTTTTAATACAAGTTTTCAGGAAATTCAAGGCCATTTTATCTGACTGAAGTAAAAACATCCATAATGATGACTGAAAGCCATGCTTTAACAAATACAGTAAACTCTCATTTAAACGGCACCAATTATCCAGAATTCTCTAATAACCGGCAAAATTGATGCTCAGAAAAAAACACCTCAATAACCGGAAATGTTGTCGAGACCGAGTCTGAGTCTCTCGCGGTGGCCGAGTTAGTCAGTGGGGGTAGTTCTCCAAACTGCCACTACTCGGCATCTTGCCGCTGTTAGAAACATAGAAGATAGGAGCAGGAGTAGGCCATTCGGCCCCTCGAGCCTGCTCCATATCCCTTGATCCTTTTAGCCTTGAGAAATATATCTGTTACATCGTTATATTATTACATCATTAAATGGAACTACTTGTTACATCGTTATATGGAACTACTTTGGTTAGTGTATTTATATTGCTATGTGGCACACTGCAAAAGGTAGTGCGCAGTGCAAGGTCGGACATCTTGTATCACTCCACACCATGCGGCAGCAACATCATAAAAGCAAGAATACAACTGGGTAAAAGTCGTAAACTAAAATGAGTTAAAAGTGTCTGTATTACATAGTGATAAGAACACAAGGAGACACAACATGGTGGCAGCGGTATAAGTGAGTACAACTTGTGCCATACGAACTACGAATAAGGCGAAAAGTGAATATATGAGCTGATCGTGAGTGCCGGTGTCTGCGGTGATTGAGCGTGAATCATACGGGCAACTAAGATGGTGGCTGCCACGGCACTGACTGCGCAAATGCAACCCCTCATAAACTGGGAAGCCGACGATATAGTAGAGGCATTCCGCAAGTTCAAACAAAAATGCGACCTTGCATTCAAAAGCTTCCTGAAGGGTACTGCCAATGAGGAAAAGGTTAGTTACATTCTGTTGTGGACAGGAGAAAAAGGTCTAGATTTATATAATAGCTGGAGTTTGACTGAAGAGGAAAAGGAAAACCCTGCAACAATCTTTGAGAAATTCAACAACCATCTAGAGCCTAAATCCAATCACCGTATACACAGATACAAATTTCAGAGTCTAAGACAGGAACCCAGTGGAACAGTTGACAATTTCCTGACAAGGCTGAGAAATGAAGCCAGCAAGTGTGCATTTAAGGAAATGGAGGAAAGGCTTGTGGACCAGCTGATATGGGGGTCAGTGCATGCAGAGTTACAAAAAGCCCTGATAGGGAAGGAAAAGCTCGAAATAACAGAGGCTATAGATACTGCGAGAGCTCATGAAGTCATGAAGCAGCAAATGAGAACGATGATTTCTCAAATGGCTGACATGCAGACGGCTTCTGAGACGGACAACAGAGTGGATACAGTGAGAGAAAAGTACAACACACAAAGACATGCACATGACAACGGGACAAACATGTGCAAAAACTGTGGAAGACCGCACGATTATACAGACAGGAGGAAATGTCCAGCATATGGAACAAGCTGCAATGCATGTGGCAAACTAAACCACTGGGAAAAGAGGTGTAGAACGAAGAAAGATGGAACATACACCAAAAACAAAGGCGGACAGCAGAACCAGAGAAAGAAACATAAACAGGATGATGATGATTATGGTCATGACAATACACTAAACATCGAAACCATAAAGGTAGAGCTTCACAAGATGTCCAGAGCGGAAAATACTCCGAAGAGAGAATTGCACACCATCATCCAAATCGAAAAGAGGGTTAAAGGTCGGCCCACAACCATCAACTTAAAGTTGAAGCTGGACATGGGGGCTCAGAGCAACATTCTCCCATTGAGACTGTACCAGCAGATCTTTCCCGAAAATGTGAGAGAAGATGGCTACCCGAAAAATGGTTGTTTAAAGGCAAGTAATGTCACGCTGACAGCATACGGGGGGAGTGAGATTAAACAACTCGGAATAACCTTTGTCAAAGGGACACATAAAAGAAAGAACATCAACTGCATGTTCTATGTCACCGACACTGAGGGGCCAGTGATCCTGGGATTAAACAGCTGCGAGAAGTTGAGATTGATCTCAGTGAATCACGAGCTGACGGAAACATCACTGAGGATAGACAGCAACACCCCGCTGGAGAATCGCCCACAAATCAAGAGTAAAAAAGACTTGATAGACATGTATCCGGAATGTTTCGATGATACAGTGGGATGTTTCGGAGATTTCCAATACCACATCACCATCGATCCAGAGGTAAAGCCCGTTATCCATGCTCCACGAAAAGTACCCATCGAGCTGAAGACAAAGCTTGAAAGAGAGCTAAAGGAGATGGAAGAAAAGGGAGTGATCGTAAAGGTCACTGAACCCACAGACTGGGTAAAGTCAATTGTGGTACGAGAAAAGCTAAACGGGCATCTCAGAATATGTTTGGACCCCAAAGATCTAAACCAGGCGATAAAGAGGGACCACTATCCCACCCCAACGCTAGAGGAGATTACGCCATCACTGGCAGGAGCCAAGGTTTTCTCAAAACTAGATGCCAGAAATGGATATTGGAACGTGAAGTTGGATGAGGAATCAACAATACTGACAACATTCAACACACCATTTGGGCATTACAAGTTCCTGTGGCTACCATTCGGGTTAAAGGTCAGTCACGATATCTTTCAACAGAAAGTAGATGAGACATACAGAGGCTGTGGAGGAGCTATAGGAATAGCTGATGATATTCAGATCTATGGAGCAGATGAAAGAGACCTTGTTATGCACCTACATGAGGCCATGGAGCGTACCAGGAAGGCTGGCATCAAGTTAAATGCTGATAAGTGCATAGTTAAAGTCAAGGAATGCCAATTCTTCGGTATGATTTATACACCAGAGGGAGTCAAGCCAAGTCCTGAGAAGATTGCGGCGATTGCTGAAATGAAACCACCCAAAGATAAGAAAGAGCTGAGGAGTTACCTCGGCTTGGTCCAATACATAAGTTCTGTCATCCCAAACATGTCGGAACATACAACAAATCTCAGAGAGCTAATGAAAGAAGATGCCGAATACCAGCGGTCTGAATCACATGAAAGGAATTTCAAACAACTTAAAGAGCTGTTGTGCAAAGAAACAAGTCTGTCATATTATGACAGAAGAAAACCAGTCACTCTACAAGTAGACGCTTCTACCAGAGGACTAGGGGCAGCTCTTGTGCAGGAAGGAAAGCCAATAGCTTTCGCATCAAAGGCTTTGACGTCAGCTGAGATGAGATATGCCAACATAGAAAGAGAACTATTAGCAGTAGTGTATGGATGCGAGAAATTCCATACATACCTGTATGGAAGGCAGTTTACAATAGAGAGTGACCATCGTCCACTAGAACAGATCTACAAGAAGAATCTCTGCAAAGCACCTACAAGACTGCAAAGGCTACTTCTAAGGCTCCAAAGCTATGACTTCACGCTTAAATATAAGCCAGGAAAGGAAATGCTGCTAGCAGATGCGTTGTCTCGATTGTCACCATATAAGAAACATGAGGTGGAGGGTCTAACAGTAAAAATCCACCACCTAGTGAGTGTTACCCCTACAAAGCTCAGTCAAATCAGAGATGAGACTAGCAAAGATGAGGAATTGCAACTACTCACACAATAAGTGATACGGGGTGGCCGGAGAGAATCCAGCAGGTACAGGCGACAATTCGTCATTACTGGACAATTAGAGACGACATCGCAATAGAAGACGGTATTCTCCTTGCTGGATCGAGGATCATCGTGCCGAAGACAATGCAGACAGAACTTCTCCATCTAATACATGAAGGTCACATGGGAATGGAGAAATGCAAGCTGAGAGCCAGATCAGCTGTATACTGGATAGGCATGTACAAAAATATCGAACAGATGGTTTCTGCATGTGGTATATGCCAGAAATACAGAAATGCACAAAAGAAAGAGGAGATGATACCTAGTGAAATACCGTCAAGACCATGGCACACTGTTGGGGCAGATCTCTTCATGTGCAATCAAGAATGGTATCTCATAGTGACAGATTACTATTCCAAGTTTCCTTTTGTGAGAAGGATGAAAGATCTGAGAGCCACAACTACCACCAGAATTGCAAAGAGCTTGTTTGCTGAACAAGGAATCCCGGAAAAGGTAATCTGTGACAATGGAACCCAGTTCACATCGAGTGAATTCAGAGCTCTGGCAGAAAAGTATGGGTTCAAAATAGTAACCTCATCCCCACATTTCCCAAGGGGACACAGGTTCATCGAAAGACAGATCCAGACTGTCAAGAGAACTCTCATCAAAAGCAGTGAGATGGGGGAAGACCAAGACCTTGCCCTCCTATCACTCAGATCAACACCACTGAAAGCAGACATGAAATCACCTGCGGAATTGCTGAATGGGAGGAAGTTTAAGACTACACTACCAGCAAAAATACATCCTCCCCAGGACCAGGAGGACTTCAGACAGAAGCTGGCAGAAGCACAAGTCGTAGGAAGCAAACATTACGACAAACATGCAAAGACGCTACCAGAATTGCTGAATGGGCAATCAGTGCATGTGCAAGACCCGGTGTTGAAAACCTGGAATCCAGCCAAGGTCGTTGGAAAAGCTGATACTCCAAGATCCTACTTCGTAGAGACCGAACCTGGTAACCAATACAGACGGAACAGACTCCACATCAGACCTTCACCTGAACTGGTTAAGCAGCAGACAAGATCAGCAACATTGACAACACCAGCTACCACAAGCAGTACGATGCCAGAAAAAAGCGCCACAAATAAAACAACCACGAACATGCACACTCCAACTCCAAGTGCGACAGCAACAACAAGAAGAGCGGAACACACCAAAACACCGCAGAGAGGAGTGGTCAGCACCAAATCCACAAGATGGAGGGACAACATCCAACCACCTGAGCGATATTGCGAATAAGAAAAGAAAACTCACGATTCTTTGTATTTTAATAGTTTAGATATAATATTTTTTAAATTGAATTAAATTTCATGTTTAATTTTTTTGAGAAAGAGGGATGTTACATCGTTATATTATTACATCGTTAAATGGAACTACTTGTTACATCGTTATATGGAACTACTTTGGTTAGTGTATTTATATTGCTATGTGGCACACTGTAAAAGGTAGTGTGCAGTGCAAGGTCGGACATCTTGTATCACTCCGCACCATGCGGCAGCAACATCATAAAAGCAAGAATACAACTGAGTAAAAGTTGTAAACTAAAATGAGTTAAAAGTGTCTGTATTACATAGTAATAAGAACACAAGGAGACACAACAATATCCAACTCTTTCTTGAATATATTTAATGAATTGGCCTCTACTGCCTTCTTTGGCAGAGAATTCCACAGGTTCACCACTCTCTGGGTGAAGAAATTCCTCCTCATCTCTGTCCTAAATAGCTTACCCCTTATCCTTAGACTGTGACCCCTGGTTCTGGACTCCCCGACCATCGGGAACATCCTTCCAGCATCTAGTCTGTCTAGTCCTGTTAGAATTTTATAAGTTTCGATGAGATCCCCTCTCATTCTTCTAAACTCCAGCGGGTACAAGCCCAATCGACCCAATCTCTCCTCATACGTCATTCCTGCCATCCCAGGTATCAGACTGGTGAATCTTCACTGCACTCCTTCCATGGCAAGAACATCCTTCCTCAGATAAGGCGACTAAAACTGCACACAATACTCAAGATGTGGCCTCACCAATGCCCTGTACAACTGCAGCAAGACATCCTTGTTCCTGTACTCAAGCCCTCTCGCTACGAAGGCCAACATACCATTTGCCTTCGAAACCGCCTGCTGCACCTGCATGCTTACTTTCAGCGACTGGTGCACAAGGACGCCCAGGTCTCATTGCACTTCCCATTCTCCCAATCTATTGCCATTCAGATAATAATCTGCCTTCCTTTTTTGACACCAAAGCAGAAGTCTCTTCCGATCCGAACACCTCAATAACCGGAAATGTTGCCGAGTCCGAGTCTCCCGCGGTGGCCGAGTTAGTCAGTGGGGGTAGTTCTCCAAACCGCCACTACTCGGCATCTTGGCGCTGTCAGAAGTCTCTTCCAATCCGAACACCTCAATAACAGGAGTCTGATTCTCCTTCTCCGTTATCCAGAATTTTTGATCAACCGGCACCATCCCAGTCCCGTCGGTGCCGGATATGAAAGAGTTTACTGTAACTAGAACTGTTTGCTGAAATGGATTGTGTAGCACTTAGCATAGTTCCTCAGATTGTTATTTGAGCTGTGTGAGAACACGCTGACATTGGAAAGATTAAAATATTAGCTGGAAATACTTTTGATAGCCAAGTCTAGGTGAGGATATTCAAGTCTGTGTAAACGGCTGTAAATATGTTGGTCAAACAGAAATGCTCCTGCTGTTGTTTCATACAGTATGGCTTAGAGTTCACATTAAAGTTGTTGAGCAAAGACAGTTCTACATGAGTGCTGATGCTTATTTCAAACAGCAAAAAGTTTTTACGTCTTTGTCTTCCAATCCTAGAAATATGGATGCGCTAAAACCTCGTTTGTTTCTTATCGATCATCTAAGATAACTGTAGTGTATGTAACTGTTCTACCTTTAAGAGAACTATTGTATGTAACCGTCCACCTTTAAGAGAACTATTTTAGGTGTGGCACTACTTTATCTTGGCTGCTGTATACTGTAATGCCGACGGTGACCACACCGGTATATAAGTGCTGTGTCAGGATTTATTGGGCAGATTCGCCCTGACCTTCGAATAGTAAAGTCCTGTTAAAGTTACTCTTGTAGTCTGTGTATTAATTCGCCATAATACCTACAGACTTTACAGTGGCGACGAGTTCGATCTTACCCTGCGGCAACAGTACTTCCGAAGCAGTTAACGAGCGTCGAGAAGAGGCACCCGCCCTCGTCGTTCTGCTGAGAGAAAACTCAAGTCTGCAGAGCAAGGAAGAAAGAAGAATTCAGACACGAAGCCTTCCATCAGCAACAGGCACTGATTGTCCCTTCTGCCACGGTGGTGAGTGAGCCGATCAGCACGAGAAGCAAGTCGGCCACGGTGACTGTGAGTAAAGGGAAAATAAAAAAATAAACGGAGGATAAGGGCAGTGAACTCGACCACGGTCGGGGGGGAAAGGAGCCGGACAGAAGTCGGGCCCAGAGGCGCTGAGACTGGGGCAGCGTGGAGCACGGAAGCCGCGGTACAAGCGGGCTGGGAGATGCAACGGCGTCGTGAGACAGCTAGACCGCGACCGGCGAAAAAGGCCGGGCAGCGACCGAGGCCACGAAGCGCTGCGACCGGGATCGTAAGGCGCGGGAAGATATAAAAATAAATAAATCGCGGAGAACTCAGCCGCAGCCGGGGAGGAAAGCACCGGACTGCGAGAGGGCTGGGAGGGCGCGATTGGAAGCCGCTGAGGGAGAGACAGAGCCCGAGCGAGCGGGAGAGACAGAGCCCGAGTGAGGGAGACTGAGCGAGATCCAGCCCAGCGGCTGAAACAGTTCGCCGTCAATGGGTTGTACCCAGCGCCGGTTGCCCTGCCAAGAAAAGGGAACAAGGAACGCACTGAAGCCGACACGCAGGCTGCGAACCCCGAAAGCCAGCGGTCGTCGCCCGAGGGAAAAGCTTACCCCTCCCGCCAGGGGAAGAAACGCGGGAAGCCGCCAGTAGGTGGGGAAGAAGACAGAAGCGGGAAACCGCCATTTTGAAAGTGGGCGGGGAAAGAAGACAAGCGCGGGAAACCGCCATTTTGGAAAAAAAAAGTTAAAGAAATATTTCGTTGTTGTTTCTCAGGAAGAGTGTGAAGATGCCTAAGCGTAGTAACATCAACGGGTTCGATTCCGATGTGGAAGATTGGGCCACGTATGTAGAACGCATCGAGATATATTGTAAGGTCAATAAGATAGCAAATTATGACAAAGCTCTAACCTTACTAAACTCAATGGGTGCGAAGACATACGGGTTATTGAAGCATCTTCTATCACCAGCTAAACCGACGGATCAGTCTTTCGCTTATATTGTTGCTGTCCTGAAGGATCATTTGAACCCCGCACCGCTGATGTTAGCGGAACGATCTAAATTTTACGTGAGAACGCAACTAAAAGAGGAAAGCAACGCAGAGTACCTGGTTGAACTGCGTAGACTAGCAAAATACTGCCAGTTTGGGGTAAATCTGTCAGAGGCACTGAGAGACAAGTTCGTGTGCGGAATGTCGAAGGAAGGAATACAAAAATGACTGCTCGAAGAGAACGATCTTACACTTGAGAAGGCTGTCCTTATTGCAGCATCGCACGAAGCCGCAGCGAGAGGCACGGCGGAAATGCAGCGGAAGACAGCGGTACTCAGTATGGATCAAATGACTTCGGGTACAACGAAATGTTATCGTTGTGGGAAGACAACACACGATCAGAACCAATGCTGGTTTAAAAACCAGGAATGTAGGAAATGTGGCAAGCCTGGTCACATAGCTAAAGTATGCCGGTCAGGAAAGAAGACCAGCAATAATAAGTCACCGCAGAAGAAGTACAGAAAGGTACATAAGGTGACTGGGAAGAGTACAGATGAACAGAATTCGGATTCAGACTCCAACAGTAAGGAATTGGGTAGTCTGAGGATTCACAATGTGAGTAAAGAAGCTGACCGACAAACTATCTGGGTCACACTACAGATTGCAAAAGTCCAAGTGAAAATGGAAGTGGACACCGGATCGGCGTTGATGGTCATGAATAAGCAAGATTACAAAAAGTTGTTCAAACATATTCCCCTACGGGATACGGAGATAGTATTGCAGACATACACGGGGCATAAAGTATACCCCATCGGAAAGATAAAAGTCAAGGTGAGACACAAGGGCAAAGATCACCGAGGAATGGACATGTATGTGCTACCCGAGGGAGGTCCACCACTTCTGGGACGGGAGTGGATCAGGAAAATAAAGATAGACTGGCACTCACTAAACACAATGACGGTAGATTCCGGAAAGGAAGATGTCAAACCTGAACGGTTGTCCAGAATATTGGACGAAGCTAAAGAGGTATTTCAGCAAGGACTGGGAACACTGAGAGGAATTAAGGCAAAAATCAAGATTGCAGAACATGCAAGCCCAAAATTTTTCAAAGCCAGATCGGTACCTTACTCGATACGACCTGCTGTGGAGGCAGAACTGGAAGAGCTTGAACGTTCAGGGGTACTGTCTAAGGTGGACTGGAGTGAGTGGGCCACGCCCATTGTTCCTGTCATGAAGTCTTCATCAAGTAACAAGCCAGGGGGACCGGGAAAGGTCCGCATCTGCGGAGACTTCAAGATCACAGTTAATCCGGTGCTTCACATGGTACAATACCCGCTTCCGCGGATTGAGGGTACCTTTGCTTCATTGTCTGGCGGGAAACACTTCACCAAGATAGACCTGGCACAAGCATACTTACAAATGGAAGTCGAGGAAGAGTCGCGCCAGTATCTCACAATCAACACACACAGAGGCTTGTATCGTTATAATAGACTGGTTTTTGGAGTAGCTTCGGCTCCAGCAATTTGGCAGAGGGCCATGGAGCAGGTCTTACAGGGTATTCCAAGCACTCAGTGTTACTTGGACGATATCCTGATTGCGGGAGAAGACGAGGAGGAACACCTCACAAATTTGAAACTGGTGCTCACCAGGTTGAAGGAATATGGCCTTCGAGTTAATCGCCAGAAATGTGAGTTCTTCCAGAAACGGATCTCGTACTGCGGTCATGTCATTGACCAAGAGGGGCTGCACAAGTCACCTGACAAGATAGAAGCTGTCGTGAAGGCCCCCGCTCCGGAAAATGTATCACAGTTGAGATCGTTTCTGGGGTTGATTAATTATTACCACAAGTTTCTGCCAAATCTATCCACGGTGCTGCATCCGCTGAATGCTCTGTTGCGGAAAGAAGTACCATGGAAGTGGAGCGAGGACTGTAATAAGGCCTTTCGCAGAAGCAAGGCGTTGATTACCTCTGAGGAAGTGTTGGCTCATTTCAACCCAACGTTACCTCTTCGTCTAGCTTGTGATGCTTCCCCTTATGGAATTGGAGCAGTACTTTCACACAAGTTACCAAATGGCTCGGAAAGGCCAGTCGCATTTGCGTCCCGATCATTGACCTCCGCTGAGCGAAATTATGCTCAGATAGATAGGGAGGCGCTCAGCCTTGTGTGGGGAGTAAAGAAATTCAATCATTACCTGCAGGGCAAGAAGTTCACATTACTGACAGACCACCAGCCGTTGGTGTCCATATTCAACCCTAACAAGGCCGTTTCCACTATGACAGCGCAAAGGCTACAGAGGTGGTCCGTGTTACTTGGGGCACACCAATATGACATCGAATACAAAAGGTCCAAACAGCATGGAAATGCTGATGGGTTATCGCGCCTACCGTTGCCAGTAGTAGAAGAGGCGGCTACAGTGGACCAGGTAGAGATGTTCCACTCATCCATAGTGGAATGTCTACCAGTAACAAATTCGATGATCGAAAATGAAACAAGAAATGATCCGACTCTCTCACGAGTCTACGATTTAACGGTGGAGGGGTGGCCAACACATGGCGAACCAACGCTGCCTGCATTTTCGCAAAGAAAAGAACAGCTGTCAGTGTGCCGAGGAACCTTGATGTGTGGATCTAGAGTGGTGATTCCACCCAAACTTCAGCATAAGGTGCTAAAGGAGCCTCACGAGGGGCATCTGGGTGGAGTGAAAATGAAGAACCTAGCAAGAGCGTTTGTGTGGTGGCCAGGTATTGAGGGAGACATCGAAGAAATAACCAAGAGCTGTCTAGGATGCCAGAAGGTCCAAAACGCGCCACCACAAGCTCCTCTGCATCCATGGGAGTGGCCCTCATCTCCTTGGCAAAGGGTACACGTCGACTTTGCTGGTCCATTTATGGACTCAATGTTTCTAATCGCGGTGGATGCACACTCCAAGTGGCCGGAGGTAATAAAGATGTCCTCCACCGCCACGGAAAAAACCATCACAGTATTACAGACCATATTTGCCAGGAATGGGCTGCCGGAACAGATCTGTTCTGATAATGGACCGCAATTTGTGTCCGAAGAATTCAGGAAGTTCTTAAAAAGGAATGGGGTCAAGCACTACACGTCAGCCCCATACCATCCCGCCACCAATGGATTAGCTGAAAGGTTTGTCCAGACCTTCAAGAAGGCCATAAAGGCTATGGGTAATGAAGACATCAACCTACAACATAAGGTAGATAACTTCTTGTTGGCGTACAAGAATGCAACACATGCGGTCACAAACCAAACTCCCGCCATGATGTTTTTCAATAGAAGACTAAGATGCCGGCTGGATTTGATTAAGCCAAATGTCAGAAGGGACGTAGAGAACCGGCAATTTCAGGGCATGAATGAAAGGCCAACTAGATCCTTTCAGATAGGTCAACAAGTTTTGGCCCGGGACTACCGTACCGAGAAATGGCAGCCTGGAACTATTGGGAAAAGGCTAGGGCCGCTGATGTATACCGTGGACATTGGTGACAGCATCATAAGGCGACATGTTGACCAGATCATAGGGTCATCCACAAAGGACCAACCTACTCCACAACCTTACACGGCTAATGTTGAAGCAGAGATACCCAGAGCACCAACCTCCGATCTGGTAATACTAGAATCAGATGAACCTGACACTGTCCTTCGAGCCGAATCGACCTTGCCAGAAGAACCTACTACCCCGCCGAAAACTACTACACCACCGAGGCGTTATCCGGACAGAGTCAGGAAGCCTCCAGAGAGACTGAATCTGTGAACTGTTTTGCATAAGTTGTATATATGTTATGATGTTATGTTAATGGGGAATAAGTATGTTGTAAGCTAAAAAGGGAGGATTGTAGTGTATGTAACTGTTCTACCTTTAAGAGAACTATTGTATGTAACTGTCCACCTTTAAGAGAACTATTTTAGGTGTGGCACTACTTTATCTTGGCTGCTGTATACTGTAATACCGACGGTGGCCACACCGGTATATAAGTGCTGTGTCAGGATTTATTGGGCAGATTCGCCCTGACCTTCGAATAGTAAAGTCCTGTTAAAGTTACTCTTGTAGTCTGTGTATTAATTCGCCATAATACCTACAGACTTTACAATAACAAGCTTCAATTTATACTGCAGGAAGTTGTAACATGGTGTGAAGTACAGTTGAATTGTTTATATTCTGTTTTGAAAGTAAGGCTGAAGAGTTTGTTCTCTATTTGGTGTAAAGCAATCTTTGCAGAAGTACAAATACGTTCAAAATATTTCTATCAATTTTTTTCTTGAGTTACTGGAACACTTCACAATCTATTCACTATGCCATAACCCGTGAAGTTGTTTCTGAACAGACAGCACCAGGTTCATTTATTTTTGTTGTTGTTAAAGCTATGGAGAACAGAAAAGATCAAATAAAACCAGCCCTTAGCCTGGAAATTCCTGTCTGTTATATTGGCAGATATTAAACATTTCTATTAAAACAGCAGAAAGAGGAATTTTGAACTGTTACTTGAAGCATTTGTCCACTAATATCATCAACAGTAATTATTTTGGCCCCAACATAAACTACAATTACAAATCCTCTGACCAGATGAATGAAGATTGGTTAAAAAAAAGAAATACGAGAGGAGAAGAGGTATGAAACGGTTGGTTGAAAAGTGGTGACTTTCTGCTTACATACAAAATTCAAAAAGATTTGGTTGCATTTCATATCAAGTCCTAAACAATAGGGTGAAATGCAAAAGCTGAATATATCTTTTCATCCCCATATTCTTAACTTTCAATTTATATGAGTGCCATGGAAGTAATGTATTTCACTCGGAAAAAGCTGATGCTTTCCACTGACTCAGTCATTGTGCTATATCTCACAGTGGATCATTATTGACCAACCTGTTCGGGAATGGTAAGTAGATCACTTTCGGGTCAAGTTAGCTTCGCGTTGACAAGACTGCTGATGGAAGTCAACCATCTAAGGCAGATTCAGTAATCTGATAACTGAGCCAGGCAAGTCCTCAGTAAGGCCAGTGCACTGTTGGTGATTAAGCAACCTGGCTCACTGTTGGCAGCTGGAGGGATAGACCAGTCACTGGGCAGAGATTTTTCCCACTCAGCTCCAGATAACCTTGTAATGGTACGGTGCCCTAGCTCAACAAGCAGCAGGAGGCTTACCAGTGTTATGTACTTGAAAGCTGTGTGACTTTAGTTGGTTAAACTCCAGCAGTACCTGTGTACACACTTGGGAGCCCACTGCCAACTTGTGCCAAAACTCTCTGGATTTAGGTATGTAGCAAGAGAGTGCGCACTCCATCTCGGGCAAGCAAAAATAGTTTAAAAAAATTTCAGTAGTTTGATTCAAAGACCCTTAAACATGGTGACCGGTTTCTGTGCGTGGGAGACACTGGCTGGCCAAACTCAAATACTGGCCGATTATCGAGTGGCATAGATGGCAGCAATAGAGAAGTTTACAACCAGACTTCCCCACCCCATCAAAAGTCTGCATTTATCAAGCGTTGAACTTGAGTACAAAAATGGGAAAGAAAAGTACAAATAAAATCAACCCCATGTATAAAGAACAGCAAGTTATCTCGCTAAATGGCTGTTATATGTCAGAGTTCATAACATATATTTTCCCCCTATTAATTATGTTCCTTCAGTCTCATTTGTTCTCCTATTTACTTCATTATTATGTATCCTATCATCTGTTGCTTTTTCATATTTCTTTTAGCTAGAACCTCATTATTTAGAGCAAGGATGTCCAACCTTTTGGAGCTTGGGGCCGATATATTTGGCAAAACCAGTGAGTCGGCCACATATGATTACAAAGAGGTGTGAGCTCCATGCACATTCAACATATTCATGTATCAATTACACAGAATTACACTACATCTAATTTGGAACATTTAGACATGTGTACTGTCTGTGGAAATTAGTTTTAAACTTATAGGTGGAGAAATTCATTATAGCCCAAGAATGGGCGGTAACTTCAGAAAAGTTTGAAATTTAGTGCCAGGCGCTAATGAATCATGCTGCATGCAAAATAAGTATCCTTGCTCAAAGAAAGGATTGGAGTGCTAAATCAAGCGCTAATGGCCTAGTTCAGTGACGCCATGCTCAAAGTGCTAACTAATATCAGATACAGTTTAATCGCAAGTCATCATTGCCACAGGCTCTTTCCAGTTCTTAAAGGGGAGGTTCACTGATGCTGCAGAACCTCATTCTCAGCATTGCTGGCTGTGAACCTGTATCAGCAAGCAGGAGCAAGCCAAGCCCAAGGATCCGGACGACTCAAGCAGATGTCATGATGGCAGATCCACACCCCAGGGAGAGAGCCCACAGATTTTCAGACCAAACATTGGAGGAGTTGGTGCCCACTGTGCAGAGATGGAGGGCGGTGCTCTACCTGGCAAGTGGCAGGAGGTTCTCGCCGCAAGTCTTCCGTGTCATGTGGAGGAAGGATGCCCAGCACACCTCGGGCAGCCCTGTGGTCCCCAGGACCCACACACAGTGCAGGAAGAAATTTAACGACCTCACTCAGGTGGGCAGGGTGAGTCAATGCTTCAACAAATACTACATACCACCGTCTGAACCACAGCCAGCACACACTGCCCAAAGCACCATACCTGCAGCACTCACCCACCAACAATCTCTACCTACCAACACTCACACCCACATCTCACACCTTGCACACAATGACAGCTATTCAACTATGGCAGGCACATCACCCAAACACATTGCTCCACACTCACTCACACACTTTCCTTTCTTTTGCAGGCCACAGTGGCTCACAACAGGAGGGAGCAGGAGTGCACAGGTGGGGGACAAGCCAACACCCAACCACTGTCTGCGCTGGAAAATAGAGTGCTGCAGATTATTGGGTGCCAGGAGGTGGATGCTGGCTGTGGCCACCCGCGACATTGACCCCCTTGGGGGACAACAACGGTATGTTCATCTCTATTCCTTCTTCTCACATCCCACTTCGCCCTCACCCCACAAGCCTCTTGCACTTTCCAGCTAGTCATGCTGTATGCATGCATTTCTGCCTTCCAGCCCCCCTCCCCTCACCTTAACACGACTATTGTGCCTTTATGCTTTCAGATGATGAGCAAGCACCTGAGCAGCCTGTCCCTGAGGGCACCATTGAGAACGAGGCAGAAGAAGAGGAGGAGGAAGAACACACCGCGTCACTGCATGTCTCACCTGCAGGCACCAGCTCAGCTACTGGTACTACGTGTTCTTTAGAGGCTAGTATAGTAGTGGGATCTGCACAGGGTGAGGCATTGGGGATGAGTGGGCTGCACCAAGGCCAGAGGGAGAGGGTAGCTCGGGGGCCAGCTCCCTGGAGGGCAAATTCGTGCGTGAGTTCTGCTGCACAGGACTCAGATGAAGACCTCAAAAAGGAGGCCTTTAGAGGAAGGGTGATGCACATGGAGATGATAGGTTCAATGGCAAGGGTGCCCGAGAGCCTCTGGGCAATGGTAAGGAATGTGGAGGAGTCCGCCTCCAACATTGCACAAAGCTCTGCGCACACCATGGAGCCCATCATTTCCAGTCTGCAAATGATGGTAGACTCCTAGAGAGACCGTGGCGACCCAGACCAGATGCCGCATGTGATGGGCAATCTGGCAGCTTCCATTGTAGTACAGGTGGAAGCAACGCAATGTCTTAGTACTGTCATGCAGTCTATGGTTGGTGGCATCCAATCTCAGAATGCTCTCATGCAGTCTCAGCTTGATGCCATGCAAGCTCTGACGGCTGCCATTGTAGCTGCATCTACCACCGTTGGCCGGGGCTTCCACGTTGTTGCAGCAGGCCAGCAATCTGTGCTCCAACAGATTGCTAGGGATGCTGAGGTGCTGCCCCGGGGGAGTGGCAGTGGGTCAGTGGAGCAGGAAGCTGCTGTCCTCTCTCAGGAGGACAGCATTCCTGCTCCCACCACTGCCACTCCACCATTTCCCTTGTCACTCCCTGTCATCCAGCCAGCTCAGACTGCTCCCGCCCATGCTGAGGTGGTGCCGTCTACAGCCAGGCCTTTCAGGCCAAGAGCTGGTCGAGGGCGTCCTCCAAGACCATCTGAAGTCTTCCGCACGGACACTCAGCAGTCTCCCTCCAGCCCTGCTGCAGCCATTGGGCCAACACTAGGTGCACTAGAGTAGGCAAAGGCACAGTAACGCGAGGCACTAAGGGATTGCACAAAGGTGAATAGTAAATATTGTTGTTGTACATATGTGTTAACTGATTATTGATACATTTATTAATTCAGTTTGGATTATTTTGTGTTGTGACTCATTTCAGCTTTGCTCTGTGATATGGCCTGCAACAGGGATGGAATGATGGGGATGCGGTGAGCAACAGGGATCTGGGGTTTAATTTATTGGAACTGCAGTCTGATGAGGTTGTAGAGAACCTCTGTGACCTCCCGGATGCAGTGATGGATGGCGAACTGCAAGATGTTAACTATGTCTCCTGTTGCAGACTGGAAGGATCCGCTAGCGAAGAAATTGAGGGCCATGGTGACCTTGACTGGCACTGGGAGAGTCGTGGTCACCCTGATCTGAGGCTCGAGGTCCGGTTGCAGGAGGTGGCAGAGTTCTGTCACCACCTCCTTGGTGAAGTGGAGCCTCACTTAATTAGAAGTAGGAGAAACGCTGTCGGAATACCCGCGGAGGGTAAGGTCTCCTGTTGAGAGCCTTCAGGCCCTCCTCCTCCTTCTGGCCACATGTTCCAATCTTTCTCGCTGCCTGCCATAGATCCTGGAAGGTGAGGTTGACTGCCAGTACAGCCCCCATTAATGTAACGAAGTGCAGCACTTTGATATGTTATGAGAATAAATGCTCACAGCGTCGGCGGGAATCTCGAGCGGCAGAGCGGGGCTATAAAAGTCCCAGAGACCCAGGTAAGGCCTCACAGCGTCGGCGGGAAACTCGAGCGGCAGAGCAGGGCTATAAAAGTCCCAGAGACCCAGGTAAGGCGTACCAGTCTCCAGTCTGGAAGGAGAGAGGTAAAAAGTAATCCAAGTGTGACGTCACCAGAAAGCGGGTAAGTGATTGGTTGGTAAGTATTTCTCCCTTTTAAGCTTAAATCGCTTTGGTTTATAGTTTCTAAGGTGTGATATTCACCATCTAGAATCAGGGCAGAGGATATTTAAGAATAATATTAATAAATTTAATTAATTACATAGAATGGGAGATCAGGCGATGTGTTGCTGCTGCAATATGTGGGAGCTGGTGAACACCATTGATGCTCACAGTGATCACATTTGCAGTAAGTGTTGGCTGCTCGAGGAACTCCGGCTCCGTGTTGAAGAGCTGGAGTCCGAGCTTCAAACACTGAGACACATCAGGGAGGGGGAGAGTTACCTGGACTCTGTGTATCAGGAGGTAGTCACACCAATTAGATTAATTAATTCAGATGTAGTCCGTGGCCAGGGTCAGGATGGTGTGGCTAGAAGTGAGGCAGGTACGGGGATCCAGGAGGTAGTGTTGGAGGAGCCGCAGCCCTTGCACTTGTCCAACAGGTTCGAGGCTCTTACTCCCTGTGGGGACAGGAGCAGGGACTGCAGGGAGGATGAGCAACCTGGCCACAGCACCGTGGAGCAGGGGGCCATTCAAGTGGGGGGAGTTAAAAGAAATGTTGTAGTGGTAGGGGATAGTATCGTTAGGGGGATAGATAGAGTTCTTTGCAGCCGAGAGCGAGAGTCCCAAAGGCTGAGTTGCCTGCCCGGTGCCAGGGTTAAGGACATCTCCTCTGGACTGGAGAGAAACATGGAGTGGGAGGGGGAGGATCCAGTTGTCGTGGTCCATGTTGGTACCAACGACATAGATAGGACAAGGAAGGAGGTTCTGCTGAGGGAGTTTGAGTAGCTAGGGGCCAAATTAAAAGCAGAACCACAAGGGTAATAATCTCTGGATTATTACCTGAGCCACGAGCGAATTTGGCTAGGACAAATAAAATTAGAGAGTTAAATGCGTGGCTCAAAGACTGGTGTGGGAGAAATGGGTTTTGCTTCCTGGGACACTGGCACCAGTACTGGGGCAGGAGGGAGCTGTTCCGTTGGGACGGGCTTCACTTGGCCAGTGCTGGGACTAGAGTCCTGGTGGATCATATAACTAGGGCTGTAGAGAGGGCTTTAAACTAACTAGTGGGGGGGAGGTTCCTAGAGAGCAAATAATACAAATGACAACAGAGAAGGTCATAGACTTAGGTAGCAGTGGGGAAATTAAAAACCAGAGCATGTCAGGAAGGGGCAGAAGGTATGGAGTAAAAGGTAAAGTAATAAAAAGGGCAAAAGCAGGAACTAAGTGTCACAAAACATCTTTGAAAGTTCTCTATCTGAATGCACGTAGCATTCGTAACAAAATAGACGAGTTAATGGCACAAATAACTACATATGGGTATGATCTTGTGGCCATTACAGAAACATGGCTGCAGGGTGACAATGCCTAGGAATTAAACATACCAGGTTATTTAACGACCAGGAAGGACAGGCAGGAAGGAAGGGGAGGTGGGGTGGCTATGTTAATAAAGGAAGGAATCACTGTAATACAGAGAAATGATATTGGGTCAAAAGATCAGGACAATGAAACAGTTTTGGGTGGAGGTAAGGAATAATAAGGGGAAAAAAACACTAGTGGGCGTAGTCTGTAGGCCTCCGAACAGTGGCAACTCTGTTGGATGGAGTATCAATCAGGAAATAGTTGAGGCTTGTAATAAGGGAACATCTATAATTATGGGGGATTTTAACTGTCATATTAATTGGACAAATCAAATTGGGCAGGGCTGCCTTGAGGATGAGTTCATTGAGTGTATTAGGGATGGGTTTCTTGAGCAGTATGTAACTGAACTGACCAGGGGGCAAGCAACCTTAGATCTGGTCCTGTGTAACGAGACGGGTTTAATTAAAAATGTCCTAGTAAAGGATCCCCTTGGAATGAGTGACCATAATATGGTTGAATTCCATATTCAATTAGAGGGTGAGAAGGTTGGATCTCAAACAAGCGTGCTAAGCTTGAATAAAGGAGACTATGAAGGTATGAGAGCGGAATTGAGTAGAGTGGATTGGGAAAATAGATTAAAGGGTAAGACGATACATGATCAGTGGTGTACATTTAAGGAGTTATTTTACAACTTCACAAAAAAATATATTCCACTGAGAAGATAAGGGTGTAAAAGAAAAGACAGCCATCCGTGGCTAAGTAAAGAAATTAAGGATAGTATTCGACTAAAAACAAGGGCATATAAGGTAGCCAAATCTAGTGGGAGGATAGAGGATTGGGAAAACTTTAAAAGACAGCAAAAAATAACAAAAAGATTGATTAAGAAAGGGAAGATAGATTATGAAAGTAAATTAGCAAAAAATATAAAAACAGATAGTAAGAGTTTTTATAGTTATATAAAAAGAAAAAGGGTGGCTAAAGTAAATGTTGGTCCCTTAGAGGATGAGACCGGGTAATTAATGGTGGGAAATATGGAGATGGCAAAAACACTGAATGAATATTTTACATCAGTCTTTACAGTAGAAGACACTAAGAATATCCCAACACTGGACAAACAGGGGGCTAAAGGGGGGGAGGAGCTAAACACGATCAAAATCACTAAGGAAGTGGTACTCGGTAAAATAATGGGACTCAAGGCGGATAAATCACCTGGACCTGATGGCTTACATCCTAGGGTCTTGAGGGAAGTGGCGGTAGGAATTGTGGATGCATTGGTAATAATTTTCCAAAACTCCCTGGACTCGGCAAAAGTCCCGGCAGACTGGAAAACTGCTAATGTAACACCCTTATTTAAAAAGGGCAGTAGACAGAAGGCTGGAAACTATAGAACGGTTAGCCTAACATCTGTGGTAGGTAAAATTTTGGAGTCCATTATTAAGGAGACAGTAACAGGACATTTGGATAATCATAATTTAATAGGACAAAGTCAGCATGGTTTTATGAAGGGGAAGTCATGTTTGACAAATTTGCTGGAGTTCTTTGAGGAAGTAACGTATAGGGTGGATAAAGGGGAACCAGTGGACGTAGTGTATTTAGACTTCCAAAAGGCATTTGACAAGGTGCCACACAAAAGATTATTGCTTAAGATAAAAAATCACGGGATTGGGGGTAATATTCTGGCATGGATAGAGGATTGGCTATCTAACAGAAGGCAGAGAGTTGGGATAAATGGTTCATTCTCAGACTGGCAATCAGTAACTAGTGGTGTTCCGCAGGGGTCAGTGCTGGGTCCCCAACTCTTTACAATCTATATTAACGATTTGGAGGAGGGGACTGAGTGTAACATATCAAAGTTTGCAGATGATACTAAGATGGGAGGGAAAGTAGTGAGTGAGGAGGCCATAAAAAACCTGCAAGGGGACATCGACAGGCTAAGTAAGTGGGCAGAGATTTGGCAGATGGAATACAATACTGGAAAGTGTGAGGTTATGCACTTTGGCAGGAAAAATCGTAGAGCAAGTTATTATCTTAATGGCAAGAAACTGGAAAGTACTGAAGTACAAAGGGATCTGGGGGTCCTGGTGCACGAAACTCAAAAGGTTAGTATACAGGTGCAGCAAGTGATTAAGAAGGCCAATGGAATGTTGGCTTTCATTGCTAGGGGGATAGAATATAAAAATAGGGAGGTATTGCTTCAGTTGTACAAGGTATTGGTGAGACCGCACCTGGAATACTGCGTACAGTTTTGGTGTCCACACTTAAGAAAGGACATACTTGCTCTCGAGTCAGTACAAAGAAGGTTCACTCAGTTAATCCCGGGGATGAGGGGATGGACATATGAGGAGAGGTTGAGTAGATTGGGACTCTACTCATTGGAGTTCAGAAGAATGAGAGGCGATCTTATTGAAACATATAAGATTGTGAAGGGGTTGGATCGGGTGGATGCGGGGAGGATGTTCCCGATGATGGGTGAAACTAGAACTAGGGGGCATAGTCTTAGAATAAGGGGCTGCTCTTTCAAAACTGAGATGAGGAGGAACTACTTCACTCAGAGGGTGGTAGGTCCATGGAATATGCTGCCCCATAAAGCTGTAGAAGCTACATCATTACATAAATTTAAAACAGAAATAGACAGTTTCCTAGAAGTAAAGGGAATTAAGGGTTACGGGGAGCGGGCAGGAATTTGGACATGAGTCTAGGTTCGGATTGGTCATGGCCCTGTGTGTAGCGGAGCGGGCCCAGGGGCCGTGTAGCCTGATCCTGCTCCTATTTCCTGTGTCTAATTCTGTTAGATTCAGGAGATGGTTCTGTGATAGTGGATTGGCGGTTAGGATCAGATCAGCCATGATCTTATTGAATGGCGGAGCAGGCTCAAGGGGCCGATTGGCCTACTCCTGCTCCTATTTCTTATGTTCTTATGTTCTTATGTAACTAATTTTTTGTAGCCACAACACTCCAGAGACTAAACAACCTTTAAATGACTGATTTAAACTGCACAATGTCAAACTGACAAGGACGTAGAGAAACAGCAATAACCTGAGAGCTGTGACTCATTACTCATGCTCCCTTTAAGTAGCTCCCCTGGAGCCAGCTGCCGACTGCTTCACACCTCCTCTCCCTGTTGCTGTGGGGGCAAGGCGCTAAGGCAGGGAGCGATAATCAATTTTGCAGATCGGGCACCCAGTGAGCGTTGCACACTCACTGCATCGGGATCTGCCTGGCGCTGAGGCCCCCGGCACTACTCATAGCGGTGGCACTATGGGGGTGTGGATTTAGCGTGTGTCGTTGGATTCGCCTCGCCGCGGGGTTATTGCCTCAGTGCCTCGTTAGTGCCCCCACCAGGCACTAACTGGAGGCACTAAGGTACCGAATTTCTCCCCCATATAGAATAAGCACATTTCACTGGATTTTGCAACAACTTGCATTTATATAGTGTCTTTAACATAGAAAATATCCAAGGCCCTTCACAGAAGTCTAATCAAAAATAAATGGATGTTAGCCAAAGGAGGATCTATTAGGGGGGTGATCAAAGAGATGGATGTTAAGGAGGAAGGGGAGATGCCGATAAAGCCAGAGTTAGAGGAATGGCAAGTTCCCGGGGGAGTTGTTGGACTGGAGGAGATTACAGAAATGGGGAGGGCTCCACATTCAGGTAAGTATTCTTTAAAAAGGTACCTTTTTTGTGTTGGTCGATAGGCCGTATGTAGACAATGTTTTCTTGAATGCAGCCAGACCAATGCTATATTGGATGCTTAGGTGCCCGTTTTGTGCCGGAAAAACGGGTGCGGTGTGGTCAAATTTCTAGGCCACCATGTCCCACCTCATGTCGCCAGTTCCCAACAGGACCTGGGGCAGGCAGAACCTCTGTCTGCCCCAAAAATGGCCCATTACATTGGAAGAGACAGACCATGGAGGAGGATTCCCATGTTTCCCCGACCTCCCTATATTCCAGCAATCTGGATGCTTGGTTGAATCCAGCATACAGGTCAGCCAAGGGATGAAGTGGGCTTCACTGGGATCTCCAAGTTGAGCTCAGGGCTTGGAAGGCCCCGGATATGCAACAATTAGAAGTTTTGATTGGCCCTCCTGTGTCATTGGTGCCTGCTCCACAACATTGTGCGAAGTATTTAGTGTTGCAAGATACAGAACTATTATAGTATTGTTGAGTTAGAACTGTTTAAAGTAATGGTTACTAGAAATGTATTTTTTTGCTTGACTCATTGGTCATGCATGGCAGCAACGTTAATGCAAAAACAATATTGCAAGAGCTGTCTATTGCACAATAGTCATCTGTGCAACAGATAGACCAATTTTACATAATAAAATGCCACACATGCCTCACATTTTATGTATTGTAACATATTACATTGGTGGTTATGCAGAAAGCCTAATGCCAAACCCATTTAAAACATGGGTTATTAATCTTCTGCATATATAACATCCATCAAACATAAACTGCTGGGCATTCAGTTTGAAAATATTGAATTAAAAACATAAATTCAACACATCAGAATTTTTCAAGTATTTATGTTAGAAGAGTTAATGCCGTTGTAAATTTAATTGTGCATGACTGAGATCCAAATGCCTCCATGCTGAATTTCTCTGGTTCTCTCCAGTCAGAAGGCAATGAGAAGCTCCTTGTAAATACTTGTCACTGGCTGCCTTACAAAGGAATACAAATCAGCCACAGCAAATGCAGAATGTTGTCACAGTAAATTAGTCTAGCCACTACAGATTATATCAACCTCACATGCTCTCAAATGTATTCTTTAAGTAATCGGCCACACCGCCAGACTAAAAGACAGAACAATCATTATTTGAATATCCCATTTATTCCAGACTATTAAAATGAAAATCATTATCTACCACATTAAAAGTACTTTATAGACTGCATTTCTACACAGGAATATACTTTATTTTGTACAGATGTGCACTGATGTGTATAGTTTTCAAGTTATTGCCTGTTTACACAGCCTAACTGTATGATTATTAATTAGTGTGACATTGGCCCAGAAATTCGGGTCGGGGGCTTCCCGCGGGTGCAAGCCCCCGATCTGCACTTACCTTGCGCGCCGGCCGTTGAGCTCTGGGCCTCTGTGGAATTCCGATCCGGGGCCTGGTCCAGCTGCCGGCGCGCAGTGCTTGCGTATCCAGGGACGCAGTTAGTTTGATGCATCCCCTGGGATCACATGGGCCATGGGGAGCCAATCGGAGCAGGGAATGCTCCATTCATAAGTCTGACAGGAAGTGCTATCAAGGCTTATAAATACTACGGCCCCAAAATAGCACTAAATCTTCAAATAAATTTTAAAAAGACATCACATTTTTTAAATAAACTATAAATGACATGAAATAACTATTTTAAACAGTAATTTAAATTTTTGAAAAAAATAATTTTATTTTCTAACGGGGCTAAAAATAAACTTACCTTGCTTTAAAGTATTTAAAAATAATAAACCTGTGGAAAAAATGATTTAATTTTAATTAATTCACCACTTACCTAGTAAAAAGCAGGCCATATGCCTGCTTTTTACATTTCTAAATTCTGCAGGCTTACATTCCTGGGAAAACCTGTAAAGAAGACCGAAGTTCGATGCGCACGCGCAGCCCTTCCTGCGCACGCGTTCGACCTCTGAACCCCTTCGTTCAGAGGAACGGAAGTGCCGGTTTCCCGCGCATGCGCAGTGCATGCAGGAAACCGGCACTTCCATTGGGCCTACGGGTGACCGTGGAGACCCGAATTTCTGGGCCATTGTATCCAGTGGAAATTAAAAACATATTTCGAATTACAACTGTTTTTTAAAGAAACTTCCCAAAGCACAACACTTAGGAATAAAATCATTTTGTTCCTCTTTGAAACAAATTTAAAAAAAATATTTCCTGTTTCTGAAACAAGTGCCCTATTGCTAATCTATGTATTTTCTTCAAGGTTCTTGAATGTAATATTGACATTCAACTACTTGGTCATCTTTCTCACCATTACCAATCTAAAGATGCTCTATTCTTGTAGTGTATGTACCTTTAAGGGGAGAACTACTTTTTACAGCTCCTGTATACTGTAGTACCGGCAGTGACCACACCTGTATATAAACCCTGAGTAGGGATCTGTACAGTTAGTTTTAGAGTAACCCTCATCCAGTAAACACCTGTTGATTGTTCCCTGCAGTCTCTTGTCTAGTTATTGAAGGACACACAACATCAAGATACACGGATCTAACATTGACGACGAGAAGATTCAAACCTATCTGCAACTCTGCATCACCTCCCAGGGATTCGCTCCTGGAGAACAGTGAAAGAAGATGGCCGAGTCCAGAAGCACGGGCGTCGACCATCCAGCGGAAACTTGAGCATCGCAGGGGAGGCTGTTGAGAGCTGGGCTTGGTTCTCCAGTCACGGTGGTCCAGCGAAACGGGCTGGCAACAGGTACAGCGCAGACCCTCCCTGGACAACGGCGGCTAGAGCCGACCGACGGCACAGAAAAAGGCCGAGCAGCATCGACAGGAGAAGAGAGAGGGTAGAGCGCACAGGGCGCAGCCGGTGTTCAGGACCGAGCGGCGTCGACGGGAGAAGAGAGAGGGTAGAGCGCACAGGGCGCAGCCAGTGTTCAGGACCGAGCGATGTCAACGAGAGAGCGCAGAGCGCAGCCGGTGTTCAAGGGCCGAGCAGCGTCAGCGGGGAAGAAGGGAGAGTGTAACGTCCGTGTGTAATTGAGACACGGACTGCAGAAGTTGGTTATAACAGGTGTTTACTGAATGGAGACAAAACTGGAACTTCTATACAAAGTTACTACACAAGCTTATATACAGGGGTGGTCACTACTGGTACTGCAGTATACAGGGGCTGCAGAATATAGTTCCTTCTTCAAGGTACATACACTACAATTCCTCCCCTTTTAGCTAAACAGTCCATAACATTCGATTAATAATTAAATAACATATTTACAATTACAGTTGCTATATACATTAGCTGAAGTTAATCAATTATAAATTCAATCTTTGAGGAGGCTTCCTGATTCTGTCCGGATAACGCCTCTTTGGGGTATCAGGTTCTTCTGGCAAAGTTGATTCAGGATCAACGTCGTTGTTTGGTTCGTCTGCTTCCAATATCACCGATTCTGAGGTAGATGCAATTGGTACTTCGGTTTCATCACCAGGTGTATAGGATCGTGGTGTAGATTTGACGTTTTCCAGTGACTCTAGAATCTGGTCAGCATGGCGTCTTACAATGCTCTCTCCAACGTCCACGGTATACATTAGGGGTCCTTGCCGTGTGCAGATCGTTCCTGGCTGCCATTTCTCTGTGCGGTAGTCCCGGGCCAAAACTGGTTGACCTATCTTAAAACTCCTGGTTGGTCTTTCATTCATATTCTGAAACTGCCTGTTCTCCACATCTCTTCTGATGTTTGGCTTAACCAAATCCAAGTGGCATCTTAGTCTTCGATTGAAGAACATCATGGCTGGAGTTTGGTTGGTAACCGCATGTGTCGCATTCCGGCAGGCAAACAAGAAGTTATCCACCTTGTGTTGTAAGGGTATGTCTTCATTACACATTGCCTTGATAGCCTTCTTGAATGTTTGAACGAACCTCTCAGCCAATCCATTGGTGGCTGGATGATATGGGGCGGATGTGTAATGCTTAACACTATTGTTGGAGCAAATCTGTTCAGGCAGCCCATTTCTGGCGAATATGGTTCGTAAGACTGTGATAGATTTTTCTGTGGTGGTTGAGGACATTTTTTTTACCTCTGGCCACTTTGAACGTGCATCCACCGCAATTAAAAACATTGAGTCCATAAAAGGACCAGCAAAATCAATGTGTACCCTTTGCCATGGAGATGAGGGCCACTCCCATGGATGTAGAGGGGCTTGTGGTGGGGCGTTTTGGACCTTCTGGCATCCTGTACAGCTCTTGGTCATCTCTTCGATTTCTCTATCGATTCCCGGCCACCACACAAACGCTCTGGCTAAGTTCTTCATTTTTACCCCTCCCAGATGACCCTCATGAAGCTCATTGAGCACTCTATCCTTCAATTTGGGTGGAATTACTACTCTGGATCCACACATCAAGGTTCCTCGGCACACTGACAGCTGTTCTCTTCTCAGCGAGAATGCTGGCAACAGTGGTTCGCCATGTGCTGGCCATCCCTTCACCGTTAAATCATAGACCCTGGAGAGTGTCGGGTCATTTCGTGTTTCCTTTTCTATGTTTGCATTCGTCACAGGGAGACATTCGACTATGGTCGAGTGGAATATCTCCACAGGATCCACTGCAGGTACTTCTTCCACCGTCGGCAACGGTAGGCGCGACAATCCATCAGCATTCCCATGCTGTTTAGTTCCTTTGTACTCAATGTCATATTGGTGTGCCCCTAGGAAAAGGGACCACCTCTGTAGCCGTTGTGCTGTCATTATCGGTACGCCCTTCTTAGGGTTAAAAATGGAGACAAGAGGTTGATGATCAGTTAGTAGAGTAAATTTCTGTCCGTGCAGGTAGTGATTGAACTTCTTCACCCCCCACACCAGGCTGAGGGCCTCTCTGTCAATCTGGGCGTAGTTACGCTCGGCTGCAGTTAACGAGTGTGACGCAAAAGCTATCGGCCTCTCTGAACCATCAAGGGATTTATGTGACAGTACCGCTCCAACGCCGTAGGGAGACGCATCACACGCCAGTCTTATCGGTAGTGATGGGTTGTAGTGAGCCAATACTTCTCTTGAAGTGATCAGGCCTTTACACTTCTGAAAGGCCCGCTTACATTCATCGCTCCATTTCCATGCTACTCCAGTTTGTAGCAGGGCGTTCAGTGGGTGCAGAATTGTGGACAAATTCGGCAAAAACTTATGGTAGTAATTCACCAATCCGAGGAATGACCTCAGTTGCGACACATTTTCAGGTGCTGGAGCCTTAACTACCGCTTTAATTTTGTCAGGGGACTTATGTAAACCCTCTTCATCAATCACGTGGCCACAATACGATATTTTTTTCTTAAAAAACTCGCACTTGGGGCGATTGGCTCATAGCCCATGTTCTCTTAGTCTAGTGAGCACCTGCTCTAGGTTGTTAAGGTGTTCACTGTCATTTTCACCCATCACTAGGATGTCGTCCAAGTAACACTGAGTCCCCGGAATCCCTTGCAGGACGTGTTCCATCGCTCTTTGCCATATAGCCGGAGCTGATGCTACTCCGAATACCAGTCGATTATACTGGTAAAGACCTTTGTGAGTGTTTATCGTGAGATATTTCCTAGAGGATTCTTCAACCTCCATCTGCAAATATGCTTGCGCTAGGTCAATTTTTGTAAAATGTTTCCCTCCAGATAGTGAGGCGAAAATATCTTCTAACCTCGGAAGAGGATACTGTACTGTGTGAAGGATTGGGTTCACAGTCACCTTGAAGTCCCCACAGATGCGAACCTTCCTTGGCTCCTCAGACTTATTGTTCAATGTTTTCTTCATGACAGGAACGATGGGTGTCGCCCACTCACTCCAGTCTACCTTAGTTAACACGCCTGCATTCTCCAGATTCTCCAGCTCTGCTTCGACGGCTGGGCGAATTGCATACGGTACCGGTCTTGCTTTGAAAAACTTGGGAATTGCATTCTCTTCTATTTTTATCGCGTCGGTTACGCCTTTAAGAGTTCCCAGTTCTTGTTGAAATACCGCTTTAGTGTTAGCCAAGATTTTTGACAATCGTCCAGGTGTGACGTCGTCATCCTTTTCACCAGCTACCGTCAGTGCCTGAGTGGAGTGCCAGTCTAAACTTATCTTTCTGATCCATTCACGTCCCAATAACGGTGGTCCACCATCTTGCAGTATGTACAGATACAATTTCTGTATTTCCTTGCCGTTGTATTCGACAGGCACCCTTATTTTCCCTCTGGGGTATACTTTCTGCCCCGTATATGTCTTCAAGACAATGGATGTGTCTTTCAAGGGTATGTGTGAGAATAGCCGCTCATCGTCTCGTCGATTCGTGACAGTCAGGGCTGATCCTGTATCCAATTCCATTTTGACTTGGGACCCTGCTATCATGAGGGTGACCCAAATGGTTCGGTGATCCTCTTTTGTGATTACGTTGTGTAGTTTGAGACAGCTTAGTCTCTTGTTCCCGGATTCACTATCGCTCTTCTGGTCTTCGGAACTACTGTCCGTCATCTTTTGTACTTTCCTGTACTTTCCCTTAGTAGTCTTTTTGTTGTCATTAGTCTTCTTCCCGGAACTGCAAACTCGTGCAATGTGTCCCATCTTTCAACATTGCCTGCATGTTTTGTCCTTGGACCAGCAGTCCTTCTGGTCATGGGTTGTTCTGCCGCAGCGATAACATTTTTCAAATCCCCGTGTCATTTCATGGGTGCCGTATTCGTGTGGCTTTTGCTGTATTTCCACAGCTCCCCTTGCTGCTGCTTCGTACGATACTGCCACGCTGAAAGCCTTATCTAGCGTCAGCTCTTTCTCTGAGAGTAACCTCTTCTGGTTTCCTTCACTCAGGAGTCCACAGACAAATTTGTCCTGTAGGGTATCTGCCAGTCCTGCTCCGAACTGGCAGTGCTTTGATAGCTTGCGTAGTTCCGTAAGGTAATCAGCATTGCTCTCATCTTTATGCTGATTTCTCTTGTGGAATTTAAATCTTTCTGCTATCAGCAGCGGTGTAGGATTTAGGTGTTCCTGTAGGGTATCAACAATTTCGTTAAAAATCCTCGCCACCGGTTGGACTGGAGCGATCAGGTTCTGCAATAGGCCGTACGTTCTTGCGCCCATTAAGTTTAGTAGTACCAATGCCTTTTTCTCATTGGCTACTTCATTTGCCTTGCAATATACTTTGACTCTTTCCACATACGTGGTCCAGTCTTCTATTGCATTATCGAAGGCAGAGATATTGCCAGTCTTCGGCATCTTGGAGATCTAAGATGGCGCCTCCCGTGCTTTGCTTTCTTCCCCGATTGAACAAAATGGCGCCTCCCGCGCTTTGCCTTCTTCCCCGCTGGATTAAGATGGCGCCTCCCACGCTTTCTGTCTTTTCCACTGCTGTTAGCGCTGTTGCTGGTGTTTTTATGCCTTGATGGCAACGCCCTATCGTCTTCGCGCACTTACCCCCCGCGCTGCTGCCAACGCCGCTCTCCGCGGTCCCCGTGGCAAACTGCAGCTCCTCGCGGCTTTCTGCGCTTCTAATTTCTTTAATTTTAATTACTGTTCCCGTTGTCAGAGCAGACCCTATGGGACACTTTCCTCCCTCTTCTCAGGTCTGTACGCTGCCCGGCTTCGTAGCACCGGCCGCACCCTGTGTGCTCCACCCTCTCTCTCTCTCTCCTCTTCCCGACAACGCTGCTCGGCCCCGTTGAAAGCCACCCGATCGAGCTCTAGCCCGCCGCAGCACAGGAAGGATCAGTGTACTACCTGCCACCAGCCCGATTATCTGGAACACCATAGACTGGATAACCAAGCCCAGCTCTCGACAGCCTCTCCTGCAAATCTTCGAATTCGATGAATCAGAGGGCGGTTGCCCGCAGTCGACGCCCGTTTCTTCTGGGTTTTTTTCTTTTTGGATTTCTTCCTTCTGGCCTCGAACTCTAACAACTTCGCTTCAGGGATGGATCCCCGTGAGGTGGTGCAGAACTGTAGGTAAGTTTGGATCTGTTCGTTACCAGTGTAACATCCGTGTGTAATTGAGACACGGACTGCTGAAGTTGGTTATAACAGGTGTTTACTGAATGGAGATGAAACTGGATCTACTATATAAAGTTACTACACAGGCTTCTATACAGGGGTGGTCACTACTGGTACTGCAGTATACAGGGGCTGCAGGATATAGTTCCTTCTTCAAGGTACATACACTACAGAGAGTGCGGGAGACGGCATTTCGAGCTGCAACGGAGAAGAAGGGAGAGCGCGGGAGACGCCATTTTGAGCCAAAGCGGAGAAGAAGGGAGAGCGCGGGAGACGCCAGTTTGAGCCGCAGTGGAGAAGAAGGGAGAGCGTGGGAGACATCATTTTGAGCCAGTCTAACCACACCCAAAAATGCCGAAGTGCGGCAGTATCACAGCGTTCGACAATGAAGTCGAAGATTGGACGACATATGTCGAATGCATAGGAGTGTATTGAAAGGCGAATGAAGTGCCAGATGGCAGGAAAGCGCTGGTATTGTTGAATTCAATGGGTGCAAAAACGTATGGCTTCCTGCGAAACCTAGTAACCCCAGAGAAGCCAGTGGAAAAGGATTTTGAAAACATAGTGTCAATCCTACAGGACCACTTAAACCCCACACCGCTGCTGATAGCAGAAAGATTTAAGTTTCACAAAAGGAACCAGCATAAAGATGAAAGTAATGCTGAGTATTTAACAGAACTGCGCAAGCTATTGAAACACTGCCAATTTGGAACGGGACTAGCAGATACTTTAAGGGACAAGTTTGTGTGTGGGCTTCAAAGTGAAGGAACCCAGAAACGGCTTCTATCAGAAAAGGATCTTACGCTGGATAAGGCTTTCAGCATGGCAGTATCACATGAAGCAACAGCACGGGGCGCGGCAGAGATACAACGGAGACCGCAAGAATATGGCACAAATGAAATGTCATACAGAACAGTGAAGTGCTATCGCTGCGGCAGAACAACACACAACCATAAGGATTGCTGGTTCAAGGACCAAGTGTGCAGACAGTGTGGAAAAGTAGGACACATAGCAAGAGTCTGCAGGTCGGAAAAGAAAACCAGCAGCAAGAAATCTCCACAGGAGAAGTACAAGAAGGTACATAAGGTGACGGAAAGTAGTTCAGACGAACAGAAAAGTGACACAGACTCCGGAAGCAAGGAGCTGGGTTGTCTGAAACTACATAATGTGATCAAAACGGAGGATCACCAAGCTATCTGGGTCACGCTCAAGATAGCTGGAGTCCAAGTGAAAATGGAATTGGACACAGGATCAGCCCTAACAGTCATAAACCGAAGGGACTACAAGCGGCTATTCTCACATATACCCTTGAGAGATACAGAGATCATCTTGAAGACGTACACGGGGCAAAAATCTACCCCAAAGGAAAAATAAGGGTGAACGTTATATATAACGGCAAGGAAACACCAAAAATGGACCTATATGTATTGCCAGAGGGAGGACCACCACTACTAGGACGTGAATGGATCCGGAAGATACAGCTAGATTGGCATTCCATACAAGCACTGACTGTAGATGCCAAAAAGGATGACGACGTCACACCTGGACGACTGTCAAAAATGCTAACTGACGCACAAGAAGTGTTCCAGGAGGAACTCGGAACACTAAAAGGCATAACAGCGACGATCAAAATAGAGGAAAATGCAAGCCCAAAGTTTTTTAAGGCCAAACCGGTACCTTATGCGATCCGTCCAGCCGTCGAAGCAGAGCTGGAAGGTTTGGAACGTTCAGGAGTACTGTCCAAAGTGGACTGGAGCGAGTGGGCTACACCCATCATTCCTGTAATGAAGAGGTCGTTGAGTAATACGCCTGGGGAACCAAAGAAGGTTCGCATCTGTGGGGACAGTGAACCCAGTCCTTCACACTGTACAATATCTGCTTCCGCGGATTGAAGATATTTTCGCCTCGCTACCTGGAGGGAAACGCTTCACTAAGCTTGATCTGGCCCAGGCGTACCTGCAAATGGAGGTAGAAGAAGCCTCGAAACAGTACCTCACGATCAACACTCATAAAGGTCTCTACCAATACAATTGGCTGGTGTTCGGGGTAGCATCAGCTCCGGCTATTTGGCAAAGAGCAAAGGATCAAGTCCTGCAAGGGATTCCAGGGACCCAGTGTTATTTGGATGACATCCTGGTCATGGGCGAAAATGACAGTGATCACCTCGCCAACCTGGAGCAGGTGCTCACTAGATTGAAGGAATATGGGCTCCGAGCTAATCACCACAAATGCGAGTTTTTCCAGAAGCAGAACTCGTATTGTGGCCACGTTATTGATGAAGAGGGGTTACATAAGTCCCGTGAGAAAATTGAGGCAGTAGTCAAGGCTCCAGCACCGGAAAATGTGTCACAACTGAGGTCGTTCCTCGGGCTGGTGAACTACTACCATAAGTTCTTGCTGAATTTGTCTAGCGTACTACACCCACTGAACACCCTACTGCAAACGGGGGTACCATGGAGGTGGAATGATGAATGTAAACGAGCTTTCCAGAAGAGCAAAGAATTGATCACATCAAAAGAAGTGTTGGCTCATTTCAACCCAGCACTACCAATTCGGTTGGCGTGTGATGCATCACCTTATGGCATTGGAGCGGTGCTGTCGCAGAAATTCTCGGACAGCTCAGTGAGGCCAATAGCCTTTGCGTCACGATCACTAACCTCAGCCGAGCGTAACTACGCCCAGATTGACAGGGAGGCCCTCAGCCTAGTGTGGGGAGTGAAAAAGTTCAACCACTATCTGCACGGGCAGAAGTTCACCTTGCTGACTGACTACCAACCACTTGTCTCCATCTTTAATCCAAAGAAGGGCGTTCCGGTGATGACTGCGCAACGGCTACAAAGATGGTCCCTTTTTCTAGGGGCGAACCAATATGAAATCGAGTATAAGGGCACGAAACAGCATGGAAACACTGATGGGCTATCACGCCTGCCACTGCCTACTGCGGAGGAAGCACCAGCAGTGGACCCTGTCGAAATATTTCATTCGACTATAATTGAACGCTTGCCAGTAACTAACGCTGATATAGAGAAGGAGACCCGAAATGACCCAACACTGTCTCGGGCATATGACTTGACGGTGAAGGGATGGCCAACACATGGCGACTCACTGTTGCCAGCATTCTCATCCAGAAGAGAACAGCTGTCAGTATGCCAGGGGACCTTGATGTGTGGATCCCGAGTGGTAATTCCACCCAAGTTAAGGGAGAGAGTTCTCAATGAGCTTCACGAAGGCCATCTGGGAGGGGTGAAAATGAAAAGCCTTGCTAGGGCTTATGTGTGGTGGCCGGGGATCGATCAGCAAATTGAGGACCTGACAAAGAGCTGCTCAGGATGCCAGAAGGTCCAAAATGCACCACCACATGCCCCTCTACACCCATGGGAGTGGCCCTCATCTCCATGGCAACGGGTGCATATTGATTTTGCTGGTCCATTCATGGACTCAATGTTTTTAATAGCCGTGGATGCACACTCGAAATGGCCTGAGGTGATCAAAATGTCCTCCACCACCACGGAGAAAACTATTGCAGTCCTACGGACCATATTTGCCAGGAACGGCTTGCCAGATCAGATTTGCTCTGATAACGGACCACAGTTTGTGTCCGAGGAGATTTGAAGATTTATGAAAAGGAATGGGATAAAGCATTACACATCCGCCCCGTATCATCCAGCCACAAATGGATTGGCTGAGAGGTTCGTACAAACCTTTAAAAAAGCATTAAGGGCCATGTGCGATGATGACATTCCACTGCAGCATAAGGTGGACAATTTCCTGTTAGCCTACAGAAATGCGACACATGCAGTCACCAACCAGACCCCAGCCATGATGTTCTTTAACCGAAGGTTGAGATCCCGTATGGATTTGCTCAGACCAAATGTACGAAGAGATGTTGCGAATAAGCAATTCCAGCACATCAATGAGAAGCCGACAAGGAGCTTCAATGTAGGGCAACCAGTCTTGGCCCGCGACTACCGAACAGAGAAATGGCAACCAGGAACGATATGCACACGGCAGGGGCCACTAATGTACACAGTGGATGTTGGGGAGAACATTGTGAGACGCCATGTTGACCAGATCCTAGAGTCACAGGAACGAGTCAACCCCATGTCTCGCCCATACGTACCTGGTGATGAACCCAATATACAGATAGCATCTACCCCAGAAACAGTAGCATCGGAAGCTGATGAACCAACCGACGACAGGGGGCCAGAATCGCCTCCACACCAAGAGCAAGACACTCAGGAAAGGCGCTATCCAGAAAGGATCAGGAAGCCGCCCCAAAGACTGAATTTATAAATAGACTATTTTCAGTTAATGTTGCATGTTAAAAGTGTTAATTGTAATTAGTTGATATTTAATTGTTAAATGAATGTTATGGTACTGTTAATCTAAAAGGGGAGGAATTGTAGTGTATGTACCTTTAAGGGGAGAACTACTTTTTACAGCTCCTGTATACTGTAGTACCGGCAGTGACCACACCTGTATATAAACCCTGAGTAGGGATCTGTACAGTTAGTTTTAGAGTAACCCTCATCCAGTAAACACCTGTTGATTGTTCCCTGCAGTCTCTTGTCTAGTTATTGAAGGACACACAACATCAAGATACACGGATCTAACAATTCTGAACTTATCAAAACCACACCATTACCTTGTGTAAAGTTATGAACAAAATCCTGTGCAACTGTGATTGTGACAAAAGTCATCGGCCTGAAACACTAACTCTGTTTCTCTCTCCACAGATGCTGCCTGACCTGCTGAGTATTTCCAGCATTTTCTGTTTTTATTTGTGATTGTGACTTGTTGTCTTGACATCTCTGCTGCCTTTGACACAGTTGGTCACTCAATTTTCCTCCACTACCTGGAATGGTATGGTCGATCATTACAGTACTGCCCTTTCATGATTTTATCTCTATTTATCCCAACACAGTCTTTACATCTGTTCAGCTTCTCCTCCCATACCCTCACGCTCACTGCTTATATGCCCCAGGACTCTCCTAGTCTCGCCTTTGTATGTATTAATCACCTCAGTGATTATTTTCTCAAATGCTGTCCTCCACCTGAACCTTTCATAAATTTTTAGATAATCCAGAACTCTGTAGCCTAAGTCTTTTCCTGCACTAAGTTCCACACACTCATCACCACCATTGTTGTCCAAACCTATTAGCTCCATGTCCCAGGAGGTCAGCTTCAAGAATTTCATCATTTTCAAGCCCCTCCACAGCCTTGTCCTGCCCTATTTGAAAAATCTGCTCCCACAATTAGCCCTAGCCAACACTTTTCATCCCTCTATTTCTGGATTACTGCTTGTCCACCCAACCTGAGGAGTGCTATATACCTGCAAATTGTTGTACCCCTCAGTTACATCATGCACAACCATAAGATCAGCTTCTGCACATATGCTGACAATATGAACTCTACTTCCCCACCACCATTCACTCCATTTACCTGTCTGACATTAAATCCTGGATGGCTCGCAATTTCCTTCAGCTCAACATCGACAAAACCAAAGCCTTCCTTTATAGCTCTGCCAGCACATATGCGCCTCTGGCTCTGATTCTATCAACATTCCCAGCTTCTGTCTCAGGTTGAATCTGTTAGTATGCAACTTCAGTGCCCTGTTCATCCTGAGCTGAGCTTCTTGGCCCACAATCAGCAGCATATGGTCAGGCCCTAACTGAGAATTTAAGGTGTCCACCATGTTCCCTATGATCCTGCTCCTCCTCAAATGCCCACAGGGATACCTGTGTGCAGTAGGAAACAGGCCGATCTAGCAGTTGGAGTACAGCTTTAAGAAAGTACAGTTTCCTTTCTGGCAAAGCAGCTAAATAACACAATAGAACTGGTGGGAAAACTATAATGGGTACTGGTAGTAAGTGCTAATGACTGAGGCCGCTTAAAGATCAAAGACCCAACCATGAGGGAATGGACCTGCTTTCCAGCACCTGTTTTAAATGGGTCCTGAGTAACTGGAACTCTCTTCAGCTGCTCCAGCCACATTATGGGGCGCAGCCTTAATCTAAATATTTTTGGGGGCTGAATGAGCCTAGTGTACAAGTCGTATGCAGGCTTAGAGGGTTACAGTGCTTCTGGGGATCTTTATCAAGCTCAGTGCACATCAGATGCCCTTTAGACTTTAGGTTTCAATACATCATAATGCAGGCCGCCAACAACTCAGAAACAGAAGAGCAAAGTTTGTATTACATAGAATGCACAGTACTGAAACAGGCCATTCGGCCCATCTGGTCTGTGCCCCTGTTTATGCTCCACATGAGCCTCCCCCCACCTTGCTCCATCTAACCCTATCAGCTATCCTTCTATTTCTTTCTCTCTCAAGTACTTAAATGCCTCTATGCTATTTGCCTCAACTACTCCTTTTGGCGGCGAGTTCCACATTCTAACTATTCCCTGGGTAAAGAAGTATCTCCCAAATTCCTTATTGGATTTATTAGTGACTAACTCATATTTATGACCCCTAGTTTTAGACTTTTCCACAAGTAGAAACATCTTCTCTAGGTCTACCCTGTTAAACTCCTTCATAATTTTAAAGACCTCAATTAGATCACCCCTCAGCCTTCTCTTTTCTGAAGAAAAAAGCCCCAGCTTTTTCAGTCTTTCCTGATAGTTATAAATTCTCAGTTCTGGTTTCATTCTTGTTAAGGCTAGAGGGTTGTAAAGAGCCAAGTAGAAAGATAATGGGCTGTTCCTTGAGCTTGGCCATACACCTCTGACAGCTGAAATTCTCATCCAAAACCATTCTGGCTTGCTATGTTTATCCCTGTCTTCAAAAGTATCCAAAAAAACTCATTTCCTTGACCCATACCTTTTGTTCTCCCCCACCCCATTGGACCCATAAATTTCTCCTTTTCCTGCTTGGTGACTCTCTACTTTGTAAAATACTCAGATGTTCTTATAAATGAGAAAGCACTATACATAGGCAAATTGTTGTTGTATTAGCCACCAGCCCTCCACTAAACACTAAAGTGATTTTCAAATAGGTGCACGTGAACCTGGCATTCATATCACAGTCAGAGGTCACTGAGGAGTTTCTAAATTAGTCTGATTACTATGTAATACTCTCCTTTGTTGCTTGAACCTTGTAAGTATAAAACTACTTTATAAGTGTTGATAACACTTAGAACATGTGTTTTGCCCATATCGGTGCTGAGAAATGCTAATGTTCATAGAAAGAGATTTGGGGTAGATTTTATGAGTTAGTGGCCTGGAAACTGGATTAGGCCCGAAAACAGATGGTGTCAAGGGCCAGCGCTATTTGCCTGTGCCCGTTGAAAGTGGTCCAGGCAGCACACAAAATTCATACTCACACCTTGCACACACTGACAGCTATTCAACTATGGCAGACACATCACCCAAACACATTGCACTACACTCACTGACACACTTCCCTTTTTTCTTGCAGGCAAAGGTAGCACATAACAGGAGGGAGCAGTGGTAGATGGGAGGCAGCCAAGCTGCAATACAGAACCTCAGCAACCTGGAATAATAGATGCTCAACATCATTGGAGGGACAGTGATGGAGGCCGTGGCAAAGGGAGATGTTGAAGCTGATGCTGATAATGACGGTATTTGTTTCAAATTCATTCACAGGATGTGGGCATCGCTGGCAAAGCCAACATTTATTGTCCCTCCTTAATTGGCTTCGAGAAGGTGATGGTGAGCTACCTTCTTGAATACAGCTGAGTGACTTGCTAGGCCATTTCAGAGAGGCAGTTAAGAGTCAACCACATTGCTTTGGTCTGGAGTCATATATAGGCCATACAAGGTAAGGACGGCAGATTTCCTTCCCTAAAGTACATTAGTGAACCAGATGGTTTTTACGACAATTACACTGCTTCTTGCTTAAGTGGAGGTATGAATAGGTTGCAGCAAGGCCAGGGGGAAAGGGGTTCAGCTCCCTAGAGGGTGAGTGCATGCACGAGTTCTGCTGCACACAACTCAGATGATGACCTCAATGGGACAGCTTTCAGAAAAAGGGTGATGGCCATGCACATCGAAATGCTTGGTGCATTGGCAAGCCTGCCAGAGAGTCTCTTGTCAGTGTCAAGGAGCATGGAGGAGTCCGGCTCCAACATTGTAAGGGCTTTGTGTGGAGCTTGGAGCCATGATTTCCAGGTTGGAAATGAAGGACAACTCCAGGAGAGACCTTTTTGACCCAGCCATGATGATGCGCGTGATGGGCAAAGTCACAGCTTCCATTGCAGCATGAGCGGAAGTGATCCGAAGTCTCAGTGCTGCAGTGGAAGTACAGACTGCTCTCCTGCAGACTCAGCTTGCTGCCACACAAACTCAGACTGCTCTCATGCAGTCTCAGCTTGCTGCCACACAAGCTCAGAATGCTGCCATCATGGCTGGGTTCACGAGTGTCAAAAGGAGCTTGCAGGTGTCGAAGTCTCGACTCCCGAGTACAACTCTTTAAACACATAATATCGTCAAAGGAAGACTTTATTAGTTCTTGTATACAAGGGAAGCGGACATGTAGACAATGGCTACGCTGACCACTTCTAAGATCATAGGCAAAAGGTAACATATTTATAGTTAAAGCAAGCCTTCAGAATCACATGATCGAAGTCTGAGATCATAATTAGTTACAAGAAAAATATAATGTTAATAAAAATGTAATCAAGGACAAAAAGGGCTGGAACAAAAAGGAATGCCTATAGATAGGGTTATCTAATCTATAAGTTCTGTTCTTCTTTGACTCCCTATCCTGGTTTATTCATGACTCAAAGACGCTCTTCATCTAGCTATGTGAAAGAGATAGGGAGGCTTACAGTATGTACCTCTGAAGGTCTTTGTTCTAATTAACAGATGAGGTCATCTGTTAATTTGGAGAGTTCTGCTTTTTCAGCAGAACTAGTAATTACTAATCTATGGAAGCCATTTTGTGTTTTCTATTCTGTACCTTGTGAAGCCATTTTGTAATGTAAAAGTACACTTCCTCACAGGGTGTTGCACTGATCTATATTTAAAGGTTGCTTGCAGAGTGAAATGCTGTCTGCACTTCTTAAAAGGGAGGTGCTTTGTGAAAGAAGTATCTCGTTCTGAGTAGAGCTAAGCAAAGGGGAAGTTAGTAATAAGAACATAAGAACATAAGAAATAGGAGCAGGAGTAGACCAATCGGCCCCTCGAGCCTGCTCCGCCATTCAATAAGATCATGGCTGATCTGATCCTAACCGCCAATCTACTATCACAGAACCATCTCCTGAATCTAACAGAATTAGACACATGAAATAGGAGCAGGATCAGGCTACATGGCCCCTGGGCCCGCTCCGCTACCCACAGGGCCATGACCGATCCGAACCTAGACTCATGTCCAAATTCCTGCCCGCTCCCCATAACCCTTTATTCCCTTTACTTCTAGGAAACTGTCTATTTCTGTTTTAAATTTATGTAATGATATAGCTTCTACAGCTTTTTGGGGCAGCATATTCCATGGACCTACCACCCTCTGAGTGAAGTAGTTCCTCCTCATCTCAGTTTTGAAGGAGCAGCCCCTTATTCTAAGACTATGCCCCCTAGTTCTAGTTTCACCCATCATCGGGAACATCCTCCCCGCATCCACCTGATCCAACCCCTTCACAATCTTATATGTTTCAATAAGATCGCCTCTCATTCTTCTGAACTCCAATGAGGAGAGTCCCAATCTACTCAACCTCTCCTCATATGTCCATCCCCTCATCCCCGGGATTAACCGAGTGAACCTTCTTTGTACTGACTCGAGAGCAAGTATGTCTTTTCTTAAGTATGGACACCAAAACTGTATGGAGTATTCCAGGTGTGGTCTCACCAATACCTTGTACAACTGAAGCAATACCTCCCTATTTTTATATTCTATCCCCCTAGCAATGAAAGCCAACATTCCATTGGCCTTCTTAATCACTTGCTGCACCTGCATACTAACCTTTTGAGTTTCGTGCACCAGGACCCCCGGATGCCTTTGTACTTCAGTACTTTAGAGTTTCTTGCCACTAAGATAATAACTTGCTCTACGATTTTTCCTGCCAAAGTGCATAACCTCACACTTTCCAGTATTGTATTCCATCTGCCAAAATGTCACAACAGGACAGAGAAAGGGCAACTCAGTTCTTGGATGCAGCCTTGGTGCAGGGGGTCGCCAAGAGGAGACAGGTCCTCTACCCGCAGGGGGCCAGGAGGCCTTCCAGACAAACTGTAAGAAGGCAGTGGGAGCAGATAGCTGAAGCAGTCAATGCTACCAGTCTTTCCCCCAGGACCTGGACCCAGTGCCAAAATAAGTTTAATGACCTCACATGAGTGGTTAAGGTCAGTGAATACATATTCAAATGCCACTTACCACCAACTGCACCACTAGCCTCACACAATGCTCAATGCACCACACCCCCATCACTCACCTACTAACAATCTCTATCAATCATGACTAATACCTCACAATCATAGCTCCACCTCACCCTTAAAAACTTACCACTGTTGCAAGATTCACACCCACATCTCACACCTTGCACACAATGCCAGCTACTTAACCATGACAGGCCCATCACTCAAACACATTGCACCACACACACTTCCCTTTCTCTTGCAGGCCAAGGTGGTGTATAACCAGTGCCAGCAGGAGCTAACAGGCGGGGGGGCAAGCACGGCTGCAGAACGTGACCCAGCTGGAGGAGATAGTGCTGGAGAATGGCAAGGCTGAAAGCATTGCTGATAACAGTATGCTCATACCTAAGAGTGGATTGGGAAAATAGATTAAAGGGTAAGACGATACATGATCAGTGGTGTACATTTAAGGAGTTATTTTACAACTTCCAAAAAATATATATTCCACTGAGAAGAAAAGGGTGTAAAAGAAAAGACAGCCATCCATGGCTAAGTAAAGAAATTAAGGGTAGTATTCGACTAAAAACAAGGGCATATAAGGTAGCCAAATCTAGTGGGAGGATAGAGGATTGGGAAAACTTTAAAAGACAGCAAAAAATAACAAAAAGATTAATTAAGAAAGGGAAGATAGATTATGAAAGTAAATTAGCAAAAAATATAAAAAACAGATAGTAAGAGTTTTTATAGTTATATAAAAAGAAAAAGGGTGGCTAAAGTAAATGTTGGTCCCTTAGAGGATGAGACCGGGAAATTAATGGTGGGAAATATGGAGATGGCAAAAACACTGAATGAATATTTTGTATCAGTCTTTACAGTAGAGGACACTAAGAATATCCCAACACTGGACAAACAGGGGGCTATAGGGGGGGAGGAGCTAAACACGATCAAGATCACTAAGGAAGTGGTACTCGGTAAAATAATGGGACTCAAGGCGGATAAATCACCTGGACCGGATGGCTTACATCCTAGGGTCTTGAGGGAAGTGGCGGTAGGGATTGTGGATGCATTGGTAATAATTTTCCAAAACTCCCTGGACTCGGCAAAGGTCCCGGCAGACTGGAAAACTGCTAATGTAACACCCTTATTTAAAAAGGGCAGTAGACAGAAGGCTGGAAACTATAGACCGGTTAGCCTAACATCTGTGGTAGGTATAATTTTGGAGTCCATTATTAAGGAGACAGTAACAGGACATTTGGATAATCATAATTTAATAGGACAAAGTCAGCATGGTTTTATGAAGGGGAAGTCATGTTTGACAAATTTGCTGGGGTTCTTTGAGGAAGTAACATATAGGGTGGATAAAGGGGAACCAGTGGACGTAGTGTATTTAGACTTCCAAAAGGCATTTGACAAGGTGCCACACAAAAGATTATTGCTTAAGATAAAAAATCACAGGATTGGGGGTAATATTCTGGCATGGATAGAGGATTGGCTATCTAACAGAAGGCAGAGAGTTGGGATAAATGGTTCATTCTCAGACTGGCAATCAGTAACTAGTGGTGCTCCGCAGGGGTCAGTGCTGGGTCCCCAACTCTTTACAATCTATATTAACGATTTGGAGGAGGGGATTGAGTGTAACATATCAAAGTTTGCAGATGATACTAAGATGGGAGGGAAAGTAGTGAGTGAGGAGGACATAAAAAACCTGCAAGGGGACATCGACAGGCTAAGTAAGTGGGCAGAGATTTGGCAGATGGAATACAATACTGGAAAGTGTGAGGTTATGCACTTTGGCAGGAAAAATCGTAGAACAAGTTATTATCTTAATGGCAAGAAACTGGAAAGTACTGAAGTACAAAGGGATCTGGGGGTCCTGGTGCACGAAACTCAAAAGGTTAGTATACAGGTGCAGCAAGTGATTAAGAAGGCCAATGGAATGTTGGCTTTCATTGCTAGGGGGATAGAATATAAAAATAAGGATGTATTGCTTCAGTTGTACAAGGTATTGGTGAGACCGCACCTGGAATACTACATACAGTTTTGGTGTCCATACTTAAGAAAAGACATACTTGCTCTCGAGTCAGTACAAAGAAGGTTCACTCGGTTAATCCCGGGGATGAGGGGATGGACATATGAGGAGAGGTTGAGTAGATTGGGACTCTACTCATTGGAGTTCAGAAGAATGAGAGGCGATCTTATTGAAACATATAAGATTGTGAAGGGGTTGGATCGGGTGGATGCGGGGAGGATGTTCCCGATGATGGGTGAAACTAGAACTAGGGGGCATAGTCTTAGAATAAGGGGCTGCTCTTTCAAAACTGAGATGAGGAGGAACTACTTCACTCAGAGGGTGGTAGGTCCATGGAATATGCTGCCCCAAAAAGCTGTAGAAGCTACATCATTACATAAATTTAAAACAGAAATAGACAGTTTCCTAGAAGTAAAGGGAATTAAGGGTTACGGGGAGCGGGCAGGAATTTGGACATGAGTCTAGGTTCGGATCAGTCATGGCCCTGTGGGTAGCGGAGCGGGCCCAGGGTCTGTGTAGCCTGATCCTGCTCCTATTTTGTGTGTCTAATTCTGTTAGATTCAGGAGATGGTTCTGTGATAGTAGATTGGCGGTTAGGATCAGATCAGCCATGATCTTATTGAATGGCGGAGCAGGCTCGAGGGGCCGATTGGCCTACTCCTGCTCCTATTTCTTATGTTCTTATGTTCTTATGTTCTTCTCATATTCCACTCCCCCCTCATCCCCACAATCTCTTCTCACTTGTAAGCATGCACATCTTGCTTCCCTGCCCCCTACTCCCCTCACCACAACCCGAGCCTTGTGCCATTCTCCTTTCAGTTACCCAAGAACTGCCTTCGGCCCAGCATGTGCAGGAAAAAGTAGAGGAGGAGATCTGACACTCCCAGACATCAGCTCAGAAAATGGTACTGTGCAAACCTTAGAGGGTAGTATAGAGGGAGGATCTGCACGTTTTGAATTACCGGGCGCGAGTGGCCAGCAGCCAGGGCAGGGGGAAAGGGTAGCGCAGGTGTCAGCTCCCCAGAGGGTGAGGTCACGCATGAATTCTGCTTCAGGGAACTCAGATGAGGATTTTGATGGTGTGGCCTTCAGAAGAAGTGATGGGCATGCACACAGAAATACTTGGTGCAATGGCAGGCCTGCCAGAGAGCCTCTTGTCACTGTCAAGGAGCACGGAGGAGTTTGGCTCCAACCTTGCACGGGGCTTTGCGCAGAGCTTGGAGCCCATGATTTCCAGGAGCACTTGTGGACCCATCCATGCTGCTGGGTGTGATGGGTGATGTCGCAGCTTCCATTGCAGCACAAGCAAGCGCTGCAGTGGAAGCTCAAACTTCTGTCATGCAAGCTCAGACTGCTGCCATCGTGGCTGGGTTTAACAGTGTGGAAAGGGGCTTGTTGGGTGTCAGAGCAATGCAGCAATCTATCCTCCAACAGATGGCTAGGAATGCTAAAGTGGCACCCCGACAGAGTGGCAGTGGTTTCATGGAGCTCTAACCAGCTGTCCTCTCTCAGGATGACAGCATTCATACTCCCACCACTGCCACTCTGCCAGTGCCATTGCCCTTACCTGTCAGCCAGCCACCCCAGACTGCTGCCACCCATGCTGAGGTGGTGCAGTCTACAGCCGGGCCTTCGAAGCTCAGAGCTGCTCGAGGTCATCCTGCAACGCCATCTGAAGTCTCCCCCACTGAAAATCAGCAGCCTTCCACCAGCAATGCTGCAGCCACTGGGGTAGCACTTCATAGGAGCACTAGAATAGCCAAAGGCTCACGAAAGACAGACACTAAAGGAATGCACAAGGGTGAATAGTTGACTTTGTAACGTAAAATTGGAATTAATCATTTATAAATTATGTTTGGAATGTTTTGTGTTGTGGTGGCTTTCATTTCAGCATTGTGTCTAAGAGGATACTGTAATGTTCTGTGACAGAGGGATGGTAAGGTGGGTACATGTTGAGCAACGGGGATCTGGGGTTTCTTTCAGGAGAACAGGAGTCTGGTGATGCAATCACAAACAGCCAGTCTGGAACTGGCATTTGCAGACTGCCTCCTTCCTTCCTCCTCCTCCTCCTCCTCCTCCTCCTCTTCCTCCTCCTCTTCCTCTTCCTCCTCTTCCACTTCCTGCTCCTCCTCCTCCTGAGGTGGTCGCGGAACCTGTGGTGGCAAGGGCCATGCCTTCATGTTGGCCAAGTTGTGGAGCATGCAGCAGGCCTCCACAAATTGGGACACCTGCTCTGTACTGGAGAGCAGCTCCCGAGTGGTCAAGGCAGTGGAACCATTGGTCTACTCGATGAGGTTACTCGTGGCAGCATGGCTGTCATTATATGATAGCTGGCCACGAGTGGTGAGGTTGCAGAGGGGAGTCATTTGCCAGGTGTAGACCAGATATAGCCATACTCACAGAATCAGACCTTTCAGCCAATGTCCCAGACCCCTCTATTGCCATCCCTGGATTTGTCCTGTCCCACCAGCAGGGCAGACCCACCAGAGGTGGCGGAACAGTGGCATATGGTCGGGAGGGAGTGGTCCTGGGAGTCTTCAACTCTGGGAGATGCCACTCATGGCATCAGGTCAAACATGGGCAAGAAAACCTCCTGCTGATTAACACCTGCCACCCTCCCTCAGATGATGAATCAGTACTCCTCCATGTTGAACACCACTTGGAAGATGCAATGAGGGTAACAAGTATGTAGAGTACACAGAATGTACTCTGGATAGGGGTACTTTAATGTCCATCAGCAACAGTGGCTCGACAGCACCACCACTGACCGAGCTGGCCGAGCCCTGAAGGACATAGCTGGCAGACTGGGCCTGTGGCAGGAGGTGAGAAAACCAACACGAGGGAAAAACCTACTTGACCTCGTTCTCACCAATCTACCTGTCGCAGATGGATCTGTCAATGACAGTATTGGTAGGAGTGACCACCGCACAGTTCTTGTGGAGACGAAGCCCCATCTTCACACTGAGGACACATCATCCATCGTGTTGTGTGGCACTACCACCGTGCTAAATGGGATAGATTTAGAACAGATCTAGCAGCTCAAAACTGGGCATCCATGAGGCACTGTGGGCCATTAGCAGCAGCAGAATTTTATTCCACCACAATCTGTAACCTCATGGCCCAGCATATCCCTCACTCTACCATTACCATCAAGCCAGGGGACCAACCCTGGTTCAATGAGGAGTGTGGAAGAGCATGCCAAGGGCAGCACCAGGTGTACCTAAAAATGAAGTGCCAACCTGGTGAAGCTACAACACAGGACTACATGCATGCTAAACAGTGGAATCAGCATGTTATAGACAAGAGCTAAGCGATCCCACAGTCAACGGATCATTTCAAAGCTGTCACATCCAGTCGTGAATGGTGGTGCACAATTAAACAACTAATGGGTGGAGGAGGCTATATGAATATTCCCCATCCTCAATGATGGCAGAGACCAGCACGTGAGTGAAAAATCCACGGCTGAAGCGTTTGCAACTCCCTTTGGCCAGAAGTGCCGAGTGGATGATCCATCTCGGCCTCATCCTGAGGTCCCCACCATCACAGTAGCTAGTCTTCAGCCAATTTGATACACTCCATGTGATATCAAGAAACAGCTGAGTGCACTGGATACAGCAAAGGCTATGGGCACCAACAACATCCCGGCTGTCATGCTGAAGGCTTGTGATCCTGAAATAGCCGTGCTGCTAGCCAAGCTGTTCCAGTACAGCTACAACACTGGCATCTACCCGACAATGTAGAAAACTGCCCAGGGATGTCCTCTCCACAAAAATCAGGACAAATCCAATCTGGCCAATTACCACACCATCAATCTACTCTCAATCATCAGAAAGTGATGGAAGGGGTTGACAGTGCTATCAAGTGGCACTTACTCACCAATACCTGCTCACCGATGCTCAGTTTGGGTTCCAGCAGGACCACTCAGCTCCAGACCTCATTCCAGCCTTGGTCCATACATGGGCAAAAGAGCTGAATTCCAAAGATGATGTGAGAGTGACTGTCCTTGACATCAAAGTAGCATTTGACCGAGTGTGGCATCAAGGAGCCCTAGTAAAATTGAAGTCAATGAGAATTAGGGGGAAACTCTCAACTGGATGGGGTCACACCTAGCACAAAGGAAGATAGTTGTGGTTGTTGGAGGCCAATCATCTCAGCCCAACGAGTTCCTCAGAGCAGTGTCCTAAGCCCAACCATCTTCAGCTGATTCATCAATGACCTTCCCTCCATCATAAGGTCAGAAGTGGAGATGTTCGCTGATGATTGCAGTGTTCAGTTCCACTCGCAATTCCTCAGAAAATGATGCAGTCTGTGCCCGCATGCAGCAAGACCTAGATGTCATTCAGGCTTGGTCTGATAAGCGGCAAGTAACATTTGTGCCACACAAGTGCCAGGCAATGAATAGCTCCAAAAATAGAATGTCTATCCACCACCCCTTGACATTCAATGGCATTACCATCACCGAATCCCCCACGGGTCAATTGGGGTCTCCATTGACCAGAAACTGGACCAGCCACATAAATACTGTGGCTGCAAGAGCAGGTCAGAGGCTGGGTATTCTGCGGTGAGTGTCTCACCTCAAGAAGCTCAACACCATCCAGGACAAAGCAGCCTGCTTGATTGGTACCCCATCGACCACCTAAACATTCACTCTGTAAGGGGTTTTCCTTGAGAGATGTCCCTGAGGTTTCTCTCTCTAGAGGCCTCTCTCTTGCACAGTAAAACCTTGAGTGGTTCGACCCACTCGCCCCTTAGATTCTATACTCTGGACTTAGGGGCAGGAACTACAATGTAGAGAAACTCTTGTAGACCAAGTTTGATGAAACAAAATGAAATTTTATTGCATAAGGAAAAATATCAAATCAAATGCAAGCAGATAAGAGAGTACATGGGAGGGAAAAACACAAACAAATCATAACGACACCATACTAACTAAGGCAAATACAGGCATCTTATACTCTACAAAGATCATCATGAAATAAGGAAACACACAGAACATCGAGGGACAACAACTCATGTTAATTGTACCCTTAAATCCACCCCCTTATTAAACCTATCTAGATCTGATTGTGAAGGGTCAGAAACATGCTCACCAATCCAACTAGGAAATACAAGGTTTTGAACCAGTCTGCATTTGATCCTTTCAGGCGTTCCGTCTCCACGTGGACCGTGGAGCCCCAGCGAGCTGCGCCACACCTCTCTCCTGAGGTGGGGATCGGGGGCGGCTGGACACCGGCTGGTTCTGGCTGTCGGCGGGGTTGGGGATCGTTGGCTCGACCCCGGTCAGAGGAGCCTTGGGCTGGCTCCCATCATTTCTTCAGTTCGTTTTTGTCTCTTCTCCCGAGTTGGGTCGATGACCTCTCGTTTCGGCAATGGCCCGGGGATGGTCGATGATCTCCCGATGTTTTTCCCCGGGGCGAGACGCCGGATCGAGCGGCCTTCTTGATGTTGGCTTAATTCTTCTTCCTCCTCCGGTGGTGGAGAGGAGTTTGCTGATCTTCTCCCGAAGCGACTCCTCTTCACCCACTGTTGTCTCCAACTGTCTCTGCAATTACAACTCCGGTGTCTCCTTCAGTGTTTCCCCCGTGTCTGCGTGAGCTCTGCGTCCTCTGAGTGTGCCTTCCAAGTGTGCTCGTACAACTCCAACTCCTCCAGTTATACTTTTCCCCCAGAAGCTCCACTTCCTGCCCAAAATCAGGTTAGTCTTTGTTTAACTTTTGGCGGGCTGGGAGCACAGCGGGGTAGTTATTATATTTTAAAATGTTTTCGATGGCCGGTAAAGGCCCATCTCTGGTCTGGAATGACCTTCATTGTTTTTAATGTCCTGCTGATCTCGTTATCTAGCCCTGGGTGTTGTTCTCATGAATATGAAATTGTCCCCTTTTGTCTGGGTCAACATTTAGATGGCCTCTACCTCCAGGCCGATCTTGACTGGATCTGCATCTAATCCATATGTATATGTGTGGGTCTGGGTTCGTTCTCTCAGAAACGGCTTCCAGAACTTGCTGTGGGTTGAATCCACAAAGCTGTCTGAGGATTCGCAGGAACCATTTTAAAGTGTCCCAGTAAGCTGGTCACATGGTATGGTGGCCATTTTGTATGCCCCTTTTTCTGGGCTTCTTTTAAAACAGTCTTTAAAATCATGGCCTCTTCTGCCATTTGACCCTTATTAATACAAAGTCCAATTTTGCGAATCCTACAACTCCCTCCACCACCGGCGCACCGTGGCTGCAGTGTGTACCATCCACAAGATGCACTGCAGCAACTCGCCAAGGCTGCTTCAAAAGAACCTCCCAAACCCGTGACCTCTACCACCTAGTAGGACAAGGGCAGCAGGTGCATGGGAACACCACCAACTCCAAGTTCCCCTCCAAGTCACACACAATCCTGACTTGGAAATATATCACCAATCCTTCATCGTCGTTGGGTTAAAATCGTGGAACTCACTCCCTAACAGCACTGTGGGAGTACCTTCACTACACGGACTGCAGCGGTTTAAGAAGGCAGCTCACCACCACCTTCTCAAGGGCAATTAGGGATGGGTAATAAATGCTGGCCTTGCCAGTGATGCCCACATACTATGAACGAATAAAAATAAAGGATAGCCCTTGTCGCCAAGCACTCTTTGTAGTTACAGTACATCTCAGCATTGATATGCGGCGCCTGCAAAGCCACGTGTGCAACGTTCCCTATAAGGTGCACAGGCCGGGACCGGCATTTTCAATGTAAAGTTTTGCAATGTGCAAAACTGTGAAAGGGCCGCGCAGCCCCTTAAAGGGGCCATGCACCCAAAAATATTATGAGGGAGCGCTGCACAATTGCGCGCTCCTCTTGCTTCTCTCGGTTTAGAGAGATGTCAATGAAATCCCTTCACAGAGCCTCTGTGACCTCCCAAATGCAGTGATGGATGGCAAACTGCGAGATTTTTACTATGTCAACTGTTCCAGCCTGGCAGAATCCGCTGGCGAAAAAATTCAGGGTCACTGTCACCTTGAGGGCATGAGCAGAGCCATCATCACCCTGCTCTGAGGCTGCAGGTCTGGTTCTAAGAGGTGGCAGAATTCTGTGACCACCTCGTTGGTGAAGTGGAACCGCTGAAAACACTGCTCCTGGCCTAGGAGCAGGTAGAAGAAGTGCTCCGGAAGACCCTAGTTGGGTAAGGCCTCCTGCTGTGAGCCCTCCTCCTCCACCTCCTCCCTCTGCAAGCAGGTTGTCTTTGCTGCCTCTGCTCCATCTCTCTGTCATGCTGCAGCGCGAGGGTGATGAGAAGTTAAGCCCCCATGACTGGGAGCAAGCGGTGTAGTCAGCGGCCTTCCAGTAGCAGCCAACTCCTTCCCAACATCCAGCAAGCCAGTATTCATATAAACTCTGCAAGAGCCAGTACAAGAAAAATCAGCAGTTTACCTGCAAGTTGGATGTATCCCTTTAAATTGCACTGGTGGGGGTTCTCTCGTGCAGTGAACACACATTCAGCCATGCATGTTTAGGAGAATGTGTTGTTTGGAACGGAGACATCGAAAATGGCAGGATGCGCATCAAGTCAACGTTACACATTGACTCACGTCACGATCTGTCTACTCTGCATACTGCTGGTGTGCACACGTCCTGCCCGCACTATCACCCTCACCAAGATGGCGACCAGTGCGGGCCATGCCAAAAGTGGGCGGAAGTGAAGCGGCCACCATTTTTGTCTCCAAACCAGCCTTATCTGCCGATGCTAAGGTGCCAAATTACATGGCTAATGTCTTCAGGCATTTAAAGGCGAAAACACTGCTTCCTTATTCATCACATTTTCTCTTTTACTGTCTGCCACCTTGGTAATGTCCTATATCATGGACCGAGGCCCTTCAGCTTAGTTTCTCAATATAAAAACATGTTAAAAAGTATTAATGCTATAGCATACTGTGTTGGTACCAAGACTGTGACAAAGTGATTGGTGCAATTTATGCTTGAATTTAAGGTAAACACTGATAGATTAGCCACTGCATAGTGGGGCATTAATAAGAGACACAAATTTAAGATGATCACAAAGATAAATAGAGGTTGGGAAATAAATCTTTACATAGAGAATGATTAGAATGTGAAATTCTCTGCCATACTTTTAAAGCAAAATCCATAAAATTCCTTCAAAAGGGAATTAAAGAGATACTTGAAAGTAGGAACATCAAAGGGCAGGGGACCTAAGCAGGACTAGATGGCTTATGTGAGGAAAAACACAGTCACAGACATTATCGGTGAAATGGTCTGTTCCTATTCTAGGAATCCCAGATATAGCTCCCTCAGCTGTTGAAGAGGAGTAATTTTTGATTAAATTATATGTAATAACCATATCAACAGACATAAAGGGGGAAAAATTTGTGTGGTTTGCGCCACATGTTAGCGCCACAAGATGGCGCTAATACGGCATTGACAGCTGTAACGACAGCTGATGCCGGTTCCAGTGCCGCATGCCATATCGGTCTTACCAGTAGCGCTGCTGGTAAACTCGCTCGCCAGGGATCCCGCCAGCATAGAGATTGTGACGTCAGTGAGCGTGCAACGCTCACTGGATGCCTGATCTCACAACTTCCTTATAGCTAATGGACTTACTGGCTGGAGTTAACGGCAGGTTGAGGTGGTGTGCAGCAGCAGGAAGCTGGCTCCAGCAACTCTATTTAAAGGGATCATCACCAATCACTCGTACCTGACAGGTTTGTGACGTTTGAGTGGCTGTGTGTTAGTTCCTGTTACTGCAACAGTTTTCTTTAGTAATTTCAAGGTTCTTTGGTATCAGGAGTGTTGTGCCAAGTACAAAATTGCATAATTATTTGTGGAAAGATTCAAACTACAACACTTGCTAAGATTAATGGGGGCTGTACTAACAGTCGACCTTGCCTTCAGGATCTATGGCGGAGGGAGCAGAGGCAGCAAGAAAAACAGAAACATGTGTGCAGAGGGAGGAGGAGGATCATCAGGGCTCTCAACAGGAGGCCTTACCCTCTGAGGTTATTCCGAGAGCACTTCTCCTACCTTCAATTAAGTGAGGGACAGTGTATTAGAAGGCTCTGCTTCGCCAAGGAGGTGGTCACAGAACTCTGCCACCTCCTGCAACCAGACCTCCAGGAGTGTGATGGAATACTCTCCACTTGCCTGGATGAGTGCAGCTGCAACAACACTCAAGAAGCTCGACACCATCCAGGACAAAGCAGCCCGTTTGATTGGCACCCCATCCACTACCTTAAACATTCACTCCCTCCACCACTGGTGTACCATGGCTGCAGTGTGTACCATCTACAAGATGCACTGCAGCAACTCACCAAGGCTACTTTGGCAGCATCTCCCAAACCCGCGACCTCATCCACCTAGAAGGACAAGGGCGGCAGGCACATGGGAACACCACCACCTCCAAGTTCCCCTCCAAGTCACAAACCATCCTGGCTTAGAAGTATATCGCCGATCCTTCATTGTCGCTGGGTCAAAATCCTGGAACTCCCTACCTAACAGCACTGTGGGAGTACCTTCACCACACGGACTGCAGCGATTCAAGAAGGCGGCTCACCACCACCTTCGCAACGGCAACTAGGGATCGGCAATAAATGCTGGCCTTGCAGCGACACCCAGATCCCATAAGCACATTAATAAAAAGCCTCAGACCAGGGCAACCACGGCTCTCTCAGTGGCAGTCAAGGTCACTGGGGCCCTTAGTTTCTTCACCAGCGGACCCTTCCGGTCTGTAGCATGGCTAAAATTTCGCAGTTCGCTAGCCATCACTGCATCCAGGAAGTCACTGAGACTCTCTCCACCAGGAGAAGGGACTACATTGGCTTCCCCATCACCAGAGAGAAGCAAGACGAACATGCATGTGGCTTTGCCAGGATAGTGGGCTTCCCGATGGTGCAGGGTGCCATTAACTGCACCCACGTGGCTTTGCGGGCACCGCATAACAATCCTGACACCTTCCGTAACCGCAAAGGCCACTACTCACTTAATGTGCAGTTGGTGTGCGACCACACACAGCGAATCCTCAATATCAATGCCCGCTATCCTGGCAGCAGTCACGATGACTTCATCCTGCGCCAGACAGGTGTGCCAGCACTCTTTCAACCACCACATCAAGCTCAAGCTGCTCGGAGACAAGGGCTATCCCCTCTCCACCTTGCTCATGACTCCCCTCTGCAACACTAACACTCGTGCCCAGCACTCATATAACGAGAGCCATGCTGCCACCAGGAACATCATCGAGCAGTTCATCGGCTTATTGAAGCAACAGTTCTGCTGGCCTGACCACTCGGGAGGGGCTCTCCAGTACTCGCCAGAGCGGGAGTCCAATTCCAGGGTGATCTGCTGCATGCTCCACAACTTGGCCATCATGAGGGCATAGCCCTTGCCAACAGGGATTGCGGGACCATCTCAGGAGGAGGACAGTGCCGAGGAAGATGAGGATGAGGAGGAAGACAAGAAGCAAGAGGACGAGAAGGAGGAGGACAAAGGGGAGGAGGCAGCGAGACAATCGGCCTTCCGAACGGGCTGTCCATGACCGGTTCATCAGACTGCGATTTGAATGAATGAAACCCCACATCCCCATCATGCCATCGCTGTCTCACTCCATGAATAAATTTATCTATAAACATATCACACATATTACATGAATTCTAAGAACTAATGAGGGAAAAATTCGGTTGGTTTGAGCTTCCTGTTAGCGCCTTAAGAGGGCGCTAATGGGGTGCAAAGCAACTAGCGCCCATGCGCGGCGTTGTTTGCGCCACTCACGAAATTAACTAGACATCTTGCGGCGACGCTAAACACTACTGCTACAATCTCCTGCGCCCGCAGATCGTGACGTCAGTTGAGTATGCAACACCCCAGTTGCGCCCTGGACCGGATATTGAGTGGTGCCCCCTGCCTTACCGCCTGCCGCTAGCAATGACAGGTTGAGGGAAGCATTTTGCAGTCAGGAAGGGACTGGGGGAGTGCTATTTAAAGGCGACCGCTTCCTGCCTTTTTTTGTTGGTGACATTTTTGCACCATGCATTCTGAGAGAGAGAGAGAGACTTATGGAGAGATTCAACGCTGTATGAAGGGGTTTTGGGTACTGAGCAGCACCTTGCAGGTTTATTTTGATTTGCCCTTCCTTGTATCGATTTAGAAGAGACTGTGGGGCTGCACTCTGAGCTCTTTCCCTGGGCCTCTCCATTGTTCTTTCCAGCAGATTTGATGTACAGGTCTCTCCAGGCCGAGGTTGAAAGCTGCAATGAGCAGGATGTGGATGGAGAGCAAGATCAACCCTCCCCTTTAAGAACTGGCCGGCGCCATTGTGTCTGTGTTCCATTGCTGACTGATATCACATGAGCGTCACCGGCGCTCTGAGGTAGCGCCTCACTCCTCGGCCTTTGCGCCATAAGACAGGTGTGTAGCACCTGATTTAGCACTCCAATCACCTCCAGGGGCGATAGAAGCCAAGTTTGCAGTTGGAGGCGATAATTAGCGCCAGGCGCTAATCTTTGCGCCCGGCCGATAATTGCACCCCAAATGGGGCGATGATGAATTTCTCCCCCATAGACCCTTGTGCCTGTCACAGTTGAATAGCTATCATTGTGTGCAAGGCGTGAGATATGGGTGTGAGTGTTGCTAGGTAGAGATTGTTGGTGATTGAGTGCTAGGGGTGTGATGCATTGAGCAGTGTGTGAAGCTTGTGGTATAGATAGCGGTATGTAGCATTTGTTGAAGCCTTCACTCACCCTGACCACCCGTGTGAGCTTGTTAAACTTCCTCTTGCACTGGGTGTGGGACCTGGGGACCACAATGCTGCCCATGACGTGGTGTGCCACCTCCCTCTACATAGACCATCAAACTTGTGCCGAGAGCTTCCTGCCAGTTGGTTCAGGACTGCCTGCCTTCTCTCCACCTCTAAAACCAATGTCTCCAAAGCTTCATCGGAAAACCTCTGGGCTCTCTCCATGAGGCGGCGATCTGCCATCAGGATTTGTAAGTAAGTGCTCCTTCTCCTTGTCTGTCTTATGGTTGTTGAGGCAACTGCACACCCAACAATGCTGAGAATGAGGTCCTTGCAGCATCAATGAACCTCCCCTTTAAGCTGTGAACAAAGTCTGTGGCAATCATTCAAACAAAAGCAAAATACTGCAGATGCTGGAAATCTGAAATAAAAACAGAAAATGCTGGAAATACTCAGCAGGCCAGGCAGCATCTGCAGAGAGAGAAACAGAGTTAATATTTCAGGTTGATGACCCTTCGTCAGATGTGGCAATCATTGCTTGAGTTTAGACTGCACCCGATATTGTTCCATCTTTTCAGTGTAACGCCAATGAGCTTGGGTTTTTAGACAAGAATCATGACTGCAATCATTTTAATGAGGCATGAGGATGAATTTTGCGTGCAGTCTAGACGATTTTTCACCTGGCGCTACTTAACCATTTTTAGTCTAAACACTGCTCATTCCTTGGCTATAATGAATTTCTAGCCCAAAGACAACGTACAGTCGGAATTCCTCAGGACGCAATTCCAGCTTTGCTCTATGACCCACAGTAATTTATGGGGTCAGTAAGCGAGCACCTAATTTCCATGGGGTAGATGGGGACAATCACCATTACAGGTCCACCTGCACCATGCGGCCAGAAAATGTGGTGTCCCAACCCCAACCATGTTCCTCTCAGCCCTCTGGGGTCGATTTGGACACTTTTATTAAATACACTTCCTTTGGGAGTCCAGGCTCCTTTCTTGGCCTATTTGGAGGCCGGTACGCCTTAACTCATACTGGCCTCCACAGATACACCTAATCCCGACTGAGCCAGTTAGTTCAGAACCCTTGAAGTCCCCATCACAGGTTCTACCCCTTGCAAGGCATGCCGGAAACTCCTGGAAACAGTGGACATCCAGTGCAACTGGTTCTCCATCGCTTTCCAGGGGATTCCACCAGAGTTATGGCAGGAGATCAGCAGAACCCCTCGCAGAATTGAGCCTTTGTATTCACACTAGCCATGCGATTGTATCAAGAAATTAAAGCACTCTGCTCTGTATTACAGCACCTTTATTTTAAGAGTTCACAACATATGCTCTACAAAGAGACACATATCTTGGAAAACATTAAGCAAACTCATATGAGGAGGGGCCCGCCTTAGTTACATCTCCCTGCTGCTGCTATTTTTCATCCTGGAGTCTTTTTCTTGCTGCTCCACTTGCTTGGCAGTTGAAAACAATCTCCTCCTTGGTGGATTTTTTAACATGGATAAATTGTTTGTACATATCCTTTTGTTTCTGGCATTTACGAAGACATTTCCTGTCAGGGCTCTCTCCTTTGGGAATGATTCTGTGATGGTTATTCTCCTGGCCCTGTCTGCACAACTTGACTTCCTGTTGTCACATTTTTGTTACAGTTTTTATGACTTTTTTATATTAAAAATCCTATTTCCATATTTATATTGAATTTTGCTTATGTAAACTTGTCACTTTGATTACTTAGTTAGGCCATCTGGTTCCCAAAAATCAAGCAAAATGCTTTCAGAAGTTTCTTTCAGGTGCATTTTTTTCCTAGTAACTGAAATTTCTGGCGCATAGCATCAACACTCTGCAGTCTACAATGGAGAGTGTTGTCATCTCAATGAACATTGCAGCTGCAGAAGTCTGTGACACTATTAATAGCATCTCTCAGGGATGTTCATACTAGAGTCATACAGACTCTCAGCACAACCATCTCCTCTGCCTTGGAAGGCAGGGAGACTGAATGGTTAGGAGATCAGGTGCGATCATGGATCTGCTACAATTTGCTCTCCCGCAGATCAGTGGGAGTTGAGCCGCAACCCATTAGCAGGGGCAGTCATGCAACGGGAATAGAATATATTACTTTCTCTCAGAATGACAAAACATCTGCACCCTCGCAGCTCCCAGAAAGTAAGCTGGATTTGTGTTGCTACAGTGTGAAGCTGGGCCCTTCCAGGCCCGAGCTCCTAAAGATCGACAACCATGAGCATCTCCTGACCCTGGCCTGAGCCACCGCAGCCTTCCGCTGCAGCCACTGGGGGAGCACCTTGTATGATCACTCGAATAGATAAGAGAGCACTTAGACCAGGCACCAGGTGCTCATATCTGTGTGGTAATTGGGTAATTTGTATAATGCAGTGAAATTATAATCTTTTTTAAAATCTTTGTGTGCAGTGAGTGTTCCTGCACTGTTAGTTGACATAAATATCAATGCTGGTCTTTGGGCAGTTCCAGTTTGTTTGAGGGTGGAAAGACTGAGAGATGTTTGACGTGACTGTAAATGCAGAGATTATTCAGATGAACTACTGTTCACTGAGCTTCTTCTGCAGGCAACTATTGGAACCCTCCTGCTTCTTCACCATTCTCTATATCATCAGTGTCCATTTACTCATCAGACTGAAGATCCTTGTCCAATAGTGTACATTGTCCCAGTTGCCGACCAAAGTTAAGCAGCATACAGCAAACCACTTTCATACGGGACACTCTTTGTGGGTAGCATTGCAGGAAGCCACCAGACCTGTCTAGACATCTGAATCATTGCTTGAGGGCTCCAATGGTCTGCTCAATGAGGGCTCCAGTTGACCCATTGATCTGCTTGTAGTGCATTTCAACCACCGAACATGAGTTCCTGAGAGGAGTTATGGGCCAAGTATGCAGGGGATAACTCCTGTCCCCAAGCAGCCAGCTACTCACTTACTGTGCTGTAACAAAGGGTGGTGGTGGGGCCGGCGGGGTGGGGGGGGGGGGGGGAGGATTGCTGCAATATAAAAATATCATGGCAATGGTCAGGAAGGCAGGCACGAACCTGCACGATGCACTGCTGGTGATCACACACCAGTTGCACTTTAATTGAGTAGAAGACCTTTTGATTGATGAAGGCAGTTGAGTCGTGTGAAGGAGCCCACAGAGCAACATGGGTGTAGTCAATGGTGCCGTGGACCTGGGACGAGCTTGCAGTCTGTGCAAACCACAGAGCCCAACCCTACTGCTTCCATTCGTCATTGAAGAAAGTGATGAAACTGTTTACTCTAGTAGTGAACATGGCACCATTCATTTGTTTAATGTAAGCATGGACCACAGACTCACTGATTTTATACCCTGTGACAGCCTGGAAAGAGCCGGAGGCAAAGAAGTTCAGGGCTGCAGTAACCTTGATAGCAACAGCCTGTGTTAGTTGTAGCAGTTGGTTGCAGGTTTCTTTGCAGGAGACAACACAACTCTGTGACAGCCTCCCGAGAAAACTACAGCCTCCTTACACACCTCAGATGTCCAGCATCTGCACTCTTTGCTTTTTGTTTAGTATCGTTCCTCATTCAAATATGGAATTTTGTTCTCCATTTTTTTTAATTTTGAAAGCAAACAAAGGTTCTTTAAAAGAAATAGATAGGTAGGAAGTGTAAGGGGGAGAAGGGATGAGCGATATTCATTCATGGTGTGGGGTCTACGAGCCTCTCACTACCTACCCTTAAAGGTAATGAGTGGGAGTGGATTGAGAGGTAGGGATGAGGTGAGTGACAGTAGAGCAAGGGAGAGGAACAGATAAAGGGTTGAATTGGTTTTTCAAAAAGGAAGAGATGGGGGTAATGATAGGAGTGAAGGGATGATAAGAATGGGAATGAGTAGGGATCCCTAGGGAAGTAATGGAGTTTTTGAAGCATAACTATTTAGGAGAAGGAATAACAAACTGAGAGTCACATTTACCCCAAAACACCCATCCCAAATTTAGCCTGCTGCCTCTGGTGGCTCCTTTCAATGTCACATACAATTTTGCCATCCACCACCTCCCATCCCAAAAGAGGGGGAAGAATTTCTGAAGTGTGTTCAGGAGAGGTTTCATGATCAGCATGTTTCCAGCCCAACGAGGAAGGGGGCATTGCTGGATCTGGTTCTGGGGAATGATGTGGGTAAAGTGGAGCAAGTGTCAGTAGGTGAACATTTAGGGAAACAGTGATCATAGTATCATAAGGTTTGGATTAGTTAAGGAAAAGGACAGGGAGCAATTTAGAGTAAAAAAATATTTAATTGGAGGAAGGCCAATTTCAGTGGGATGAGAACAGATCTGGCCCGGGTAAATTGGAATCAAAGATTAGCAGGCAAAACTGTAATGGAGGCTGCCTTTAAAGAGGAAATAGTTTGGGTACAGTCGAGGTACATTCCCACTAGGGGAAAGGTAGGGCAACTAAAATCAGAGCTCCCTGGATGACAAAAGAGATAGAGAGTAAGATGAAGCAGAAAAAGAGCATGTATGACAGATGTCAGGTCGAGAATACATCTGAGAATCAGGCTAAATATAGGAAGTTCAGAGAAGTGAAAAAGAAAATAAGAGGGGCAAAGAGAGGGTATGAGAATAGAATGGCAGCTAACATAAAAGGTAATCCAAAAGTCTTTTATAGACATATAAATAATTAACGGGTAGTAAGAGGAGGGGTGGGGCCGATTAGGGACCAAAAAGGAGACCTACGCATGGAGGCAGAGGGTATGGCTGAGATGCTAGAAGTGAGTGAAGAAGGAGGTAGAGGAGATACTGGATGGGATAAAAATTGATAAAGAGGAGGTAATAGAAAGGCTGTCTGTACTGAAATTAGATAAGTCACCAGGACCGGATGGGATGCATCCTAGGATGCTGAGGGAAGTGAAGAAAGAAATTGCAGAGGTACTGGCCATAAACTTCCAATTCTCCTTAGAAATGGGGTGGTACCACAGGACAGGAGAATTGCAAATATTACACCCTTGTTCAAAAAAGGGTGTGAAGATAAACTCAGCAACTACAGGCCAGTCAGTTTAACCTCGGTAGTGGAGAAGCTTTTAGAAACAGTAATCAGGGTCAAAACTAACAGTCACTTGGACAAGTGTGGATTAATTAAGGAAAGCCAGCACGGATTTGTTGAAGGCAAATCATGTTTAACCAAGTTTTTCGTTGAGGTAACAGAGAGGGTTGATAAGGGCATTGCAGTCGATGTGGTATACATGGATTTCCAAAAGGTGTTCAACAAAGTGCCACATAAGAGGCTTGCCAGCAAAGTTGAAGCTCATGGAATAAAAGGGACAGTGGCAGCATGGATACAAAATTGGCTAAGTGACAGGAAACAGAGAGTAGTGGTGAACGGTTGTTTTTCGGACTGGAGGAAGGTATATAGTGGTGTTCCCCAGGGGTCAGTTCCAGGACCACTACTTTTCTTGGTATATATTAATGACTTGGATGTGGGTGTACAGGGCATAATTTCAAAATTTGCAGATGACACAAAATTTGGAAGTATAGTGAACAGTGAGCAGGAGAGTGATAGACTTCAAGAGGACATAGACAGGCTGGTGGAATGGGTGGACATGTGGCAGATTAAATTTAACGCAGAAAAGTGCGAAGTGATACATTTTGGTAGAAAGAATGAAGAGAGGCAATATAAACTAAAGGGTACAATCCTAAAGGGGTTGCACGAACAGAGAGACCTAGGGGTATATGTGCACAAATTGTTGAAGGTGGCAGGGCAGGTTGAGAAAGCAGTTTAAAAATCTTATGGGATACTGGACTTCATGAATAGAGGTATAGAGTACAAAAGCGTGGAAATTATGATGAACCTGTATAAAACACTGGTTTAGCCGCAGCTGGAGTATTGTGACCAGTTCTGGGCTCCACACTTTAGGAAGGATGTGAAGGCCTTATAGAGGGTGCAGAAAAGATTTACGAGAATGATTCCAGGAATGAGGGACTTCAGTTACGTGGATAGACTGGCGAAGCTGGGGTTGTTCTCCTTAGAGCAGAGAAGATTGAGAGGAAATTTGATAGCAGTGTTCAAAATCATGAGGGGCCTGGACAGAGTAGATAGAGAGAAACTATTCCCATTGGCAGAAGGGTTGAGAACCAGAGGGCACAGATGTCAGGTGTTGGCAGAAGAACCAAAGTCGACATGAGGAAAAACTTTTTTACGTAGCGAGTGGTTAGGATCTGGAATACACTGCCTGAAAGCGTGGTGGAGGCAGATTCAATCATGGCTTTCAAAAGGGAGTTGGATAAGTACCTGAAGGAAAAAATTTGCAGGGCTACGGGGAAAGGGTGGGGGAGCAGGACTAGCTGATAGCCAGCACGGGCTCAATGGGCCGAATGGCCTTCTTCCATGCTCTAAACATTCTATGATTCTATTGTGATTCTATGAAAGCAAAAGATGATGGAAAAATATAGAGAAATGAAGAGATATGGGAAAAAGAGAAGGAAAGAGAGAGACTAAAACAAAACAGGTGAGACAGGGAGATATACAAGGTATTGGTGAGGCTACACCTGGAATACTGCGTGCAGTTTTGGTTTCCATATTTAAGAAAAGATATACTTGCTCTCGAGGCAGTTCAGAGAAGGTTCACTCGGTTGATTCCAGAGATGAGGGGGTTGACGTATGAGGAAAGGTTGAGTAGGTTGGGAGTCTACTCATTGGAGTTCAGAAGAATGAGAGGCAATCTTATCGAAACATATAAGATTGTGAGGGGGCTTGATCGGGTGGATGCGGTGAGGATGTTTCCACTGATGGGTGAAACTAGAACTAGGGGACATAATCTTAGAATAAGGGGCTGCCCTTTCAAAACTGAGATGAGGAGAAACTTCTTCACTCAGAGGGTAGTAAATCTATGGAATTTGCTACCCCAGAGAGCCGTGGAAGCTGCAACATTAAATAAATTTAAAATGGAGATAGACATTTTCCCAGCAGATAAGGGAATTAGGGGTTACGGGGAGAGGGCAGGGAAGTGGACGTGAGTCTAGATTCAGATCAGCCATGATCTTATTGAATGGCGGAGCAGGCCCGAGGGGCCGTATGGCCTACTCCTGCTCCTATTTCTTATGTAAACAGGAACTCATAGACAACAGACTGGTAAGATAGTGACAATAATCTCTGATTTACTGTGTACAATACCATGGGAGATTGATTAATATCTGATTTAAAACTTACGTGCTGGCTCTCAGCTCGTCCCGCTCCCCCACCCTTTCCCCGTAGCCCTGCAAATTTTTTCCTTCAGGTACTTATCCAACTCCCTTTTGAAAGCCGTGATTGAATCTGCCTCCACCACGCTTTCAGGCAGTGTATTCCAGATACAAACCTTACTTCCGGTTGTTACATTTTTTGATCACACATTTGATTATAAATTCCTATGTTTACTTTTTGCATTGAAATCTGCTGTTAGCAGTTGAGATTGTAATTACACACTATGGCCACCAGGTGGTTTTGGGTCCTAGTTTGTGGTCTGTCTGCCCCAGCACTGCTGCCATATTGGCCCAGAAATTCGGCTCTCCCCGGGTGAGTACGTAGGCCGAATGGAATTGCCGGTTTCCTACGTGCACTACGCATGCGCGGGAAACCGGCACTTCCGATCCTCTGAACAAAGAGGTTCAGAGGTCGAACGCGCGCGCAGGGGAGGCTGCGCGTGCGCTTTGAACTTAGTTTTTTTTTTACAGGGTAAGCCTGCAGGATTTACACATTTAAAAAGCAGGCGTAAGGCTTGCTTTTTGCAAGGTAAGTGGTCAATTAATTAAAATTAAAACTTTTTTCCACAGGTCTATTATTTTTAAATACTTTAAAGCAAGGTAAGTTTATTTTTAGCCCCATTATAATATAAAATTATTTTTTTCAAAAATTTAAATTATTGTTTAAAATAGTTATTTAATGTAATTTATAGTTTATTTAAAAAGTGTGATTTTTAAAAAATTTATTTGAAGGTTTACTGCTATTTTGGGCCCGTAGTATTTATAAGTTTTGACAGGTCTACCTGTCAATCTTATGAATGGGCTTTTCCCTCCTCCGATTGGCTGCCCATGGCTCACGTGATCCCAGGGGACGCATCGCACTAACTATGCCCCTGGGACATGCAAGCACAGCGCGCCGGCAGCTGGGCCAGGCCCCGGAGCGGAATTCCACGTGGCCCTACAGCTCAACTGCCGGCGCTCAAGGTAAGTGCAGGTCGGGGGCTTGCACCCGCGGGTAGCCCCAGACCCGAATTTCTGGGCCATTGATTTTTTTTCCTCCCCCAACTGATTTTTCCTCCAAGGTAACTTAATTTTAAACTTTTACATTTAAGATTTTTTCCTTTTAATTTTACATACTAACTAGTGGATTTCCCATTGCATTGCACATGAATTAAAGCCATACACAGTGTTGAAAACCTTATCTTGATAGTCCCACAGAATGTGGACAACAGAAGCTGCTACTACAATAACATGACGATTAAAAACGAATAGAATAAACTGGAGAGCTTATATTGGAATAAAATGCTTCATTGTTTTTTTGACATTGTGGCGGAGCCACCAAAGGACTCAGATCATTTGTACATAATTCCTTTAATAACATGTTAGCTACAGTCTGAGTCTGTACCTTTATTTATGCTGTTTAACGATTTCTTGGGGCACCGTATAACATCAGACGGCGCCGTCCCCTTACTGACGAAGGTGGAAGCTGTTACCTCTTTCCCGCACCCGCCAACTGTCAAGGCCCTGCAAGAGTTCCTGGGGATGGTCAACTTCTATCACTGATTCGTCCCTAAGGCGGCTCAGCTAATGCAACCCTTGTACAGGGCCCTCAAGGGCAAGTCCGGTAAGGATCCAATCAGCTGGACGGCCGAGATGGACCAGGCGTTCGTCAACACCAAGAGCGCTTTGGCCAATGCAACCATGCTGGCGCACCCACTTCCAGGTGCCACCATCGCCCTTACCACAGACGCGTCAGACTACGCCATCAGCGCAGTGCAAGAGCAGTGGGTCAACGGCACGTGGCAACCCCTGGCGTTTTTCAGCCGTCAACTACGGAAAAATGAAAAAAAATACAGCACCTTCGATCGGGAGTTACTGGCCCTTTTCTTAGCCATTCGCCATTTCCAGTTCTTATTGGAAGGATGTCCCTTCACGGCTTTTGTCGACCACAAGCCGCTAACGTTCGCCATGGCCAAGACCGCCAAACCGTAGTCTGCTCGTCAACAACGTCACCTGATGTTTATTTCTGAATTTACCATGGACATTCAACATGTGTCTGGTAAGGACAACCTGGTGGCGGATTGCCTCTCCCGCGCGACGGTCCACGCGGTTCACCTGGGGATTGACTACGCCCTCATGGCTGCAGATCAGGCCTCGGACTCAGAGGTCCAATCATACAGAACCGTCCCCTCTAGTTTCCAAGCAACCGATAACAGTTTCCAGGCCGCAGGCGCCACGCTCCTTTGCGACGTCTCCATGGGCGTTCCCCGACCTATCGTGCCAGTCGCATGGTGCCGGAAAGTGTTTGATGCCATACACGGGTTGTCGCACCCTGGTATGAAAGCTTCACAATGGCTTATGTCGGCGAAGTTCGTCTGGAAGGGTATGCACCTCGATGTCCGTGACTGGGCCAACACCTGCATAGTCTGCCAGAAGGCCAAGGTCCAGCGTCATGTTAAAGCTCCAGTGGCTACGTTCGCTGTTCCGGAGCGTCATTTCGACCACGTGCATGTGAACCTTGTGGGGCCGCTTCTGCCTTCTCATGGTTATACGCATCTCCTCACCATGGTGGACCACACCACTAGGTGGCCAGAGGCAATTCCTTTGGTTTCCATCACTTCGGCAGACGTCACTAGAGCTTTCATCTCCTGTTGGGTTGCCCGTTTTGGGGTACCGGTGGACATCTCTTCAGACCGTGGGCCATAATTTTCCTCAGAGCTTTGGAACGCTGTAGCTCAGGGGCTCGGCACTAAACTTCATCGCACCACCGCCTATCATCCACAGGCGAACGGCCTTTGCAAGCGATTCCACAGGTCGCTTAAAGCCGCCCTTCGGGCCAGTCTTCAAGGTGCAGGATGGGTGGACAGACATCCCTGGGTCCTTTTGGGTCTTCGTACGGCGCCCAAAGAAGACCTGCACTCGTCCTCAGCCGAACTCGTCTATGGCCAGCCTCTCCGAGTACAAGGGGATATCCTCCCTTCTCCCACAGAGCCATGGTCCGCCTCCCAGCAACTCGTCAGCCACCAGGAAGCGGCCAGATGCTTCACTCCGGTGCCTACATCAAATCACGGCTTACAGAACTCCCACGTGCCAGTGGAGTTGAAGAATGCTGAGAATGTATTTATCTGCCACGACGGTCACCGGGATCCGCTCAAGCCCCCTTACACTGGCCCTTTCCGTGTCATCGAATCAGGAGACAAATCCTTTTCGGTCGACATAGGAGGAAAACCGGATTACATTTCGGTGGACCGATTGAAGCCGGCTCACCTGGACCTGGACCGCCCAGTCGTCGTCGCGCAACCACCAAAACGTGGCCGACCGCCCACAGCCGCCGTGCCAGATCAACCAAAGCCGCCCGCCAACTTGACCACGCTCGCCGCACCAGCTCAACCACAACTACCCGCCAACTCGACCACCGTCCATCAGTTTCCTCCGCCAGGTTACCGAAGTCGCTCGGACAGACTTGTCAGGCCTCCTCGGCATCTCACTTTTGCTGTTAAAGACAATTCTGGGGGTCGCATGTGGCAGAGCCACCAAAGGACTCAGATCATTTGTACATAATTCCTTTAACAACATGTTAGCTACAGTCTGAGTCTGTACCTTTATTTATGCTGTTTAACTGTACAGAGTGTGGTTGCTTTAACAGCGCGGTTAAAACGTGATGACGTCACGCCGTTCATCACGTGATCCCCCACTGACGGGAAAACGTGATGCCGTCATGACGTCAGCCACAGGACTGCAGGGGCAGTCCTCGTGGAGTCTCCAGAGAGAGCAGACCTACATTTGATGTTATCCTGCAGTTTCTTGTTAAAGCCTGTTTGTTTCATTAAAGTTCATTTTGTTTGATCGCCTGAGTAGAACTCAGTCTTTTAGTTAGGAACCCACGTTCCTAAAAAATCATATAACTGCCATAAGAGAAGTGAACCCACAGAACAGAACATGAGCTATACGCATTGCGAGTCACTGACATTATCAAAAGATGCTAACGAACACCGTGGCACAGCTAAGTAAACTACAATGAATCTATCTATCGGCATGTCAGTGCGTGGGGCGGCACGGAGCTCAGCGTAGCCATCGCCGGCAGAGGGGAGAGGGTCTGCTGGCTCCCCCACTCCCTTTCTCCCCCCCTCCTTCCCCCACCTCCCCCACCCCTCCGCTCTCCCCCTCCCCTCCTCTCCCACTCCCCTCTCCTCCTCCCCTCCCCTCCCCTCCCTCCCCCTCCCCCCTCCCCTCCCCTTCCCTCCCCCTCCCCCCCTTTCCTCCCCCTCCCCCTCCCCTTCCCTCCCTTCCCCCCTCCCCCCTTCCTTCCCTTCCCACCCCCCCTCCCCTCCCCTTCCTCCCCCCTCCCTCCCCCCTCCCTTTCCTCCTCCCCTCCCCCTCCCCTTCCTCCCCCTCCCCCTCCCCTTCCTCCCCCCCTCCTGCCTCCCCCCTCCTCCCCCACTCCCCCTCCCACTCCCCCCCTTCACCCCCTCCCCCCCATTCGCGCTCCCTCTTCCCCCCCAGTCACGCTCTCTCTTCCCCCCCAGTCGCGCTCTCTCTTCCCCCCCAGTCGCGCTCTCTCTTCCCCCCCAGTCGCGCTCTCTCTTCCCCCCAGTCGCGCTCTCTCTTCCCCCCCAGTCGCGCTCTCTCTTCCCCCCAGTCGCGCTCTCTCTTCCCCCCCAGTCGCGCTCTCTCTTCCCCCCCAGTCGCGCTCTCTCTTCCCCCCCAGTCGCGCTCTCTCTTCCCCCCCAGTCGCGCTCTCTCTTCCCCCCCAGTCGCGCTCTCTCTTCCCCCCCAGTCGCGCTCTCTCTTCCCCCCCAGTCGCGCTCTCTCTTCCCCCCCAGTCGTGCTCTCTCTTCCCCCCCAGTCGCGCTCTCTCTTCCCCCCCAGTCGCGCTCTCTCTTCCCCCCAGTCGCGCTCTCTCTTCCCCCCCAGTCGCGCTCTCTCTTCCCCCCCAGTCGCGCTCTCTCTTCGCCCCCAGTCGCGCTCTCTCTTCCCCTCCAGTCGCGCTCTCTCTTCCCCCCCAGTCGCGCTCTCTCTTCCCCCCCAGTCGCGCTCTCTCTTCCCCCACAGTCGCGCTCTCTCTTCCCCCCCAGTCGCGCTCTCTCTTCCCCCCCAGTCGCGCTCCCTCTTCCCCCCCAGTCGCGCTCTCTCTTCCCCCCCAGTCGCGTTCTCTCTTCCCCCCCAGTCACTCTCTCTTCCCCCCCAGTCGCTCTCTCTCTTCCCCCCAAGTCGCTCTCTCTCTTCCCCCCCCAGTTGCTCTCTCTTTTCCCCCCCAGTCGCTCTCTCTCTTCCAACAACAACATGCCCTCGAAAAAGCCTCGGCACCGCCGGGCACTCCAACTAGTTAATAATAAATCAATGGAGCAGCAGCCGCCATTGAATCAATAAAGAAAATACCATCCGAAAGTGTGTGCAATTATGTGCAGCTTAAAAAACAGGGAATCCAAAGTACTCTTGTAACAATCTGATTAATCCTATTCACAGCAATATGATCACAAATATATGTACAATAGTTCCTTTTTGGCTTTTATACATAAAAAGTGCCTTTAATGAAAAAAATTACAAAGGTGCCTGATTTGATCATATTGGTAGCCAGTTTCTGTTAGCTATTATTTATAATACCCCTATTGTTTCCAGATGGTTGAAAAAGATAAATGGGTAATTTTAACTTTTATCGCCGAGCAAAGCAGCAAATCAGCATCAAAATGGAATAAAAAATCGGACAAGATGTAAAACGGGCTGCCGATTTACTATCACTTGTTTTTTACTTGGTGATATAAGTTAAAATTACCCTGAAAGATAGAACACAACTCACACACATAAAGAAAATCTATCATAATTAACGTGTTTAAAACAATTCTCAAACAGTGTTTCAGCAGCAGCTGTGGACTCAACAAAGCCAGGTGGCCCATATATGAATGATGGTCCGTGGGATGGAAGTTCTTTATTGGCGAGTGGATGGATTTGTTTAAATGATGTTCTGGTGGGAAATGGAGGGCTGAAGGTAGGGGTGGGGGAGTAAGGAGCAGTTTAGGTGAAGCAATGTGCAATGAGTTTCTGGTGTATAACTCTGGCTGCAACCTGATGTTGGAAACCTCCCACTGCAGCTGTATCCTTTGGCTCTTCAGCTTCCTCCTCTTGATGTGGCAGCTGGTCCTCTTAATCTGTTGGCAATATTAGCTCTCCTGATGTGCAGAAGGCACCACACCACCTTTACCATCCTTAACAATTCCTCAGGACTGTACCATAGGGAACATCCAGACCGATCCAGTCAGCTGAATTCTTGTTTAAGGCCTCCTATCAACTGTTGAATGATGGCTGCATTTGAGTCGTGAGTGTAGTTCGAGCTGATGTCCGTAGGCGTCGCTGGGTTTTGGACTGGGGTCATCAGCTAAGTCTGGAGGGAATATCCCTTTTCTCCTACCAGCCAGCCTGTCATATGTTTCTCATTGTCAAAGAAAGGGAGAATGCTGGACTGCTGCATGGTGTAGGCATCGTGACAGCTGCCTGGAAAAGAGGCGCACACCTGCATGAACCACTGCCGGTAGTTACATACCAACTGCACATTATGGGAGTGAACCTTTATGGTTGATGAAGGTGCTGGACACGGGATGCAGTCACGTGTGTGCAGTCAATGGCACTATGTGAAACCCTGCAATGGCTGCAAAATGCACAGCCCTTTTACACTGGCTCCTACGATCCATGGGAAGATTAATTAATTAGGGCTAGAAATCCGTTTCCGTAGTGCCCAAAATGGTGTCTGCGCTGTATGCAAACTTTTGGTGCGTGCCGCACCGGACGCCATCTTGGTGAGGGCGATAGGGCGGGCGTTAGGAGCATGCACTGGAAATATGTTGAGTAGGCAGATCGTGATGTCAATCTGCCATTTTTGTCCTCCACGCTGAAGCTAATGCCCTGTGCTAAACTAGAGTCATAGAATCACAGAGTCATAGAATGGTTACAGCACGGAAGAAGGCCATTTGCCCATCGAGCCCGTGCCGGCTCTCCGCAAGAGAATTTCAGCTATTCCCACTCCCCCGCCCTTTCCCCGTGGCCCTGCAAATTTATCCAACTCCGTTTTGAAAGCCGTGATTGAACCTGCCTCCACCCGCCTTTCAGGCAGTGCATTCCAGAACTCGTTGCATAAAAGAGATTTTTCTAACGTCGCCTTTGGTTCTTTTGCCAACCACCTTAAATCTGTGTCTTCTGGTTCTCGACCCTTCTGACAATGGGAACAGTTTCTCTCTATCTACTCTGTCCAGGCCCCTCATGATTTTGAACACCTCTATCAAATCTCCTCTCAATCTTCTCTGCTCTAAGGAGAAAAACATCAGCTTCTCCAGTCTATCCACGTAACTGAAGTCACTCATTCCGGGAATCATTCTCGTAAATCTTTTCTGCACCCTCTCTAAGGCCTTCACATCCGTCCTAAAGTTTGGTGCCCAGAATTGGACACAGTACTCCAGTTGGGGCCAAACCAGTGTTTTATACAGGTTCATCATAATTTCCACACTTTTGTACTCTATACCTCTATTCATGGAGCCCAGGATCCCATAAGCCTTTTAACTGCTTTCTCAATCTGCCCTGCCACCTTCAACGATTTGTGCACACATATCCCTAGGTCGCTGTTTGTGCACCCACTTCAAGATTGTACCATTTAGTTTATATGTCCTCTCCTCATTCTTTCTATCAAAATGTATCACTTCACACGTTTCTGTGTTAAATCTCATCTGCCACGTGTCCGCCCATTTCACCAGCCTGTCTATCTCTTCTTGAAGCCTATCACGCTCCTCCTCACTGTTCACTATACTTCCAAGTTTTGTGTCATCTGCAAATTTTGAAATTGTGCCCTGTACCCCCACGTCCAATTCATTAATATATATCAAGAAAAGTAGTGGTCCTAGAACCGACCCCTGGGGAACACCACTGTATACCTTCCTCCAGTCTGAAAAACAACCGTTCACCACTACTCTCTGTTTCCTATCACGTAGCCAATTCCATATCCATGCTGCCACTGTCCCTTTTATTCCATGGGTTTCAACTTTGCTGGCAAGCCTATTATGTGGCACTTTGTCAGTCGCCTCTTGGAAACCCATGTACGCTACGTCAACCGCATTGCCCTCATCAACCCTCTCTCTGTTACCTCATCAAAGAACTCAATCAAGTTAGTTAAACACGATTTGCCTTTAACAAATCCGTGCTGGCTTTCCTTAGTTAATCCACACTTGTCCAAGTGACTGTTAATTTTGACCCTGATTACTGTTTCTAAAAGCTTCCCCACTACCAAGGTCAAACTGACTAGCCTGTAGTTGCTGGGTTTATCTTTACACCCTTTTTTGAACAAGGGTGTAACATTTGCAATTCTCTAGTCCTTTGGCACCACCCCCGTATCTAAGGAGGATTGGAAGATTATGGCCAGTACCTCTGCAATTTCCTCCCTCAATTTCCTCAGCATCCCATCTGCTCCTGGTTACTTATCTACTTTAAGTATAGACAACCTTTCTAATACCTCCTCTTTATCAATTTTTATCCTATCAAGTATCTCCACTACCTCCTCCTTTACTATGTCTATGGCAGCATCCTCATTCTTGGTGAAGACATATGCAAAGTACTCATTTAGTACCTCAGCCATACCCCCTGCCTCCATGCGTAGGTCTCCTTTTTGGTTCCTAATCGGCCCCACCCCTCCTCTTACTACCCTTTTACTAACTGTATGCCTATAGAAGACTTTTGGATTACCTTTTATGTTAGCTGCCATTCTATCCTCATACCCTCTCTTTGCCCCTCTTATTTTCTTTTTCACTTCTCCTCTGACCTTTCTATATATAGCCTGATTCTCAGATGTATTTGCAACCTGACATCTGCCATACGCGCTCTCTTTCTGCTTCATCATATTGGCTATCGGTTTCGTCATCCAGGGAGCCCTGACTTTAGTTGCCCTGCCTTTCCCCCTAGTGGGAATGTACCTCAACGGTACCTGAACTATTTCCTCTTTAAAGGCAGCCCATTGTTCCATTACAGTTTTGCCTGCCAATCTTTGATTCCAGTTTACCCAGGCCAGATCCATTCTCATCCCACTGAAATTGGCTTACCCCCAGTTAAACATTTTTACTCTAGATTGCTCCCTGTCCTTTCCATAGCTAATCTAAACCTTATGATACTATGATCACTGTTCCCTAAATGTTCACCTGCTGACACTTGCTCCACTTGGCCTACTTCATTCCCCAGAACCAGATCCAGCAATGCCTCCTTCCTCGTTGGCCAGAAACGTACTGATCAAGAAAGTTCTCCTCAACACACTTCAGAAATTCTTCTCCGTCTCTGCCCTTATCACGATTACGATCCCAGTCTATATTAGGATAGTTGAAGTCGCCCATTATCACTACTCTATAGTTCTTGCACCTCTCTGTAATTTCTCTGCAAATTTGCTCCCCTGTATCTTTCCCACTATTTGGTGGTCTATAGAATACAACTAGCAGTGTAATAGCACCTCTATTATTTCTTAACTCTAGCCATATAGACTCTGTCCTTTACCCCTCCAGCACATAACTCCCTCTCCAACACTGTAACATTCTCCTTGAACTATACTGTCAGACGACCTCCTATCTTTCCTTCCCTATCTTTCCTGAACACTTTATAACCAGGAATATTTAACACCCAATCCTGCCTTTTTTTGAGCCAGGTCTCAGTTATTGCCACAACATCATATTCCCATGTGGCTATTTGTGCCTGCAGCTTACTTACCTTGTTCACTACGCTCCGTGTGTTCACATATATACACTGCAAACCCATCTTAGACCATCCTGTATTCTCTCTTAGTTTGACCCCCCCTAATACCTTACTATTTCTTACTTTAGTGCTCTCTCCCTCTCCCAATCCTTTGAGCACTTTATTTCCCCTTCTAATGTTACATCCTGGTGCCCAACCCCCTGCCAAATTAGTTTAAACCCTCCCCAAAAGCACTAGCAAACCTCCCCGCGAGGATATTGGTTCTGGCCCTGTTGAGGTGCAACCCATCTGGCTTGTACAGGTCCCACCTTCCCCAGAACCAGTCCCAATGCCCCAGGAATCTAAAGCCCTCCCTCCTGCACTATCTCTCCAGCCACACATCTGCTCTATTCTCCTATTTCTATACTCACTACGCGTGGCACCGGGAGTAATCCAGAGATTACTACCTTTGAGGTCCTGCTTTTTAATCTCTTTCCTAACTCCCTAAACTCTGCCTGCAGGACTTCATCCCCCTTTCTACCTATGTCGTTGGTACCGATATGGACCATAACCTCTGGCTGTTCACCCTCCCGCCTCAGAATGTTCCGTAGCTGCTTGGTGACATCCTTGACCCTGGCACCAGGGAGGCAACATACCATCCTGGAGTCACGTCTGCGGCCGCAGAAATGCCTGTCTGCTCCCCTAACTATCGAATCCCCTAACACTACTGCTTTCCCACTCTTCTTCCTCAGCTGAGCCACCCGTGATGCCACAGACTTGGGTCTGGCTACATTCCCCAGAGGAACCATCGCCCTCACCATTACTCAGAACCGAATACTGCTTGGAGAGCAAGATGCACTCAGGGGACTCCTGCACTACCTGCCTGGTCCTCCTCTTCTGTCTGGTGGTCACCCATATCCTTTCTGCTTGCACACTCTTTATCTGCGAGGTGATCACCTCCGGAAATGTGCTATCCATGAAGCTTTCAGCTTCACGGATGCACCGCAGTGACACCAGCTGCTGCTCAAGCTCCAAAGCCCGGATCTCGAGCTCCTCCAGCTGACGACACTTCCTGCACATGTGGTTAATCAGGACATGGGAAGCATCCTGGAGTCCCCACGTGGCACAGGATGTGAATGCCCGGTATCTTGGCAGCAGTCATGAAGCTTTTATTCTGCTGGCAGTCCACTGTTCCCTCAGTCTTTGAGCCACAATGACAAACCAAAGAGTGGCTACTGGGCGACAAGGGCTATCTGCTGACCACCTGGCTCATGACTATGCACTGCAACCCAACCACACGTGGGCAGCATGTTGCACGCTGATTGACGTCACGATCTGCCTATTTACCATACTTCCAGCGCACGCTCCTAATGCCCGCCCAACTGCCCTCACCAAGATGGCATCCTGTGTGGCCCGCAGCAGAAGTGTGCGTGCGCTGCTCAGACACCATTTTGGACCCAATTTGGCACCCGTAGCAATGGGCACTACACAACCGAATTTCTAGGCCCTTGTCTCCACAGGATACATCCATGTTTCCTGGCAATACATCTTTCCACAAAGTGATGTCTTTCCTAACCTGGCTAGAGGTGACCTCTCTCTCTCTATGGAATAGTTCAGTCTCTGTACAGTAACCGACTGTAACTCATGATTATGTACACAAAGCCAAAAGTAAAAAGATATATGCAATTGCACACTGCAGGCCTATCTGCATTTTTATTCTTCCAAGTGTGTAGCTGAGACAACAGAAGGAAAAATCATAAAGACCAAATGGTTTCACATTATCCCATTTTTAACATTCCATTTTAATCCACTGCCAAATTATACCTAAAGACTGTAGCACATGTTGCAAGTCTGCTGAGCAAAATATATTAGCAAGTTTACATTGTTTGCCGATAAAACAAACAATTATTACACTTCAAAAGTAATTCATTGATTGTGAAGCACTTTGAGACCTCCTGAGAACATGAAAGGTGCTATGTAAGCAGCATGCTATAGACAGAGCTAAGCGACCGCAAAATCAACAGATCAGATCAAAGCTGTGCAGTCCTGCCACATGAATGGTGGTGGACCATTAAACAACTAACGGGAGGAGGAGACTCCATGAATATCCCCATCCTCAATGATGGTGGAGCCCAGCACGTGAGCATAGTGGTTAGCACTGTTGCCTCACAGCGCCAGGGACCCGGGTTCGAATCCGGCCTCGGGTGACTGTCTGTGTGGAGTTTGCACATTCTCCCCGTGTTTGCGTGGGTTTCCTCCGGGTGCTCCGGTTTCCTCCCACAGTCCAAAGATGTGCAGGTTAGGTTGATTGGCTATGATAAATTGACCCTTAGTGTTAGGGGGATTAAATACGGGGATAGGGTGGGATATGTGTTGGTGTAGGGGTTACGGGGATCGGGTGGGATATGTGTCGGTGCAGGCTCGATGGGCCGAAATGGCCTCTATCTGCACTGTGGGGTGTCTGTCTGTCTGTGATTCTATGAGTGCAAAAGACAAGGCTGAAGCGCTTGCAACCATCTTCAGCCAGAAGTGCCGAGTGGATGATCCATCTCGGCCTCCTCCTGAGGTCCCCACCATCACAGAAGCCAGTCTTCAGCCAATTCGATTTACTCCATGTGATATCAAGAAATGGCTGAGCGCACTGGATACAGCAAAGGCTGTGGGCCCCGACAACATCCCGGCTGTCGTGCTGAAGACTTGTGCTCCAGAACTAGCCGTGCCTCTCGCATAGCTGTTCCAGTACAGCTAAAACACTGGCATCTATCCGACAAGGTAGAAAACTGCCCAGGTATGTCCTGTCCACAAAAAGCAGGACAAATCCAGTCCTGCCAATTACCGCCCATCAGTCTACTCTCAATCATCAGCAAAGTGATGGAAGGTGTCGTCGATAGTGCTATCAAGCAGCACTTACTCACCAATAACCTGCTCACTGAAGCCCAGTTTGGGTTCCGCAAGGACCACTTGGCTCCAGACCTCATTACAGCCTTGGTCCAAACATAGACAAAAGAGCTGAATTCCAAAGGTGAGGTAAAAGTGACCAAGTGTGGCATCAAGGAACTCCAGTAAAACTGAAGTCAATGGGAATTGGGGGCAAAACTCTCCACTGGCTGGAGTCATGCCTAGCACAAAGGACGATGGTTGTGGTGGTTGGAGGTCAATCATCACAGCCCCAGGACATCGCTGCAGGAGTTCGTCAGGGCAGTGTCCTAGGCCCAAATATCTTCAGCTGCTTCATCAATGACCTTCCCTCCATCATAAGGTCAGAAGTGGGGATGTTCGCTGATGACTGCACAGTGTTCAGTGCCATTCGTAATTCCTCAGATAATGAAGCAGTCTATGCCCGCATGCAGCAAGATCTGGACGACATTCAGGCTTGGGCTGATAAGTGGCAGGTAACATTTGTGCCACACAAGTGCCAGGCAATGACTATCTCCAACAAGCGAGTGTCTAACCACTGCCCCTTGACATTCACTGGCATTACCATTGCCAAATTCCCCACCATCAACATCCTGGGGGTTACCATTGACCAGAAACTTAACTGGACCAGCCACATAAATACTGTGGCAACAAGAGCAGGTCAGAGGCTGGGTATTCTGCAGCAAGTGTCACACCTCCTGACTCCCCAAGCCTTTCCACCATCTACAAGGCACAAGTCAGGAGTGTGAGGGAATGCTCTCCACTTGCCTGGATGAGTGCAGTTCCAACAACACTCAAGAAGCTTGATACCATCCAAGACAAAGCAGCCCGCTTGATTGGCACCCCATCCACCACCTTAAACATTCACTCCCTCCACCACCGTGGCTGCAGTGTGTACCATCTACAAGATGCATTGCAGCAACTCGCCAAGTCTTCTTCGACAGTACCTCCCAAACACGCAACTTTTGCCACCTAGAAGGACAAGAGCAGCAGGTGCATGGGAGCACCACCGCCTCCAAGTTCCCCTCCAAGTCACACACTATCCTGACTTAGAAGAATATCACCGATCCCTCATCGTCGCTGGGTCAAAATCCTGGAACTCCCTCCCTAACAGCACTGTGGGTGTACCTTCACCACACGGACAGCAGCGGTTCAAGAAGCCGACTCACCACCACCTTCTCAAGGGCAATTAGGGATGGGCAATAAATGCTGACAATGCCCACATCCCATGAATGATAAATTAAGAAAAATATAAATGCAAATTATTATTAATGTTACCATTTCCCATTAAAATATTTTTGAAATTTCTATTTCCTTGCTATGACAAACAGCACTGAGTTTGGCTACATTCAGTGTTACAGAATTAAAAGATCTATTAATCTATATCCAAGCACGTTTGTTAGCAAAGTAATTATATATTTATCAGCATTAATCTATTTTACATCAGGGTTCAAAATCGATAAGTCAAACATGACATTTATTTTGCTAACCTAATATTGAGTAAGAAACTCCAATTCTCACAGCAGAAATTAATCATTTTTGCAAATGTCTGTTCACTGTAGCATAATTTAATACCAGCAAAGTCACTATATCAATTGTATACAACATCATATAAAAAAGAAATGAAAGACTTACATTTATATAGCACCTTTCACAACCTCAAGGCATTTCAAAGTGTTTTACAGCCACTGAAGTACTTTAGAATTGCAGTCACTGTAGTAATGTAGGAAATGCGGCAACCAATTTTTGCACAGCAAGCTCCCACAAACAGCAATGTGATAAGGACCAGATAATCTGTTTTTAGTGATGTTGATTCAGCGATAACAATTGGCCAGGACACCGGGGATAACTCCCCTACTCTTCTTCGAAATAGTGCCATGGGATCTTTTCCGTCCACCTGAGCGAGCAGATGGGACGTTGGTTTAACGTCTCATCTGAAAGGCGGCACCTCGAACAGTGCAGCACTCACTCAGTACTGCACTGCAGTATCACCTCTTGCTAGTGTATTTCTGCACCCATTTATTAACTGTTGCTTAATACTGCAATTTGCTAAATCTTTCATCCCTTAAAATAATTGTACATGGCAAACAGTTGTTCTCAGTATTCACTTGGTAATTTCTTGAACAGTGAAAGCCACTTAGTCTGTTCACCGTCAGGAACTCACATTTTGATTGCAGCAACTGAGTGGACCCATTAACCAAAGCTATATATTTGCCCGACTTATTAAAATTATTATTATGGTGCTGCTGTAGTTTACATAATAAATGAAACACTTAGGCAAAAAGTCTAGATTAAAAATAAACTTTCTGAGAAGCACACTTCATTATAGATTATACAGTACAAATTGTTATTTTTTTCTTGTAGCAAAGTAAGCATTTTGGTGTAAGGTATAGGTATTTGTTTAAAAGAAAATCACAGTGAAATGAATTCACACTGAGTGATATTCATAATAAACCTGAGCTTTATGCAATAAAAATTCATTTCAAAATAATTGCATTAAGCAAATGATTGTACTCAGATTTTGATGTTTAATATTTGATTAGTCATGATGTTGAATGTTGACAGAAAGCATCTTTAACTTCCTTTCGTCCCTTGCCCAGCCATTTTTCCATTAGATCTCTACTGTTGCTGCCCATTAGCAGGCTTCCTCTTTAGGTGAGTGTGTGACGGTTTGGGCTGCATCATCACCATCGCTGCTGCTCCACAATTAACTGACAGCATGCCCACTGCTGAATGTCTGACTGGCCTTGCCTGGTTCTCCATGCCCTGAGATTATTGTGGTGATCCATCCAATCGCTCAGCAAGTAGCAGGATAAACCTTATCAGTTAGAAGAACTTGATTAGCAAACTGTCACTCAATAGATAAAAACTCTGCTTCTCAGAGCGATCCACCACTGGAGCTATTGGTTCACGTGTCACAATGTCTTATGGAAAGCTGTTGTGTCTGTGTGTTGATAGAGACACTGAAGACAGGAGTTGGTTTCATAGGTGTTTACTAAACAAAGTCTGGAGGGGAACTAACTGATACAACACAATATACAGGCTTATATAGCCCGAGTGGCCATTACCGGCATTACAGTACACATGGGGCTCTTAAAGGCACATACGCTACAATTCCTCCCCTTTTAGCCAACCAGTACATAATATTTTAAGTAATTATTAATTACATGTTACAAGAAAAATAATCTACACATTGCTGCAGTTAATTAATTATAAGTCAGTCTCTCTGGAGGCTTCCTGACTCGGCCCGGATAACGCCTCGGTGGTGTAATAGTTTCTGGTGGTGTAGTAGGTTCTTTTGGCAAGGCTGATTCGGCTTGAATGCCAGTGTCGGGTTCATCGGGTTCCAGTATCACCGGATCGGAGGTAGATATGGGTATCTCTACTTCATCGTTAGGCATATAGAGTTGTGGTATAGGTTGTCCCTTTTCAGATGACTCTATGATTTGGTCAGCATGGCGCCTTATTATGCTTTCTTTGATGTCCACGGTATACATCAGCGGTCCTAGTCGTGTGCAGATAGTTCCAGGCTGCCATTTCTCGGTACGGTAGTCCCGGGCCAAAATTTGTTGACCTATCTGGAAGGTTCTAGTTGGCCTTTCATTCATGCCTTGAAATTGCCGGTTCTCCACGTCCCTTCTGATGTTGGGCTTGATCAAATCCAGCCGGCATCTTAGGCTTCTATTGAAGAACATCATGGCGGGAGTTTGGTTTGTAACCATATGTGTTGCATTCCTGTATGCGAACAAGAAGTTATTCACATTGTGCTGAAGTTTTATGTCTTCATTACCCATGGCCTTTATGGCCTTCTTGAAGGTCTGGACAAACCTTTCAGCCAATCCATTGGTGGCGGGATGGTATGGGGCGGACGTGTAGTGCTTAACCCCATTGTTTTTTAAGAACTTCCTGAATTCTTCGGACACAAATTGCGGTCCATTATCAGAACAGATCTGTTCCGGCAGCCCATTCCTGGCAAATATGGTCCTTAATACTGTGATGGTTTTTTCCGTGGTGGTGGAGGACATCTTTATTACCTCCGGCCACTTGGAGTGTGCATCAACCGCGATTAAGAACATTGAGTCCATAAATGGACCAGCAAAGTCGATGTGTACCCTTTGCCAGGGAGATGAGGGCCACTCCCATGGATGTAGAGGGGCTTGGGGTGGAGCGTTTTGGACCTTCTGGCATCCTAGACAGCTCTTGGTCATTTCTTCAATGTCTCCATCGATACCTGGCCACCATACAAACGCCCTGGCTAGGTGCTTCATTTTCACTCCACCCAGATGCCCCTCGTGAAGCTCCTTTAGAACTTTATCCTGGAGTTTGGGTGGAATCACCACTCTGGATCCACACATCAAGGTTCCTCGGCACACTGACAGCTGTTCTCTTCTTTGCGAGAATGCTGGCAATAGTGGTTCGCCATGTGCTGGCCATCCCTTCACTGTTAAATCGTAGACTTGTGAGAGAGTTGGGTCATTTCTAGTTTCCCTTTCAATGGCAGAATTTGTTACTGGTAGACATTCGACTATGGTAGAGTGGAAAATCTCCACTGGGTCTACGGTAGGTGCTTCTTCTACCATTGGCAATGGTAGGCGCGATAACCCGTCAGCATTCCCATGCTGTTTTGATCCTTTGTATTCTATGTTGTATTGGTGTGCCCCTAGAAAAAGGGACCACCTCTGTAGCCTTTGCGCTGTCATAATGGGAACACCCTTTTTAGGGTTGAATATGGAGATGAGGGGTTGATGGTCAGTCAACAAGGTAAATTTTTGTCCGTGTAGGTAATGGTTGAATTTCTTCACTCCCCACACCAGGCTGAGTGCTTCCCTGTCGATTTGGGCATAGTTACGCTCAGCTGAGTTCAATGAGCATGACGCAAAAGCTATCGGCCGTTCCGAGCCATCAGGGAATTTATGCGATAGTACTGCTCCTACGCCGTAAGGGGATGCATCGCACGCCAGTCTGATTGGCAGTGATGGGTTGTAATGAGCCAAAACTTCTTTGGACGTGATTAAGTCTTTGCATTTATGGAAGGCACGTTTACAGTCTTCGCTCCATTTCCAAATTACTCCTGTTTGTAGCAGTTCATTAAGAGGGTGTAGAAGAGTTGATAAGTTCGGTAAAAATTTATGATAGTAATTTATTAATCCCAGGAATGACCTTAATTGTGAAACATTTTCAGGTGCTGGGGCTTTTATGACCGCTTCAATTTTTTCAGGTGACTTATGCAACCCTTCCTTATTAATTATGTGGCCACAATATGATATTTGATTTTGGAAAAATTCGCACTTGGGGCGATTTGCTCGTAGGTCCCGTTCTCTCAGCCTGGTGAGCACCTGCTCCAAATTGGCACAGTGCTCGTTGTCATTTTCTCCTGTTACAAGGATGTCGTCTAGGTAGCATTGAGTCCCCGGAATCCCTTGGAGGACTTGCTCCAGAGCTCTTTGCCAGATAGCTGGAGCGGATGCTACTCCGAAAACCAGTCGATTGTACTGGTACAGACCTTTGTGTGTATTTATCGTGAGATATTTTTTAGAGGCCTCTTCAACCTCCATCTGTAGATATGCCTGTGCCAATCAATTTTGGTGAAACGTTTCCCTCCAGATAGTGAGGCGAAAATATCTTCTATCCTCGGAAGAGGATACTGTACTGTGTGAAGGACCGGGTTTACAGTCACCTTGAAGTCTCCACAGATGCAAATTTTTCTCTGTTCTTCAGATTTATCATTATTCAATGCTTTCTTCATGACTGGAACGATGGGTGTTGCCCACTCACTCCAATCTATTTTGGATAATACGCCTGCCTTTTCCAAATTCTCCAGCTCTGCCTCGACTGCTGGACGAATTGCGTATGGCACCGGTCTTGCCTTAAAAAACTTGGGAATTGCTGCATCTTCCACTTTTATTGAGGCGGTGATGCCTTTCAAGGTTCCTAGTTTCTCTTGAAACACTTCTTTGGCGTTGGCCAAGATGTCTTTTAATCGTTCAGGTATGACGTCATCATCGGTTTTTTTCTTACTGGTCACCGTCAGTGCCTGAATGGAGTGCCAGTCTAAACGTATTTTCCTGATCCATTCACGTCCCAACAATGGTGGACCACCATCTTGTAGAATGTATAAATACAACTTTTGTATTTCCTTGCCGTTGTATACAACAGGCACCCTTATTTTTCCTTTGGGGTATACTTTCTGCCCCGTATATGTTTTCAAGATAATGGATGTGTCTTTTAAAGGTATATGCGGAAATAGCCGCTCGTAATCCCGTCGATTTATGACGGTCAGAGCTGATCCTGTATCTAGCTCCATTTTAACTGGGGACCCTGCTATCATGAGGGTAACCCAAATGGTCTGGTAATCATCTTTGGCAATTACATTATGTAATTTGAGACAGCTTAGTCTCTTGTTTTCGGAGTTGCTATTGCTCTTCTGGTCTTCGGAGCTACTGTCCGTCATCATTTGTACCTTTCTGTACTTTTCTTTATTGATTTTTTTTTTCCTGTCTGTGGATTTTTTTTGTCCAGATCGGCATACCCGTGCAATGTGTCCAATCTTTCTGCATTGCCTGCATGCTTTGTCCTTGAACCAGCAGTCCCTCTGGTCATGGGTGGATCTGCCGCAGCGATAACATCTCTCGAAACCCTGTGTCATTTCGTGGGTGCCGAAGTCCTATGTCTTTTGTTGTATCTCTGCAGCTCCTCTTGCGGCTGCTTCGTATGATACAGCCATACTGAAAGCCTTGTCCAGTGTTAAATCTTTTTCAGAAAGCAGCCTTTTCTGTGTTCCTTCACTTAAGAGACTGCAGACGAATTTGTCTCGAAGATAATCTGCTAGTCCTGCCCTGAATTGGCAGTGTTTTGATAGCTTTCTTAATTCGGTGAGGTAATCAGCGTTACTTTCATTCTTGTGTTGATTTCTCTTGAAGAATTTGAATCGTTCCGCTATCAGCAGCGGTGTTGGGTCTAGGTGCTCCTGTAGGGTATCAACAATTTCTTTAAAATTCTTGTCCTTTGGTTTGGCTGGAGTGATTAAATTTCGTAACAGCCCGTATGTCTTTGCGCCCATTAGATTTAGCAGTACTGAAGCTTTTTTTTCATCTTCTATTCCATTTGCGGTGCAATATACCTCCACTCTTTCCACATATGTGGTCCAATCCTCTATCTCGTTATCAAAAGCATCAATATTGCCAGACTTAGGCATCCTAGAAAAGATATGGCGCTTCCCGTGCTTTTCTTTCTTTTCTGCAGAAAAGATATGGCGCTTCCCGCGCTTCCCCGCCGCTGCTGCCGATGACATTGCTGTTTCCCGCGGTTTCCGTTCTTTTTATTTATTTATTTGCAGTTGGAGACTCGTTCCCGCCGGACTCTCTCTCTAGGTCTGAACGCCGACCTGCTTGCAGCACCGGCCATCTCCCGAGTGCTCCCTCCCTGTCTGTTACTGCTTGCCTCCGCTTTCGCTGCTTGGCCTAGCTGTAGAACCAGCCGCTGGAGCCCCAGCCCGACGCCCAGGAAGGATTATTGCAGTACGTGCCACCAGCTTGGCTAGCTGGTGAAACCACAGCTTTTTCTTTTTCTTGATTTTTCTTCAACTTTGGACGCCAGAGGAATCGATGTCCTTGAGGTGCTACCGAATTGTAGGTAAGTCCGTTTCCAATTCATCGCCACTGTTGTGTCTGTGTGTTGATAGAGACACTGAAGACAGGAGTTGGTTTCATAGATGTTTACTAAACAAAGTCTGGAGGGGAACTAACTGCTACAACACAATATACAGGCTTATATAGCCCGAGTGGCCATTACCAGCATTACAGTACACATGGGGCTGTTAAAGGCACATACACTACAAAAGCTACAAGTGCTGTTAAATGACTAGGAATGCAAGAATTAACACACTGCTGACATATGTAGAAACATGGGCAATTATTTTTAGTAAAGCTAACTTTTTTTCCCAATAACTCAATGGAGCCATTATCCTCTGTTGAGCGGCTGGGGTGGGTTTATTTCCTGAGCGCAAAGTAGAGGAAAAAGAGGCAGAGGCCCACATGCCAAATATCCTTTTCTTTGTTTTTCACATGCACTTCCAGGGGTTCCCAATGTGGTGGTTGGAGGAGGGGCCTGGATTCCTTGCACCAAGAACAGGCGCAAACATGTAAATGTGACGACACTGCAAAAAAAAAATCATTACTTTACATCTTGTACATTCCAGATTTATCAAATTTTTGTTCTATTAAATCACCCTAGTGTAATCCCTTTCTGCCTAGCCTCTGTTGTCATTTACCTATTCTAGTGCTCCTACGAGGTGGCTCTCCTGTACTCGAGTCCCGGAGATGGAAGGCTGCTGATCATACACTGAGGGCAATTAAGATGGCCATGGTGGGTGACCTCGAACAGATATAGCCCTTGAGGGCCCAACTGCAGACTGGGGAGCAGATGTGCTGTCATCCTGGAAGAGGACAGCATGAGCCTGTGCCATGGAGCTAATGGCACTGTCGTGTGCCTCTATACTCCTACTGCTCTGTGTGAGGACAGAGTGAAGGAATGTAGTGATGTTGTGGAAGCCCCTAATTTTTCTCTCCACACTGATAGCCTGAGGAGCTGGTAGAGCCCAGAACCACAATGACAGCAGTCTAAGCTCCCAGAAAAGCCCCGTGTCCCAATGGCCGAATCTGCCCCTGCACCGGTGCAGGTGGAGCAGTCTTTGGTGGGGCCCTCACAGGCTCCAAAACCCAGAGGATGTCGGCCAAGAGCAACTCAGCAGTCAGAGCAGGGATCTGAGCAGCCTGCATCTATCTCCACTGAAGCCACAGGGGTTACACCACGTAGAAGTGGCAGGAAAAGGAAGAGCGAAGACTCGTAGTTGCACAAGGGTATGTACATGGGTGTCTTGCACATTGTTATATTGTTAAGTTTCTGTTGTCTATTTGACACACGTAAACATTATTCTTTTGCACCACTTCCCTGTCTTGCCCATTCTTGGTTGCTGGCTGGAAAGTGACCTTTTCAGTTGTGTGATGATGAATGGGAAGACATGAATTGACGCCGAGCAATGGGGGGCTGTGAAAGGAAGGCTTGGTTGTTTCCAGCACTACTCTGTGTTAGTGGCGTTGGGGGGTGGGGGGATTGGGGCAGGGGCGAGGTGGTGGGTAAAGTGACTTTTGCATGTGGTTGTTAGATGGGTGCACTGGTGGAACCTAAGTGAACCTCACAATAATTAGAGCATCCCAGGCAGCAATGTGTGCCACTGGTGGTGCATGCCCTCATCACCTTCTGCCTTCTCATCTTTCTCCTCCTCGGAATCCTCTGAAGAGGCTCTGTGCGCTGCATCTTGTTCCTTCTGCAGGTCCAAACCTTGCTGCTATGCAATGTTGTGCAGAGTGCAGCACACCACAACCATTCAGGAGACCCTGGCTGGTGTGAACTGACGGGCACCTCCAGATCTGTCCAGGCATCTGAAGCTCATCTTCAGCATGCCGATGGCTTGTTCGATGACACATCTGGCACTCATATGTCTTTCATTGTATCACTCATGGGCCTTATTCCTCGGGTTTCTGAGGGGTGTCATCAGCCACATTTTAAGCGGGTATCCTTTGTCACCGAGCAGCCAGCCTCGAGGTGCAAAGAGATCAGTGAGGGTGGACGGCCACAGGACGAAAACATCATGGCAGTTGCCTGGGAATCTTGGGCAAACCGACATAAAGATGCTTCTGTGGTTGCACACCAGCTGCACATTGATGGAGGTTTTTTTTTTCATGGAATGTGGCCGTCACTGGCAATGCCAGCATTTATTGCCCATCCCTAATTGCTCTTGGGAAGGTAATGGTGAGCTGCCTTCTTGAACTGCTGCAGTCCATGTAGTGAAGGTACTCCCATATGGCTGGTACACACTGCAGCCATGGTGCACCGATGGTTGAAGGAGTGAATTTTTAAGGTGATGGATGGTGTCGAACTTCTTGGGGGAAAAATTCGGTTGATTTGCGCCTCCTGTTAGTGCCCTAAGAGGGCGGTAATGGGGTGCAAAGCAACTAGCGCCTGGGCGATGCGCCACCAATGCCTCCCGTGAAATTCAGCGGGAGGTTAGCGGCGGCGGCAACCGTTAGCACCCCGTGGCGCTGCGCCTCCGGCGATGACAACATCACCATGCACAACGCCCTGCTCGCGCCACAGCTGCGATCTTCGGTAGCGCCCCCTGACTTACCGCCAGACGTTAAGTCCTATAGGGTCGGGGGGGAAACCTGCGGCCAGGGTGGCGCAAATTAAAGGGGAGATGCCAGGTGGCCAGTTTTGTTGCTGGCCGCCTGCCAGCATCTGCCCCCATTGCTGTCCCCGGCCTTCTGTGCAGCCCCCCCGCGGGGTGCCGGCTGCGCTCCATGAGCCCCGCACTTCTCTTGAGTGCCGGGCTCTTTTGCCAGCATTCCGATCCCTGGTGGCCTAGCTGGGTGCCGGGTTGCGCTGCACAAGGCCCCTCCCTTTAAATAAGGGGAGGAAGGCCTGCAGTACTGCGGCACGACGGGCTGCAGAGCGTGGTGCTGCGGCACGTAGCGCCGTGATATTCACTCGCAATGCCCCAAGAGGGAAGGGGAGCGCTTCCAGTAGCACCCTGCCTCCCTCTTGGGGTGCTACCAGTCAATTTTGGGCGCGGGGGCACTAATATTTTTGCCCTGGCGAAGTTAGCGCCCCAAAGGGGGTGCAGCCCAATTCTTTCCCCCCTTGAGTGTTGTTGGAACTGTACTCATCCAGACAATTGGAGAGTATTCCATCACACTTCTGACTTGTGTCTTGTAGATGGTGGAAAGGCTTTGGGGAGTCAGGAGGTGAGTCACTTGCCACAGAATACCTAGTCTCTGACCTGCTCTTGTAGCCACAGTATTTATGTGGCTGGTCCAGTTAGATTTCTGGTCAATGATGATCCCCAGCATGTTGATGGTGGGGGATTCGGTGATGGTGATTCCGTTGAATGTCACGGGGCGGTGGCTAGACTCTCTCTTGTTGGTTATAGTCATTGCCTGGCACTTGCGTGGCGTGAATGTTACTTGCCACTTATTAGCCCAAGCCTGAATGTCGTCAAGGTCTGAACACTGAACACTGTGCAGTCATCAGCGAACATCCCCACTTCTGACCTTATGATGGGGGGAAGGTCATTGACGAAGCAGTTGAATATGGTTGGGCCTAGGATACTGCCCTGAGAAACTCCTGCAACAATGTCCTGGGGCTGAGGTGATGACCTCCAACAACCACAACCATCTTCCTTTGTGCTAGGCATGACTCCAGCCAGTGGAGAATTTTCCCCTGATTCCCATTAACTTCAGTTTTACTGAAGCTCCTTGATGCTACACTCGGTCAAATGCTGCCTTGATGTCGAGTGCAGTCACTCTCACCTCACATTTGGAATTCAGCTCTTTTGTCCATGTTTGGACCAAGGCTGCAATGAGGTCTGGAGCAGAGTGGTCCTGACGAAACCCAAACTGAGCATCGCTAAGCAGGTTATTAGTGATTAAGTGCCACTTGATAGCACTGTCAACAACATCTTCCATCACTTTGCTGATGATTGAGAGTAGACTGATGGGGCGGTAATTAGCTGGATGGGATTTGTCCTGCTTTTTGTGGACGGGACATACCTGGGCAGTTTTCCACATTGTCGGGTAGATGCCAGTATTGTATTTGTACTGGAACAGCTTGGCTAGAGGTGCGCCTAGCTCTGGAGCACAAGTCTTCAGTACAACAGCCGGGTTGTTGTCGGGGCCCATAGCCTTTGCTATATCCAGTGCGCTCAGCCTTTTCCTGATAATATGTGGAGTGAATCGAATTGGCTGAAGACTGGCTTCTGTGATAGTGGAGACCTCAGGAGGAGGCCGAGATGGATCATCCACTTCTGGCTGAAGGTGGTTGTGAATGCTTCGGCCTTGTCTTTTGCACTCATGTGCTGGGCTCCGCCATCATTGATAATGGGGATGTTCATGGAGCATCCTCCACCCGTTAGGGCGGTGGTGATGTTGACAGCCACTGGTAAAGCATTGCCACCAGGTCCAGTTGGCAGCAGGTCTTGTTCCAACAGGCTGCAAATGTCTGCCACCACCTGACGCGACACCCTGAGCCTCCTGAGACACAAGTGTTCTGGCATGTCGAGGAAGCTCATCCTCTGCCTGTAGACCCTGTGTATGGCCTCCTGGAGCTGCACCTCTCTGCTGATCCCCTTTCTCCTGTTGAGCTGCAGGTCTGTGAGCAGCAGGCTGTTTCTGGTGCTGCTGTTGCTGCTCCTGTTGACTCTGATACTACATACAATGAGAATTAACAGTGCAAAATCATGCATTCATATCCCTCATATTGACAAGCATGAAAATACACTCTTAAAGAATAACCTTAGCAATTGCTTTTCTGCAGTAAACTTTTAACTGTCTCCCTGAATGTGCGTTATTTAATTTGGAAGATTTAACACTTTCTCTTACTTCACTGGGTATACAAAGCAAAAGGCTCTTCCTTGGCTTTCATCTTCTATTTAGTAACACTGGATAGTGTAACAGCACTTAAAGAGGGAGGCTTGATTGCTCTGACTCACTCAGTACTTGACAAATTAAGCAGAGCCATACACACAGAGCATCCATTACTACCATCTGCTGTAATACAGATGGCAGATATCCAGATTGTTTTGTGCCATGAAATAGGAATACTAGATGCACGATGCTTTCAGTCACAGTCCATTGCTATAATAAACAACCTCCACAGTGACCACATGAAAGATCATTTGTGACGCTGCTGGTACTAAGTTTGGTATTCTAAAAGAAATATTTCATTAGGGAGATTACTATTAATTTGACTCATGCAAGTTCTTTGTAATTAACTTAAGCACAAATAATCCTTTGACTTTCCCATTAGTTGCTGGTCAACAGATGAAGAAATTACACATCTGGCTTTTGCCTGAAGCATTAAAGAAGCAGTCCCGCTGATGTCCCTGTTGTGATAAGGTGATAGCTCTTGCTGTGTTGGTTCAGATGAATTGTTCTTGCCTACATAAGTGATTGCGTGACATTCCCTTTATCCTCAGGGGTTCATTTTCAGAAAAATACTCAGCTACATCAGTGTTTAACCAAGTGTTTTGCAACAATACAGAAATCACAGATGTTATTGCACCTATGTAATCCACTAGTCAAAGTCAATCATTTGAGATTTATTTTCCCATAAACCTAAGAACAGAGGGAATGATTTAAACACTGAGGTAATCATTTTTTCTCACAACCGATACAATCTTGAAAGAGGTTTACAGTTTATAAGTAAAACAACTTTTGCCAAATTTACACCAGAAAATATTCTATTAGGATCCATACATTTAAGCAAGATAGGTTAATCTGTGCTTAAATGTAATCTTGGCTCAGTAACACAGAATAGACTCAAAATAATAGCACTTAAAATCACAGCCTCTGAGTCAGAGTCTCTGGGTTCGTGCCGATCCAAGGATTAACACATAATCTAGGCTGGTACCTCAGCGCTATCTTTCAGATGAGATGTTAAACAAGGAACTGCCTGTCTATTCAGCTGGACATAAAAGATTCCATGGCACTATTTGAAGAGCAGGGAATTCTCCTGGTGTCCTGGCCAACATTCGACCAACAGCACCAGAAACAGACTAACTGGTCACATCTCATTGGGAACTTACTGTGAGCAGTTTAGCTTCAGCGTTTGCTTATGGTGCAAATTTCCATCTTCCCTGCCCTGGTGGTAATCTGGCAGATCACCTGCCATTATAGAAACTGCCCGATTATCATTCCATTCATTTCAATCGGGCGTGTTCTACAACAGGCAGACGATCTGCTCTGTCAGATTACCACCCAGACAGTGAAGACAAAGATATAACAACAGTGACTACACTTCATTTCACATAGTTGTGAATATTATAAAAATGCAAGGTCTATCCTTACCTCAGCAACATATTTTACCAGAGCACATTTTGTTATTACATTGCATCAGGTTAACAGGGCAAAGCTCAGTACAGCAGAACAGGGATTTGAAGCAAATTATGTATGATAACTAGATTCAAACTTAATAGTCTAACAAATGGTTTTAAACTGAGATCAGGAGGTAAAACTAAATATACCATTTTTCTTTAAATATAGGGCTTCGTATGTTTTCTCCTTACAAGCCGTTCTCCATCATCCATCATCCTTTAGCTCTGGTGGTGAGATGGTGTGGGCACTACAACTATCATTGATGATTTGCAGGTAGTGAACAGGGGAGCAGTGGAAGATTCAATCCACGCAATGTTTGCTTTCTTTTCCTACTGCCCTCCAAATTAAATTTCTGTTTCTGTAAAGTGCTGTACCCAGTACCACAGTTAATAAATAACACAACTTACTAAACTGAGATGACTTAGGGTGCTAGGCATCCTTCGCACTGGAACCATGACCTTGCGCAGAAATTTCTTTTTGGTCAGTCAGGTATCTGACCACATGTAATTCCCATCACCATTCTTAAGTGCTTCCAAACCATACTACTGAGACATCTACAGATGTAGAGATTCTGTTTGTTCAATATAGAATGCACATTCTCTTCTTCTAGGCACACATCCTTAAGTCCAGGCAAGGCCCAAGGCTTAGGGTCCCCCAGCTGGGAGTCAAACTCTCAACTATTTGAGCTATCAGGCTCAAATTTGAGCTATCAGGCATTTTAATTCAAAACAGCTAAATGCCTGTGCCATGACTAAATGTATAGCTGCAAGGAAATGGTTTATAACTGTTTACCTATATCTTAATCTTATATCATCTGATGAGACTCATAATCAATATCAATATACCTTCTAAGGCAGAAAAGGACATGCATTCTAATTTACCTTACTGCAATGTGAATTCAAAATTTAAAATGGCAGTGCCCAAATCAGGACTTCAGGCATGGATAATACAAGGCTTGGTGTCCATAGCACGGGTGCCCATCAGGTGCAGGCTGTATTGATTTGTATGTGGGTTCAATGACGACACATTCATTGAAAGAGAATGAGTTTTTATCTAAAGTATGTTAACAGCATTACAGGAGGCATCATGTTAGAAATCCATCTAAAAAGAAACTGAAACTAAACTTGAACTGCTTGTCTCTGTCACATGCCCTCTGCTGGTCAGGCATAAGTAATCAATACATGCAAACATGCTGGTAAGGCATCATAATCAAACAGGCAAATACCATCTCTATTTGCTGATATCATTACATCTCCTTTTCTTAAAACAAAAGTATTTTACTTTTAACTAACAACATGTTTTCTTTGTATTAATCTGCATTTTAACTGTAACTCTTAATGAACTTACATTATCATTATCATGATCAAGGTTTTTTAACCTTGCTTTGTGTGTTCACATGAAATATGTCAATACACTAGAATTTGAAGAAAGAATAAGATAACATTACTTCCTTCTATAACAATAGTCCTTAAATTTGCTCAATGAGTCTCTCAGGAGGCTTCACGTGTCTTGAGGATTTTCTGATTGATTGTCCTTGAATCTGAGTTGTTGCCTCAGATGATGTGTTCTCAGCTGTGTGATCAGGTTGTTCAACAGTATCAGCCTCTTGACCTGCTGTGGCTGGTCCCATGAGAAGATCTCGACGATTTCTTCTCAGAACAGCACCCTCATCTGTCTGAATGGTGTATGATCTTGGTTGAACTTCACTCAGGACAGTTCCCTTCTGAGTCCATGTGTTTGTTTTGTCTTTGAACCTTACTTGGTCACCAGTGTGGAGTTCAGGTAGGTTTTGTGTTCCTCTGTCATAGTAGTACTTTTGCTTTTCTTTCTGTTGTTCTTTGAACTTCCTCACTTTCTCCCCCTCTTTTGTTTTCAGGAGGTTCTCCGGGATGGGTAGGTTTGACCTTAGCCGACGTCCCATCAGGAGTTGGGCTGGTGACTTACCACACTCGAGCAGCATTGTGCGGTATACAAGCATGCTTTGGTAGAAGTCAGTTCCACTGTCTTTTGCCTTGTACATCAGTCTTTTCACTGTCTGGACTGATTTTTCCACTAGTCCATTGGACTGTGGATAGTGAGGACTTGACGTTGTGTGGACAAAGTCCCACTCTTTGGCAAAGTGTCGGAAACTTGCATTGTAAAACTGGGGTCCGTTGTCTGTGAAGACCTCGCTTGCCACGCCATGTCTGGAGAATATGGCTTTCATACATGTTATCACAGCATCTGCAGTGGTGGTGTACAGTCTACAAACCTCTGGATACAGGGAGTAATAGTCTGTGACTACAAGATAGTCCTTCACTTGACATACGAATAGGTCAGCGCCTACCTTCTGGTAAGGTCTGTCTGGTGCTGGGTGTGGCTTTAGTGGTTCTACCGGATTGCTTGCTCGATAGCTCAGGCATGTTGTGCAGTTTGACACCTCATTTGTCACATCTTGGTTGATTCGTGGCCAGTACATCACCTCTCGTGCTCTTTTCTTACACTTTTCGATTCCCAGATGTCCTCCATGGATCCTTTTTAGCATCTCTTTTCTCAGACTCTTTGGGATAACTATTTTACTTCCTTTGTAGATGATGTCTTCGACCAGTGATAGTTACACCCTGCAGTTCCAGTACTCTGCTATGTCAGGTGAGCAGTCTTGCTTCATGTTGGGCCATCCATCCAAGATGCTTTTCCTCAGTCATCTCATTGTTTCATCTTTGTTTGTCTCAGTCTTTATGAGTTCCATTTTTGCATCTGCTATGGGCAGTGCACTTGTGATCATGTCCACGTAGGCGTTCACTTTTTCATCCATTGTGGTGTTTGCGGGCTCACTTGGGTCAACAGCTCTGGACAACGTGTCTGCTGTATACATCAGCTTACCCGGTGTGTACGCAACATTCAGTGTATAGCGTTGCAGCCTGATCATCATTCTTTGTATTCTAAGCGGACAGCTATTTAGTGGCTTTTGGAACAATGCAATCAAGGGCTTATGGTCAGTCTCTACACTGATTGCTTGTCCTGCCACAAACTGGTGAAATCTTTCACAGGCGTATGTGATGCTGAGCAGCTCCTTTTCTATTTGAGCATATCGCGTCTCCGCGTCTGTCATTGAGCGCGATGCATATGCAATAGGTTGCCAGTAGTCATATTTTTGCAGAAGAACGGCACCGAGCCCACTCTGTGATGCATCTGATGATATCTTGATGGGTCTCGCTGGGTCATAAAACCTCAGAACTGGTTCCTCTGTGAGCAGTTTCTTTAGATCACTCCATGACTTCTCATGCTTATGATTCCATTCCCATTCTATGTTCTTTTCAGTTAGTCTTCTCAGTGGCGCCATCTTTTCTGAGAGGTTGGATATGAATTTACCCATGTAGTTGATCATTCCATTAAACCTCTGCACGTCCTTTTTGCATTGTGGCTTTGGCATATTCTCAATGGCGGACACCTTTCTGGGATCTGGTCTGATGCCCTCACTGCTAAGGATATCTCCCACGAATGTCAGTTCTGTCACCCCGAGCTGGCATTTCTCTCTATTCAGCTTCAGGTTTGTTTTCCTTGTTGCTTCCAGCACTTTTTTCAGTCTCTCGTCATGCTCAGTTCTCGTGGTTCCCCATACTATGATGTCATCCATTGATGTATCAACTCCCTCCAGGTGTTCATAGATCATATGGATAGTTTTGTGATACACTTCAGGAGCTGAGGCAATGCCAAATGGTAACCTTAGGAATCTGTATCTGCCAAATGGACTGTTGAACGTGCACAGTCTTGAACTTGCCTCATCCAGCTTCATCTGCCAAAATCCTGATGATGCATCTAACTTGCTGAAATACTTTGCATTTGCAAACTGTGCCATGATTTCCTCACATGTAGGAAGCTTGAAGTGCTCTCTCTTTATTGCTCTGTTTAGATCTCTTGGATCCAGGCAAATTCTGAGCTTTCCATTCTTTTTGTCCACAATGACGAGGGAACTCACCCACTCAGTTGGCTCATCTATCTTCCGAATCACATTCAGGCTTTCCATCCTGTCCAACTCTGCCTTCAGTTGCTTTTGAAGCGCAAACGGAACTTTTCTGCATGGATGTATGACCGGTGTCATACTTTTATCTACTCTGATCGTGTGTTCTCCTGGAATGCAGCCTAGACCCTTAAATAGGTCTTTGTACTCTTTCATGAGTTCATCATAGACTGTCTCTCCTTCGCTTTCCACAACGAGGACTCTCTTTACTAGGTTCAGTCTCTCACAGGCTTTTAAACCTAGTATGGCTTGCACATCCTTTGGCACCATGATTAATGCTAGCGTGTGCTCTCTGTCCTTGTGTGTTACTTTGACAATGCATCTTCCTTTCACTGGTATATCAGTACCTGAGTATCCTGTCACTTTCACTTTTATTCCATGTATCTTTGGTCTGGGTCTAATTTTCTTAAAATCAGTCTCTGATATCACATTAACTTGTGCTCCAGTATCCAATTTAAATGGAATGTGTATGTCATTCACTTTTAGTGTCAACATCCAGTCTCTTTCTTCTTTTTTGTTTTCAGACACAACAACTACATAGAACTCCTCTATCTCGCTTTCATCTATTGTATGGACCTTGCTTTGTTGCGCTTGGTTCTTACAGCAACGGGCATAATCGTTGTTCTTGTTGCAACTATTGCATGTTTTACCATATGCTGGACACTTTCTTGGTGGATGCTGTGTACCGCATCGACTACATGACTTTCGATTGTCCCTTTCATTTTCGTTCGCTGGCCACGCCTCTTTTTTCACATTGGCGCTTGTTTTGTTAAACGGTTTGTATCCGTTCTTTCTCACTGCATCCACGTTGCAGCTATTGTCACTGAACAGCTCCTTTGCCTGCGACTTCACAGTCTCTGTAGCCCTACACAGTGCTATGGCTTTTCCCAGGTCTAGATCTTGCTCTCTTAGCAGTCTTTCCCTTAGACCATTATCTGGAATACCACACACCAGTCTGTCTTTTATCAGTGAGTCTGTCAGTCCCCCAAATTCACATGATTTGCTTCTGTTTTTCAGTTCAGTCACATACTGATCAATAGTCTCTCCCGTTTTCTGTACACATGTGAAAAATCTGTGCCTCTCAAACATCATGTTACGTTTAGGTATGCAGTAGGCCTCAAACTGTTCCATTATTTTATCTAGCTTCATTTTGTCTCCATCAGCAGCGAATGTGAAGTTATTATACACCTCCAGCACTTCATCACCCACGACATGTAAGAACACGGACGATTTCTTTTTATCACTTTTCTCGTCAGCTCCGATTGCCGCTAAATACAACCCCACACGTTGTTTGAACCTATTCCAATTTTCAGCCACATTACCTGTCAACTGAAGCTTCGCCGGTGGGTGTAAACCTTCCATTTTTTCACTTCGTTTGCTATTCTCCAATGGCAAGCAACGATGTTCTCTTTTGGCTTGCTAATTTGTGGAGAGCTGATTTAACTTCAGATTTTTTCTCTTCATCTCTTTCAGCCACTTCTGACACCATGTGTTGATTTCTTTGTGGGTTCAATGACGACACATTCATTGAAAGAGAATGAGTTTTTATCTAAAGTATGTTAACAGCATTTACAGGAGACATCATGTTAGAAATCCATCTAAAAAGAAACTGAAACTAAACTTGAACTGCTTGTCTCTGTCACATGCCCTCTGCTGGTCAGGCATAAGTAATCAATACATGCAAACATGCTGGTAAGGCATCATAATCAAACAGGCAAATACCATCTCTATTTGCTGATATCATTACCTGTATTATCGGTTGCTGAGGCCTATCCTGCAACCATTGCACACAGTGCGGAATAATGTGAGGGGGTAGTACGTGTGGCACTCAGGAACTGTGTACTAGGCACAGACTAGGCTCAAAAAATGTTAATGAGTAAATGACCAGATGATACGGTCTTAGCATCTGAACAGTGGGCATGGGATGGTTGGCACATTCAGTCATGTTGGATCCTGTTCCTTAAAGGAGAGTTTCCATTAAGTAGCTGCATGTTGATCCAGCAATTTCATTTTTTTATTTCATAGTGTCCTTGGGTTTCACTACTGCAGCCTCTCACACCTTCATTAAGCTGCAGTTGAACTGTTATCTGTGGGTGTTGGTCGAGAGAACTGAAATTGAGCTATGCCTAGGTGGGACCTATGGGTATCCTGTAAGTCATTCCTTTCTCTCTGTCAGTTGTGGAGTAGGAAGAGCAAGAGCAGAGTTGAGATGGCATACAGGACAAAACAGCCTAGATATCCCAGATAATAGTAACCCCAGGTGCCTCACAAAGACTCACTTATTGCCATCTATTGCCATGGAACAAGTGGAGAAGAAAAGAACCTGCATCGACCAGTGACAGAGGAGGATTCCAGCCGTTAGCCACTTTATGTGATCCTGTGAACAGACAGCATGCAGGTACCTAATACTGGCAGTGTGCTGGGTGTTTTCTCCATGCCGCATTTCATGAGCTTCAGAGTAAACACTGGCATGTTTGTACATTTGTAAAATACATGAACAGTTGCCAGAGTTCTGTTCTGTGCTGTTCTAGCAAGCTTCTGCCCCAGAGGGCTGTGCATGCTGAGTCTTTGAGTATATTCAAGGTTGAGATAGATAGATTTTTTGACTCTAGGGGAATCAAAGGATATGGAGATCGGGCGGGAAAGTGGAGTTGAGGTCGATGATCAGCCATGATGTTATTGAATGGTGGAGCAGGCTCGAGGGGCCGTATGGCCGACTCCTGCTTTTATTTCTTATGTCCTAGGGAAGTGGTATTAAAATGCAATGTAAGACGACATTGTATAATTAAGTAAAATGAAAGCAGTGCTTCACCTTGGTAACCTTTCTGAAACCAGTGATTCTTTCCTTACTTGCTTCTAGGATCTAATCACAGCTGTCCAAGCTATCATTACAATACTCTTCATAGGAGGAAGCCTCTCTGTTCCAAAAAGTTCAACCCTTCCATCCGGCGCATGTTGCAGCAAAACTTCCAAAGCTGCATCTTTGAAGGGAGCCAGTCATCGCCCTGGTCTTGCTACAGTTATTTCTATCCCTCGATAGCAGTATAGCTTTAAGTTGACCAACAGCCCTTCAAAAGCTCCTGGCGCCAGATAGCAGGTTACTTTGCCTTGTGCACTGTACACCAAAAAGGCTGTTATATTGTGTAAAGGAACTAACCTTCCATTATAGCACAAAGTTAGCTCATTGCATTACAAGTGCTTGCAGTGCACAAAAGAGCAGTACTCCAATTGGCACAGCATTGGGACCAGATTATCAGGCCTATACTTTCCTCTTTTAGTGGATTACCAGTGCCTGTGGGACTCACTTTAACCTAACCCACCCTCAGGTCCTGGAGCTCCAAGATCCAAAATAAGCTTTAACTTGCTTGCACAAAGCTTAAAGATAACAATAAGGCAGAGATTCAAAATCCTTGTACACTCCAACAGATCTTTGTGCCTCTTGAGGGGATGGCATGGAGTGACATACATGGAAAACACAGGAGCAGTCGTGTCAACAGTTGTGTCAAAAGAAGCACTGTGTCACCACATTGTCCTGGAGAAGTAGCTGCAGGCACTGCCTCAGAAAACATTGGGGATGAAATTGGGTGCCTTTGTGCCTCCCATTAGCGCCCCCGGGAAGCGCTAACGGGGCGCAAATGGCTTTGTGACCGGGCACAGCGCTGATATCGACTCCTGCCATATTTGGCGGGAGTTTTGCGTGGCGCTATGGCATTGCACCTGGCGCTAATTTTCTTAACTTTTAAAAGTTAGCGCCCCAAACGGGGCTATAATGAATTTCTCCCCCATTGATTTCCAGTCAGTGGGGAACATCTGGGACTGTGACAGATACGTCACAGTTACGAAGCATTTACACTGCAGCAAACAGTCTAAGACTGGTCAGAATCAAATCGGTCAGAGAATGCGGAGTCAGGGGACAAGTAGCAGAATGGATAGCTAGCTGGCTTCAAGACAGAAAGCAGAGAGTGGGAGTAAAGGGTAGCTATTCACAGTGGCAGAAGGTGGGTAGTGGTATTCCACAAGGATCAGTGCTGGGACCACTGCTGTTCATAATTTATATTAATGATTTAGACTTTGGAATTAAAAGCGCAATTTCTAAATTTGCAGATGATACCAAATTGGGGGGAATAGTCAATATTGAGGAGGACTGCAACAAATTACAGGAGGACATTAATAAACGTGCAGAATGGGCAAATAATTTGCAAATGAAGTTCAACACAGATAAATGTGAGGCATTACATTTTGGTTGGAAGAATAGGGAGGTCACTTATCATTTGGAGGGTGCGAGTCTAGGTGGGGTAGAGGAACAAAGGGATCTCGGAATAACATCGCCACGGTTACTGCCCCACCAGGAAGTGGAGCACCCGACATTGCGCTCTACTTCCTGTGCGGGGCGATAAGCTGAATTTAGCGGCCGGGGCGGTACGTCTGCGCCGCGCGCTAAATGTCCGGCCTTAACTCGGTTACCGCCCCCAAATGCGCCTGTAGTATCTTATTTAAACTGCCTGACTTTGAATCAAATTCTGATTGCATAGAGAAAGCTCATGCTCAGAAATTCACTCCCATCAATTAAATCTTAAACATTTTGAGATTATAGGCGGGAATCCCCACTTTCATTTAAAATAGTTCCCAGGAGACACAAGGGCCCTGAATACCTTTTAAAATAAGGATTCAAGCCACAATGGAGTTACAAAAGCCAATTCTGCATTTCTGTTGCAGGGAGTTTATGGAACTAACAACCTTGCATCATATTGTGAGGTCAGCTGATTTTAACAATTAGCGTTGGTTCCCTGCACAGATTGGCTAGTACACAGGGAGCATATTAAGTGGGTAGTGCCGATATCCAGCAAGTCAGCAGCTTCTAAGGTGCTCGCAGTTCAAGCAGAGCAGCACATTGACAAATTTAAACGCTGGTTGATAGTAATTCAGGATGCTTGCAAGGAGGGTCAGGAAGAGGATTTTTCCTATTGATATTGCTGCTCTGAAGGTCTTACACTGGGAAATGCTGCAAAGGATGATTGCCCTGTTTGGAGCTAAGGGCTGTGCTCCAAGCAGGAGTACTGCTTGAAATGTTAAGAAAGTTGCTGCAGTATCCCACATCCATAGATCGTATGAGCAGATGAAAAATACATTTTCTAGACTCATGAAGACAGACAAGGTGAGAGTTCTCACACTTTCCCTACGTTTAGTTTATGGTCTTAAAATAACTGCCAAGAATATTTCACTCTCACCTTGGCACTGCTTCACAGGGGCCAAATGAAAAGCTTTCAGTCAACCATTTAGCCCTTTTGATACATGCATATTCCAGAGCACACTTTGTCACTAACACAGAAATAGCCTCTAATATCGCATGCAACTCTTGCAAGTTCGGATCACCAAGCAAGCCGCCAGTACAAGCTACCTGCATGCAGCATGTTCATGGACTCACATTAGGTATCATGTCGGCTGGGCACTTGTGTGATGCTGTCTCTACTCTTCCAAATTCCAACATGAGTGCACTTTACAGCTGCCCACAAGAAAAGGACACGCAACACAGGTGAGAATAAATGCGGCCTGGATGAAGCCTTCACAACTATTACCTATTGTCTCTGTATGAGGAGCATGTTCTCCAAAATCAGCTAGCAGGAGACACGTCATAAACCTTCACAGAGGAAAGCACCAGGGTAAAACATACTAAGCACACATGCATCACACATTAGGAAGAATAAAATGGACAGATTTTGTTTCAACTGTATCCTGAGAGTTCACATACGATGGGGCAGAAAGAGATTTATGCAAGAGGAATGGATTGGAATCCATGATAGTTCATGTGAGGCATAGGGCAATTATGGCTAATGTTTGGGTCTGGTAAATTGGACTTATGTGATCATGATAAGGCAGAACAAGTATTTTAGTGAAGATCTCATCAACCAGAGCTTAACTCAAGGCCCCTTCACCCGGCACCTTTCCATGCAAGCGCAGGAGATGCAACACCTGCCCTTTTACCTCCTCCCTTCCCACTGTCCAGGGCGCCAAACACTCCTTCCAGGTGAAACAGTGATTTACTTGTACTTCTTGCAATTTAGTATACTGTATTCACTGTTCACAATGCAGTCTCCTCTACACTGGGGAGACCAAACGCAGATTGGGTGACCACTTTGCGGAACACCTCCATTCAGTCCGTAAGGGTGACTCTGAGCTTCCGGTCGCCTGTCACTTTAATTCTCCGCTCCACTCGCACTCTGACCTCTCCGTCCTTGGCCTCTTACACTGTTCCAATGAAGCTCAACGTAAGCTAGGGGGACAGCACCTCATCTTTTGATGAGGCACTTTACAGCCTTCTGGGCTCAACCAAGTTCAACAATTTCAGACCATAACCTCTGCCCCATCACTTTTTATCTCTCTCTCACATGGCAGCTGTCGATCATTCTGTCATTGCCATTTACACTTCATCTAGAGTCATCTTTTGTTTCTTAACTTGTCCCATTACCATCTCCTTTTGCCTTGCACCATCATCCCTTTTGTCTCTTAATCTCTCCTGCCTTCCATCCTATCACAGAACTTCCATTTTGTTCTTTCCTCCACTCCCCCCTCTCCCTGCCCCTACACTTGCTTAAAAATCTGTTGCATCTCCAACTTTTTCCAGTTCTGACAAAGGGTCATCGACCTGAAACGTTAACTCTGTTTCTCTCTCTACAGATGCTGCCTGACCTGCTGAGTATTTCCAGCATTTTCTGTTTTTATTAACTTAGGGGGAGAAATTCGGAATCGCCCCGTTTGGGGTGCAATTATCGGCCAGGCGCAAAGTTTAGCGCCTGGTGCTAATTATCGCCTCCGACTGCAAACTTGGTTTTTATCGCCCCTGGAGGTGATTGGAGCGCTAAATCAGGCGCTACACACCTGTCTTAAGGCGCAAAGGCCGAGGAGCGAGGCGCTAACTCAGAGTGCAGGCGCAGCGCAGGTGCTGTCAGTTAGCGATGGAACACAGACACACTGGCGCCAGCCAGTTCTTAAAGGGGAGGGTCAATCTTGCTCTCCAGCCACACCCTGCTCATTGGAGCCTTGAATCTCGGCCTGGAGAGACCATTGACTACATTTTCCAGCCAAGGACTATGGAGAGGGTGAGAGAACGAGCTCAGTGCTCCAGCGAGCGGGCCTTGGAGGGGCTCTGGTTGGCACGGTGGAGCGCAGAAGATCTATACTCTACCCTGTGAGTGGCAGGAGGTCTTTACCGCGCGTGTATTTTGTGAATTTTAGTGTGTTAAGAAGTCAATTATTTGAAGTAAGTTTAATTTTTTAAGGGTTTTTTAAACTCTTGGGCAGTTTAAACAGGAAGTAGAATCCGGTTACAAAAGGGGAGGGGCTAGTGCAGTGCACGGAGTGCTTTGTGCATTGAGTGCTGTTGGAGTTTTGCTAAGTGGGAGAGTTCGGATAAGTGGGAGGTGAGGGTGTGTTTTTTGCTCTGTTTTGTTCCCCACTCCCAGGCTTAGACAGCACTGCGGAGGCGGAGCAGCGAGACGAGTCAACCAAACAGGCTCCACAGACAGTATTCAAGGAGAAGGTTGGTGATCAGCTGGTTGGTTGGTTTTCTTCCTTCTCTTCTTTTTTATACCTTTAAGTTGGTAAGTCCTATTGAATAGTGGTGTGATATTATCATATATATCCGGGCAGGGTCTTCATAACTAATAATAAGAAATTAAATTAATTATATAGAATGGAGCAGGTGATGTGTTACTGTTGCGAGATGTGGGAGCCGGTGAACCCCATTGAGGCTCACGGTGATTACATCTGCGACAAGTGTTTGCTGCTAGAGGAACTCAAGTTCCATGTTATGGAGCTTGAGACCGAGCTTCAGACACTGCGACACATCAGAGAGGGGGAGAAGTTCCTGGACTCTATGTTTCAGGAGATGGTCACACCTATGAAGTTAATTACTGCAGATGTAGTCCGTGGTCAGGGACAGGACGGTGTGACTACAAGTGAGGAAGGTACAGGGATCCAGGATGTAGTGTTGAAGGAGATGCAGCCCTTGTTCTTGTCCAGCAGGATCGAGGTTCTTACTCCCTGTGAGGGTGGGAGCGGGGACTGCAGGGAGGATGAGCAACCTGGCCACAGCACCGTGGTACAGGGGGCCATTCAAGTGGAGGGAGTAAAAAGAAATGTTGTAGTGGTAGGGGATAGTATCATTAGGGGGATCGATAGGGTTCTCTGCAGTCAAGAGCGGGAGTCCCGAAGGCTGTGTTGCCTGCCTGGTGCCAGGGTTAAGGACATCTCTTCTGGGCTGGATAGAAACTTGGAGTGGGAGGGGGAGGATCCAGTTGTCGTGGTCCATGTTGGTACAAACGACGTAGATAGGACAAGGAAGATGGTTCTGTTAAAGGAGTATGAGCAGCTAGGGGTCAAATTAAAAAACAGAACCTCAAGGGTAATAATCTCTGGGTTATTACCTGAGCCACGAGCGAATTTGGCTAGGATAAATAAAATTAAAGAGTTAAATACGTGGCTCAAAGACTGGTGTGGGAGAAATGGGTTTTGCTTCTTGGGACACTGGCACCAGTACTGGGACAGGAGGGAGCTGTTCCGTTGGGATGGACTCCACTTGGCCAGTGTTGGGACTAGAGTCCTGGCGAATCATATAACTAGGGCTGTAGAGAGGGCTTTAAACTAATTAGTGGGGGGGGGAGGTTTCTAGAGAGCAAATAATAGAAATGACAACAGAGAAGGTCATAGACTTAGGTAGCAGTGGGGGAATTAAAAAACAGAATGTGTCAGGAAGGGACAGAAGGTATGGAGTAAAAAGTAAAGTACTAAAAAGGGAAAAAACAGGAACTAAGTGTTACAAAACATATTTGAAAGTTCTTTATCTGAATGCACGTAGCATTCGTAACAAAATGAATGAGGTAACGGCACAAATAATGACATATGGGCATGATCTTGTGGCCATTACAGAAACATGGCTGCAGGGTGACCATGACTGGGAATTAAACATACCAGGTTATTTAACAATCAGGAAGGACAGGCAGGAAGGGAGAGGAGGTGGGGTGGCTATGTTAATAAAGGAAGGAATCACGATAATACAGAGAAATGATATTGGGTCAAAGGAGCAGGATAGTGAAACAGTTTGGGTGGAGATAAGGAATAATAAGGGGAAAAAAACACTAGTGGGTGTAGTCTATAGGCCTACGAACAGTTGCAACTCTGTTGGACGGAGTATTAATCAGGAAATAGTTGAGGCTTGTAATAAGGGAACAGCTATAATTATGGGGAATTTTAATTATCATATTAACTGGACAAATCAAATTGGGCAGAGCAGCCTTGAGGAAGAGTTCATTGAATGTATTAGGGATGGGTTTCTTGAGCAGTATGTAACTGAACCGACCAGGGGGCAAGCAACCTTAGATTTGGTCCTGTGTAATGAGACAGGATTAATTAAAAATGTCCTAGTAAAGGATCCCCTTGGAATGAGTGACCATAACATGGTTGAGTTCCATATTCAATTAGAGGGTGAGAACGTTGGATCTCAAACAAGCGTGCTGAGCTTGAATAAAGGAGACTATGAAGGTATGAGAGCGAAATTAATTAGAGTGGACTGGGAAAATAGATTAAAGGGTAAGACGGTACATGACCAGTGGTGTACATTTAAGGAGTTATTTTACAACTTCCAAAAAAAATATATTCCACTGAGGAAAAAAGGGTGTAAAAGAAAAGATAGCCATCCGTGGCTAAGTAAAGTAATTAAGGATAGTATCCGACTAAAAACAAGGGCATATAAGGTAGCCAAATCTAGTGGGAGGATGGAAGATTGGGAAGTCTTTAAAAGACAGCAAAAAATAACTAAAAGATTGATTAAGAAAGGGAAGATAGATTATGAAAGTAAATGAGCAAAAAATATAAAAACAGACAGCAAAAGTTTCTATAGTTATATAAAAAGAAAAAGGGTGGCTAAAGTAAATGTTGGTCCCTTAGAGGATGAGACCGGGAAATTAATGGTGGGAAACATGGAGATGGCAAAAACACTGAACAATTATTTTGTATCAGTCTTTACAGTAGAGGACACTAAGAATATCCCAACACTGGACAAACAGGGGGCTCTAGGGGGGGAGGAACTAAATACGATTAAAATCACTAAGGAAGTGGTACTTGGTAAAATAATGGGACTCAAGGTGGATAAATCCCCTGGACCTGATGGCTTGCATCCTAGGGTCTTGAGGGAAGTGGCGGTAGGGATTGTGGATGCATTGGTAATAATTTTCCAAAACTCACTGGACTCAGCAAAGGTCCCGGCAGATTGGAAAACTGCTAATGTAACACCTTTATTTAAAAAGGGTAGTAGGCAGAAGGCTGGAAACTATAAACCTGTTAGCCTAACATCTGTGGTTGGTAAAATGTTAGAGTCCATTATTAAGGAGACAGTAACGGGACATTTGGATAAACATAATTTAATAGGACAAACTCAGCATGGTTTCATGAAGGGGAAGTCATGTTTGACAAATTTGCTTGAGTTTTTTGAGGAAGTAACATACAGGGTGGATAAAGGGGAACCAGTGGACGTAGTGTATTTAGACTTCCAAAAGGCATTTGACAAGGTGCCACACAGAAGATTATTGCTCAAGATAAAAAATCACGGGATTGGGGGTAATATTCTGGCGTGGGTGGAGGATTGGCTCTCTAACAGAAAGCAGAGAGTTGGGATAAATGGTTCGTTCTCAGATTGGCAACCAGTAACTAGTGGTGTTCCGCAGGGGTCAGTGCTGGGTCCCCAACTCTTTACAATCTGTATTAACGATTTGGAGGAGGGGACCGAGTGTAACATATCAAAGTTTGCAGATGATACAAAGATGGGACGGAAAGTAGTGAGTGAGGAGGACATAAAAAACCTGCAAAGGGACATAGACAGGCTAAGTAAGTGGGCAGAGATTTGGCAGATGGAATACAATAGTGGAAAGTGTGAGGTTATGCACTTTGGCAGGAAAAATCATAGAGCAAGTTATTATCTTAATGGCAAGAAACTGGAAAGTACTGTAGTACAAAGGGATCTGGGTGTCCTGGTGCACGAAACTCAAAAAGTTAGTATGCAGGTGCAGCAAGTGATTAAGAAGGCCAATGGAATGTTGGCTTTTATTGCTAGGGGGATGGAATATAAAAACAGGGAAGTATTGCTGCAGTTGTACAAGGTATTGGTGAGACTGCACCTGGAATACTGCATACAGTTTTGGTGTCCATACTTAAGAAAAGACATACTTGCTCTCGAGTCAGTACAAAGAAGGTTCACTCGGTTAATCCCGGGGATGAGGGGGTGGTCATATGAGGAGAGGTTGAGTAGATTGGGACTCTACTCATTGGAGTTCAGAAGAATGAGAGGCGATCTTATTGAAACATATAAGATTGTGAAGGGGCTTGATCGGGTGGATGCGGTGAGGATGTTCCCAATGATGGGTGAAACTAGAACTAGGGGGCATAATCTTAAAATAAGGGGCTGCTCATTCAAAACTGAGATGAGGAGAAACTTCTTCACTCAGAGGGTGGTAGGTTTGTGGAATTTGCTGCCCCAGAAAGCTGTGGAAGCTACATCATTAAATAAATTTAAAACAGAAATAGATAGTTTCCTAGAAGTAAAGGGAATTAAGGGTTACGGGGAGCGGGCAGGAAATTGGACATGTGTCTAGGTTCGGAATGGTCATGGCCCTGTGGGTAGTGGAGTGGGCCCAGGGGCCGTGTAGCCTTGTTCTGCTCCTGCTGTGTTCCAATTCTGTGTTAGATTTCAGGAGATGGTTTTATTCCTGCTCCTGGCTGGGGTGGAGATCGCCTTTACAGAAGGTAAGTACTGTAGAAAATATAGGGACAGAGTGATCTCCTGGAAGAATTTCGATCGCCTAGATGGGTCGGAGAGGAATTTCCCAGATTTTTTTCTCCCAAATTGGCCATTGGGTCTTTATCTGGTTTTTCGCCTCTCCCGGGAGATCACATGGGTTCGGGTGGATGCAGAGTGATAGAAGATTTGAGGTTAGGATCAGATCAGCCATTATCTTATTGAATGGTGGAGCAGGCTCGAGGGGCCGATTGGCCTACTCCTGCTCCTATTTCTTATGTTCTTATGTTCTTATGACTACAGAAGAGTGTGGAGGGAGGTGGCTCAGCACGTCTCCTCCAGGAGCCTGGTGCCCAGGACCCATACTCAGTGTCGCAAACAGTTCAACGACCTCACTCGTGTCGTCAGGGTGAGTGGTTTTTTTTCAATACCTCTCCGTCCCTCCATTTCAACCTCAATCTATGGCCAGAGGGTCTTAAAAGCCCAATGCCCAACACTCATCCAAGACCTATGGCCATTTCATAAAACACACACGCACATTCCACATCCAGTAAGGGCTATTCAACTATGGGAGGCAGATCAGGCAAGACCATGGCTGTATATTTACTCAGACGCCGACCTTTTTCTTGCAGGCCAAGCTATTTCATAATAGGAGACAGCAGCAACGGACGGGTGGAGGGCGGCCTCAGCTGCAACCCCTCAGCGATCTTGAGGCGTGTGCCCACAGGATTCTGGCAAGCCAGGTGATCGGTCCTGTTGCCCCTGAAGAGGCCGACTCCATGCGGGACAGCAATGGTAAGGTCATCAGCTTTCTCTCCTCTCTCATTCCACTTGTCCCTCACAACACCAGTCGTTGACACTTTCAATCCAACTTACTAAATCGCTCCACTCCTTCCTCCCTTACTGCCCCCCTGTCCTCACGCTAAAGGCACTCTTGTACCTCCCTGCGTTTAAATGGTGATTCACCAGCTGAGGAGATGGGCCCTGAAGTGGCCAGTGGGAGCAACGCCGCAGGCGTGGAGGAAGAGGAAGCCGGAGCATCAACGCCACCCTCTCCTGAGGAAGCCCATGCCCACACTGGGAACACGCCTTCCCTGGAGGGGAGCAGGGGGGAAGGGTCTGATGAGGGTGAAGCTCCAGGACCCAGCGGGCTGCAGCAACGCGATGGGGGTAGGGAAGCTCGGGGGCCTTCTCCCCGGAGGGAGAGTAGGCCAGCGAGTCCTGCTGCACTGGACGCAGAGGAGGAGCGGCTCATCGCTGAAATGAACACCCAGGCAGTGGACATGCACACTCAGCTCATGGGTGCAGTGGGAAGGCTGCCCGAATGCATTGATACACTGGCAAGGAGTGTGGAGCACTATGCTGCAGCACAGGTAAATGCCACACTAATGCTTAGTGCTGCAATTCAGTCACTGGCTGCCATGATCCCATCTCAGACTGCTCTCATGCAGACTCAGATTGAGGCCACGCAAGCACTGACTGCTGCCATTGTCGCTGATTCAGACACATTTCCCTGGGGCTCTCATGGCGCCGCAGCAGGCCAGCAATCTGTGCTCCAGCAGATTGCTTTGGATGCTGAGGTGCTGCCCCGTGGGAGTGCCAGTGTGTCGGTTGAGCAGGGCGGTGCTGTCCTCTCTCAAGATGACAGCATTCCTGCTGCCACCACTGTCACTTCCCCATTGCATTTGCCACCGCCTGTAGCCCAGACTGCTGCCGCCCATGCAGAGTTGGTGCAGTCTGCAGCCGGGCCCTCCAGGTCCAGAGCTGGTCAAGGCTGTCCTTCAAGGGCATCTGCAGTCTCAGGTTCTGACAATCAGCACCTTCCACCAGCCTTGCTGCAGCCACTGGGACCCCATTACGGAGGAGCAGTAGGGTCAGAAGGGAGGAACTGTGCAAGGGAAGGAGATCACCCTCGAAGGGCAAAAAGTAGGAGGTGTGACGAAATGTTGGGAATTTTTTATTAAAGGCCGATGTTCGTGTTCAAACTTTTGTTTAGTGTTTTGGACATTATCTCCAGGTTGTGAGAACCAGTTATGTTAATGAATGATTTTTTGTGTTTGTTTCTATTAGTTTGTCATGAAGAAATGACACACACAGAGCTTGTAAAATAAAAAAGTTTTTGTATTCAAAATGTACAGGTTTGGCCTTTGGAATCATTGCTGCCTTGGCCGGCTTAGGGGTTGCGGGTTGCTTTCATTCATTTTGTTCTCCATGCCCGAAGCCACTTCCTCAGTAGAGGCCTAGAAGCGGTTTGTTATCAGTCATTGACGGACGGCCCTTGCAGTTTCAACATTGTGGGCCTCCCTCCCGCCTTGTTGCTGCTGCTGCTCATCCTCCTCCTCTTCCTCCTCCTCTTCCTCTTCCTCCGGTGGTGCTCCAAGGCCTGGTGGCATTGGCTGAGTCCTGAGGATTATACAGGTTATGAAAAATGCAGTACACAACTGTGAAGAGGGAGGCTCGCTCAGGCGAGTACTGCAGGGCTCCTCTTGAGTGGTCCAGTCAGCGGAACCGTTGCTTGAGTACGCCGATCATCTGCTCAACGATGTTCCTGGTGGCGAGATGGCTCTCATTGTACTGCAGCTCAGCAGGGGTGTTGGGGTTACGGAGCGGTGTCATCAGCCAGGTGCAGAGTGGATAACCCTTGTCCCCGAGGAGCCAACCACTTGGCTGATGTGGTGCCTGGAAAAGTTCTGGCACATCAATCTGGCACAAGATGAAAGCATCGTGGCTGCTGTCAGGATAGCGGGCATTGACAGTGAGTATCAGCTGTCTGCAGTCACAGACCAACTGGACGTTTAAGGACTGGAACCCCTTGCAGTTTCGGAAAACCTCTGCATTCTCATGCGGTGCCCGCAATGCCACATGCGTGCAGTCAATGGCGCCCTGCACCATGGGGAAGCCCGCTATCCTCGTGAAGCCCAATGCGCGTTCATGCTGTTTGGCCTGGGTCATCGGGAAAGAGATGTACTGGCGTCTCCTTTTATAGAGGGCATTTGTGACCTGACGGATACAACAATGGACCGCAAACTGGGAGGTATTGGCGATGTCCCCAGTAGCTGCTTGAAAGGAGCCAGTGGCATAAAAATTCAGGGCCACTGTGACCTTCACTGCCACCGACAGAGACGTCCTGGTCCTCAGTAAAGGCTGCAGATCTGGTTATAGCAGGTGGCAGAGCTCAGTGGCTATCTCCTTGCTGAATCGCAGCTTGTGCAAGCACTGCTCCTCAGACAAATTAACGTAGGAGAATTGGTCCCGGAATGCCCTGGGAGGGTAAGGTCGCCTGTGCAGAGGCCTGTTGGCCCTCCTCCATCTGGCCATGATTGCCACTCTCTCTGCATCTCTGTTGCCTCCGATTCTGCAGGCGCAGGACGATGCCCCGAATCAGTGCAGCCCCCACAGTCTCTTGGCAATCGAAGTAATGAAGGTCAAATCCAAAAGAACCTGAAAAGTGCTGCTCAGTAGCCAAAACTACTTCAAAATTAGTTGACTCTATGCAGAAGTCTCTCCATCTCTCTCTCTCTGTCAGAATGAATGGTGCAAAAATGTCTACCACAGAAAAAGCCAAGAAGAGGGTGCCTTTAAATAGCGCTCCCCCAGCCCCACACCGACTTGGAAACATTCTAGTCTACCTGACGTTGATTGCGCCAGGCGGAAAGGAAGGGGGTGCCACTCAATATCTGGTCTGGGGCACCACCATGGCGTTGCACGCTCGACTGACGTCACGATCTGCGGGCGCAGGAGATCAGGGCGGTAAACTTTTGCGCTGCCGCAAAAGCTCTAGTTAATTTCGCAAGCGGCGCAAACATCGCCGCCCCTGGGCGCTAGTTGCTTTGCGTCCCATTATTAGGGTGCTAACGGGAGGCACAAACCAACCAAATTTTTCCCCCTTAAGTTTTCAGGATGGAACTTTCAACTTCAGTGGCGGTGTAAAAAGAGTGGCAGCCAATCAGCCGCCTGTTCTAGACCCTACTGATTTTCTTCAGGGGTCCAGACCACAAGCTGGTTCTAGATCTCCAGGTGGGCCCCACTCTGTTGGACTGCAAGCCATTAGTCTACTCTCACTTGGTGTGTCGGCCCATTACTTTTACACCAAGCCAGGGACAAGGGAACTCCTAGCCTGTGAATCCCCTCTCTGTCCATTCCCCCTATGACACTGCTTTACTCACTTGGATCAGGTGAAGGCTCCGGGTTCCAATCCGATCTGGCCCCTCGACCGGACTAATGGCGAGAGTGCGCCGGAAGGGCCACAGATTTTTGACCCCAAGGTGTCTGCATCGGTACACTGCTGTTTTGCAAAATCTGCCATAACTCCCCAGCTGTTGCTTGAAAGGAACCAGTTCAAAATTGTGATCACTTTGACAGCGACTAACAGAGCCATCTGTGCCCTGGAATTTGCCTGAAAGTCTGGTTTGAGGAGATGGCATACTTCTGTGCTCCTCCAGATTGGAAACAGATTTCTTCAGACATGTCTAGATAGTTACGTCTTGGTCTGTAAATACAGATGGTTGAGTAGGACTGTCTCAAGGAACCGCACTTTCCCTCATGTCTCCTCAAATCCTATTCATTCTTCTCCAAAACAAGCAAATAGCGTGGTATACCGAACAGCAAGCCTATATGCAGAATTATACTTGGGACAACTTCATTTACAGTTACTAATAAGCCAGAGGTGATAAATCCAAAAATCCAAAAGTTAAGTTGCAAGTGAAACCAGCAAAAAAATGCAATAAAAACAATCCAAATAAATAGAATGAGCAAAGAATACTGCAGAAAAACATAATCCCTATAGCAAATAATGGCATTACCTTTTAAGAGTGTAATGTTCAAAATGGCTGAAAGGGTCTTCAGTACAGCATCCATTTAAAACAGGTACTCAACAACTTCAGAGCTGAATACAGAAAGTAGAGACACCAGGCAATTAGCATCATTTTCAAATCCTTAATTAGGGTATTGTGTGAAAAGTCTGATCACCCTTTGCTCTTAAAATCTGACCAGCTGTACAATGGCACCTAAGGCCCGCTTGCCCAATTCTCCGCTCCCCAGTCGCCTGATCAGCACAGGCATCAGCAGTGCATCCAACCACATAATCACACTGCTTGTCTCCAGAGTCAGATTTTACAATGCAGTAGTGCAGATGTGGCAGCATAGTTTACCCTTGACTTACACATTCAGATCAGAGGTCATCAAAACACCAGGCAGCTCACCAGTTGGCTCACCCACTAATCCCCGGTGTTACTTGTTCAGACAGGGGAACATTTAGGTATGAGGAAGCAATACACAGACATTCATGAATCACAAGGGGCATTTTAAAGGACTGTAGTAAACCACAGTGAACACTCACACCACATGCAATGGAACACCACGATTACTCGTACACTAAATAAAATTACGTTTCTTGGAATATATGTTGTGGTCTGTTATTCCTTCAGTGTTCTACAAAAGGAAGCTTCTTTCGTTCTAACGTATGCCAACCTGATCCTAAACAGTTGTTAGCCACAACTAAACACATAACACAACCAGCAGTTCCATAACTGTAAATATATTCAATAACCAGGACCTTTGTGCAATGAGACGCTGCCCTACAGCGATTCCTGGCTGCAGAGGTCCATGCACTGCTGGTGACAAAACTTCTGCAATAATGTTTATGTTTTGGAGCAACTCTGATATCTTGCCCATCCTTGGTATTCATAACTCAGAGGTCTGAATGCGAACAGTAGCTAAACTTGTTTAGTGAGCTCAAATTGAGCAATTCTGAAGGATTCTGTGAAGATGATACATTTAACAAGGTTTTAAAAATTCCTAACAAAAATGAAGCAACAAAATTTTTTTAGCACATTTTAGCATTGGAGCAACACTCTGAGCTGTGGTAAAGATGGCCGTACAGTTTGTTATCGCTTTCTAATGGGTTGTCACCAATTCATTCATATCTGCTCTGTTAAACTGAACCCTGAGCTCCACCCTCTCCAACTACCAGCCCACCTGTAGCCTCCATTTGCTCTTTAAGCTTCTTGAATGCATTATCACCTCCCAGCTCTGTAAGCATGCATTACTACATTCCTGTTTTTGTCATGTTCACAGCACTATGGTGCATTATTCCTCTTCAATCGCTTTATGGCATACAACATCACCATCTATCCTTGTTCACCATCTCTCCCCTTGATTCACTTCCATGGGATTGCCCTTGCATTGTTCCCCCCCACCAGTCCCATGGGTGACCAGCTTTTAGGGAAGGAAGGAGGACTCATGTAGATGCACTGCCGGCAATGCTTAGGGGTTTGAAATTATCCGACATGTAAACAATGCTGATTACCTATGTTACAGATAAGGAGCAGCAATGATATCCATCCTGCTGTATGCCTCGGAGACATGGGCCATGTACAGCAGGCACCTCAAAGCACTGGAGAGGTATCATCAACGCTGCCTCCGCAAGATCCTGCAAATCCATTGGCAGGATAGGCGCACCAACATCAGTGTTCTCGCTCAGGCCAACATCCCCAGCATTGAAGCTTTTGACCACACTCGATCAGCTCCGATGGACAGGTCACATTGTCCGCATGCCCGATACGAGATCCCAAAACAAGCGCTCTACTCAGAGCTCCGGCACGGCAAGAGAGCCCCAGGTGGGCAGAGGAAATGCTTCAAGGACACCCTCAAAGCCTTCTTGAAAAAGTGTAACATCCCCACCGACACCTGGGAATCCCTGGCCCAAGACCGCACAAAGTGGAGGAGAAGGCACCGAACACCTCGAGTCTCTTCGCCGGGAGCAAGCGGAAGCCAAGCGCAGGCAGCGCAAGGAGGGCACATCAACTCAAGCACCACACCCACCCGCCCCTTCAACCACCGTCTGCCCCACCTGTGACAGAGACTGTAGGTCCCGCATTGGACTCATCAGTCACCTGCGAACTCATTTTTAATGTGGAAGCAAGTCATCCTCGGTTCCGAGGGACTGCCTAAGAAGAGAAGAAGAAGGAGGAGATTAGGACAGTCTTACAAAGGAAGGAAATCTCAAGCAAAATCAAGACTCCAAGGGAAAAGTTATAGTACTGTTAAGAAAAGGCAAATGATATTTATACGTGATTCTAATGTTATGGTTCATGTTAAAACCAATGGCACAGGAAAGAGAAAAATGGAGGTTGTGCAAAAGGAGTTTCAAGAGTTAGTTGTCAGATTTAAAAAGCAGGACATTAACAAGAACTTGCATTTGTATAGCACCTTTCATGACCACAGAACATCCCACAGCCAATGAAGTATATTTGAAACGTAGTTATTTTACTGCAAGAAACGCAACAGCCAATTTGTGCACAGTAAGGTTCTACAAACAGCAATGTGATAACCAGATAATCTGTCCTTAGTGATATTGATTGAGGGATAAAAATTGGCCAGGACAATTGGCAGAACAACTCCCCTGCTCTTCTTTGTGTCATGGGATCTTTTACATTCACCTGAGAAGGCAGACGGGGCCTCAGTTTAACGTTGTATCCCTTCAGTACTGTACTGAAGTGTCAACCCAGATTATGTGTTCAAATCTCTGGAATGAGACTAGAACTCATGACCTTCTGACTCAAAGTACGAGTGCTACTACTGAGCCAAGAATGACATTCAAAGTTAATAATCTCAGGGTTACTCCCAGTGTCACATACGGGGCCAGTTAGAGAGCTGGCTTGAGAGTTGGTGTAGAAAGGAAGGTTTAAGATTTCTATAGTTAGTTTTCTTTTGGCTTAAATCAAATATATAACTAAATGCATAGACAAATATATTCATAACAAGTTTTTTTGTAACTTTTTAGTCACAATGTAATAACCATTTTCAAGCAAAGGATATTTTCAGTTCTTCTAAAATAACATAAGTTGCATTGGTGATCTGTGCTGAGTTACCTGATTTCAGACAGGTAATTTCTCCACAACATCCTTAGGAAAATTGGTTACATTTTCTACTCTGGATCGCTACACAGGCTCACTGCCAGGAGTGTGCAAACCACGTGAGACTAAATCAGGTTTCGTTTGATGTCCTCTGCAGTTGGATAATATACTGAAACTCACACAAGCATAATGGCAACTTGGGCAAGGTTCTGGAGGACAACCACTCTCAAATGCAACCGTACCCCAGGAAGGAAGTCATTGCCTTCAGGAGAGGAAGGAAGGAAGGCGAGAAAATCAGGCAGGAATAATTTATAAAGTAGAATTCAAATATCTAATGGCCCAGAAATTCGGGTCGAGGGCTTCCCGTGGGTGTAAGCCCCCGACCTGCACTTACCTTGCGCGCCAACCGTTGTGCTGTGGGCCCCCGTGGAATTCCGATCCTGGGCTTGCTCCAACTGCCGGCGCGCAGTGCTTGCGTATCCCAGGGGCGCAGTTAGCTCAATGCGTCCCCTGGGATCACATGGGCCATGGGGAAACAATCGGAGCAGGGAATGCTTCATTCATAAGTTTGACAGGAAGGGCTGTCAAACTTATAAATACTATGAGCCCCAAAACATCACTAAATCTTCAAATACATTTTTTTTTAAATCACATTTTTTAAATAAACTATAAATTACATGAAATAACTATTTTAAACAATAATTTAAATTTTTAAAAAAGTAATTTTATTTTCTAACATAAAGTTATTCTAAAATAAACTTACCTTTCTTTAAAGTATTTAAAAATAATAAACCTGTGGAAAAAATGTTTTAATTTTAATTAATTCACCACTTACAGTACCTTGTAAAAAGCAGGCCTTGCGACTGCTTTTTATATGTCTAACTTCTGGAGACTTACCCTCCCGGGAAAACCTGCAAAAAAAACCGTAAGTTCGATACGCACACGCAGCCTGTCCTGCGCACGCGTTCGAACTTTGAACCCCTTCTTTCAGGGGAACGGAAGTGCCGGTTTCCCGCGCATGCACAGTGCATGCAGGAAACCGGCACTTCTATTGGGCTTCCGGGTGAGCACCCTGTGCGTACTCACCCGTGGAGACCCGAATTTCTGGGCCATTATATTGTTGACAGATTTTTTGGGGGGAAATGGAATGTTTTAAAAGGAAAAGAAACACATTATACATGGATTTACAAAAGGTAAATCGTGCTTGACTAATCCACTGGAATTTTTTGAGGATGTAACTGGTAAAATAGATAAGGGAGAACCAGTGGATGTGGTGTATTTGGACTTTCAGAAGGCTTTCAATAAGGTCCTGCATAAGAGATTAGCGTGTAAAGTTAAGGCACATGGGATTGGGGGCAAGGTACTGACTTGGATAGAGGACTGGTTGGCAGACAGGAAGCAAAGAGTTAGAATAAATGGCTCTTTTTCTGAGTAGCAGGCAGTGACTAGTGGGGTACCACAGGGATTGGTCCTAGGACCCCAGCTATTCACAATACATATAAATAATCTAGACGAGGGAACTAGATGAAATATCTCCAAATTTGCAGATGACACAAAGCTGGGTGGGCATGTGTGCTGTGAGGAGGATGCCGAGAAACTCCAGTATGATTGGGATAGGTTGGGTGATTGGGCAGAAGCATGGCAGATGCAGTATAATGTGGATAAATGCGAGGTTATCCACTTTGGTGGCAAAAACAGGAAGGCAGATTATTATCTGAATGGCAATAGATTGGGAGAAGGGGAAGTGCAACAAGACCTGGGTGTCCTTATGCACCAGTCGTTGAAGGTAAGCATGCAGGTGCAGCAGGCGGTTAAGAAGGCAAATGGTATGTTGGCCTTCATAGTGAGAGGGTTCGAGTACAGGAACAAGGATGTCTTGTTGCAGTTGTACAGGGCCTTGGTGAGACCACACCTTGAGTATTGTGTGCAGTTTTGGTCGCCTTATCTGAGGAAGAATGTTCTTGCCATGGAGGGCGTGCAGCGAAGATTCACCAGATTGATACCTGGGATGGCAGGAATGATGTATGAGGAGAGATTGGGTCGATTGGGCTTATACTCGCTGGAGTTTAGAAGAATGAGAGGGGATCTCATTGAAACTTATAAAATTCTGACAGGACTGGACAGACTAGTTGCAGGAAGGATGTTCCCGATGGTCGGGGAGTCCAGAACCAGGGGTCAAAGTCTAAGGATAAGGGGTAGGCCATTTAGGACAGAAATGAGGAGGAATTTCTTCACCTAGATAGTGATGAACCTGGGAATTCTCTGCCACAGAAGGCAGTAGAGGCCAATACATTAAATATATTCAAGACGAGTTGTATATATTTCTTAAGGCTAAAGGGATCAAGGGATATGGGGGAAGGCAGGGACAGGGTACTGAATTTGGATGATCAGCCATGATCTCATTGAATGGCGGAGCAGGCTCGAGGGGCCGAATGGCCTACTCCTGCTCCTATCTTCTATGTGTCTGTGTTTCTATTATAGGAATTTTTTTTGCCTTCACTGCCTGGGTGGTAATCTAGTGGAGCAGATACCTGCCCATTGTAGAAGCCACATGATTTTCATTCCTCCTTTGTGGAATGAAAATCAGGCAGACTCTACAGCAGGCAAATAATTCACTGTGCTAGATTACCACCCAGGCAGTGAAGGTGAAAATTTATCCATTAGTGTTAATAAAATATAATTACTTTGAATTTATTTATTAACAGTAATCCAGCTTTCGACCTTCAAAGGATTACACGGCTAAACTGCTGAGCCATTGTTAGTATGTTCTTTGGCATGGGAAAGTAGAATAAACAAAATAATAGCATGGTAATAGGCAGAAATCCAGGATCACAATGGTGCTAGTCAGGATAGATGCCAAACTAAAACTGAATTTAAACTGTCAAATATATTTACTTTCGTCATCTTTGTGGTAACTGAATCTATAGCTCTCTGCTAAACATTCAATTAATAGAACTTGATCTGGCAAATTAGGTTTCCCCTGGAAATAATACAATGCAGAGTGTGAGAGTGGTAATTTACATTGCTGCTTTCTTCAAACATTTTGGTAAGTAAAATAAATACATAGGATAAAACACATATGGAAATGAATTTATTTTGCACAAAAATTTGTTGACAACATTTGTTTAACTTGAATTTCACGTTAGCTACTGCTAGGTATTAAGAATTATTCAGGGTGAACTTTTGTGTTTTCTTCTAAAGAGGTAACATTGAGAAGCTTTGTCATCAGGGTTCAGACAGTTTCCCTCCCATGGGTTCACTCACAAAGTGCAGGATGTAAATGAAATGACCCCTTTCAACAAGCAGCCTTGTGTGAAACACATTCTCTTTAATGGTACATATGTTAAGGAAACCTGTGGGTGGTAATGGCTTGTGCAATGGACAAATCTTCATTATTACTCTGTTATAACGAAACTAAGTGAGCTTCACAGAGAAGTGGGTGCATCTGACGTAGTTTGAAAAGTTTAAGGAAATACAAAACTTTCAATAAGCAATTGTCTGAAAAAGGCTGAAAAATTAAGTGGAAGCATTTCATACAAGCTAAGGTGACATTGAAAGCAGCTGAAGTGACAGATAACTAATAAGAAACACATGATTTACCAAAGTTCAGCCACCTTCTGCGTAATACTCTGTGAGAAGCAACAAGTTCTGATAAAACACTCATTGTTTGTGGTTACAGATCAATGAAGAACACAAAACTATAACATTTCCCTCACTATAACAGTTTTGGTATGGTCAAAGGGAACATTGTAGAGAAAGATTACTACATATCAAGATAAACATTTTGAAACTTATTTCTGATGGATGCTAATGTTACTATTGACTTACTGCTGACAGCAGTATGTTACGTTTGGCACAATTATTGTCAGCCTGTATTTTCCACATAGGATTAAACTAAACAGGATTGAATTATCACATGTTGACCAAAAAAATAATAATGGAAGTAATTATTTGGAGGCAGATCTCAGTTAAGTAATCCAGGCTGTAATTTTATACATTTTAAAGGTGCTATGTGCAGTATTTAAAAATATTGAACCAATGTACATTGTTTGCAAAATACATATTTGAGTGCATTATAGATTGTGCGATTTTTAAAATATGTTACTATAGTAAAAATTATAGATTCACTCTACACAACTGTTTAATTGACTACCCATCAGCTATCTCTTACATGCATGTTAGGGAATCAAGAATGTCAGGGTATATTCCTTTGGTTGCTAATGCGAATGTTGGTGCTAATGTTGGTGCAAGGATAAAATTGGTTTTACTCTCAGATTGACTTTTCATTCACATTATTGACCCTGTAAAATATACTTCACAGAGGCTAAAAGGCCACAATGTGAAGGTGAAATGTAACCGTTTATACACACCATGAATAAATGTACTTGATGGGCAATTGATGAAGACATTATTTATTTAACAAGAAATCAATTAATTAAAAGGTAAATAAATTACAGGAAGGGTTTAAGGCCACTGGTTGCAAATTTTTATAGTCAGCCAATTGACTATAGAACGGAGTGCTAAGCTAACTATACCCAGGCTACTTTCATATTCTGATGTTATGCAGACTACACAGCTTTACGAATATATTGCAGCCAAACATCTGTGCTGGTTTTGGTGAGATAGGAGTTTAGGGTGCAACAAAATTCTGCAGGTTGGATTTTTGGATGGGATCTGTTTCTGGAAATGTTACGCCCATTTTTCTTTCTGCCAACATTTCCAGTCGGGCTGCGATATGCCACTTGCTATCTTACCCTTCACACAGGCAAATGATGTGCATTTCATAATTCCTGCCATTTACACTCCGATTATATTCCTGCCACTGTAACAAATGCACAAATAAATGAGGCGTAGCCAGGTTATGAGCCAATCCATGGAAAACTTTTGCCTATTTCAGGTCTGCTGGCATTTTTCAGGAACTATTGTTTTGCTTTGGGAGCTGCTAATCTGCATTTCAAAATGCCAAAGTGAGGGATTCTCTGGTCACCAGCACATTTTTGACCCCACCCATTGTAAGGAATACTGTTGGGAACATGGCTTCCCCAGAAGGGATTCCCTTTTTGGTATCTTGATGGAGGAGGAGGAGGAGAACAACAACTTGTATTTATATAGTGCCTTTAACGTAATAAAACGTCCCAAGGCGCTGCACAGGATTATTTTAAGACAAAATTTTTTTACACTGATCCACATAAGGATAAATTAGGGCCAGTGACCAAAAACTTGGTCAAAGAGGTAGGTTTTAAGGAGCGTCTTAAAGGAGGAAAGAGAGTTAGCGAGGCGGACAGGTTTAAGCAGGGAATTCCAGAGCTTAGGGCCTAGGCAACAGAAGGCACGGCCACCAATGGTTGAGCGATTATAATCAGGGATCCTCAAGAGGGCAGAATTAGAGGAGCGCAGATATCTCGGGGGGTTGTGGCACTGAAGGAGATTACAGAGATAGGAAGGGTGAAGGCCATGGAGGGATTTGAAAACAAGGATGAGAATTTTGAAATCGATGCGCTGCTTATCCGGGAGCCAATGTAGGTCAGTGAGCACAGGGGTGATGGGCGAACGGGACTTGGTGCAAGTTAGGACATGGGCAGCCGAGTTTTGGATGACCTCAAGTTTATGTAGGATGGAATGTGGGAGGCCAGCCAGGAGTGCGTTGGAATAGTCAAGTCTAGAGGTAACAAAGGCATGGATGAGGGTTTCAGCAGTGGATTGACAAGGGCAGAGATGGGCGATGTTACAGAGGTGGAAGTAGGCGGTCTTTGTTATTCTGTGTATATGTGGTCGGAAGCTCATTTCAGGGTCAAATATGACACCAAGGTTGCGAACAGTGTGGTTCAGCCTCAGACAGATGTTAGGGAGAGGGATGGAGTCAGTGGCTAGGGAACGGAGTTTGTGGTGGGGACTGAAAACAACTGACGCTGTGTTTTTGGATGATGTCACCAAGGGGCAACATGTAGATGAGAAATAGGAGGGGGCCAAGGATAGATCCTTGGGAGACACCAGAGGTAACGATGCGGGAGCAGGAAGAGAAGCCGTTGCAGGTGATTCCCTGGTTATGATTAGAAAGATAAGAATGGAACCAGGCGAGTTCAGTCCCACCCAGCTGGACGACGGTGGAGAGGCGTTGGAGAAGGATGGAGTGGTCAACCATGTCAAAGGCTGCAGACAAGTCAAGAAGGACGAGGAGGGATAGTTTACCTTTGTCACAGTCACGAAGGATGTCATTTGTGACTTTGATGAGAGCCGTTTCGGTACTGTGGCAAGGGCGGAAACCTGATTGGAGGGATTCAAACACGGAATTGCGGGAAAGATGGGCATGGATTTGAGAGGCAACAACATGTTCAAGGACTTTGGAGTGGAAAGGGGGGTTGGAGATGTGGTGGTAGTTTGCAATGACGGAGGGATCAAGGTTTGGTTTTTTGAGGAGAGGGGTGATGATGGCAGATTTGAGGGAGAGGGGAAAATTACATGAGGAGAGAGAGCTATTAACAATATCAGCTAACATGGGAGCCAGAAAAAGAAGTTGGGTGGTCAGCAGTTTGGTGGGAATAGGGTCGAGGGAGCAGGAGGTGGGCCTCATAGACAAGATGAGCGCAGAGATGTCATGAAGGAGATCGGAGAGAAAGATGTGAGTTCAGGGCTAGGGCGGGGGGGTGGTGGAACCTTAGAGGAAGTTTGGCCCAATGTGCTAGGGGAAGGAAGGGAAGTGGCAGAGGCAGCTGAACAGATGGTCTCAATCTTAGAGACAAAGAAGTCCATGAGCTCCTCACATTTGTTATCGGAGGTGAGGGTAGAGGAGACAGGGGAGAGGGGTTTAAGAAGACAGTTAGCAGTAGAGAATGGAGCCAGGGTTCTGGAATAGTGAGCACTTTTGGCAGGCGAGAGCAGGGCCCGATAGTGCTTATGTGGCCCAGCTAGATCTGGCGGTGAATGGCTAAACCAGTTGTCCGCCATATCCGTTCAAGTCTGCGTCCCTTGGGCTTAAGGGAGCGAAGATGAGAGCTGTACCGGGGGGAAAGAGAGCTGAGTAGAGTGAGGCAGCATTAATGTGAATCAGGCCAACCCACTATTGCTCTTGGCTTATTTAATTAACTGAATTTAATTTCCCCAACTGCCATGTTGGAATTTCAACTCATGTCTCTGGATAATTAGTCCAGGTCTCTGGATTACTAGTCCAGTAACATAACCACGATGCTACCAAACTCGTCATTTAGGGAGTAGACTAACTTTTCAGTTTCCTACATTACAGTGGCTACACTCCAAAAAAAAGTACCTCATTGGCTGAAAAGCACTTTGAGGTGTCTGGTGGTCATGAAAGGCGCTATATAAATGCAAGTCTTTCTTTTTTCTTTGAACAAGTTCAATGGCTGTACAGTTGGAGCTCATAGTGCAACCTGGGTACCACCAATTGCTTCCTGAGCTCTGGGGGAATTCAGCAACATGATAGAATGGAATAGCTCTTTCATGCTGCTGTCTAGAGATATCCCAAAATGGGTGAATTCTCTAGGTCTTCTGAAGATGGTTTTGGTGACCAGTCAAATGTGGGTTTGGACAGAGCCCTGGTTGATGATGCATAAATCCCTGGTTGCAGATTGGAAGGTGCCTGTGGCATTAAAATTCAAAAGTGTGCTGATCTTGACAGCCAAGGACAGAGCTATTTTGTTATTTAAACATGGCTGCAGATCATGGTGCAGAAGGTGGCATAGCTAATCCAGGGCTTCCTTAATGAAACAAATTCATCAAGAACAGAGTTCTTAATTTAGTCCCTCAATAGATTGCAAGGCCTATATACATATTGTGGGGCGGGGCCCCACCTCCCATCCACAATGATGGTGGAGCCCAGCATGTGAGTGCCAAAGACAAGGCTGAAGTGTTCACAACCACCTTCAGCCTAAAGTGTCGAGTGGATGATTCATCTCAACCTCCTCCTGAGGTCCTCACCAACACAGATGCCTGTCATCAGCCAATTTGATTCAATCCATGTGATATCAAGAAAAAGCTGAGAGCAATGGATACAGCAAAGGCTATGGGCACCAACATCATCCTGGTTGTAGTGCTGAAGACTTGTACTACAGAACTAGCCGCATGTCTAGCCAAGCTGTTCCAGTACAGCAACAACACTGGAATCTACTCGACAAAGTGAAAATTGCCCAGGTATATCCTGTCCAAAAAAAGCAGGACAAAGCCAATCCAACCAATTAGCACCCCATAGCCTACTCTCAGTCATCAGCAAACTGATGGAAGGTGTCACTGACAGTGCTATCAAGTGGCACTTACTCACCAATAACCTGCTTACCAATGCTCCGTTTGGGTTCCGCCAGGACCACCCGGCTCCAGATCTCGTTACAGCCTTGAACATGAACAACTATTTACAATCTATGTTAATGAAGGTACCAAGTGTAATGTAGACAAATTGGCTGATGATACAAAGATAGGTGGGAAAGCAAATTGTATGGAGGATACAAAGAATCTCCAAAGGGATATAGATAGGCTAAGTGAGTGGGTAAAAATCTGGCAGATGGAGTATAATGTGGGAAGATCTGAGGTTATCCACTTTGGTAGGAAAAATAAAAAAGCAAATTATTATTTAAATGGGGAAAGATTACAAAATTATGAGGTACAGAGGGATCTGGGGGTCCTTGTATATGAATCACAAAAAGTTTGCATACAGGTACAGCAAGTAATTAGGAAGGTAAATGGAATGTTGGCCTTTATTGCAAAGGGAATGGAGTATAAAAGTAAGGAAGTCCTGTTACAACTGTACAGGGCGTTGGTGAGACCACACCTGGAGTACTGCATACAGTTTTGGTCTCCTTATTTAAGGAAGGATATACTTGCATTGAAGGCAGTGCAGAGAAGGTTCACGAGGTTGATTCCGGAGATGAAGGGATTGTCTTATGAAGAAAGGTTGAGCAGGTTGGGCCTATACTCATTGGAGGTTAGAAGAATGAGAGGGGATCTTATTGAAACATATATGATTCTGAAGGGGCTTGACAGGGTAGATGCAGAAAGGATGTTTCCCCTCATGGGGGAATCTAGAACTAAGGGGCATAATTTCAGAATAAGGGGGCACCCATTTAAAATGGAAATTGTTAGATCCATGTTTCTTGATGTTGTGTCCTTCAATAATTAGACAAGAGACTGCAGGGAACGATCAACAGGTGTTTACTGAATGAGGGTTACTCTAGAACTAACTGGACAGATCCCTACTCAGGGTTTATATACAGGTGTGGTCACTGCCGGTACTACAGTATACAGGAGCTGTAAAAAGTAATTCTCCCCTTAAAGGTACATACATTACAATTCCTCCCCTTTTAGATTAACAGTACCATAACACTCATTTAACAATTAAATATCAAACTAATTACAATTAACACTTTTAACATGCAACATTAACTGAAAATAGTCTATTTATAAATTCAGTCTTTGGGGAGGCTTCCTGATCCTTTCTGGATAGCGCCTTTCCCGAGTGTCTTGCTCTTGGTGCGGAAGCGATTCTGGCCTCCTGTCGTCGGTTGGTTCATCCGTTTCCGATGCTACTGTTTCTGGGGTAGATGCTACCGATACGTCGGGTTCATCACCAGGTACGTATGGGCAAGACATGGGGTTGACTCGTTCCTGTGACTCTAGGATCTGGTCAACATGGCGTCTCACAATGTTCTCCCCAACATCCACTGTGGACATTAGTGGCCCCTGCCGTGTGCATATCGTTCCTGGTTGCCATTTCTCTGTTCGGTAGTCGCGGGCCAAGACTGGTTGCCCTACATTGAAGCTCCTTGTCGGCTTCTCATTGATGTGCTGGAATTGCTTATTCTCAACATCTCTTCGTACATTTGGTCTGAGCAAATCCAGACGAGCTCTCAACCTTCGGTTGAAGAACATCATGGCCGGGGCCTGGTTGGTGACTGCATGTGTCGCATTTCTGTAGGCTAACAGGAAATTGTCCACCTTATGCTGCAGTGGAATGTCGTCATCGCACATGGCCTTTACTGCTTTTTTAAAGGTTTGTACGAACCTCTCAGCCAATCCATTTGTGGCTGGATGATACAGGGCGGATGTGTAATGCCTTACCCCATTCCTTTTCATAAATCTTCAAAACTCTTCGAACACAAACTGTGGTCCGTTATCAGAGCAAATCTGCTCTGGCAAGCCGTTCCTGGCAAAAATGGTCCGTAGGACTGCAATAGTTTTCCCCGTGGTGGTGGAGGACATTTTGATCACCTCAGGCCATTTCGAGTGCGCATCCACGGCTATTAAAAACATTGAGTCTATGAATGGACCAGCAAAATCAATATGCACCCGTTGCCATGGAGATGAGGGCCACTCCCATCGGTGTAGAGGGGCATGTGGTGGTGCATTTTGGACCTTCTGGCATCCTGAGCAGCTCTTTGTCAGTTCCTCGATTTGCTGATCGATCCCCGGCCACCACACATAAGCCCTAGCAAGGCTTTTCATTTTCACCCCTCCCAGATGACCTTCGTGAAGCTCATTGAGCACTCTCTTCCTTAACTTGGGTGGAATTACCACTCGGGATCCACACATCAAGGTCCCCTGGCATACTGACAGCTGTTCTCTTCTGAATGAGAATGCTGGCAACAGTGAGTCGCCATGTGCTGGCCATCCCTTCACCGTCAAATCATATACCCAAGACAGTGTCGGGTCATTTCGGGTCTCCTTCTCTATACCAGCGTTAGTTACTGGCAAGCATTCAATTATAGTCGAATGAAATATTTTGACAGGATCCACTGCTGGTGCTTCCTCTGCAGTAGGCAGTGGCAGGCGTGATAGCCCATCAGCGTTTCCATGCTGTTTCGTGCCCTTATACTCGATTTCATATTGGTGCGCCCCTAGAAAAAGGGACCATCTTTGTAGCCGTTGTGCAGTCATCACCGGAATGCCCTTCTTTGGATTAAAGATGGAGACAAGTGGTTGGTGGTCAGTCAGCAAGGTGAACTTCTGCCCGTGCAGATAGTGATTGAACTTTTTCACTCCCCACACTAGGCTGAGGGCCTCCCTGTCAATCTGGGCATAGTTACGCTCGGCTGAGTTTAGTGACCGAGACGCAAAGGCTACTGGCCTCTCCGAGCTGTCCGGGAATTTGTGCGACAGCACCGCTCCAATGCCATAGGTTGATGCATCACACGCCAACCGAATTGGAAGTGCTGGGTTGAAATGAGCCAACACCTCTTTTGAAGTGATCAATGCTTTGCTCTTCTGGAAAGCTCGCTTACATTCGTCACTCCACTTCCATGGTACCTCTGTTTGCAGTAGGGTGTTCAGTGGGTGTAGTACGGTAGACAAATTCGGCAAGAACTTATGGTAGTAGTTCACCAGCCCAAGGAACGGCCTCAGTTGTGACACATTTTCCGGTGCTGGAGCCTTGACTACTGCCTCAATCTTTTCAGGGGACTTATGTAACCCCTCTTCATCAATAACGTGGCCACAATACGAGATCTGCTTCTGGAAAAACTCGCATTTGTGGCGATTAGCTCGGAGCCCATATTCCTTCAATCTAGTGAGCACCTGCTCCAGGTTGGCGAGGTGATCACTGTCATTTTCGCCCGTGACCAGGATGTTGTCCAAATAACACTGGGTCCCTGGAATCCCTTGCAGGACTTGTTCCATTGCCCTTTGCCAAATAGCCAGAGCCGATGCTACCCCGAACACCAGCCGGTTGTATTGGTAGAGACCTTTATGAGTGTTGATCGTGAGGTACTGTTTCGAGGCTTCTTCTACCTCCATTTGCAGGTATGCCTGGGCCAGATCAATCTTAGTGAAGCGTTTCCCTCCCGATAGCGAGGCGAAAATATCTTCAATCCGCGTAAGCGGATATTGTACAGTGTGAAGGACTGGGTTCACTGTCACCTTAAAGTCCCCACAGATGCGAACCTTCTTTGGTTCCCCAGGCGTATTACTCAATGACCTCTTCATTACAGGAACGATGGGTGTAGCCCACTCGCTCCAGTCCACTTTGGATAGTCCTCCTGAACGTTCCAAACCTTCCAGCTCTGCTTCGACAGCTGGGCGGATCGCATAAGGTACCGGTCTGGCCTTAAAAAACTTTGGGCTTGCATTTTCCTCTATTTTGATCGTCGCTGTTATGCCTTTTAGTGTTCCGAGTCCCTGCTGGAACACTCCTTGTGCGTCAGTTAGCATTTTTGACAGTCGTCCAGGTGTGACGTCGTCATCCTTTTTGGCATCTACAGTCAGTGCTTGTATAGAATACCAATCTAGCTGTATCTTCCGGATCCATTCACGTCCTAGTAGTGGTGGTCCTCCATCTGGCAATACATATAGGTCCATTTTTGGTGTTTCCTTGCCATTACATATAACGTTCACGCTTATTTTTCCTTTGAGGTAGACTTTAGCCCTGTGTACGTCTTCAAGACAATCTTTGTATCTCTCAAGGGTACATGTGAGAATAGCTGCTTGTAGTCCCTTCGATTTATGTCTGTTAGAGCTGATCCTGTGTCCAATTCCATTTTCACTTGGGCTCCTGCTATCTTGAGCGTGACCCAGATAGTTTGGTGATCCTCCGTTTTGATCACATTATGTAGTTTCAGACAACCCAGCTCCTTGCTTCCGGAGTCTGTGTCATTTTTCTGTTCGTCTGAACTACTCTCCGTCACCTTATGTACCTTCTTGTACTTCTCCTGTGGAGATTTCTTGCTGCTGGTTTTCTTTCCTGACCTGCAGACTCTTGCTATGTGTCCTACTTTTCCACACTGTCTGCACACTTTGTCCTTGAACCAGCAATCATTATGGTCGTGTGTTGTTCTGCCGCAGCGATAGCACTTCACTGTTCCGTATGACATTTCATTGGTGCCATATTCTTGCGGTCTCCGTTGTATCTCTGCTGCGCCCCGTGCTGCTGCTTCATGTGATCCTGCAATGCTGAAAGCCTTCTCCAGCGTCAGATCCTTTTCTGATAGAAGCCGCTTCTGTGTTCCTTCACTTTGAAGCCCACACACAAACTTGGCCCTTAAAGTATCTGCTAGTCCCGTTCCAAACTGGCAGTGTTTTGATAGCTTGCGCAGTTCCGTTAAATACTCAGCATTACTTTCATCTTTATGCTGGTTCCTTTTGTGAAACTTAAATCTTTCTGCTCTCAGCAGCGGTGTGGGGTTTAAGTGGTGCTGTAGGATTGACACTATGTTTTCAAAATCCTTTTCTACTGGCTTCTCTGGGGTTACTAGGTTTCATAGTAAGCCATATGTTTTTGCACCCATTGAATTCAACAATACCAGCGCTTTCTTGTCATCTGGCACTTCATTCGCCTTGCAGTATACTTCTATGCGTTCGACATATGTCGTCCAATCTTCGACTTCATTGTCGAACACTGTGATACTGCCACTCTTTGGCATTTTTGGGTGTGGTTAGACTGGCTTAAAATGGCATCTCCCGCGCTTTCCTTTCTTCCCCGCTGACGCTGCTCAGCCCTTGAACACCGGCTGCGCTCTGTGCGTTTTCCTGCGCGCCTCTTTCTCCTGTTGATGCTGCTCGGCCCTTGAACACCGGCTGCGCTCTGCTCTCTCTCGCCTCTCTCCCCCGTTGACGCCGCTCAGTCCTGAACACCGGCTGCGCCCCCTGCTCTCTACCCTCTCTCTCTCCCCCGTCGACGCTGCTCGGCCTTTTTCTGTGCCGTCGGTCGGCTCTAGCCGCCACTGTCCGGGAGGGGTCTGCGCAGTACCTGTTGCCAGCCCATTTCGCTGGACCACCTTGACTGGAAAGCCAAGCCTGGCTCTCGACAGCCTCCCCTGCGAGGCTCAAACTCCGCTGGATGACTGGGGGGTTTCCCGTGGTCGACGCCCATGCTTCTGGACTCGGCCTTTTTCCACTGTTCTCCAGGAGCGAATCCCTGGGAGGTGATGCAGAGTTTCAGGTAGGTTTGAATCTGCTCATCGCCAATGTTAGATCCGTGTATCTTGATGTTGTGTCCTTCAATAATTAGATGAGAGACTGCAGGGAACGATCAACAGGTGTTTACTGAATGAGGGTTACTCTAGAACTAACTGTACAGATCCCTACTCAGGGTTTATATACAGGTGTGGTCACTGCCGGTACTACAGTATACAGGAGCTGTAAAAAGTAGTTCTCCCCTTAAAGGTACATACATTACAGAAATTAGGAGGAATTTCTTCTCTCAAACGGTCGTGAATCTTTGGAATTCTCTTCCCCAGAGAGCTGTGGAGGCTGGGTCATTGAATATATTTGAGGTGGAGATAGACATATTTTTGAATGGTAAGGGAGTCAAGGGTTATGGGGAGTGGACAAGGAAGGGGAGTTGAGGCCAAGATCAGATCAACTTTGATCTTATTGAATGGCAGAGCAGGCTCAAGGGGCCAAATGACCGACTCCTGCTCCTACGTCTTATGTTCTTATGTTCTTATGTAAAGGAGCTGAATTCCAGAGGTGAGGTGAGAGTGACTGCCCTTGACATCAAGGCAGCATTTGACTGAGTGTGGTATTAAGGAGCCCTAGTAAAATTGAAGTCAATGGAGATCAGGGAGAAAACTCTTCACTGGCTGGAGTCAGACCTAGCACAAAGGAAGATGGTTGTGGTTGTTGGAGGCCAATCATCTAAGCCACATGGAGTTCCTCAAGGCACTGTCTTAGGCCCAACCATCTTAAACTGCTTCATCAATGGTCTTCACTCCATCAAAATGTTAGAAGTGGGGATGTTCACTGATGATTGCACAGTGTTCAGTTCCATTCACAATTCCTCAGATAATGAAGCAGTCCGTGCCCACATGCAGCAAGGACTTGACAACATTCAAGCTTGGGCTGATAAGTGGCAAGTAACATTCGTGCCAGACAAGTGCCAGGCAATGACTCTCTCCAACAAGAGAGAGTCTAACCATCTCCCCTTGCCATTCAATGGCAATACCATTGTTGAATCCCCCATCATCAACATCCTGGGGATCACCATTGACCAGAAACCTAACTGGACCAGCCACATAAATACTGTGGCTTTCTTCAACTGCACCTCCCAAAACCACAACCTCTACCACCTAGAAGGTGCATGGGAACACTATCACCTCCAAGTTCCCCTCCAAGTCACACACTATCCTGACTTGGATATCGCCGTTCCTTCATCGTCGTTGGGTCAAAATTCTGGAACTCTGTCCCTAACAGCACTGTGGGAGTACCTTCACCACACAGACTGCAGCAGTTCAAGAAGGTGGCTCACCACCACCTTATCAAGGGCACTTAGGGATGGGCAATAAATGCTGACCTTGCCAGCAATACCCACATTCCAGAAATGAATAAAAAAATGTTCAAACGTTCTGTGATCAGCTACAACAAATGCTGCATGTCAATGCCAAATTTGCAAGGAGTTGTCAGGATGCAATCTTCATAAGGCACTCCAACCACCCACCTTTATTCAGGAAGACAGAGGAGTGTTGAGATGGTTTCTCTGAGACAAGACTCTTAACAACCTTACTAGTAGAATTGATAAAACCGATGCATCTACCAGAGAGGCCATTGACAGGGCTATAGTGGTTCAGAAGCCAAGCTTTCACTGCCATGATAGATCTAGAGGCGCACTGCTATATGCTTCTGCGTGGATCTCATGCATTGTAGTTTTTTGCTGTGCCCTGCACAGCTTCATTATTTGGAAAGGACTGGGTGTGGGCTGGTAGGAGGAGCTGGCCCAGATGCTGAGGAAACTGGAGCTCAGTATCAGGAAATCAGTACTTGGAGGACTCTACCATGTTGACTGCCAGGGATATTTGTAGGGAGATCCTTAATAGAACATTCTCCTCAGATGAAAGTGTTACCCTTAGGTATGAAGGCACCTCCATATCCTCTACGGGGAATGCCCATGTTATTATCCATTCCCCATTCTTCTGGCTCCCTTGTACTCAGTGAGTCACCCAGTGCAATATCCTCATCCTCACAATCTAGATAGCTCTAGCTGAAATTCTCTGATCTGATGCATGGGACAGTTAAAGTGAGTGATGAAGGTAGTGTAATGAAGGGAGATGGGGCAGGGTTGCCAGAGGTAGAAGGGATCATCATCATCAAACTCATTATCATCATCATGGTCATCATGATCATCATCTAACACACATAATGACCTCCTTCTACCTCCTCATCACCATCGTCCTCATCATCATCCTCCTTGCCCTCCTTTGTCCCCCTATTTTCCCCACTGAGTGGGACCTGCTGAAAGAGAGGACATGAAGTAAGTGTGGGTATCCAGAGAAAGTGATGAGAGACAGACAGTTCTGTGGCAGCTTGGTCCTTGGTCCTTTAAAGTAGTGCGGCAGGAACAGGTATTGCTTAGCACACACTGACCTGCAGCTGGTTTTGGCCCAGTGACCTCCCCATCATCTTCCAAAATTCTATAGATTATGGAACAGTTCCCATGGATTGGAGGGTGGCAAATGTAACCCCACTATTTAAAAAATGAGGGAGAGAGAAAACAGGGAACTACAGACCGGTTAGCCTAACACCAGTAGTAGGGAAAATGCTAGAGTCTATAAAAAAGGATCATAAATGGTATGATGGCCTTCATTCCAAGAGGATTTGAGTACAGGAGTAAAGAAGCCTTACTCCAATTATATAGGGCCTTGGTGAGACTACACATGGAGTACTGTGTACAATTTTGGTCTCCTTACCTAAGGAAGGATATACTTGCCATAGAGGGAGTGCAGCGAAGGTTCACCAGACTGATTCCTGGGATGGCAGGACTGTCGTATGAGGAGAGATTGGGTCGACTAGGCCTGTATTCACTAGAGTTTAGAAGAATGAGAGGGGATCTCATTGAAACGTATAAAATTCTAACAGGGCTAGACAGACTGGATCCAGGGAGGATGTTTCCCCTGGCTGGGGTGGTCTAGAACGAGGGGTCACAGTCTCAGGATATGGGGTAGGACATTTAGGACAGAGATGAGGAGAAATTTCTTCACTCAGAGGGTGGTGAACCTGTGGAATTCTCTACCACAGAAGGATGTGGAGGCCAAGTCACTGAATATATTTAAGAAGGAGATAGATAGATTTCTAGACACAAAAGGCATCAAGGGATATGGGGAGAGAGCGGGAATATGGTATTGAGATAGAGGATCAGCCATGATCATATTGAATGGCGGAGCAGGCTCGAAGGGCCGAATGGCTGACTCCTGCTCCTATTTTTCTATGTTTCTATGTTTCTATGACTGCCTTAGCCACTTGCATCCCCTGGAACTTGGTCCAAAATGCTTTAAAAAAACTTGAACTGCAGCCACTTTCCAATTGCCCGAAAGCAATCAATAAGGTGTATAATGTACCCACTTCAGGGAGGATTTTCATCAGGAGGAAAGAGGGGCAGGGACCTGTAGTGCATGTGCCTTTAAGTCAGAACTACTTTTACAGCTCCTGTATACTGTAGTACCGGCAGTGACCACACCGGTATCTGTACCCCCAGTCTTGAGACTACCCTCCTCCAGTAAAGACCTGTCTATTGTTAATGTACAGCATCCGTGTGATTATTTGATAACAGCATATCCACTGAACCACGGATCCAACAGTGGCGACGAGTGTCGATTCGAATCTACCTGCAACATAAAAAAAAAATAGTCGAGGCCAGGAACACGGGCGTCGGCCACGAGCAACTGCCCAGCAGTCAGGCAGAGATTGAACTTCGCAGGGGAGGCTGTGGAGAGTTGGGCTTGGTTCCCCAGCCACGACGAGCAGCAAGAGACCGACGACAGGTCCAGCGCAGACCCTTCCCAAGCAGCGGCGGCTGGAGCCAACCGACGGCGGAGAGAAAGCCGAGCAGCGTCGACGGGGTAAGACAGAGGGTGAAGAGCGCAGGGCGCAGTTGGGGGTTGAACACCGAGAGGCGTCGAGAAAAAGAAAACAAACCGGAGAGAGAGAGGGTAAAGAAACAGCCGGGTTCTAGACTGAGCGGCGTCAAAAAATATAAAAAGAAGAACGCACAGAGCACAGCCAGGGCTCATGGGCTGAACAGGGTCCGCGGGGCGAAGAAAGGGGAGACGCCATTGAGCTGCGGAGAAGAAGGAAGAGCGTGGGAGGCGCCATTTTTAGAAGCCGCAGCGGAGAAGAAGGGCGAGCGCGGGAAGGAAGGAAAGCGCGGCAGACGCCATTTTGTGCCAGCGGAGAAGAAGGGGAAGCACGGGAGGCACCATTTTTGACAGTTAACTCACACCCAAGGATGCCGAAGAGTGGCAGTATCTCTACGTTCGACAATGAAGTCGAAGATTGGGCGACATATGTGGAACGTATTGAGGTATACTGCAGGGCAAATGAAGTGCCAGATGCTAATAAAGCACTGGTTTTGTTAAATTCCATGGGTGCAAAAACGTTTGGGTTACTGCGAAATCTAATAACCCCAGAGAAGCCGGTAAACAAGAATTTTGAAAGCAAAGTAGAAATCCAACAGGACCACTTAAACCCCACACCGCTGCTGATAGCAGAACAATTTAACTTCCATAAAAGGAACCAACACAAAGATGAAAGCAATGCTGAGTACCTAACGGAACTGCGCAAGCTATCAAAACACTGCCAGTTTGGAGCGGGACTAGCAGATACGTTAAGGGAGAAGTTTGTGTGCGGGCTAAAAAGTGCAGGAACCCAGAAATGGCTTCTATCAGAAAAGGACCTTACGCTGGGCAAAGCTTTCAGTATGGCAGTATCACACAAAGCAGCCGCAAGGGGCGCTGCAGACATACAACGGAGACCGCAAGAATATGGCACCAATGAAATGTCCTATGGAACAGGGAAGTGCTATCGCTGCGGCAGAACAACACATGACCAGAAAGATTGTTGGTTCAAGGACCAAGTGTGCAGACAGTGTGGGAAAGCAGGACACATAGCAAGAGCCTGCAGGTCTGGGAAGAAAACCAACAGTAAGAAATCTCCACAGGAGAAGTACAAAAAGGTACACCAGGTGATGGACAGTGGTTCAGACGAACAGAAAAGTGACACAGACTCCGGAAGCAAGGAGCTGGGTTGTCTGAAACTACATAAGGTAACAGAAATGGAGGATCACCAGACTATCTGGGTTACACTCAAGATAGACGGAGTCCAAGTGAAAATGGAATTGGACACAGGGTCAGCTCTAACAGTCATAATCAAAGAGACTACAAGAGGCTATTTTCACACATACCGTTGAAAGCTACAGAGATTGTCTTGAAGACGTATACGGGGCAAAAGTCTACCCCAAAGGAAAAATAAGGGTGAAAGTGACATATAAAGGCCAGGAAATACCTAAAATGGATGTATAGGTATTGCCAGATGGAGGACCACCACTGCTAGGACGTGAATGGATCCGAAAGATACAATTAGATTGGCATTCCATACAGGCACTGAAGGTTGAGGCCAAAAAGGATGACGACATCACACCTGGACGACTGTCAAAAATGCTAACTGATGCAAAAGAAGTGTTCCAGGAAGGACTAGGAACACTAAAAGGAATAACAGCAATGATTAAAATAGAGGAAAATGCAAGGCCAAAGTTTCTGAAGGCCAGACCAGTGCCTTATGCGATCAGGCCAGCTGTTGAAGCAGAGCTGGAAGGGTTGGAACGTTCAGGAGTACTGTCCAAAGTGGACTGGAGCGAGTGGGCTACACCCATCGTTCCTGTAATGAAGAGGTCATTGAGTAATACGCCTGGGGAACCAAAGAAGGTCCGCATCTGTGGGGATTTTAAGGTGACAGTGAACCCAATCCTTCACACGGTACAATATCCGCTTCCACGAATTGAGGATATTTTCGCCTCGCTATCTGGAGGTAAACGCTTCACCAAAATTGATCTGGCCCAGGCGTACTTGCAAATGGAGGTAGAAGAAGCTTCGAAACAATACCTTACGATCAACACTCATAAAGGTCTCTATCAATAAAACCGGCTGGTGTTTGGAGTAGCCTCGGCTCCGGCTATCTGGCAAAGGGTGATGGATCAGGTCCTGCAAGGGATTCCAGGGACCCAGTGTTATTTGGACGACATCTTGGTCACGGGCGAAAATGACGGTGATCACCTCGCCAACTTGGAGAAGGTGCTCACCAGATTAAAGGAGTATGGGCTACGAGCTAATCGCCACAAGTGTGAGATTTTCCAGAAACAGATCTCGTATTGTGGCCACGTCATCGATGAAGAGGAGTTACATAAGTCCCCTGACAAGATTGAGGCAGTAGTCCAGGCTCCAGCATCGGAAAATGTGTCACAACTGAGGTCGTTCCTCGGGCTGGTAAAGTACTACCACAAGTTCTTACCAAATTTGTCTATGGTATTACACCCACTGAACACCCTACTGCAAACAGGGGTACCATGGAAGTGGGATGACGAACGTAGACGAGCTTTCCAGAAGTGTAAAGAATTGATCACATCAAAAGAGGTGTTGGCCCATTTCAACCCAGCACTACCAATTCGTTTGGCATGTGATGCATCACCCTATGGTATTGGAGCGGTGCTGTTGCACAAATTCCCAGACGGGTTGGAGAGGCCAGTAGCCTTTGCGTCTCGGTCACTAACCTCAGCCGAGCGCAACTACGCCCAGATTGACAGGGAGGCCCTCAGCCTAATATTGGGAGTAAAAAAATTCAACCACTATCTGCATGGGCAGAAGTTCACCTTGCTGACTGACCACCAACCACTTGTCTCCATCTTTAATCCTAAGAAGGGCGTTCCAGTGATGACTGCACAGCGGTTACAAAGATGGTCCCTGTTTCTAGGGGCGCATCAATATGAAATAGAATATAAAGGCACGAAACAGCATGGGAACTATCGCGCCTGCCACTGCCTACTGTGGAGGAAGCACCAGCAGTGGACCCTATCAAGATATTTTATTCGTCAATAATTGAACGATTGCCAGTAACGAACGCGGATATAGAGAAGGAGACCCGCAATGATCCGACGTTGTCGCCGGTATATGAATTGACGGTGAGGGGATGGCCAACACATGGCGACTCACTGTTGCCAGCATTCTCATCCAGAAGAGAACAGCTGTCAGTATGCCAGGGGACAGTGATGTGTGGATCCAGAGTGGTGATTCCACCCAAGTTAAGGGAAGAGAGTGCTAAATGAGCTACATGAAGGTCATCTGGGGGGAGTGAAAATGAAAAGCCTTGCTAGGCTTATGTGTGGTGGCCAGGAATCGATCAACAAATCGAAGACCTAACTAAGAGCTGCTTAGGATGCCAGAAGGTCCAAAATGCACCACCACATGCCCCTCTACACCCATGGGAGTGGCCATCCTCTCCATGGCAATGGGTGCATATTGATTTCGCTGGTCCATTCATGGACTCAATGTTCTTAATAGCAGTGGATGCTCATTCAAAGTGGCCTGAGGTGATAAAAATGTCTTCAACCACTACAGAGAAAACGATTGCAGTCCTATGGACCATATTTGCCTGAAACGGTTTGCCAGAGCAGATTTGCTCTGATAATGGACCACAGTTTGTGTCCGACGAGTTCCAAAAATTTATGAGAAGGAATGGGGTAAGGCATTACACATCCGCCCCGTATCATCCAGCCACAAATGGATTGGCTGGGAGGTTCGTACAAACCTTTAAGAAGGCGATAAAGGCCATGTGCGATGATGAAATTCTACTACAGCATAAGATGGACAATTTCTTATTAGCCTACCGAAACGCGACACATGCAGTTACCAACCAGACCCTGGCCATGATGTTCTTTAACCGAAGGCTGAGATCTCGTCTGGACTTGCTCAGACCAAATGTGCGAAGAAATGTTGAGGACAAACAATTCCAGCACATCAATGAGAAGCCGACAAGGAGCTTCAATGTAGGGCAACCAGTCTTGGCCCGTGACTATAGAACAGAGAAATGGCAACCCGGAACGATATGTACAAGGCAGGGGCCATTAATGTACACAGTGGATGTCGGGGAGAACATTGTGAGACGCCACGTCGATCAGATCTTAGCGTCACAGGAATGCGTCAACCCCATGTCTCGAGTACCCGGGGATGAACCTGACATACCGGTAGCATCTACTACAGACCCAGTAGCAGTGGAACCCGATGAACTACCCGATGAAAAGGGGTCAGAATCGCCTCTGCACCAAGAACAAGAACCTCCGGAGAGGCGCTATCCCGAAAGGGTCAGGAAGCTGCCCCAAAGACTGAATCTGTAAATGGACTTTTGTTGTTTAATGTATATGTTGAAATGTTAATTGATATTTGAATATTAGGGGTACTACTAATCTAAAAGGGGAGGAATTGTAGTGTATGTGCCTTTAAGTCAGAACTACTTTTACAGCTCCTGTATACTGTAGTACCGGCAGTGACCACACCAGTATATAAGCTGTGCGCATGCCTCTGTACCCCCAGTCTTCAGACTACCCTCCTCCAGTAAAGACCTGTCTATTGCTAATGTACAGCATCCGTGTGATTATTTGATAACAGCATATCCACTGAAGCACGAATCCAACAGGACCCACCATAAACAAGTCTTTTGAAATCACAAACCTGCCTACCCAGATTACAGTGCTTTTGTGCCTGCAGGAATTTCAGGCCTAGGGCTTTCTATCCAAAAAGGAAGAACTAACAGATCTGAACTTGTTTTCATCACAGAAAAGAAGATTGGCCTGTCTCCTAAAAACCTGGATCATGTCCACTCTCAGGCTTTGATCTACTATTCAAATCTACCTTATCACAAACCCAATTTGCTGAAATAGTTCTCTTCTGGCGGACATGTAAACAGGTTTGATGATTGGGTCATCCATAAACTGCCTCTACCACAGTAATTTTTACTTATTGCTCATGTTGTATCATATCCTTGGCATCTTATTTGACCCCAAGCTGAGCCTCCAACCCCAAATCCTCTCCATCATAAAGACCGCCTACTCCCACCTTCGTAACATCATTCATCTCTGCCTCGAAACCCTCACCCATGACTTTATCACTTCCAGACCCAACTATTCCATGCTCTCCTAGCCAGTATAGCACCCTCCACCCTCCATAAACTTGAGCTCATCCAAAACTCTGTTACCTGTTAAGTATGTGTATTGTATTGAACAATTAACACAAAGACTTAAACGTATAACTCAAACAGGCCTTTACTGGTTGGAGGTAGGGACTGCACATAGGTCTTTACTTCATGCCCACAGGCAGGAACTGAGGGGGATCAGTACCCACAGTACTATTTATACCCCTATGGCCAGGAGTGGTACTGCGTATCACTACGCCCAACAAGTAGTGCAGTCCTGTCCATAGGTTCAAAGTAGCACACATATTACATACACAACATTCCTCCCTTCCTAGCTTTACAGTCATCTCCCCATTTAACATAACGTAATAACATATATACATATATAACTTCAGGTTTACATAACAGAATAACATAGATACATAGATAACTTCATGTCAAAAACAGATCACAGATTCAGTCTCTGCGGAAAACAGTTCACAGATTCAATCTCTGTGGTGTAGTCGGTTCACGTTGCTAGAGTGACTCATTCAATAGTCCTTCCATGGATTTAACAGTTTGAACTTCCGAACTGAATTGGCTCCGTTCGGAGGGACCACGTGTGTGATCTGGTAGAGGTGATAATGGTTCAGATGGGTCATCTTCTGTTTTTACTTTTCCTTTTCTGCTTCTTGGAGACTCTCTGGGCTCCATTGTCAGCTGCCACAGCTGCCAGCTGCATGCGCAGTTCCTCCTTCTCTTCCTCCTGTTTCCGTCGTAGAGCCAGCTTCTCCCGATGTTCCGTAGACTTTTGGTGCTCCTCCATAATTTCTGCACTTTGGGAGTCGAAGTTACAAGCTGGGCAGGACAGGACATCGTAATATTTGGTGTCGTCCTGAGCTAGACCAGTGAGAGGGTCGTCTATTTCCTCCATACCTAGCTGGACGTTAGCCAGCTCTTGTTCCAAATCCAGACATCTTTCCTGAAGAGACTTCTTCATGTGTACCTCTGCATCCAGCTTTTTCTGGGCTTTCAGCAAGTCGTTTACTAGTGACCTCATTTGTGATTTTAATACTTCAACTTCCTTTGGAGATTGATTGATCGGACTATGCAATCCCTCTACCGGAGCAGCTGTTTCAGCGGTCTGTTGTTCTACGTTGACGTGAGTCAGCGTACTTTTGGCATCCAAGGGCTGCTCTGTTGCAGTCATCTCAGTCTGTGTTGCCACCTCAGCTCTTCCAATAACCTTTGAGAGCTCCGAACCCCTTTCGTTTGAATATTGAAGTTCATGTTCAAGTTTTTCCCATTTCAGAGTCCTGTCCTTCAGCATATGCAGGAGTTGGCTGACCGTTAACTCCTCTGACATCAGACGTTTTGTGTGCTCCTGCTCCATTTTCTCCATCAGCTGCTTCTGTTGTCTTTCCAGATTCTCCAACTCTATATCAAAGAACTCTTTCGTTGCATTCAACTCTTGCTCAAAACGGCGAAGCATTTGTTCTAATTGCTGTTGTAGTTTGAAATGGAGTTGAGTTCGAGCCCGGTGTCCCTCAGAAATGGGCACATCAGTAGACTTGCCAGACTCAGAATCCACAGTTAAACTATGTTGTTGTTGCTCAGTGGAATTCTGTGCTGAAACTTTGTCTTTTGCACCTGAGTTGGGCTTACCATCATCCGTTCCAGAGTCTGGGCCGACTATCTTCACCGAGTTCTCACTCGTTATTGTTTGTAGGAAATGCCAGTCCATATTCATTTTCCTAATCCACTCCCGTCCTAGTAGTGGAGGACCTCCTTCAGATATCACATATAAGTCCATTATTTGACTGTCTTCGCCCTTGTGGGCCACTGCAACCTCTATTTTCCCGATGGGGTACACTCTTTGCCCCGTGTATGTTTTCAATATAATCCCCGTATCCTGTAGGGGAATATGTTGGAATAACTTTCCGTAATCTTTCTTATTTATGACCGTCAATGCCGATCCAGTGTCCAATTCCAGTTTTACTTGGACTCCTTCTATCTGAAGAGTGACCCAAATTGTCTGGAGGTCTGCACCCTTACCAGCGTTGAGTACTCTTAAGCTAGCCAGTTCATTACAGCTTAAGCTAGCCAGTTCATTACTGCTAGCGTCTGAATCGGACTCCTGTTCGGTCACCTTGTGTACCTTTGCGTATTTTCCTTGCGGTGACTTCTTGTTGCTGGTCTTCTTCCCTGACCTGCATACTCTAGCTATATGTCCAAGCCTACCACAAGTTCTACATTCTTGGTTTTTAAACCAACACTGGTTCTGATCATGCGTTGTCTTTCCACAACGATAACATTTGCCAGAACTCACACCCAATTTGTGTGCACTGAGCTCCGGTGACCGTAGCTGCATTACTGCCGTGCCTCTCGCTGCGGCTTCGTGTGCTGCTGCCATAGTGACCGCCTTCTCAAGCGTCAGCTCATTCTCCTCGAGCAGTCGCTTTTGTGTATCCTGTTTAAATAAACCACACACAAATTTGTCTCGTAGTGCATCTGTCAATCCCGTTCCAAACTGGCAATATTTCGCTAATTTACGCAATTCCAGCAAATATTCAGCATTGCTTTCATGCTGTAGCTGCCTTCTGTCGTAAAATTTAAATCGTTCCGCTAGCATCAGCGGCGTGGGGTTTAGATGATCTTTCAGGACAGTAACAATCTCATCGAACGTCTTATCCGCCGGTTCATCTGGTGATAACAGGTGTTTCAATTGCCCGTACGTCTTCGCACCCATTAAATTTAATAATGTTAGAGCTTTATCTTGGTCACGAATTTTATTGGCCTTACAATAATTTTTTTACTCTTTCAACATATACGGCCCAATCTTCGAGGTCACTATCAAAGGTGCTAATATTCCCGTGTTTAGGCATTGTAGATTTGCAATTTCTCAGATTTTATTTTCTTTACTTGTTATCAAAGATGGCGGCTTCCCGCTCTTGCCGTCGTCCTCCGCCCACAAAATGGCGGTTTTCCCGCGCTTGGCGGTCTTCACCCGTCCCCCGACGCCGTCTCCCTTCAGCCCTCGAGTGCGGCCCTTATCTTCGCCGCGATCGATAGCCCCGCGCTGTGCACCGCGACTCTCGCACCTTGAGCTTCTGCAGCCGCCGCGCCTTTCAGTCCGAGTGCGGCTCTTATCTTTGGTCCCGATCGCTGGCCCGGCTGCGCCCCTCACTTCAAAGTGGCCCGGCCCTTATCTGCCGATCGCTATCGCCCTACCTCTCTCTCTTCCCCAGTCCTGTCTTTACTCCGGTTCACAAGCTGATGGAGGCTTCAGGGTCCTAATGCCTGTCTCTTCCAGTCGCTGGAAGCTGTCAGGATTTCTGCTGCCCTTCAGTTTTGAGTGGGGTGTTGAGGATTGAAACCTCTCTTCAACGTCCTGTCTTTGGACGAAGCCGCCTGGAATAACTGCCGCAGGGTAAGAGCCTGACTCGTCGCCAGTGTTAAGTATGTGTATTGTATTGAACAATTAACACAAAGACTTAAACGTATAACTCAAACAGGCCTTTACTGGTTGGAGGTAGGGACTGCACATAGGTCTTTACTTCATGCCCACAGGCAGGAACTGAGGGGGATCAGTACCCACAGTACTATTTATACCCCTATGGCCAGGAGTGGTACTGCGTATCACTACGCCCAACAAGTAGTGCAGTCCTGTCCATAGGTTCAAAGTAGCACACATATTACATACACAACATTACCCATATCCTTTCCCACACCAGGGGCTGGATTTTCCCAGCTGAGGCAGGTTAGCGTTGGAAGAGGTAGTTGATGGGTTCCGGTCCCGCTCCCGGCTGCAGCCGCTCTGCTAATAGAATTTTGCGATAATTGGGCTTGTTAAGCCCTTGGTGCGCACTGCCCGGCCCAATCACTAGGTGTGGGTCTGTTCAGGTCCTCTGATGACGCGTTTGCTGCCGTTGCATTTAAGGGGAAGTTGAGCAGCCTGAAGTGGGGGATGGAGAGAGGGGCTTATTAGAACAACCTGGTGACAGAGTTATTTTCCAGACATCTTGGCCCAGAAATTCAGGTCCCAACGCGTGAGTACGCACGGAGTACTCATGCGTGGACCCGATGGAAGTGCCGGTTTCTTGCATGCACTATGCATGCGCGGGAAACCGACATTTCCGATCCTCTGCACGAAGGGGTTCAGAGGTCGAACGCGTGCGCGCGGGAGTCTGCGCGTGCACGTTGAACTTCCTTTTTTTTTACAGGATTTTCTACATTCTACACATTTAAAAACCAGGTGTAAGGACTTCATTTTAAAAGGTAAGTGGTTAATTAATTAAAATTAGAACATTTTTTCCACAGGTTTATTATTTTTAAATACTTTAAAATAAGGTAAGTGCATTTTTAGCCCCATTTTTTTATAAAATTATTTTTTCAAAAATTCAAATTATTGTTTAAAATAGTTATTTAATATTATTTATAGTTTATTTAAAAAGTGTGATTTTTTAAAATATTTATTTGAAGGGTAAGTACTGTTTTGGGGGCCGGAGTTTTCATTAGTTTGACAGTTCTTTCTGTCAATCTCATGAATGGGCTTTTCCCTCCTCCGATTGGTTGGCCATGGCTCACGTGATCACAGCGGACGCATCGCACTAACTACGCCGCTGGATCATGCAAGCACAGCACGCCGGGAGCTGGACTGGGCCACAGAGAGGAAATCCACGCAGGCCCAGGCCTCAACTGCCGGCGCGCTAGGTAAGTGTAGGTTGGGGGCTTGCACCCGCGGGAAGCCCCCGACATGAATTTCTGGACCCTTATTTTGCAATCATGAATGACTCGATTGGGATCTGATGTCAAAAGAAATTGAGTGCTAATCATGTGCACAATGGGATGTGTCTGCAATCTACATATCACATGTCTAACTCATGCCATTACTCTCCCACAGCACCATGAAGAGTCCCCCATTGTCCAGGAGGAAGAGCAGGAGGACTCCTCAGAGAAGCCCCCAGCCTCTGAGGGAACAGCGTCAGCAGAAATGAGCGCACCCAGCACCAGCGCAGAGACGCACACCTCGGTGGGTCCTATGCGAGATAGAGTAGTGTTGTCACCTGGTGTATCACAAGTCACAAGTGAGCAAGATCAGATGGTGGAGACAGGGACAGCAGTGGAGGCTCCTTGTCGGAGGCCGCAGGAGTCTCCTAGCTCCGCTGAGCTGCATGCAGACCCTGAGTCTCGGGGGCCATCCAGGAAGAGGGCGATCCTGGAGTTTCAGGAACAAGTGCAGGAGGCTCTGACAGGGTTTTCAACCACGGTGACTGCGAGTGTGCATAGAATGGAGGAGTCCATCTCAAATATGAGCCGCGTCATGGCGCACGCACTGGCCACATTCCACCATCTACAAGGCACAAGTAAGGACTGTGATGGAATACTCTCCATTTGCTTGGATGAGTGCAGCTCCAACAACACTCAAGAAGCTAGGCACATCCACGACAAAGCAGCCTGCTTGATTGGCACCCCATCTACCACCTTAAACATTCAGGCCTAGAAATTGGGTATAGCCCCGCTTGAGGCGTTAGAACTGGTGCTGCGCAAAGTTTATAACCAGACGAAACTTATCGCCGCCTGGCGCGATATTGGGTTGCATCGCCCCCAAAGGTGATTGAGGCACGAATTCAGACATTGCACGGGCCTCCTAAGGCGCAAAACTTCCGGCGCTACCCAATATCGGCGCGGATGGGTGCAGCGCAGGTGATCTCAATTACCGATGACCACGAGACTTCCAGGCGCCGGCCGGCTCTTAAAGGGGTGGGTCAGTCAGCCTTAGCTTCCACACTCATCGCCCTGTAGGCCTCAGAATCGGCGCACGCCCTTCTCTGGCGCAAAAAACTTGGTCAAGATGGAGAAGGTGAGAAAGAGAGCAGAGCGCTTCAGCACTGAGGCACTGGAGCAGTTGGTGGCCGCAGTGGAGCGCCGTCGAGATGTTCTCTATCCTGACAATGGCAGGAGGCCGAATCAAAAGGACTACCGCCGAGCTTGGAGGGATGTTTGTCAGAGGGCCAACTCCAGCAGCATGGCGACCAGGAGCCCTGTTCAGTGCAGGAAGAAATTCAATGACCTTACTCGGGTCGTGAGGGTGAGTGGTGTTTATGCAAACTTCTGATTCCCTCCATCTGCACCTGACTTCATGGCTACAGGGTGCGCAATGCCCCAATGGCCATGTATCAGCAAGCACCCATGGCCCTTTCTGGGCACACACATGCACATTTGACTCAAAGCGTCATGTAAGGGCTTTTGTGCCATGGGGGGCATGAGATGATCACTCAGGGCATCATGTAAGGGCTCTTGCACCATGGGGGGCATGAGATGATCACTCAGGGCATCATGTAAGGGCTCTTGCACCATGGGGGGCATGAGATGATCACTCAGGGCGTCATGTAAGGGCTCTTGCACCATGGGGGGCATGAGATGATCACTCAGGGCGTCATGCAAGGGCTCTTGCACCATGGGGGGCATGAGATGATCACTCAGGGCATCATGTAAGGGCTCTTGCACCATGGGGGGCATGAGATGATCACTCAGGGCATCATGTAAGGGCTCTTGCACCATAGTGGGCATGAGATGATCACTCAGGGCGTCATGTAACAGAACTTCCCCTTCTTTCCCCTGCAGTCCAAGCTGGCGACGATTCGCAAGGACCAGCTTCGAACCGGTGGAGGACCTCCACAAGTGGTCACTCTGACGGATCTCGAGGAGAGAGTGCACCAGATTCTTGGAGGACATCTGAGTGGTCCTGTTACCACTGCAGCTGCCGACCCCATTGTCGACAGTGATGGTAAGGATCTCACCTTTTTCAAATCAAATCAAATCAAATCAAATCAACTTTTATTGTCATTGTTAGTGCACAAGTGCAGTACAACGAAATGTAGGCTTGCGGCTCCCGAGAGTGTACATTTAGATTAAGACATTTAAACATTCAACATACATTTGGCTTGTAAGACATTAACATAAACATAACCATAATAAAGTGCATTGGCAGATGTGCAGGCTTTAGAGTTTATTTGTGGAGTTCAGTAGGATGACAGCCCTGGGAAAGAAGCTGTTCCTAAATCTGGTCGTACGGGTGCGAATGCATCTGTAGCGTCTCCCAGATGGCAGGAGGGCGAACAGACTGTGGCTGGGGTGGGTAGGGTCTTTGATGATGGACCGTGACCTCCGCAGACAGCGTTTCTGGTATATGTGCTCTATGGTCGGTAGCCGGGTGCCGGTAATGCGTTGGGCAGTTTTGACTACCCGCTGCAGGGCTTTCCGGCCATAGTAGCTACAGCTGCCATACCATACTGTGATACAGTTTGTCAGGATGCTCTCTATTGTGCAGCGGTAAAAGTTAGAGAGGATCAGGGGTGACAGGTTACATCCCTTCAGCCTCCTTAGGAAATATAGGCGCTGCTGGGCCTTCTTCACCAGAGAGGAGGTATTGAGGGACCAGGAGAGGTCTTCCGTGATGTGGACTCCGAGGAACTTAAAACTGTCCACCCTTTCCACCACAGCCCCATTGATGTGGATGGGGGGGTGACTTCCGCCTTTAGACTTCCTGAAGTCCACAATGATTTCTTTGGTTTTCTTGATGTTAAGGGCCAGGTTGTTATCGGCGCACCACTTCACGAGATGCTGGACCTCCTCCCTGTAGGCTGACTCATCGTTGTTGGTGATCTGGCCTACTACCGTGGTATCATCCGCAAACTTGATGATGGTGTTGGAACCATGAACAGCCACACAGTCGTGGGTGAAGAGGGAAGTGTTCAGGCCAAGAGTTTGGAGTTTGGTGGCCAGCTTGTTGGGGACGATAATGTTGAATGCTGAGCTGTAGTCTATGAACAGCATTCTGATGTAGGTCTCCTTACCATCTAAGTGATTCAGAGCCGAGTGTAGAGCAGCTGTGATTGCATCCTCCATTGATCTGTTTGCACGATAGGCAAACTGGTGTTGGTCAAGAGAGGCGGGAACACTGGCTTTGATGTGAGCCAGGACCAGTATCTCGAAACACTTCATTATGATGGGTGTGAGTGCGACAGGTCGATAGTCGTTCAGGCACGTCACAGCCGCTTGTTTTGGCACAGGAATAATGGTAGCGGTCTTGAAGCATGTAGGGACTACTGCCTGGGCCAATGACAGATTGAAGATGGCGGTGAAGACATCAGCCAGCTGATCAGCACATTCCTTGAGTACCCGTCCAGGGATGCCCTCCGGTCCAGCAGCCTTACGTGTGTTCACTCCGCGTAGAACACCCCTTACGTCAGAGGTCGACAGAGTGAGCACCTGGTCTTCCGGGGGCGGCAAGGCTTTGGTAGCCGGCTCCCTGTTGTCCCTGTCGAAGCGAGCGTAGAAGTTGTTAAGCTCCTCCGGAAGCGAGGCATCGCTAACCGGGGGGCTGGTGTTTTTACCCTTGTAGTCAGTGATGGACTGGATGCCTTGCCACATGCGCTGGGGGTCCGAGTTGTTGCGGAAGTGATCCTCTATCCGCAGTGTCTGTTTCCTTTTGGCAGTCCTGATCCCCTTTTTTAGGTTGGTCCTAGCTGCACTGTAAGCCGCCGCGTCACCAGATTTAAATACTGCGTCGCATGCTTTCAACAGTGAGCGGACCTCTCCGTTCATCCAGGATTTCTGGTTGGGGTATGTCCTGATATTTTTATGGGTCGTGACGACCTCGACGCAGTTGTTAATGTAGAATAGCACTGTGGATGCGTATTCCTTGATGTCATTATGGGCAAACATGCCCCAATCAGTGCGTTCGAAGCAATCCTGAAGCTCCGATACTGCCCCCTCTGGCCATACTTTCACTGCTCTCACTGATGTTCTCCCTCTTTTGATGAGCGGTTTGTATGCTGGGGCTAGAAACAGGGAGAGGTGGTCAGACTTCCCAAGGTGGGGGCAGGGAATGGCCTTATAAGCGTCTACAATGCTCGTGTAGACTTGATCCAGGGTGTTCTCCCCTCTTGTGGGGCAGGAAACATTCTGGTGGAATTTTGGTAGTACAGTTTTTAGGTTTATGTGATTGAAGTCCCCCGCGACAATAAAAGCTCCATCTGGGTGCGCAGTTTGTTGTTCGCTGATGGCCCTGTAGAGGTCCTTCAGTGCTAGTTTGGCATTAGCGTATGGTGGGATGTAGACTGCAGTGATGATAACAGCCGTGAATTCCCGAGGCAGGTAATTCAGCTGTCTCCTTCCACTTGGTCCCCCCGCCAGCATGCTTTCTCACTGTGGAGCCATGTCATAGCCGTGCCGCAATCTGGCATGCCTTGCTGCCAACCTGTCCTTTTGCTAAAGCCACTCTTCCACCTCCCTGCTTTCAGATGCTGCATCACCAGCTCGGGATCCGGGCCCTGAAGCTACCAGTGCCAGTGCCTCCGGAGGCAAGGATCAGGAGGAAGCCGCACCATCCGTTCCAGCTGCAGGGGAGCTAACACATCTGCAGACTGGGGATAGTAGCTCCCTGGAGGGGAGGGGGGGTGCTCTGATGAGGAGCCAGTTGCCGGAACAAGCGGCCTGCATCAACGCAAGGGGGGTAGGCAAGTTCGGGCACCGGCTCCCCAGAGGGCGAGGCAGGGAGCAGTGACTGCTGCACAGAGTGCAGAGGAGGTGCGTAGCCTGGCTGAAATGAGCACCCAGGCCCGGCTCAGGCACACTGAGCTTATGGCTGCAGTGGGGAGGATGCCTCAGTCGATAGAAACACTGGCAAAGAGTGTGCTGGACTTTGGCGCTGCAATGGAGAGGACTGTCCAGGGCTTTGGGGCAGCAATGGGGAGGACTGTCCAGGGCTTCGAGGCCGCTATGGAAAGGATTGTTCAGAGCTTTGGAAAATCCCTGGAAAGGTCTGTCCAGGGCTTGTCCGAGGCAGTGGAACGGACTGCTCCGGCCTTGTCCGAAGCAATGGAGAGAACTGTCCAGGGCTTCTCTGAAGCACTGGCACCTGCCACACAGATCCTCACTGCTGCCACGCAGTCACTTGCTGGTCTCGTCCAGACCCAGATTGAGGCAACGCAAACTCTCACTGCTGCCACCTTATCTGCATCAGCTAGGATCACCCCGGACCCTTCCAGTACCACACGAGGCCAGGAATCAGTGGAGCAGTCACTTGTGGCGGTAGAGCCGAGCTGGTCCCCTCCGAGAGCCAGTGTGTCGTCCGACCATGGTGCAGGTGTTCTCTCTCGGCAGGTGACCATTGCTCATGCCACCGCTGGAACGTCTGCGGTGCAGCTGCCACCACCTGCAGTGAACACTGCTTCCAGCCATGGCCAGATCAAGCAGCCAGCCTCCGCACCCTCCAAGCCCAGAGGTCGTCCAGGCTGTCCCTCAGGGGCTTCTGCGCTTGCAGACAGTCACCAGGAACCCCCCATCCTTGACGCCGCCACTGGGGTTCAACTACGGAGGAGCAGCAGGGAGGGAAGGGGCCGACCGCGAAAGAGAAGTCGGTCTCCATCAAGGGGCCAGCAGTAGAGGGAAGTGCTGAGATGTTTCTTTCCCCAAATTCAAGGACGCCCTCACCTGTTCTGACTGTTGGTAATGGTTTGTTTAGTTTTGCGGCTTTGCCAGAGAGTTAACTGTTATTTTGTTAGTTATGGTTTCTGTTGACATGACGTTGTTATGCTGGAAGGAAGCACTTTGTTGAAAATAAAGAATTTTTTTATTTACAATGGTACTCGTAACTATTTACACTCATGGTGGCCTTCATAGGCTTTGAGCGATCAGAAGTGCGCAGGACGAATGAGACCCATCATTCCGTCAGAGGGTCCTCGAACTGAGTCCTTATGAGCCTCTGACTGACGGCCCTTCCAGTTTCAGGAGCCCTCCCATCTTCCTCCTCCTCCTCTTCCTCTTCCGCATGCCTCCTCCTCCTCGTCCGCCTGCTCTTCCTCCTCCTCCTCCTCCTCCTCCTCCTCGTCCGCCTGCTCTGTTGGACCTTGAGGGGCAGCTGGCATTGGCTGGGCTTGTCGAATGGCCAAGTTGTGGAGCATGCAGCAGACGACGACGATGCGACCCACTTGCGAGTACTGCAGGGCTCCCCCCGAATGGTCTAGACAGCGGAAACGCTGTTTGAGCACACCAATAGTGTGCTCCACAATGTTCCTGGTCGCCTGATGGCTGCTATTGTAAAGCTCTTCTGCCGGGGAGGAGGGCAAACGGAGTGGGGTCATGAGCCATGGGCAGAGAGGATAGCGCTTGTCGCCAAGAAGCCAGCCTCATGGGTGAGCCGGCCCCTCAAAAAGGTCAGAAACTGAGGTCTGCCGCAGGATGAACGCATCGTGGCTGCTCCCAGGGAATTGCGCGTTGACTGCCATGATCATCTGGCGGTGGTCACAGACCAGCTGGACATTGAGGGAGTGGAACCACTTAGGAACATAAGAACATAAGAAATAGGAGCAGGAGTAGGCCAATCGGCCCCTCGAGCCTGCTCCACCATTCAATAAGATCATGGCTGATCTGATCCTAACCTCAAATCTTCTACCACTCTGCATCCACCCGAACCCATGTGATCTCCCGGGAGAGGCAAAAAACCAGATAAAGACCCAATGGACAATTTGGGAGAAAAAAATCTGGGAAATTCCTCTCCGACCCATCTAGGCGATCGAAATTCTTCCAGGAGATCACTGTCCCTATATTTTCTACAGTACTTACCTTCTGTAAAGGCGATCTCCACCCCAGCCAGGAACAGGAATAAAACCATCTCCTGAAATCTAACACAGAATTAGAACACAGTAGGAGCAGAACCAGGCTACACGGCCCCTGGGCCCACTCCACTACCCACAGGGCCATGACTATTCCGAACCTAGACTTATGTCCAATTTCCTGCCCGCTCCCCGTAACCCTTAATTCCCTTTACTTCTAGGAAACTATCTATTTCTGTTTTAAATTTATTTAATGATGTAGCTTCCACAGCCTTCTGGGGCAGCAAATTCCACAAACCCACCACCCTCTGAGTGAAGAAGTTTCTCCTCATCTCAGTTTTGAAAGAGCAGCCCCTTATTTTAAGATTATGCCCCCTAGTTCTAGTTTCACCCTTCATTGGGAACATCCTCACCGCATCCACCCGATCAAGCCCCTTCACAATCTTATATGTTTCAATAAGAGCGCCTCTCATTCTTCTGAACTCCAATGAGTAGAGTCCCAATCTACTCAACCTCTCCTCATATGACCACCCCCTCATCCCCGGGATTAACCGAGTGAACCTTCTTTGTACTGACTCGAGAGCAAGTATGTCTTTTCTTAAGTATGGACACCAAAACTGTATGCAGTATTCCAGGTGCGGTCTCACCAATACCTTGTACAACTGCAGCAATGCCTCCCTGTTTTTATATTCCATCCCCCTAGCAATAAAAGCCAACATTCCATTGGCCTTCTTGATCACTTGCTGCACCTGCATACTAACTTTTTGAGTTTCGTGCACCAGGACCCCCAGATCCCTTTGTACTACAGTACTTTCCAGTTTCTTGCCATTAAGATAATAACTTGCTCTATGATTTTTCCTGCCAAAGTGCATAACCTCACACTTTCCAGTATTGTATGCCATCTGCCAAATCTCTGCCCACTTACTTAGCCTGTCTATGTCCCTTTGCAGGTTTTTTATGTCCTCCTCACTCATTACTTTCCGTCCCATCTTTGTATCATCTGCAAACTTTGATATGTTACACTCGGTCCCCTTCTCCAAATCGTTAATATAGATTGTAAAGAGTTGGGGACCCAGCACTGACCCCTGCGGATAACCACTAGTTACTGGTTGCCAATCTGAGAACGAACTATTTATCCCAACTCTCTGCTTTCTGTTAGAGAGCCAATCCTCCACCCACGCCAGAATATTACCCCCAATCCCGTGATTTTTTATCTTGAACAATAATCTTTTGTGTGGCACCTTGTCAAATGCCTTTTGGAAGTCTAAATACACTACGTCCACTGGTTCCCCTTTATCCACCCTGTATGTTACTTCCTCAAAAAACTCAAGCAAATTTGTCAAACATGACTTCCCCTTCATGAAACCATGCTGAGTTTGTCCTATTAAATTATGTTTATCCAAATGTCCCGTTACTGTCTCCTTAATAATGGACTCTAACATTTTACCAACCACAGATGTTAGGCTAACAGGTTTATAGTTTCCAGCCTTCTGCCTACTACCCTTTTTAAATAAAGGTGTTACATTAGCAGTTTTCCAATCTGCCGGGACCTTTGCTGAGTCCAGTGAGTTTTGGAAAATTATTACCAATGCATCCACAATCCCTACCGCCACTTCCCTCAAGACCCTAGGATGCAAGCCATCAGGTCCAGGGGATTTATCCACCTTGAGTCCCATTATTTTACCAAGTATCACTTCCTTAGTGATTTTAATCGTATTTAGTTCCTCCCCCCCTAGAGCCCCCTGTTTGTCCAGTGTTGGGATATTCTTAGTGTCCTCTACTGTAAAGACTGATACAAAATAATTGTTCAGTGTTTTTGCCATCGCCATGCTTCCCACCATAAATTTCACGGTCTCATCCTCTAAGGGACCAACATTTACTTTAGCCACCCTTTTTCCTTTTATATAACTATAGAAACTTTTGCTGTCTGTTTTTATATTTTTTGCTCATTTACTTTCATAATCTATCTTCCCTTTCTTAATCAATCTTTTAGTTATTTTTTGCTGTCTTTTAAAGACTTCCTAATCTTCCATCCTCCCACTAGATTTGGCTACCTTATATGCCCTTGTTTTTAGTCGGATACTATCCTTAATTACTTTACTTAGCCACGGATGGCTATCTTTTCTTTTACACCCTTTTTTCCTCAGTGGAATATATATTTTTTGGAAGTTGTAAAATAACTCCTTAAATGTACACCACTGATCATGTACCGTCTTACCCTTTAATCTATTTTCCCAGTCCACTTTAATCAATTCCGCTCTCATACCTTCATAGTCTCCTTTATTCAAGCTCAGCACGCTTGTTTGAGATCCAACCTTCTCACCCTCTAATTGAATATGGAATTCAACCATGTTATGGTCACTCATTCCAAGGGGATCCTTTACTAGGACATTTTTAATTAATCCTGTCTCATTACACAGGACCAAATCTAAGGTTGCTTGCCCCCTGGTTGGTTCAGTTACATACTGCTCAAGAAACGCATTCCTAATACACTCAATGAACTCATCCTCAAGGATGCTCTGCCCAATTTGATTTGTCCAGTTAATATGATAATTAAAATCCCCCATAATTATAGCTGTTCCCTTATTACAAGCCTCAACTATTTCCTGATTAATACTCCGTCCAACAGAGTTGCAACTGTTCGGAGGCCTATAGACTACACCCACTAGTGTTTTTTTCCCCTTATTATTCCTTATCTCCACCCAAACTGTTTCACTATCCTGCTCCTTTGACCCAATATCATTTCTCTGTATTATAGTGATTCATTCCTTTATTAACATAGCCACCCCACCTCCTCTCCCTTCCTGCCTGTCCTTCCTGATTGTTAAATAACCTGGTATGTTTAATTCCCAGTCATGGTCTCCCTGCAGCCATGTTTCTGTAATGGCCACTAGATCATACCCATATGTCGTTATTTGTGCCGTTAACTCATTCATTTTGTTACGAATGCTATGTGCATTCAGATAAAGAACTTTCAAATATGTTTTGTAACACTTAGTTCCTGTTTTTTCCCTTTTTAGTACTTGACTTTTTACTCCATACCTTCTGTCCCTTCCTGACATGTTCTGTTTTTTAATTCCCCCACTGCTACCTAAGTCTATGACCTTCTCTGTTGTCATTTCTATTATTTGCTCTCTAGAAACCTCCCCCCCACTAATTAGTTTAAAGCCCTCTCTACAGCCCTAGTTATATGATTTGCCAGGACTCTAGTCCCAGCACTGGCCAAGTGGAGTCCGTCCCAATGGAACAGCTCCCTCCTGTCCGAGTACTAGTGCCAGTGTCCCAAGAAGCAAAACCCATTTCTCCCACACCAGTCTTTGAGCCACGCATTTAACTCGTTAATTTTATTTATCCTAGCCAAATTCGCTCGTGGCTCAGGTAATAACCCAGAGATAATTACCCTTGAGGTTCTGTTTTTTAATTTGACCCCTAGCTGCTCATACTCCTTTAACAGAACCGTCTTCCTTGTCCTATCTACGTCGTTTGTACCAACATGGACCACGACAACTGGATCCTCCCCCTCCCACTCCAAGTTTCTTTCCAGCCTAGAAGAGATGTCCTTAACCCTGGCACCGGGCAGGCAACACAGCCTTCGGGACTCCCGCTCTTGACTGCAGAGAACCCTATCTATCCCCCTAATGATACTATCCCCTACCACTACAACATTTCTTTTTACTCCCTCCACTTGAATGGCCCCCTGTACCATGGTGCTGTGGCCAGGTTGCTCATCCTCCCTGCAGTCCCTGCTCCTGCCCTCACAGGGAGTAAGAACCTCGATCCTGCTGGACAAGAGCAAGGGCTGCGTCTCCTTCAACACTGTGATGAAATATTCCATTCACCACTGCCTGTGACTGAGATCGGTTTCAGTGTCATTTCCCTTCCCCCAGACCTCATTGTATTGTGTACTGGAATGTGCTGTATTGTATACTGGAATGTGCTGGAATGTGCTGTGTGTAGGGCTCCGCCCATACCTGGCCCCGTTTGTAAGCTAGCTTCAGTCTGGCCTCAGTCTCCAGCAGGAAGACATCTCTCTCTCTTACGTGTTACTTTCTAAGTTAATAAAAGCCTTGTTTTTGTTCTGCTAACTTCGAGTCTCGGAATTATTGAGGCACATCAATTTTATTAACTTATTTTTCAACACTATGGATCAACTCCTGAAACCCGAACGTTTGGATTTGGATCAACATGCTCCGGACGCATCAGCACGCTTCGGACACTGGTTTGAGTGTATGGAATTCTTCCTGGACAATTCCGCAGCCGTCAAAGACGCTACGGACGCTGCGAGGATGAGACTCGGAATTCTGCGGAATTGGGTAAGCCACCGGGTTTACCCCCTCATCCAAGACACCGAGGCATACCTGGCTGCCTGCGACATCTTAAAGGCGCATTACCAGCAGCCTACGAATGAGGTGTATGCTAGGCACCTGCTCGCTACCCGCGCACAGCGGCCTGGGGAATCGGTGGAGGAGTTCCTAAGCACCCTGAAAATGCTTGGCAAAGACTGCAAGTGCCGAGATGTAAAAGCCGCAGTGTACACTGACGAGCTTGTTCGCGATGCCTTCATCACAGGCCTTAGCTCCACTTACATCCGGCAAAGACTGCTGGAAAAAACGGGGTTGGACCTGAAACAGGCTGCGGACACCGCGCGATCCATGGATGTGGCCCAGAGAAACTCGGACGCCTACTCTTCAGCCCGCGCCGTCCACGCCGCCACGTGTGCACCGAGGGCGCCACCATCTTGGAAGGCATCTTCCCCGCCCGACAGCCCGACACCGGCTGGGCCCCGCTCTCCCCCCAGAAGCCCTACGACAGCCGCGACGCGTCAGGGACCCAACTGCTACTTCTGCGGGCAGCCAAAGCACACCAGAAACCTGTGCCCGGCGAAAGGCACCACCTGCTTTAAGTGCGGTAAGAAGGGGCACTTCGGGAAGGTGTGCAGAGGGAACCCCGCTGGAAAACCAACCGCCGGAAAACCCGCCACCGCCGCGTGTGCGCCGTGGGAGCGGCCATCTTGGACGCCATCTTGCCCGACCTCGTGGGGTCCGCCATCTTGTGTGCAGACAGCGTGGACGCCATCTTGTATCGATCAGGGCCCTACAGTGGCATCGGTCACAGTGGACCAGACCAGGCCGCACCCGCTATCCAGATCAATGGTGGACATCGAGGTAAACGGGTGCCGGGTTAAATGCTTAATTGACAGTGGAAGCACGGAGAGCTTTATCCACCCAGAATTGGCACAACAACTCTCCCTAAAGGTGGTCCCTACTCAGGGTACCATCTCTATGGCTGATAAAACCCAGACATCGACCATTCTGGGTTACTGCACGGTACAATTGTGCGTTAACGGAACTGTATATGATAATTTTAAAGTATTAATCATGAAGAACCTATGTGCGAGCGTGATCTTGGGCCTGGATTTCCAGTGCAACCACCAAAGCATCACGCTCAAGTACGGTGGGTCCCAGCCGCCCCTCACAGTGTGCGGTCTGGCTACCCTGAAGGTAAAGCCGCCTTCGCTATTCGCGAACCTTACCCCTAACTGCCGGCCAATAGCGACCAAAAGCAGGAGGTACAGCTGGGAGGACAGGCGGTTTATCGCGACCGAGGTAGACAGGCTCCTGAAAGAGCGCATTATTGAACGCAGCAACAGCCCGTGGCGCGCCCAAGTGGTAGTGGTAAGGGGTAGCGAGAAGAAACGGATGGTGATCGACTATAGTCAAACGATCAACAGGTACACCCTACTAGACGCCTACCCGCTACCCCGCATATCAGAAATGGTGAACCAAATCGCCCAATACCGGGTGTTCTCCACCATCGACCTCAAGTCAGCGTACCACCAGCTCCCTATCAGACCAGAGGACCGCCCGTACACCGCCTTCGAGGCGAACGGACGCCTCTACCAATTCCTCAGAGTCCCCTTTGGGGTGACGAATGGGGTCTCGGTCTTCCAGAGGGAGATGGACCGCATGGTCGATGACCACCACTTGCAGGCAACCTTCCCCTACCTCGACAACGTCACCACCTGCGGTCACAACCAGCAGGATCACGACTCGAACCTCGAGAGGCTCCTGAAAACCGCACAAAAACTCAACCTCACCTACAATGAGGACAAGTGCGTTTACAACACCACGCGCCTCTGCATACTAGGCAGCGTGGTGGAGAATGGGGAAATCGGGCCAGACCCCGACCGATTGCGCCCCCTATGGGAGCTGCCCCTGCCCAACACTCCCAAAGCCCTGAAAAGGTGCCTGGGGTTATTTTCTTATTATTCCCAATGGGTCCCCAACTTCTCCGACAAAGCCCGCCCCCTCTTGAAAGCATCCTCTTTCCCGCTCTCTGCTGAGGCCCATGCCGCCTTCAAAAGCATTAAGCAGGATATTGAGCGGGCCACGCTACAGGCAGTGGACGAGAACACTCCATTTCAAGTGGAAAGTGATGCGTCTGACTTCGCCTTGGCGGCCACCCTCAACCAGGCGGGGCGGCCCGTAGCTTTCTTCTCGAGGACCCTCCAAGGGCCCGAGATCAGACACTCCTCCGTGGAAAAGAAGGCCCAAGCCATCGTGGAGGCAGTGCGCCACTGGCGCCACTACCTAGCCGGCAAACGCTTCACCCTACTTACCGACCAGCAGTCGGTAGCGTTTATGTTCAATAATAAACAGAGGGGGAAGATTAAAAATGATAAGATTCTTAGGTGGCGGATCGAGCTCTCCACCTTCGAGTACGACATCATTTACCGGCCAGGGGCCCTTAATGAATCCCCTGACGCCCTCTCACGAGGGATGTGTGCCAGCGCCACTGGGGATCGGCTACAGACCCTCCACAATGACCTCTGCCACCCAGGGGTCACGCGGCTGTTCCACTTCATAAAGTCCCGTAACTTACCCTACTCGATTGAGGAAGTTCGGTCCCTGACCAGGAACTGCCGCACTTGCGCTGAGTGCAAGCCTCGGTTCTACCGCCCAGATAGAGCCCACTTAATCAAAGCTACATGGCCCTTTGAGCGGCTCAGCTTAGATTTCAAGGGCTCCCTCCCGTCCGTCGACCGCAATGTTTACTTCCTGAACATTGTGGACGAATACTCCCGGTTCCCATTCGCCTTCCCCTGCCCAGACATGACCAGTGCCACGGTCATTAAATGCCTCAACAGCCTGTTCTGCCTGTTCGGTATGCCGAGCTACATCCATACGGATAGGGGGGCATCCTTCATGAGTGAAGAGCTACGCCAGTACATGCTGTCCAAGGGGATCGCCACGAGCCGTACCACCAGCTACAACCCCCGGGGTAACGGCCAAGTGGAGCGAGAGAACGGGACAGTATGGAAAGCAGTCACTCTAGCTCTAAGGACCAAGGGCCTCCCTATCTCCCGCTGGCAGGAAGTCCTCTCGGATGTGCTCCATTCGATACGGTCGCTATTGTGTACGGCCACTAATACCACGCCTCATGAACGAATGTTTGTCTTTCCCTGGAAATCCACCTCAGGCGTATCCATGCCGTCATGGCTCTCCACCCCAGGTCCAGTACTCGTGCGAAGGCATGTGAGGGGCCACAAGACGGACCCTCTCGTGGAGCCAGTACACCTACTCCACGCCAACCCCCAATACGCATATGTCCGGCACGCCGACGGAAGGGAGGACACCGTGTCCATAAAAGACGTCGCCCCAGCCGGCATCGACAACAACCACGGCAATAGCGGCAACGACGATCACAGCAACTCTTACCCACCCACTACTCTTTCATCACCCCCGGAAGAACACCGACCAACGGCACCCCCACCAACTACCCCTCCAACAACCCTGGCGGCACCCCCGGCAGAGACCCAGGAGGCTACCGGGGACACCCAGCCGACACCCGCGGCACCGCAACAGCCACGTCGGTCGCAGAGGACTATCAAACCCCCGAACAGACTAAATCTATAGAAGGGGTGAATGTGATGAAATATTCCATTCACCACTGCCTGTGACTGAGATCGGTTTCAGTGTCATTTCCCTTCCCCCAGACCTCATTGTATTGTGTACTGGAATGTGCTGTATTGTATACTGGAATGTGCTGGAATGTGCTGTGTGTAGGGCTCCGCCCATACCTGGCCCCGTTTGTAAGCTAGCTTCAGTCTGGCCTCAGTCTCCAGCAGGAAGACATCTCTCTCTCTTACGTGTTACTTTCTAAGTTAATAAAAGCCTTGTTTTTGTTCTGCTAACTTCGAGTCTCGGAATTATTGAGGCACATCAAACACTACATCCTGGATCCCTGTACCTTCCTCACTCATAGTCACACCGTCCTGTCCCTGACCACGGACTACATCTGCAGTAATTAACTTCATAGGTGTGACCATCTCCTGAAACATAGAGTCCAGGAACTTCTCCCCCTCCCTGATGTGTCGCAGTGTCTGAAGCTCAGTCTCAAGCTCCATAACATGGAGCTTGAGTTCCTCCAGCAGCAAACACTATTGCGGAACTCCTCAGGATTCAGTAATGGTGCCCGCAAAGCCATGTGTGTGCAATCAATGGCCCCCTGCACCATGGAGAAGTCAGCAATAGCAGCGAAGCCCTGCGCGCGCTCCGCCTGCTTCTCCAGGGTCAGAGGAAATGTGATTAATTGACGCCTTCTTCTATAGAGGGCAGCTGTCACTTGCCGGATGCAACAATGCACTGCAAATTGAGATATATTCGCTGTGTCCCCAGTGGCTGACTGAAAGGATCCGGTGGCGTAAAAGTTGAGGGCAACAATCACTTTGACGGCCACCGACAGAGAGGTCCTGCACCATAGACGCGGCTGCAGATCCTCAGCAAGCAGGTGGCACAGCTCAGTCACAACCTCCTTACCAAATTGGAGCCTTCACAGACACTGCTCCTCCTACATGGTAAGGTATGACACCTGCTGCCTGAAAACCCTCGCAGCGTATCTTCGGAGTGGCCGACCTTCATTGCTCCTCCTCCTTCAGGCCAATCTCGGCCCTCTCTCCCGCCGTCTCTGTGCCCCTTCAAAGTGTCCGGCCATGAGGACGTTCCCCTCCAAAGCAGCCCCCATTGCTATGCCAGACGGGCAACACGCTGTAACGTCTAGCGCTCCAACTGCTCCGGACAGGGCTGAAGGTCCCAAGTATTCGAAGGCTAAATCCAATAAATCCTGTGCAACAGTAGCTCACCAACTCTCTCCAGCAACGATCAGAATGAACAGGCCAAGTGGCTGCATCTTTTATACCAGAGCAGTCCCCTTTAAATAGTGCCCCCCAACTCCGAGAAGGGCCTGGGAACGTTCCTTCGAACTGTCACTAATAGCGCCAGGCAGAAAGGTTCCGGGCGCCACCGAATATCCGGTCAGGGCCGCCAAAAGGGCGTTGCACACTGAAATGACGTCATGATCTGCCTGCGCACGCGGGCGCGTGCTAACAGTTAGCGCAGGCGCTAAATGGATAGTCAATATGGGAGTTGTCGCTATCCTCATTGCGCCCGCCCAAACATTGGGTAGCGCCCCAAATCTCGGGCTCATTAGGCGCTAATCGCTGGCGCAAACAACCGAATTTCTAGGCCTCACTCTCTCCACCACCAACGTACCGTGGCTGCAGTGTTTACCATCTACAAGATGCACTGCAGCAACTCACCAAGGCTTCTTCGGCAGCATCTCCCAAACCCGCGACCTCTTCCATCTAGAAGGACAAGGGCAGCAGGCGCATGGCAACACCATCACTTCCAAGTTCCCCTCCAAGTCACACACCATCCTGACATGGAGGTATATCGCCGATCCTTCATCGTCGCTGGGTCAAAATCCTGGAACCCCCTACCTAACAGCGCTGTAGGAGTACCATCACCAGATGGATTGCAGCGATTCAAGAAGGTGGCTCACCACCGCCTTCTCAAGGGCAATTAGGGATGGGCAATAAATGCTGGCCTTGCCAGCGACGCCCACATCCTATAAACAATTTTTTTTTAAACTGTAACTTCTGCCATGGAAAGGATGGCCACCTCCATGGAGGACATGAATCGCCAGACTCAGGAGAACATGGTAACACTTCTAAATAGATGGGCATGGACATCCTTGTTATGAGGAATGTCAGCACAGAAATGGTTCCTCATGGCTCCACTGATGTGCAGCAAGGTGCTCTCCAATTACTTGCTAGCAGAAAAGTGCGGGTGGCCCATGAGAGGGATGATGGTGGGAGGGGACATGGAAGTGGGGGCTTCACTGCAAGCACTCCAACTTCCTCCTCTTTGCCAACCCCTCGGTCAGAGCCCCAGATGCCTCCCTGAATAGTGATAGCCAAGGCTGCCCCTGCACAGCCGCAGGAGGAGCAGACATTGTCGGGGCCCTCAAAGGCTCTAAAACCCAGAGGACAACTGCCAAACGCATCTAAGCAGGCGCAGCAGGGAAGTGAGCAGGCTGCCTCTACATCAGGGGTAGCACTTCGTACAAGCACGCGTAAAAGAAAGCTCACACATAAATAGTCACTAGGGTAGTCACATGGGTATTTTCCTATAAATGAATGCTAAGTCTCAGTTCTTTTATTTTGTTGTAATAAAGTAATGTATTGTGAATGATTGATGTGGTGTAGTTGCCATAGGTATGATCACAAGTTGAGGTGGCACAGACAAGGGTCAAAGAGTCATAGAGTCATAATGGCACAGAAGGAGGCCATTCAGCCCATCAAGTTTGGGTAAGTGTGCCTTTATTGTCAGATTCAGATTCAGATTAGATTTATTTGCCATATGTAACAAGTACAATGGAATGCTTGTTCCCTGTAGGGACGCGTCAGCTATACGTACAGCGCCGCGTTCAGAGTCAATACAATGGCTTCCCGTGGCAGTGGGAGCACGATGTCCCTCAGCCGCTCCGTCCTTCTCTTCACCGCGGCCTCCTCCTCACTGTTGCCGGCTCCACGTGCGGTGGCCTGCTTCTCCCGCTCTGGCCACCATGCCCGGCTCCCCTCCTCCCATCCGGACTGCGAGTTACCCGAAATGGAGCTGCTGGCCGATGTGCTGCAGCGTGTCTTGAGTCTGCTGCTGCTGCTCGTTGCGCTGCGCTCCTCTGCCCGACTCGCCGAACACATCGTCGGGATGTGAATGCTCCAATGCGGCCTCCTCTTCACCGTCGCCGGCTCCATGCTCCACGGCCCAGGGCCTACTTCTCTCTCTTCACAGGTCGGTCTCTGGCCGCCATTCTCGGCTCCCCTCCTCCCAGTCGGAATTCCTTTCCGCCGAGGAGCTGCCGGCCGATGTGCTCCAGTGATGGTGGTGACAGTGCAATGATTGAACAGTTCATTGTATAGATGGTCTGTGGTGTGGCAGTGTGGTAATGCCAACCTTCATGTGTATGCAGCAGCCACATGTGTGTGCTGCATAAAGTTACGTGAATCTGGCAATGATTAGGCCATCCCTGGCATCACGGGCAGCAATGTGCTCGCGTGCTGGTCACACTGGGGCAGCCACCTCCTCCAGGTCTTCCTCTTGCTGACCCTCATTCTGCTCATCCTCCTCCTCCTCCTCCTCCTCCTTCTCCTCTGAAGAGGCTGTGTGCTCTGCCACTTGTTCCTACGATGGTCTGAGGAGCGAGTTGGGTAGGATTGATTGAGGAATGGCACTCAAAGGGTTGACGGTGGATAGGCAATGGCAAACATTCAAAGACCGAATGGATGAGCTACAGAATTTGTTCATCCCAGTTTGGCATGAAAATAAAACAAAAAAGGTGACTCAACCGTGGCTAACAAGGGAAATTAGGGATAGAATAAGATCCAAGGAGAGGACATATAAATTGGCCAGAAAAATCAATAATCCTGAGGATTGGGAGCAGTTTAGGATTCAACAAAGGAGGACAAAGGGATTAATTAAGAAAGGGAAAATAGAATATGAGAGTAAGCTTTCAGGGAACATATAAACTGACTGTAAAAGCTTTTATAGATATGTGAAGAGAAAAAGGTTGGTGAAGTCAAGCGTAGGTCCCTTGCATTCAGAATCAGGGGAATTTATAATGGGGAACAAAGAAATGGCAGACCAACTAAACACATATTTTGGTTCTGTCTTCACAAAGGAGGACACAAATAACCTCCCAGAGATGCCGGGGAACATAGGGTCTGATGAAAAGGTGGAACTGAAAGAAATCAGTATTTGTAGGGAAATGGTGTAAGGAACAATGATGGGACTGAAGGCCGATAAATCCCCAGGGCCTGATAATCTACATCCCAGGGTACTTAAGGAAGTGGCCTAGAAATAGTAGATGCATTGCTGGTCATCTTCCAGAACTCGATAGACTCTGGAACAGTACCCATGGATTGGAGGGTAGCTAATGTTACCCCACTATTCAAAAAAGGTGGTAGAGAAAAAGCAGGGAATTATAGACCGGTAAGCCTGACATCGGTAGTGGGGAAAATGCTAGAGTCCATTATAAAAGATGTAATAGCAGAGCACTTGGAAAGCAGTGACAGGATCGGACAAAGTCAACATGGATTTACAAAAAGTAAATCATGTTTGACTAATCTACTGGAATTTTTTGAGGATGTAACTGGTAAAATAGATAAGGGAGAACCAGTGGATGTGGTGTATTACGACTTTCAGAAGGCTTTCGATAAGGTCCCACATAAGAGATTAGCGTGCAAAATTAAGGCACATGGGATTGGGGGCAAGGTATTGACTTGGATAGAAAACTGGTTGGCGGACAGAAAGCAAAGAGTTGGAATAAACGGATCGTTTTCCGAGTGGCAGGCAGTGACTAGTGGGGTACCACAAGGATCGGTCCTAGGACCCCAGCTGTTCACAATATATATTAATGATCTGGACGAGGGAATTGGATGTAATATCTCCAAATTTGCAGACGACACAAAGCTGGGTGGGAGGGTATGCTGTGAGGAGGATGCCATGAAACTCCAGTACGATTTGGATAGGTTGGGTGATTGGGCAGAAACATGGCAAATGCACTATAATGTGGATAAATGTGAGTTTATCCACTTTGGCGGCAAAAACAGGAAGGCAGATTATTATCTGAATGGCAATAGATTGGGAGAAGGGGAAGTGCAAAGAGACCTGGGTGTTATTGTGCACCAGTCGCTGAAGGTAAGCATGCAGGTGCAGCAGGCGGGTAAGAAGGCAAATGGTATGTTGGCCTTCGTAGCAAGAGGGTTCGAGTACAGGAACAAGGATGTCTTGCTACAGTTGAACAGGGCCTTGGTCAGACCGCACCTTGAGTATTGTGTGCAGTTTTGGTCGCCTTACCTGAGGAAGGACGTTCTTGCCATGGAAGGAGTGCAGCGAAGATTCACCAGGCTGATACCTGGGATGGCAGGAATGACGTATGAGGAGAGATTGTGTCGATTGGGCTTATACTCACTGGAGTTTAGAAGATTGAGAGGGGATCTCATCGAAACCTATAAAATTCTGTCAGGCCTGGACAGACTAGATGCAGGAAGGATGTTTCTGATGGCCGGAGAGTCCAGAACCAGGGGTCATAGTCTAAGGATAAGAGGTAAGCCATTTAGGACTGAAATGAGGAGGAATTTCTTCACCCAGAGAGTGGTGAACCTGTGGAATTCTCTGCCACAGAGGGCGGTGGAGGCCAGTTCATTAAAAATATTCAAGAAAGAGTTGGATATATTTCTTAAGGCTAAAGGGATCAAGGGATATGGGGAGAAGGCAGGGACAGGGTACTGAATTTGGATGATCAGCCATGATCTCATTGAATGGCGGAGCAGGCTCGAAGGGCCGAATGGCCTACTCCTGCTCCTATCTTCTATGTTTCTATGTTTCCTCAGGCAGCGCTAATCCTCGTTGCAGTGCAATGTTGTGCAGGGTGCAGCAGACAATGAAGATTCTGGACACCCTGGCTGGTGCGTACTGAAGGGCTCCACCAGGCATCTGAAGTGCATTTTGAGCAACCCTATTGTTTGCTCTGTCAGAGATCGGGTGGAAATGTGGCTTTCATTGTAGCACTCCTCAGACTCGTTTGAGGAGCTCCTCAACATTGTCATTAGCCACATCTTCAGGGGATAGTCCTTGTCTCCAAGGAGCCAGCTGGAAAGTACATTTGGCGGTGTGAACAGCTGAGGGACAGTGGACTGGTGCAGGATGTAAGAGTCATGGCAGCTGCTAGGGAATCTCATGCACACATGCATGATGCTCATCCTATGGTTGCAGATCAGCTGCACGTTAAGGGAGTGGAAGCCCTTGCGATTTACAAATGCTGCTGGGTTCTGGTGGGGTGCCCTGATGGCCACATGTGTGCAGTCGATGGCACTCTGCACCCGTGGGAAGGCAGCCAGATTGACAAAGCTGAGCGCCCGCTCGGTAACTCTGGCTTTATCAGTGGAAAAGTGGATGTAATCTGCGGACTTGTGAAAAGAGGGCATCGGTGACCTGCGTGATGCATCTGTGGGTGGCTGACTGGGAGAGGCTGCTAATGTCTGTTGCTGATCCCTGAAAGGAGCCTGAAGCAAAGAAATTGAGGCCGGTGATGACTTTGACAGCCACTGGTAAGGTGTGTCCACCTGCTCCGCTGGGCTGCAGGTCCTGATCGAACATTGTGCAAATGTCTGCGACTACCTCTCGCGAAAGTCTCAACTTCCTTAGGCACTGCTGCTCTGTCATGTTGAGGAAGCTCATCCTCGCCCTGTGTTCAGTTTATCTCCTGCGGCGAGCTGCAGCCCTGCACTGATGGCCTCTACCCTGTGCAGCATCAGGTGGTTGAGGAGAAGGTTGGCGCTCTTGTTGTTGGTGATGTTGGTGTGCCTGGTTCTGCTGCTGCTGTGGCTGATCCTCTTCAGATTCTGAGGACCAGGATGCTTTCCTAATTTATTTGCTGTACCTGCATGTTAACTTTCGGTGATTGGTGTACAAGGACACCCAGGTCCCCCTGAATACCAACATTTCCCCATCTCGCACCATTTAAAATATATTCTGCTTTTCTATTTTCCTACCAAAGTAGATGACTTCACATATCTCCACATTATAGTCCATCTGCCATCTACTTGCCCACTCACTTAACCTGACTATATCCCTTTGCAGCCTCTTTGCATCCTCCTCACAACTTACATTCCCACCTAGCTTTGTATTGTCAGCAAACTTAGATACATTACATTCAGTTCCCTCATCTAAGTCATTGATATAGATTGTAAATAGCTGAGGCCCAAGCACTGATCCTTGCAGTACCCCACTAGTTACAGCTTGCCAACCCAAAAATGACCCGTTTATTCCTACTCTCTGTTTTCTGTCTGTTAACCAATCCTCATCCATGCTAATATATTACCCCCAATCCCTTGAGCCCTAATCCTTCAGAGATAGGGAGGTATGAGGCCTCATCCCTCCCTATCTCTGTAATCTTCTCCAGCCCTACAACCCTCCAAGAACTCTGTGTTCCTCCAACTGTGACATCTTGTGCATCCCGCAGTCCCTTTGCCACACCACAAGTGGCTCTGCCTTCAGCTGTCTAGGCCCTACTCTCTGCAATTACTTCCCTAAACATCTGAGCCTCTCCACCTCCCTTTCCTCCTTTAAGACCCTCCTTAAAACCCAACTTTGACCAAACTTTTGGTCACCCCTGTAACGTCCGTGTGTAATTGAGGCACGGACTGCAGAAGTTGGTTATAACAGGTGTTTACTGAATGGAGACAAAACTGGAACTACTATACAAAGTTACTGCACAGGCATATATACAGGGGTGGTCACTACTGGTACTGCAGTATACAGGGGCTGCAGAATATAGTTCCTTCTTCAAGGTACATACACTACAATTCCTCCCCTTTTAGCTAAACAGTACATAACATTCGATTTATAATTAAATAACATATTTACAATTACAGTTGCTATATACATTTGCTGAAGTTAATCAATTATAAATTCAGTCTTTGAGGAGGCTTCCTGATTCTGTCCGGATAACGCCTCTTTGGGGTATCAGGTTCTTCTGGCAAAGTTGATTCAGGATCAACGTCGTTGTTTGGTTCGTCTGCTTCCAATATCACCAATTCTGAGGGAGATGCAATTGGTACTTCGGTTTCATCACCAGGTGTATAGGATCGTGGTGTAGATTTGACGTTTTCCAGTGACTCTAGAATCTGGTCAGCATGGCGTCTTACAATGCTCTCTCCAACGTCCACGGTATACATTAGGGGTCCTTGCCGTGTGCAGCTCGTTCCTGGCTGCCATTTCTCTGTGCGGTAGTCCCGGGCCAAAACTGGTTGACCTATCTTGAAACTCCTGGTTGGCCTTTCATTCATATTCTGAAACTGCCTGTTCTCCACATCTCTTCTGATGCTTGGCTTAACCAAATCCAAGCGGCATCTTAGTCTTCGATTCAAGAACATCAAGGCTGGAGTTTGGTAGGTAACCGCATGTGTCGCATTCCGGTAGGCAAACAAGAAGTTATCCACCTTGTGTTGTAGGGGTATGTCTTCATTACACATTGCCTTGATAGCCTTCTTGAATGTTTGAACGAACCTCTCAGCCAATCCATTGGTAGCTGGATGATATGGGGCGGATGTGTAATGCTTAACACCATTGTTTTTTAAGAACCTCCGGAACTCTTCAGACACAAACTGTGGTCCATTGTCGGAGCAAATCTGTTCAGGCAGCCCATTTCTGGCGAATATGGCTCGTAAGACTGTGATAGTTTTTTCTGTGGTGGTTGAGGACATTTTTATTACTTCTGGCCACTTTGAATGTGCATCCACCGCAATTAAAAACATTGAGTCCATAAATGGACCAGCAAAATCAATGTGTACCCTTTGCCATGGAGATGAGGGCCACTCCCATGGATGTAGAGGGGCTTGTGGTTGGGCGTTTTGGACCTTCTGGCATCCTGTACAGCTCTTGGTCATCTCTTTGATTTCTCTATCGATTCCCGGCCACCACACAAACGCTCTGGCTAAGTTCTTCATTTTTACCCCTCCCAGATGACCCTCATGAAGCTCATTGAGCACTCTATCCTTCAATTTGGGTGGAATTACTACTCTGGATCCACACATCAAGGTTCCTCGGCACACTGACAGCTGTTCTCTTCTCGGCGAGAATGCTGGCAACAGTGGTTCGCCATGTGCTGGCCATCCCTTCACCGTTAAATCATAGACCCTGGAAAGTGTCGGGTCATTTCGTGTTTCCTTTTCTATGTTTGCATTCATCACAGGTAGACATTCGACTATGGTCGAGTGGAATATCTCCACAGGATCCACTGCAGGTGCTTCTTCCACCATCGGCAACGGTAGGCGCGACAATCCATCAGCATTCCCATGCTGTTTAGTTCCTTTGTACTCGATGTCATATTGGTGTGCCCCTAGGAAAAGGGACCACCTCTGTAGCCGTTGTGCTGTCATTATCGGGACGCCCTTCTTAGGGTTGAAAATGGAGACAAGAGGTTGATGATCAGTTAGTGGAGTAAATTTCTGTCCGTGCAGGTAGTGATTGAATTCTTCACCCCCCACACCAGGCTGAGGGCCTCTCTGTCAATCTGGGCGTAGTTACGCTCGGCTGCAGTTAACAAGCGTGACGCAAAAGCTATCGGCCTCTCTGAACCATCAAGGGATTTATGTGACAGTACCGCTCCAATGCCGTAGGGAGACGCATCACACGCCAGTCTTATCTGTAGTGATGGGTTGTAGTGAGCCAATACTTCTCTTGAAGTGATCAGGCCTTTACACTTCTGAAAGGCCCGCTTACATTCATCGCTCCATTTCCATGCTACTCCAGTTTGTAGCAGGGCGTTCAGTGGGTGCAGAATTGTGGACAAATTCGGCAAAAACTTATGGTAGTAATTCACCAATCCGAGGAATGACCTCAGTTGCGACACATTTTCAGGTGCTGGAGCCTTAACTACCGCTTCAATTTTGTCAGGGGACTTATGTAACCCCTCTTCATCAATCACGTGGCCACAATACGATATTTGTTTCTTAAAAAATTCGCACTTGGGGCGATTGGCTCGTAGCCCATGTTCTCTTAGTCTAGTGAGCACCTGCTCTAGGTTGGCTAGGTGTTCACTGTCATTTTCACCTGTCACTAGGATGTCATCCAAGTAACACTGAGTCCCCGGAATCCCTTGCACGACTTGTTCCATCGCTCTTTGCCATATAGCCGGAGCTGATGCAACTCCGAATACCAGTCGATTATACTGGTAAAGACCTTTGTGAGTGTGTATCGTGAGATATTTCCTAGAGGATTCTTCAACCTCCATCTGCAAATATGCTTGCGCTAGGTCAATTTTTGTAAAACGTTTCCCTCCAGATAGTGAGGCGCAAATATCTTCTATCCTCGGAAGAGGATACTGTACTGTGTGAAGGACTGGGTTCACAGTCACCTTGAAGTCCCCACAGATGCGAACCTTCCTTGGCTCCTCAGACTTATTGTTTAACGTTTTCTTCATGACAGGAACGATGGGTGTCACCCACTCGCTCCAGTCTACCTTAGTTAACACGCCTGCATTCTCCAGATTCTCCAGCTCTGCCTCGACGGCTGGGCGAATTGCATACGGTACCGGTCTTGCTTTGAAAAACTTGGGAATTGCATTCTCTTCTATTTTTATCGAGGCGGTTACGCCTTTAAGAGTTCCCAGTTCTTGTAGAAATACCTCTTTAGCGTTTGCCAAGATTTTTGACAATCGTCCAGGTGTGACGTCGTCATCCTTTTTACCAGCCACAGTCAGTGCCTGAATGGAGTGCCAGTCTAAACTTATCTTTCTGGTCCATTCACATCCCAATAACGGTGGTCCACCATCTTGTAGTATGTACAGATACAATTTCTGTATTTCCTTGCCGTTGTATTCGACAGGCACCCTTATTTTGCCTCTGGGGTATACTTTCTGCCCCGTATATGTCTTCAAGACAATGGATGTGTCTTTCAAGGGTATGTGTGAGAATAGCCGCTCGTAGTCTCGTTGATTCATGATGGTCAGGGCTGATCCTGTATCCAATTCCATTTTGACTTGGGACCCTGCTATCATGAGGGTGACCCAAATGGTTCGGTGATCCTCTTTTGTGATTACGTTGTGTAGTTTGAGACAGCTTAGTCTCTTGTTCCCGGATTCACTATCGCTCTTCTGGTCTTCGGAACTACTGTCCGTCATCTTTTGTACTTTCCTGTACTTTTCCTTAGTAGTCTTTTTGTTGTCGTTAGTCTTCTTCCCGGACCTGCAAACTCGTGCAATGTGTCCCATCTTTCCGCATTGCCTGCATGTTTTGTCCTTGGACCAGCAGTCCTTCTGGTCATGGGTTGTTCTGCCGCAGCGATAACATTTTTCAAATCCCCGTGTCATTTCATGGGTGCCGTATTCCTGTGGCTTTTGCTGTATTTCCGCAGCTCCCCTTGCTGCTGCTTCGTACGATACTGCCACGCTGAAAGCCTTACCTAGCGTCAGCTCTTTCTCTGAGAGTAACCTCTTCTGGGTTCCTTCACTCCGGAGTCCACAGACAAATTTGTCCCGTAGGGTATCTGCCAGTCCTGCTCTGAACTGGCAGTGCTTTGATAGCTTGCGTAGTTCCGTAAGGTAATCAGCATTGCTCTCATCTTTATGCTGATTTCTCTTGTGGAATTTAAATCTTTCTGCTATCAGCAGCGGTGTAGGATTTAGGTGTTCCTGTAGGATATCAACAATTTTGTTAAAACTCTTCTCCATCGGTTTGACTGGAGTGATCAGGTTCCGCAATAGGCCGTACGTTCTTGCGCCCATTAAGTTTAGTAGTACCGATGCCTTTTTCTCATCGGCTACTTCATTTGCCTTGCAATATAATTCGACTCTTTCCACATATGTGGTCCAGTCTTCTATTGCATTATCGAAGGCAGTGATATTGCCAGTCTTCGGCAACTTGGAGATCTAAGATGGCGCCTCCCGCGCCTTCTGCCTTTTTCGCTGCTGCCAGCGCTGTTGCTGGCATTTTTATGCCTTGATGGCGATGCCCTATGGTCTTCGCGCACTTCCCCCTGCGCTGCTGCCAACGCCGCTCTCCGCGGTCCCCGTGGCAAACTGCAGCTCCTCGCGGCTTTCTGCGCTTCTCATTTCTTTTATTTTAATTACTGTTCCCGTCGTCAGAGCAGACCCTATGGGACACTTTCCTCCCTCTTCTCGGGTCTGTACGCTGCCCGGCTTCACAGCACTGGCCGCGCCCTGTGTGCTCCACCCTCTCTCACTCTCTCCTCTTCCCGACAACGCTGCTCGGCCCCTTTGAAAAGCCACCCGATCGAACTCTAGCCCGCCGCAGCCCAGGAAGGATCAGTGTACTACCTGCCACCAGCCTGATTAGCTGGAACACCAAAGACTGGATAACCAAGCCCCGCTCTCGACAGCCTCTCCTGCAAATCTTCGAATTCGATGAATCAGAGGGCGGTTGCCCACGGTCGACGCCCGTTTCTTCTGTTTGTTTGTTTGTTTGTTTTTTCTTTTTGGATTTCTTCCTTCTGGCCTCGACCTCGAACAACTTCGCTTCAGGGATGGATCCCCGTGAGGTGGTGCAGAACTGTAGGTAAGTTCGGATCTGTTCGTCGCCAATGTAACGTCCGTGTGTAATTGAGACACGGACTGCAGAAGTTGGTTACAACAGGTGTTTACTGAATGGAGACAAAACTGGAACTACTATACAAAGTTACTGCACAGGCTTATATACAGGGGTGGTCACTACTGGTACTGCAGTATACAGGGGCTGCAGAATATAGTTCCTTCTTCAAGGTACATACACTACAACCCCCTCCTAATATCACCTTCTTTGGATCAGCAAAGATTCTTGTCTGATTACACTTCTGTGAAGCACTTAAGCACATTTTTATATGTTAAAGGCATATATAAATACAAATTGTTGCTGTTGTTCAAAATTCTTGAGTTTCCACCTCCTTTAAGGTACAGTTATGCTGTGTTGCTGCAAAGTTGTTTCCTCTTTGCAGTGACACAAATGTCACAGCATCATTTCAGAGTTGCATCCTGACCTGACCACACTACGAGATCCCCTGGAGGAGGACATCTTAAGTGAACTGAGTATAACTCCAGTGCAGTGTCAGGTCTATTTAAAAAGGTTCTTGCATTGAACCTCCTTTACACTTTATAAAGATTGGCAGAGATTACTTAAATATTTTGAGACTGAATTTTCTCAACATATTCAGGATTTACCAGCTCGGTAATAGAGCTCTGTCATGCATGTAAGCACACACGGACAGAGGTGTCTCCTGGCCATAAGAGTTGGAGTTTCAGCCAAGCAGTGTAAACAAGGTGCTGCCAGCTGTGAATCATTCATACAACCGCAACCTATGGTCACAATGCAATTGGTGTTGCTCATTTGATGTTATCCCATTTTATAATGGTCGTGCTGTCTTTCAAATGTGTTGGCTTCTTCTCTACAACCTCCCTGTCACATTTCGGGATTCATTTTGACCAGTTTTCCACAGAAAAGATTTGGAAACGATTTCCATTTAAGTGTTGCGTTTTAAATGAAAGAGGGCTTGCGTAGGTTAGAAACTTTCCTTGTAGCGGCAGCTGCTGAGAAAACAAAGTGTTATCAGTCCACCTACTGAAAGAATGGAAAAGCGCACATGAGGGCATATGTGAAAGGCACATTATCCACTGCAGGTCACGAGTGTTACACCTCTGGGCTGTGCTTTCATATGATTCGCTATTGGGCATTTTTTGTTATTCGTTTAAGGGATTTGGGTGTCACTGGCAATGCCAGCATTTATTGCCCATCCCCAATTGTCCTTGAGAAGGTGGTGGTGAGCCGCCTGCTTAAACCGCTGCAGTCTGTGTGGCAAAGGTACTCCCACAGTGCTGTTAGGTAGGGAGTCCCAGGATTTTGACCCAGCGACGATGAAGGTTCGGTGATATATTTCTAAGTCAGGATGGTGTGTGACTTGGAGGGGAACTTGGAGGTGGTGGTGTTCCCATATGCCTGCTGCACTTGTCCTTCTAGGTGGAAGAGGTCACGGGTTTAGGAGGTGCTGCCAAAGAAGCCCGTAGAATCTTATAATCATGCAGCACAGAAGGAGGCCATTTGTCCATCGCGCCTGTGCCAGTTCTTAGAAAGAGTTCCCCAATTAGTCCCACTCCCCTGCTCTATAGCCCTGCAAATCTTTCCCCCTCAAGTATTTATCCAATTCCCTTTTGAAAATTACTATTGAATCTGCTTCCACCACCTTTTCAAGCAATGCATTCCAGATCATAAAAACTAGCTGTGTAAAAAAATTCTCCTCATCTCCCCTCTAGTTATTTTGCCAATTATCTTAAAACTGTGTCCTCTGGCTACTGACCCTCCTGCCAGTGGAAACAGTTTCTCCCAAATTACTTTATCAAAACCCCTCATAATTTTTTTAATTATAGGACTTACCAGTGCTTCTAACCCTGATTTTAGCCCTGCCCGTCCGGTAGGAACAGGGTGGGTGGGTGGAGGGTTAGAATGGCGGGCAGGCGGAATCTGTTGCACTCCCACAGCCACAATTATAACTCTGGGGTTTTTGGGAGCTGGGGTCTCATCAATATTGAAATGTCAGAGTCTGATGTTGTAATTCGGACCCATATGTATCTTGAGATGTGCGAATGATGCGCACCAACTATTTAAGTTGATGGTTGCCACAAAATCAATGGAGGAAGCTGGCAGAGCTAGAGCGGTAAGCAGAGCAGATGATAGCTAATGAAAATAGTCGAGGAGGAGACTTTCAGCACCACAATCAGCCTATCATTGCTGGGCATGTCGGAGGTAGAGGGGTAAGACCAACAGAAGAGAACAGCCTGGGAGATTCAAGGGCATAAGAAGTGGACAACTATCCAGTGGAGCATGAGTATTACGGACATGACAACTACCTGGGCCTCAGTGAGGAAAAGTGCATATTGAAGGCCACACTTCATCAGGAAAGCAATCAGTGACTGTGAGAACATCTGAAGCAGACCACAACCATTTGGAAGTGAAAGTGACCAACACACTAAAATACCAGGCACCAGCAGAAGGCATCACAAAGGTAAGCCAACATGAAATTTACTGCTGTATTACAGATGTAACAGATGCCCTATTTTATCACACATCTGTATATATAAAGTTCAGTCCAACAGCAACTGGACAAACTGATGTAATTTTTTGAGATGGATGGCAATTCCAAAGTACAAGGTGATATAACTTGCATTCATGCCTTGCCTCTTATTAAGAGAAAAGATTATTGCACCATTAATAATCACATGGTATGCAATCACCAGCAAAGAGTTGCCTAAGTTAGTGTTTGTTTTTTGGGGAGTGCTCAAAATGTACACATCTCGGTGCAATCAAGCATTCCCAATTCTGTGTTTCTCAACTATTCAGGGAAGAGATACATAATGTAAGGATGAGAGATATGGGTTACTGTAGGAATTAAACACAGCGGGGCTGGGGTTATTGTCTCTGGCCAGTCAGAAGCCTCTGAGCTGCTCCAGGGACCCCCGTGCGGTTTCGAAGCGCTCCCCTATTCCTGGTTCTGACCGTCGGACTTATTCGGTAGCGATGTGGACAGAAAAACACTGAGACTCATGGTTTGGGTGCAAAACAGACCAGTATTTATTGAAACAAAAGGAAAGGAACAACTTAAAATAATCGATACGGCACACTGGTGCCTGGTACAGCACTTTTGCTTAACGCGGTACACTTAGTGTCCACTAGAGTGCTCTTTGCTCAGTGCAACACTCCTTTATTTAAATACAGCACTTTTAAATACAGCTACACCTTGCTCACTACAGCACCTTTGCTTAGTGGCTTTTACTTAAAAACAGCACTTTAATACAGAACCCTTAGGCCTAGAAATTCAGTTGGGCGCGCCAGCCGTTAGCGCCTTAGGAGGAGTAGATCTCGAGCGCTAGGCGCTTATCGCCCGGGCGCAGCGTGATCTGCGCCTCTCCCCAACTTCAGGACACATTTAGCGCCGGCGCAAAGTCTTAGCGCGCGCCCTGCTGCGCGCGCAGATCATGACGTCATTTAATAGTGCATCGCCCTTTGTGCGCCCCAAACCGGAACTTCACTCGCGCCGGCCCATTGTGTGCCGGGCGGCCCTAACGACTGTGAAGTGGAACGGTACACAGCCGAGCCAGGCCGGGGGGAGCGCTAATTAAAGGGCACTTACCCTGCACTATAAAGGCCAGCCATTTTGCAGCATTCACTCTTGTGCCACGGTTTTTTGGACAGAGACCAAGGAGGAGAGCTTACTGGTTTGGACCAACACTAGGACAGGTATTTTTGGCTCAGGCCAGAGCTTAGCAATTATCTTTGCCTTCATTGAGAGCTCAGTGTTTGCCAGCATATAATGGGGGCTGCATTGGGTGCCAACGCTGACTTTCAGCCTTATGCCAGAAGGGCTTACCGACGCCGTGAGAGAGTGGCAGCCCTGGCTAGACGCAGAGGGGGCAACAGGCGTCGCCAAGTGAGGCCTTACCCACCCAGGGTATACCGCCAGCAGTCCTCCTATGTGACCATGTCTGCCGCGATGTGTGTTAGGAGGCTGCGATTCAGAAGGGAGGTTGTTGCAGACATCTGCCAGCTGCTTCACAGAGATCTGCAGCCACAGCTGATGCGCAGGACGTCTCTGTCGGTGGCAGTGAAGGTGACGGTGGCTCTCAACTTCTACCCCACCGGCTCCTTCCAATCCACTGCTGGGGACATCGCTAACATCTCCCACTTCGCCGTGCATTGCTGCATCCGCCAGGTGACAGAAGCCCTTTTCACAAGGAGACATCAATTCATCTCCTTCCCCATGACCCTGGACAAGCAGCAGCAGCGTGCAGTGGGATTTGCAAGAATAGCGGGCTTCCCCATGGTGCAGGGCGCCATTGACTGCACGCATGTGGCTTTGCGGGCACCTCTTGAGCATGCCGAGGATTACCGCAACCGGAAGGGCTACCATTCCCTCAAAGTACAGCTGGTGTGTGACCACAGGCAGCGCATCCTAGCTGTCAATGCCCGCTTTCCAGGCAGCAGCCACGATGCCTTTATCCTGTGACAGACAACTGTGGCTGACATGTTCCAGGCACAGCCTCACCCAAGAGGATGGCTTATCGGGGACAAAGGCTATCCTTTGTGTACCTGGCTCAAGACCCCGCTCCGCGCGCCCACGACACCTGCTGAAGAGGCATACAACGAGAGCCATCAAGCGACTAGGAACATCATAGAACAAACAATCGGCATCCTCAAGCAACGGTTCCGCTGTCTCGATCGCTCCGGGGGAGCCCTCCAGTATTCGCAGGATCGAGTCTCCCAATTCGTCGTCGTTTGCTGCATGCTGCACAACCTGGCTATCCGCAGGACTCAGGCACTGCCACCTCACGTTGGACCACCACCTCAGGAGGAGGAGCAGGAGGAGCATGAGGAGGAGGAGGACGAGGAGTACCAGCCCAGGAGGGAGGCACAAGGTCGAAGGGCCGCCCGTCGGCGGCTTATTGAACGTCACTTCTAGGCCCCCTGTCAGGGAATGGCATGTGCCAATGAAAGAACATGATTGCAGCCACTCCGCAAGCCCTCAGCCGGTTAAGGCAACAAACACTTCAAAGATCAAACATGGACAATGTTAATAAATAAAATGCTTTATTGTTCAAACTCAGCTCCCTTCCCACATGAAAACCAAAAACAGACGAAACCCCCAAAAAACACTCAAACAAATTACTCGCTCCCACAACCTGGAGAGGATTAACAAAATAGTGCAACTAAAATGGCCGTCATTCTCGGCCTTCGTAAAAAACAAACATCACATCATCGGCCTTCAAAAAACAAACATGCAAATCTCGGCCTCAAAAAACAGACACAACTGGCCACACATTCGACTATTTGGCCCACTAGGGCGATGCCTTGGCCATCTTTGTGTGGCCCCTGCCCGCCCTGCTGCTCCTCCTCAAAGTAAGGCCATTGGCTGCTGCAAGGCTGGGGGCAGGTGCCTGAGGGGCACATGTCGTGACGGCAGATGCCCTTGGGGGTCGGCCTAGTCGAGGTCTGGCCGTCGAGCGGTCGGCTGTTGAATGCTGCAGCTGTGGCTGGCCAGCATCAGTCGCTGCAGTAGCTCCTGCCAGCTCCACTGGGGGAGTGGCAGTGGCGGCTGGAGGAATGCGGGCAAGCTGGCGGATGGCAGGCGCTCGCTGGTCACCTGAGACACTGGCACTCGCCCGGGCCAGCACTGCAGCATGCGCACCAATCTGCTGAGGGACAGACCGCTATGCTGCTGCAGCGCGCCGGGTGCCCTGGCGATGCCTAGCTGACACAGCGAGTGTGGCAGCAGTGAGTGCCTGTGTTGACCTGTTCACTGACTGCATCAGAGCAGCCATTGACTGGACGGCACCACTGATCACCTGGCCAGTCGCTGCCAGAGCTGCCCCGAATTCCGCCCAACTCGCTGCCTGATCTGCCCGGAATTCCGCCCGACTGATGGCCTCTGAGGGCCCGAACTTGGTCACACTCCGAGAGAGGGACTCGATGGCCTCAGGCAACCGTGCCACTGCTGCCATGAGCTCCGTGTGCCGGCGCTCCGAGTCCGCGGACAAGTCCTCGAGGCGTTCCATCTCCTCGGCGAAGACCATCTCCGGACTGGGGGCCGGACTCTCCCTCTGGGGAGAAGGCCGCCGAGCTGGCTGACCCTTCCTGCATTGCTGTTCGCCGCTGGGCCCAGCAATTGGACTCCCCTCCGACGCATCCCCCCTCTGGGGAGAAGGCCGCCGACCTTCCACCCCCCTCCCGCGTTTCTGCAGGCCGCAGGTCCCATAAGCTCCCCTCCCCTTCGAAACTTCCGCCACGCTCCCCTCCAGGGAAGACGTGTCCCCTACATTGGCCTGGGTGGCCGCGGCTGAGCATTCCCCTGATGGGCCGCCTTCCTCTTGCTCCTCCTCCTGCTCCTCTTCTGAGGGGCTGTCACTGGCAAGTTCAGGGACCTCCTCCTCACCATCTGAAAGCAGGAAGGCACAAGAGTAGCTTTAGACTGAGGAGAGGGCGTCAGCAAGGGATGCATGAGTGGTGGCATTCAGCGCATTGGTCGGACAGTGGCAAAGGATGTAGATCTGATGCGCAAGTGGGACGAGAGAAGTCCAAACGTGGATGTCCTTACCATTGGTGGCCAGAACAGGGTCGGCATCTCCACATGCAAGAGGGCCAATCATCCGGGCACCCATGATGCGCTCCACGCGATGTTGAAGCTCGGTGAGCGGCTGGATCTGGGGTCGGCCTCCCCCGGTCGCAGTCCGGCTCTTCCGATTATTTGCCAGCTTGGCCTGCAAGAGAAAGGACGGCCTCTAAGTACAGTGTGTCGCCCTGATCTTGTGTGCACTGCCTCTCATGGTGGAATAGCCTGGCCAGTGTGTTAAGTGCAGATTGTGCAATTGATGTTCATGCCTGTCCCATCGCTGCTGGATGAGGGCTGGCCATTAGGGCTTTCAGGTCCCTTTGCCCATAATGTGAGGTGCACATGCAAGGATGAGGAGGTCACTGGAAAGGGTACTCACCCTGACAATCCGCGTGAGGTCATTAAACTTTTTGCGGCATTGGACACTGCTCCTGGGGACCTCGCTGTTGGCTGACAGCTTGCTGGCGACATGCCTCCAGGCTCTCCTGTAGACGCGCAACGGCGCCCTCTTGCCATTGTGCAGGTACAAAACATGGCGCCTCTTCGCCACAGCACCAACCAGCACACTCAGATCACGCTCTGAGAAGCGCTGCGCACATTCACGGGCCTTCTCCATGGCTTCAGGCGCTATTTGGGTCCAGCAGCAGTGTTCAGGCCTAGCAGCAGGGCTGCACTATCCAGGGCGTGGCTGCAGGCACAGTCGACCCTTCCCCCTTAAGAGCTGGCTGGCGCCAGGGTGTCTGCTGTCAATCACGAGATGGCCGCACCAGCGCTGCGCCCGGACTCGGCGCTATCGATCAGCACCTCCAGCTTAGCACCCAAACAGAGCCATCCAACACCAGTTTTAGCGCTTGAGCGAACTCTTAGGGCGAAGCTAATGAATATCAGAGAAGTGGCCTCGATTTGGCGGCGGGCGCAAACTTTAGCGGCCGCCCCACTTTACCGCCCCAAAAGTGGCTACAATGAATTTCTAGGCCTTAGTGTCCACTGAAGCACTTCTCTGGTTAGCGCAACACCCTATTTAATAGCACTTTTAATATAGAAACACCTTGCTCACTACAGCACCTTTGCTTAGTGGCTTTTACTTAAAAACAGCACTTTTAAATACAGCTACTCTCAGTGTTCACTACAGCCTTATCTGCTAGTGCAACACTGTTACTTAAATAGGGGAGGAGAGAATGGACACAATGAGGGAAAATCGACTAAAATCACAGTTCTAACAAAATTCCCACTTAATTCCCACCCCTATACCTATTCTAAGTTGCCTTGTAATGGGCCATAAAAATATATGCTCACCAATGAAAACCGCCTGCTCCGTGCCCTGCGATCTTTGATCTTCACTGCCCCGAAGTAAAAACACCCCAGTATTTTAAAAGTAAACTGCTGGTGTTCCACTCCTTTAGGCAGGCTCCCACGTTGCAGAGAGCATGGAGGCGAGGCCACAGAGAGAGAGAGAGAAAGAGCGAGGTAGCTTCTGAGAAGCTATCTTTTATACCCCATTTGGGGCCTGCCCAAATCCGGATGTATCTGGGCTAAACAAAAAGGGATCCAAACTGCCCCATTGTCTATAATGGGTTTGGATGAATTACCCATTCATTTAAACTGGGTTTTTTTCAGTTTAAATGTGTCCTCATTGTCTGTGATGGGCTTTTGAATAAAGCTGCAGTTTTAATGTGTCCTCATTGTCTGTGATGGCTTTGAATAAAGTTGCAGTTTAAATGTGTCCTTTGAATAAAGCTGCCATGGTTTGAACTATTTCCTTGATTGCTTGAGTAAACAGAGTCATTGTCCTTGTGGTCAGACTGAAACCGCAGTAAATCCTTTGTGTACACAAAGTAGCAGTTTCTGTAAACACATCGATTGTCTGCTGCAGGGAGGGAACTTCCCTTTGATTGGCAGATTGACTCCCCCATTGAACCTTTTCACAGACACATCCAAGCTACCTTTTCAAGTCCTTTATCTTCTGCCATGTGGTCCGACGGCCATTTTGGTCCCTGGATTTTTAAAGGTATATCACCCAGGTATTCTTTAATCAAAATTAATCTTCGGAACTGTAGGAAATTTTGAAATTATTGCGAACTCCCTACATTACCCATCTATAAGCACTTGATGACACCTGTACAGAACCTCACATTCTCAAAAAAGAGTCCATGACAATGCACTTCACAAGCAAAAATATAAGCAAATTATTTAAATCAATAATTGTACTGCCATGAGGGTGCATTACAGTGTGATTCAGAGAAAACGGAATAATTGTTGCAAGCTGCACAATACCATATTTCAAAGAGCGATATGATGTTTGCAGCAGAGGAGCATCAAAAAACTCGATCTCAGGCAGGAGTTGGGAGGAACATTAATCTTCTGTCGCAGAAAAGCCAACACTCAAAGTTGAACAATGTTTCGGGCAAACATCCAAGATTTTTATTATAGTAGGTATGAAGCCCAGTGATTATGTTACTGGACAAGCAACCCATAGGTCGTGAATTCAAATCTCACCATGGCAAGTTGTGAAATTGAATTCAATAAATCTGGTAAGTTGCAGGCTAGCAAGAGAAAAATGACATGAGTGCTGGCGATTGTTGTAAGCAACTCAACTGGCTCACTAATACCATGGTATGTGGTTTACTTTTAATGCACTCTGAAGTGGTCATTCAATTGTAAAGCAACCACTACAAAACAGAGCAAGATAAATATCAGACAAACCTATTAGCAATGATCTAGGCATTGGATCAGTACAAGACTTAGGCAATCCCAGCCCAGCTGACCCTGCAAAGTCCTCCTCAGCAACATCTGGGGACTGATGCCCAAGTTGGGAGCGCTGTCCCACAGATTAGTAAAGCAAAAATCATAACCATACTCACAGAGTCATATCTTTCAGTCAACATCCAGACTCCTGTATCACCACCTCTGGGTGTCTCCTGTCCCATCAGCAAGATAGACCCACCAGAGGTGACGGCACAGCATTAAATAGTTGCATGGGAAATGTGGACCTGAGGTACTCAAAATTGACTCCAAGAAGTCCCATGACTTCGGGTTAAATAAAGCCAAGGAAACCTCCTGCTGGTTGGTACCTAACGACGCTTCTTCAGCTGGCAAATTACCTCTATGATGAACATATAATGGAAACCCTGAAGGAAACAAAGGCACAGAATTTACTTTGTGTGGGGTACTTCAATGCCCACCACCAAAAATTGCTTGGCAGCATCACCACTGACTGAAGGACATAGTTGCCAGACTGAGCTTGCATATGGTGAAGAGGAAACAATGGAATAATTGTTGGAGGCCAATTGGTTGCCCAATTGGCATCCACAGTTCACCAGCAATATGTTGTTGAAGCCTGAAGCCCAATTTAGGGTGAGCCTCAGGCCTCTGGCTTCTGGCGGCACTTCCAGCACACTGCTTGAAAATGGGCCACGGTAAATTTCCACACCTTTATTTCTTAACTTAGAGCATTGTCAACACATTTGATCAACCATTGTCCATTATGTGATTTTTTCTTTTCTGGCATATTTCTAAGTGTTTTTATTGGAATTCAGTAGAAAAAGTACTTCAATCCTTCGAGTGAAGAGCATTTGTTTTTACTTATATAAGAACACTTGTGTGGAATGTGATAATATGATGTGCTGATATGCTGCCTCCTTGTACTACATGACCTAGTGCACTGTGTTCTTTATTGCGTACTGCTCCTAAGTGATTGATTGGCTTTTGGAAGGATTAGATCTGATGGCCTCCTGAGGGGTCTCTCAAAGACTTTCTTGTGCTCCTGCTGGCCACCTACTATGTGCTGCAGACCCAAATAAGCATGACAGTCCTCGTCTAACTGTGGAGGCTGCATTCTTTGCAATGCTCTTCAGGATCGGATTAAGTGTCATCCAACTGTTCCTGTGATTTTTCATGTCACAGTTGGAGGACAAGTCCCGTCGGTTGTCACTGAGCAGATAATTTCACTATTCTAAGAATTTTTGGGTTCTGATGCTTTAGCGTCATTCGTGGATGCTTGAGTCTACTTGTCACTGAATACCTGAGGTCTCCCTACAGGTGCTGCTAATGCTACTTGATGCACGATGAAAGGCTACATGGTGGAAAGCTATTGTTTTTTTTATAAATGCACACCTGTAATATGACCCAAAGCAGATTACATCTTGTTCTGTATGGGACAAGTTACTAGTTCACCCATTCATGCTCATGAAGTAAAATAAGAAAGAAATTGCTTTATATAGCACTTCATCGCCTTCTCAAAATATCCTAAAGCACTTTACAGCTAATGGATTCTTGTTGACGTGTTGTCACTGTTGCTATGTAGGCAAATGTGCCATTAATTTTTGCACAGCAAATCCTATAGACAGCAAACAAATATATGACTAGTTAATCTGTTTTTGGTGGTGTTGGTTGAGGGATGAATGTTGGCCAGGACACTGTGAGAATGCTCTGCTCTCCTACGGCTAGCAGGACCTTTTATAATCCTGTTTAGCTAGCAGACATTATAACATTGCAACCTCCTGTGCCTGCTATTTATTAATGAGTTAGCATTCCACCCAGACACTTCATTACATCATCCACAATAATCTTTAACAATGAGCAGGCTATTTAAAATCTCCCTGTTTTTTCAATGAACACTGTAATATATGTGGGTAAAACAAATGAAGGACAGAGACACGATGAGGTGCTAGTCAAGGTGCTTGTTTACTAGGTCAGAGTGAACTGAGCATGCTCATACTAAACCATGTGACAAACCATGTGATAATACATTACACTGTTTTCCCCTTTTAAAAAATGTACATATTCCCCTCTCAAATACAACAAAACTATGGTCCCACCTTTCCCAGCATTACATGTACCACATAACAAAAATGCCTGGCTTTTTTTCTTTTAAATCAACAACAAATGCTATAAATTAACTACAAATCCAGTTTAATAACAGGTTTACGGAGCCTTCCTGATCTTGTTACAAAAGGTTTCGGTGTTGAACCAATTTTCGGGCTGTTTTGTTCTGGTTCCAAACTCAAAGATGATCCAATTTCTATCTCAGATTTGTTTGAACCTGGTACTTCAGTTTCTGAAGTCTGAACAGAGTCAAACTCATGTATGTGTTCATGATCAAGTGGTTCAAGATCATGTCTTGGTTCATCTCTAGCAGAAATCCTTTGATCTACATGAACATTTCGGATGTTGTCACCAACTTCAACCAAATATCTCTTTGTTCCACCAATCTCTACTATGGTTCCTATATCCCACTTGTGTGAACTCGACTTTCCGGGGGGACTGAGAACACAAACACAATAATTTTGTCTGAAACTGCGTACTTTCTGATTGCTGTCATAATAACGTTTCTGACTCAACTGTTTCTGTTCAACTCTTGAGGCCAAATTTGGTTGAACAAGACTCAATCGTGTTCTCAATCTCCTCTTCATCAAGAGTTCTGCTGGGGTATATCCAGTTGTAGTGTATGGAGTAGTTCTGTACTTCAGCAAGAAATTTGCCAAACGTTGCTTCATGCTGAGTCCAAAACAACCCTGCAACACTTGCTGTTTGAAAGCTTCTTTCACTATTCTGGCTGATTTTTCGGCTGCTCCATTTGAAGCTGGATGATATATTTGATATCATTCCATTTCATGAATTTTTGGAATAGAACAGAACAGAACTAAGGGCCATTGTCAGAAACAAACTCTTCAGGTAAGCCATGACATGCGAAGATAGACTTCAACTCATCTATGGTACATTCAGTTGTAGTATTTGAACCCATGTGTTTCACTTCAATCCACTTTGAGTGACTATCTACAAGTACCAGGAAATAATCATTTGCTTTCTCACAGAAGTCTACATGTACTCTCTGAAAAGGTCTACTTGGCCATGACCAGGCTTGTAGTGGAGTTCTGGGTGGTTTGTTTCTGCAATTTTGGCAAATGCTGCATTTGCTGACAAGTGATTCAAGATCACTGCCCAATCCAAGCCAGTAAACAAAGCTTTTTGCAATTGATTTCATACTGACGATCCCTGGATGTTCAGTATGAAGTTTTGGCCAGAATTCTATCTCTCAAAGAAGTACGTACCGCCACTCTGTTTCCCCACTTGATACAACCTTGCTCACAAGACAGTTCAGTACGATGGTTATGGAATGGTTTCAACTCTGTGTCATACACTGGCCAGTCCATCCATTCAAGGTGTTTTCATACACTCTTTTCAGTACTGCGTCCTTTTGAGTCTCATTTGCAAACTCACTTGCATTCACAGGAAAGTCTTTGTCAACCGCACTTAGTGTGAAAATCTCACCTTCACTCCCAACACATGAGTCTTCATGTGGCAACCTGGACAAGGCATCTGTGATTGCGTTTTGCTTTGAAGTGCGATATTCAATCATGTAGTCATATTGTGACACCAACACTGCCCATTGTTGCATTCTTGATGCAGCCATTGCAGGGATGGCAGATTTGGGCCCCAAGCTTGCTAGGAGCGGTTTGTGATTGGTTATCAGGGTAAACTTTCTGCCGATTAGGAATTATTGGAATTTCTTGATTCCAAACACTATGGCGAGTGTTTCCTTTTCAACTTGCACGTAGTTTCTTTCGCTCTTTGTGAGGGTCCGCGATGCAAATGCAATTGGTTTCTCTTGGCTGTCATCCATTACGTGGCTTATGACAGCTCCCACACCATAGCTAGAAACATCACACGCTAACTTAAGCTCACGCTCTGTGTTGTAGTGCGCAAGTAGAGCATCACTAGAGAGACTTCTCTTACAAGCGTCGTAAGCTTCCTGTTGCACTTTTGTCCACTTCCACAGGACATCCTTCTTGAGGAGCTCATGCAATGGAGCTAACATGGTCACTAACTCAGGTAAGAAATGTGCATAGTCCTGCACCATTCCAAGGAAAGAACATAACTCAGACACGTTCTGTGGCTTTGGAGCATTGATGACAGCATCAACCTTTTCCTTCACTGGTTGCAAGCCATTTGCATCAACTTTCAGACCAAGGTACACAACCTCAGGCTGCACAAAAGCATATTTGTTCCTTTTCAATTCGACATGGAGACATTTTAAGATAATAATTGAGAAGGACATAGGTATGACAAAGACCAGGGTAATAGATTGGAGAAAAGCTGATTTACATACATAAGAACATAAGAAGTAAGAGCAAGAGTAGGCCATGTGGTCCCTCGAGCCTGCTCCGCCATTCAATAAGATCATGGCTGATCATCGACCTCAACTCCACTTTCCCGCCCAATCTCCATATCCCTTGATTCCCTAGAGTCCAAATATCTATCTATCTCAGCCTTAAATACACTCAAAGACTCAGCATTCACAGCTCTCTGGGGCAGAGAATTCCAAAGATTCACAACCTTCTGAGTGAAGAAATTCTTCCTCATTCTTCCTCATCTCAGTCTTAAATGGCCTACCCCCTATCCTGAGACTATGCTCCCTAGTTCTAGACACTCCAGCCAGGGGAAACAACCTCTCAGCATCTACCCTATTGCTGGAAAAATACTTCAACATAGAAACATAGAAACATAGAAGATAGGAGCAGGAGTAGGCCATTCGGCCCTTCGAGCCTGCTCCGCCATTCAATGAGATCATGGCTGATCATCCAAATTCAGTACCCTGTCCCTGCCTTCTCCCCATATCCCTTGATCCCTTTAGCCTTAAGAAATATATCCAACTCTTTTTTGAATATATTTAATGAACTGGCCTCCACTGCCCTCTGTGGCAGAGAATTCCACAGGTTCACCACTCTCTGGGTGAAGAAATTCCTCCTCATTTCAGTCCTAAATGGCTTACCCCTTATCCTTAGACTATGACCCCTGGTTCTGGACTCCCCGGCCATCATAAACATCCTTCCTGCATCTAGTCTGTCCAGACCTGACAGAATTTTATAGGTTTCGATGAGATCCCCTCTCAATCTTCTAAACTCCAGTGAGTATAAGCCCAATCGACACAATCTCTCCTCATACGTCATTCCTGCCATCCCAGGTGTCAGCCTGGTGAATCTTCGCTGCACTCCCTCCATGGCAAGAACGTCCTTCCTCAGGTAAGGTGACCAAAACTGCACACAATACTCAAGGTGCGGTCTCACCAAGGCCCTGTACAACTGTAGCAAGACATCCTTGTTCCTGTACTCGAACCCTCTTGCTACGAAGGCCAACATACCATTTGCTTTCTTAACCGCCTGCTGCACCTGCATGCTTACCTTCAGCGACTGGTGCACAATAACACCCAGGTCTCTTTGCACTTCCCCTTCTCCCAATCTATTGCCATTCAAATAATAATCTACCTTCCTGTTTTTGCCACCAAAGTGGATAACCTCACATTTATCCACATTATAGTGCATTTGCCATGTTTCTGCCCAATCACCCAACCTGTCCAAATCGTACTGGAGTTTCACGACATCCTCCTCACAGCTTACCCTCCCACCCAGCTTTGTGTCGTCTGCAAATTTGGAGATATTACATCCAATTCCCTCGTCCAGATCACTAATATATATTGTGAACAGCTGGAGTCCTAGGACCGATCCTTGCGGTACCCCACTAGTCACTGCCTGCCACTCAGAAAATGACCCGTTTATTCCAACTCTTTGCTTTCTGTCCGCCAACCAGTTTTCTATCCAAGTCAATACCTTGCCCCCAATCCCATGTGCCTTAATTTTGCACGCTAATCTCTTATGTGGGACCTTATCGAAAGCCTTCTGAAAGTCCAAATACACCACATCCACTGGTTCTCCTTTATCTATTTTACCAGTTACATCCTCAAAAAATTCCAGTAGATTAGTCAAGCATGATTTAACTTTTGTAAATCCATGTTGACTTTGTCCGATCCTGTCACTGCTTTCCAAGTGCTCTGCTATTACATCTTTTATAATAGACTCTAGCATTTTCCCCACTACCGATGTCAGGCTTACCGGTCTATAATTCCCCGCTTTTTCTCTACCACCTTTTTTGAATAGTGGGGTAACATTAGCTACCCTCCAATCCATGGATACCGTTCCAGAGTCTATCGAGTTCTGGAAGATGACCAGCAATGCATCTACTATCTCTAGGGCCACCTCCTTAAGTACCCTGGGATGTAGACCATCAGGCCATTTTGGTACAATAACCACAGGATTTACCCATGGGGTGGGACCAGTTACAGGTTCGATAATGTCCATGTCCCTCAATTGTTTTATTTTGGCCTCTACTGCCCCCCTTAAGTTGAATGGTATACGCCTGAGTGGCTGGGCCACAGGCTTCACTTGTGGGTCGATATACAAACTGATCTGTTTTGTGTTCAGCCTTCCTACTCCCTGGAACACCTTTGGATACCGCTGTTCTAGTAGCTGTCTTACATCTACCACTGCTGAGACATCTGCGCCTATTTTAAAAACTCCCGGTTTCATGGCTGTCTCCCTTCCTAGCAACGGCTCTCCATGGCCTTTAACCACAATGAACTCCACCTGCTCAGTTCTCTTACCTATTGTAATTCGACATGTGAATATACCTTTACCTGACAGTGGTCGGCTCGAAGCATAGGAGAATAACTTTCTCTCTGTCTTAGGGACATGTGACTGACACTTAATATGTTCTGACTTTAATCCTTCCCATGTATTCTCATCTATCACATTACTAGTTGCACCCGAGTCAATTAACATTCTCAGGTTTACTCCCCCCACACAAAAGGTAAGTCTCTCTGTCACGTTATTTCCAGTAACAGCAAATGCACAGTTATTTTGTTCCTCTACATTGTTCACACTGTGTTTCTTTGTACCCTTTGTGTGGCGTACTTTGGAGAAATGATCCTTTCCCTTGCACTTATGACACATTTGCCCGTGTGCTGGGCATTTCGGATCTCTGCCCATGTGCTCTATGTGTCCACATCTGTAACATTTCCTTTCGTTCCTATCGCCAGTTCCTTTTGGTTTCTCTGTCGAGCTTTTCGTATAATGCCCTCTTTTCCGTGTAGCACGACGAACAGTATCTGTCTCCGCCTTCTCTGTACATGACATGGCTGACCTGCTCCTTGATGTTTTCACATTGTGAGGCCAATTGTAACTAGCGGGCGAGCGTTAGACCATGCCCTTCCTCTAGCAATTTCCTCCGCACATAGGCTGACGTGCACCTACTCAGGATAGCGTCTCTTATTTGATTATCCACATCCCCCACAAAAGCACAGTCTTTAGCAGCCTGCCGCAAGTGAGTAGCAAATTGTTGCACAGTCTCGCCTGTCTTCTGGGACAACTTATGAAAAGTCTGTCTAGCAAAGGCTGCGTTGACCTGGGGCATGAAGTAGTGATTCAAAGCACTAACCATCGCCGTGTAGTCTGCTGGCTCTCCTGTGTCCGGTAGAGTCGAAAAGATATCCTGGACATCTGGTCCTGCTAGGTGTAGAAGTAGAGCTCTTCTCCTCTGCTTTGTGGCAGCTGTAGAGGTATCGTCGATAATGAGTCCTTTGCCATTGGCATAAAGCTCAAAAGACGTTAACCACCTCGTCCATCTTGGACCCAATGTGGCTGGCTCGGCGAAGCATGCAAAATTTTGAATGCCGGTCTTCTCCATCCTAGCTAACTAAAACTTGGGCAACCTCCTTTTTAAAAAGATTCTGTCTGTTATCCTCATCGCCAATGTTGTATCCATGCTTTAATGCATTCAATCAAGCATGTAGATACGTCGAATTAAATCAGAGTCAGGCAGACAGGCTTATAACTGTGATCTTTACTTTATTCCTAAAATGGCTGACTGCTGCTCTCCCGGGTAATTCCCATAATGCAATGCACATTGCATTACCGTATTAACTGGTGTTAAACTCGCACATTACATTACCGTATTGACTGGTGTCAAACTCACAATCAATACACGACAGCACCCACTAGAGTAATTACTTCCAATTTGGCCCATGGTCAGTGACAGGAGGGTGTGACTACAAGCGAGGCAGGTATTGGGATCCAGGCGGTAGTGATGGAGGAGCCTCAGGCCTTGTCCAATAGGTACGAGATTCTTGCTCCCTGTGTGGACGAGGACAGGGACTGCAGGGAAGATGAGCAATCTGAACGCAGCACCGTGGTACAGGGAGCCATTCAAGTGGGGGGAGCAGAAAGAGATATTGTAGTGATTGGGGACAGTATAGTGAGGGGGATAGATACAGTTCTCTGCAGCCGAGAGCATGAGTCCCGAAGGCTGTGCTGCCTGGTGCCAGGGTTAAGGATATCTCCTCTGGGCTGAAGAGGAACCTGGAGTGGGAGGGGGAGGATCCAGTTGTCATGGTAGGACCATGTAGGCACCAATGACATAGGTAGGACAAAGAAAGAGGTTCTGCTGAGAGAGTATGAGCAGCTCGGGGCTAAATTAAAAAGCAGAACCACAAAGGTAATAATCTCTGGATTACTACCTGAGCCACGAGCAAATTTGCATAGGGTAAATAAGATCAGAGAAATGAACGAGTGACTCAAAGACTGGTGTGGGAGAAATGGGTTTTGATTTGTGGGGCACTGGCACTAGTACTGGGATAAGAGGGAGCTGTTCCGTTTGGATAGGCTTCACTTGAACCTTGCTGGGGCTAGAGCCCTGGCAAATCGAATAACTAGGGCTGTAGAGAGGGCTTTAAACTAAATAGTGGGGGGGGGGCAGGGATCCAGGTGAGCAGGAATTTAAAAAGTCAATGAGAAATGAGAAAACAATAGAGCAGGATAGCGATGGGGTAAATAATAACCAGAGTATGACAGGAAGGGACAGAATGTTTAAAAATAAGAGTGCAACAGAAAATGGGGCCAAAACAAGGAGAAATGGTAAAAAGACAAAGTTAAAAGATTTATATCTGAATGCACGCAGCATTCATAACAAGATAGATGAGTTGATGGCACAAATGGGTATGATCTGATCGCCATTACAGAGACGTGGTTGCAAGGTGATCAGGGTTGGGAGCTGAATATTCCAGGGTATCCAACAACTCGGAAGGACAGACAGAAAGGAAAGGGAGGTGGGGTGGCTTTGTTGGTAAAGGATGGGATCAGTGCGGTGGTGAGAAGTGATATTGGATCAGAAGATCAAGATCTAGAATCAGTTTGGGTGGAGATAAAAAATAATATAGGGAAAAAGTCTCTGGTGGGTGTAGTCTACAGGCCCCCAAACAGTAGCAATACTGTTGGACAGAGTATAAGTCAACAAATAATGGAGGCCTGTAAAAAAGGTATGGTAATAATCATGGGTGATTTTAATCTCCATATTGATTAGACAAATCAAATTGGACATGGTAGTCTTGAGGAGGAGTTCATAGAGTGCATCTGGGATGGTTTCCTAGAACAGTATGGAATGGAACCAACCAAGGAGCAGGCTATCTTGGATCTGGTACTGTGTAATGAGACAGAATTAATAAATGATCTCATAGTAAAGTATCCTCTAGGAAAGAGTGATCATAGCATGGTTGAATTTCAAATTCAGTTGGAGGGTGAGAAAGTTGTATCTCAAACTAGTGTCCTGATCATAAATAAAGACAGTTACAATGGCATGAGGGCAGAACTGGCTAAAGTGGACTGGAAAAATAAATTAAAGGGTAAGACAGTTGAAATGCAGTGGTGGACATTTAAGGAGATATTTCATAACTCTCAACAAAAATATATTCCAGTAAGAAAGAAAGATTTTAAGAGAAGGGAGCACCATCAGTGGCTAACTAAGGAAGTAAAGGATGGTATCAAATTGAACACAAATGCATACAATGTTGCCAAGACTGGTGGAAGACCAGAGGATTGGGAAATTTTTAAAAACCTGCAAAGGATGACTAAAAAAAAAATAGAGATAGATGATGAATTATGAGAGAAAACTGGCAAGAAACATTAAAACAGATAGTAAGAGCTTCTACAGGTATATAAAAAGGAAGAGGGTAGCTAAAGTAAACGTTGGTCCCCTAGAGGATGAGACTGAGGAATTAATAATGGAGAACGGGAAAATGGCAGAGACTCTGAACAAATATTTTGTATCTGTCTTCATAGTAGAAGACACTAACAACATCCCAAAAATGGATAATCAAGGGGCCACAGGGAGCGGGGAGCTAAAGGCAATCACTATCACTAGGGAAATAGTACTTGGTAAAATAATGGGACTAAAAGATGACAAGTCCCCTAGACCAGATGGCTTGCATCCCAGGGTCTTTAAAGAAGTGGCTACAGAGATAGTGGATGCATTGGTTGCAATATACCAATATTCCCTGGACTCTGGGGAGGTCCCAGTGGATTGGAAAACCGCAAATGTTAGAACCCTATTTAAGAAAGGAGGGAGACAGAAAGCAGGAAACTATAGACCAGTTAGCCTAACATCTGTCAATGGGAAAATGCTGGAGTCCATCATTAAGGAAGCAGTAGCAGGGCATTTGGAAAATCATAATGCAGTCAAGCAGAGTCAGCATGGTTTTATGAAAGGGAAATCATGTTTAACAAATTTGCTGGAGTTCTTTGAGGATGTAACGAGCAGAGTGGACAAAGGTGAACCAGTAGATGTGGTGTATTTGGATTTCCAGAAGGCATTCGATAAGGTGCCACATAAAAGGATGCTGCATAAGTTAAGAGCTCATGGAATTGGGGGTAATATATTAGCATGGATAGAGAATTGGCTAACTAACAGAAAGCAGAGAGTCGGGATAAATGGGTCATTTTCCGGTTGGCAAACGGTAACTAGTGGGGTGCCACAGGGATTGGTGCTGGGGCCTCAACTATTTACAATCTACATTAATAACTTGGATGAAGGGACCGAGTGTAATGTAGCCAAGTTTGCGGATCATACAGAGATGGGTGGGAAAGCAAGTTGTGCAGAGGACTCAAAGAATCTGCAAAGGGATATAGACAGGCTAAGTGAGTGAGCAAACATTTGGCAGATGGAGTATAATGTGGGAAAGTGTGAGGTTATACACTTTGGCAGGAAAAATAAAAAAGCAAATTATTATTTAAATGGGGAGATTACAAAATGCTACAGTTCAGAGGGACCTGGGGGTCCTTGTGCATGAAACACAAAAAGTTAGTGATGTAAGAAAAAGGAGACTTACCATCAAGTAACTTTAAAGTAAGCTTTAAGTAACTTATAAACACACTATATACACGAGAGGTCTTTACCATGCCTCTGGTAGAAGCCTCTTACAATACTGAACAGACCAGTATTTATACCAGCCCAACAGGAAGTGACATATGACAGGAAGTGAGGTATGTACACAGTTCATAGTTCATAGTTCACAGGAAGTGATGACATAACTTCCCGGAAGTTATCATTTTTATCACATTCTTCCCTCCTGCAGGATTAGGAGGCTGTGGTCTACCTTTTGGTCCGCAGCCGCCGAACAAGGAAGAGTCGCACCCGTTTGGATTCCCGTCGTAGAGGGTCGCTGGTCCGCTTACATGCGGTTGGCCATTGGTCAGAGTCTGTGTGGCCTGGATTGCCCTGTGAAGGGTCGGGGAGATCATGGCTTCGAGTACGAGCCCCAATAGGTTCAAAGTTGGACTGCCTCTGTTCAGAGGGAGGTGCAGAGCTGGTCTGTGGTGGATCAGTACTTTCATGCGCGGTACGGGGAGGGTCGCAACCTTGAGCACGGGGTTCTACCGGCACCAAGCTAGTTGGTGTCTGATCAGGATCCTGGAGAGGGGTACCCGATAGGTCCCAAGAGTTTCCTGGTGAAATGCCATCACCCGATGTCCCACTAGGTCCTGGTGGGCAGGGAGCCAGATCCCGTAATGATACGGTAGATTCTCGGCCGTCGGAATATCGTATGTTTGCATAGGTGGGGTTGGCATCGGTTAGTTCGACCTCGTCTACAAGAGGGTCATTTTTAGATGTCCGAACGTATCTTCGGAGTAATACAGGTCCAGGAGTAGTTAGCCATGACGGGAGTGATGTCCCATGAGATGAGCGACGCTGGAATCCAAAGAACCGCTCATGAGGTGTAGTATTTGTGGCTGTAGAAAGCAGGGACCGTATAGAGTGCAATGCATCCGGAAGCACTGTTTCCCATTGCTGGTCTGGTAGGCCCCGAGATCTTAAAGCGAGACGTACGGAATTCCAGATGATACCGTTATACCTCTCTACCTGCCCATTTCCGATGGGATGGTATGGTGTTGTTTTGCTTGTAGCAATTCCCCGTTCTGAGAGGTAGTCCTTGAGTTCCCTTGACATAAAGGATGGACCCCGATCTGAGTGAATATAAGCCGGCATGCCACAGTGAAAAAATACCTGCTCAAGGCAGCAGATTACTGTGGACGCCAGCATATTGGAGCAGGGGAAGGCAAACGGAAAACGTGAATATTCGTCGATCATGGTGAGCAAATATGTGTTCCGAGTTGAAGAGGGCACTGGGCCCTTAAAATCGATGCTAAGTCATTGCATCGGTTGGGTTGCATGTATGAGTATACCATCTGAGGGGCGGAAGAACTGAGGTTTTAATTCCGCACAAAGCCGGCATTCTGAGCATATTTTCTTTACATCTCCAGTGGAAAAAGGGAGATTCCGTGATCGTACGAAATGTAGCATGCGCGTAACGCCAGGATGACACAAACCATTGTGGACATCCATGAGAGTGGAGGATGACATAGTGGAGCAGAATGCCCGTGTGAGGGTGTCCGGGGCCACATTCTCCTTGCCAGGCCGATAGAGAATGGTATAACCAAAAGAGGCCAGTTCCATCCTCCAAATTTTATTTTATTATTCTTAATTTTGGTTCGTTTTCGATTATCGAGCATGAAGGCGACTGATCGTTGGTCCGTGATCAATGTAAAGTGCTGGCGAGCTAGAAAATGGTTCCACTTCCGTACTGCCTCTATGATGGCTGTGGCTTCTTTCTCAACCGGAGGATAATGTAGCTCGGCACCTTGTAAGGTCCTGGACATAAATGCTACAGGACGACCTTCCTGATTCAGAGTAGCCGGGATCGCCACCTCCGAGGCATCACATTCAACCACGAAAGGGAGATTCTCATCAATGGAGTGAAGAGCCGCTTTCTCCAACTGTTTTTTGAGAAGGTTAAAGGCTGCAACAGCCGCTGTTCCCAGTGGAAATGATCTAGCATGCAGCAAGGGTTGGATTTTGTCCGAAAAATGAGGAATCCATTTAGCGTAGTATGCAAACAGACCGAGAGCCCGACGTAAAGAAGCCGGATTCTTAGGTGACGGGAGCTCTTGGAGCGGGCGAAGTCTTTCTGGGTCTGGCTTAATGATACCATTGCCTACGCAGTAGCCAAAGATGTTGATGGTCGGTTGCGACTCAACAGATTTGGATTCATTCAGGGTCAAATTACGGCGATGGAGGGCATCCCGAAATTTTTGGAGGTTGGAGTCGTGTTCCTGTTGATCGTGACCTGCAATGGTAATGTTATCAAGATAGGGAAAAGTGTCCCTTAGGTTTTCCTGCTTAACCAGGCCATCCATTGCCCGTTGGAAGACAGCCACTCCATTAGTAACCCCGAATGGGAGGCGACGAAATTGGTACAGCCGTCCATTAGCCTCAAAGGCTGTGTACTGCTTATCTGAGACCTTCAAGGGTAACTGATGATAGGCACTTTTTAAATCGTAAGTTGAGAACACTTTGTATTCGGCCAGTTTATTAACCATATCATCAATGCGTGGCAATGGGTAGGCGTCCAAGTCGGTATATTGATTGATGGTTTGCGAATAATCGATGCATAGTCGCTGTTTGTGAGGTTTTAGAGGGTTCTTGACAATGACGACTTGAGCCCGCCAGGGCGACGAACATGGTTCAATGATATCCTCTGCTAGAAGTCGAGAGATTTCAGCCACAATAAAAGATTGGTCTTCCTGATTAAAGCGCCGCGATTTCGTTATTATCGGTTGGCATTGAGGCGGAATACTGGCAAATAATGAGGGTTCATCAAGTGAAGCTGCTGATAATGCACAAAATGGTAATTTAGACTGTATATTAGAAATAGTAAGTCCGGGTTTGGATCCACCAAACTCAATGGTGAGTTTCTTATGCTGTTTTTGGAAGTCCAGCCCTAAGAGGAGATCACTACATAAGTCTTTGAGCACTGAAAGTCGGGTGGAGGGATACATACGACCATGAAGTGTCATATCAACAACACAAAAGCCGGAGATTCTGGTATTAAGTGATGACTGGGCCATCGCAATTGCCTGGTCCGATGGGAAGACATGTAGTTTCAATTTCGCAACAATCTGTTCCTTAATGAAACTATCAGTACTTCCTGAGTCAATTAAGGCATCTAAGGTATGCCCTTTAATTGAAATTTTTGTGGCTGCATGAGGCAGGTTCTGTGGGCAAGCAGCTGTAATTGGTGTCGTTGCACAGAGAGTGGCTAAAACTCTCGGTGTGCTTCTTCGGGAGAGAGCTCGAGAGGAAGCTTGATAGGTCCTAGCTGGAGCATCTTGATAGGCCCTAATTGGGGCAGTTCGGTAGGCCTTAGCTGGATTGGCCCTCGTAGAGGCCCTTGATAGGCAAACTTTAGCAAAGTGTCCTTTTTTCCCGCAATAACTGCAGATTGCATTGCGAGCAGGGCAGGTTTTCCTAGGGTGAAAAGCATCTCCACAAAAGAAGCATTCCTTCCTAGATTGCCAAGAGGCTGCTAAAGTGGGGTCGTCCTCCTCTTCTTCATCAGAATTATCAGAATTAGATTCCCCCATGATAGGGTTCACCTGAGACCGCTTGAATTGTCTGGTTGCAGCTACAGCAGCAGATCGAGATCTGGGCAGCTGATAGAGGTCTGCATTTCTCTTTGCCAAATCCAGTGAACAAGCTAGGTCAAAAGCTTTTTGTAGCTCAAGTGTTTTACTTTCTAGTAGACGCTGGCATATAAATGGAGAGGCAATCCCGCAGATGAAAGCATCACAAATCATTTCTTGGCGGTACAGCTCAGCTGAGGCTGCCTGAAAGTTACAATCTACGCTGAGCCTGCGAAGTTCTTGCAGGAATTCGTCAATTGATTCCCCTGGCCCTTGTCGGGCTGTGGTCAGTAGATGTCTAGCATAGACCTCATTTGGGGTCTTCGCATACAGTTTCTTAAGTGCCCGAATCACCTCTTTGTAATTATCCCAGTCATCAACATATTCAAACACTTTTGGGGTCACATAATTGACAAGTATCTTCAATTTAGCAGGAGCATCCGCTTTACATTCATCCAGAAAATTCTCAAAAGTACGATACCAATGCTTCCATACCCTGCCAGCTGCTGGTGTATTCGGGTCCAAGTCCAGACGAATAGGTCTAAGGATTTTCTCCATGATGGGTGGTTCCCTGGATCCTTAACTTCCGAGTTTGTCTGAAGGTCTAGTATTTGTCAGTGTAAATACTAAGTTACTTAAATTGATGTAAGAAAAAGGAGACTTACCATCAAGTAACTTTAAAGTAAGCTTTAAGTAACTTATAAACACACTATATACACGAGAGGTCTTTACCATGCCTCTGGTAGAAGCCTCTTACAATACTGAACAGACCAGTATTTATACCAGCCCAACAGGAAGTGACATATGACAGGAAGTGAGGTATGTACACAGTTCATAGTTCATAGTTCACAGGAAGTGATGACATAACTTCCCGGAAGTTATCATTTTTATCACAGTTAGTATGCAGGTACAGCAATTAATCAAAAAGGCAAATGGAATGTTGGCCTTTATTTCAAGGGGGTTGGAGTATAAAAACAGGGAAGTCCTGCTACTACTGTACAGGGTATTGGTGAGACCACACCTTGAGTACTGCGTACAGTTTTGGTCTCCTTATTTAAGGAAGGATATACTTGCATTGGAGGCGGTTCAAAGACAATTCACTAGGTTAATTCCAGAGATGAGGGGGTTGAGTTATGAGGAAAGGTTGAGCAGGCTGGGCCTATACTCTTTGGAATTTTGAAGAATGAGAGGTGATCTTATTGAAACACATAAGATACTGAGGGGGCTTAGCAAGGTAGATGCAGAGAGGATGTTTCCCCTAGTGGGGAAATCTAGAACTCGGGGGCACAGTTTTAGAATAAAGGGTCACCATTTTAGAACTGAGATGAGGAGGAATTTCTTCTCTCAGAGGGTTGTAAATCTGTGGAATTCTCTGCCTAAGAGAGCTGTGGAGGCTGGGTCATTAAATAAATTTAAGGTGGAGATAGACAGATTTTTGCAAGATAAGGGAGTGAAGGGCTATGGGGAGCGGGAGGGGAAGTGGCTTCAAGCCCAAGATCAGCCATGATCTTATTGAATGGCGGAGCAGGCTCAAGGGGCCAAGTGGCCTATTCCTGCTCCTATTTCTTATAGAAACATAGAAACATAGAAGATAGGAGCAGGAGTAGGCCATTCAGCCCTTCGAGCCTGCTCCGCCATTCAACGAGATCATGGCTGATCATCCAAACCCTAACACCCGGTCCTTACACCGACAGCCATCCCACCCAAGCCCTATCCCCGTAACCCCGTAACCCCACGTATTTAATCCCCCCTAACACTAAGGGCCAATTTTTATCATGGCCAATCAACCTAACCAGCACATCTTTGGACTGTGGGAGGAAACCGGAGCACCCGGAGGAAACCCACGCAAACACGGGGAGAATGTGCAAACTCCACACAGACAGTCACCCGAGGCCGGATTTGAACCCGGGTTCTTATGTTTTTATGTTTACATTATATTCCATTTGCCATGTTCTTGCCCACTAACTTAACCTGTATATATCACTTTGCAGCTTCTTTGCATCCTCCTCACAACTTACTTTCCCGCCTAGCTTTGCAGCAACAGCAAATTTGGATACATTACACTCGGTCCATTCATCTAAGTAATTGATAAAGATTGTAAATAGCTGAGGCCCAAGCAATGATCCTTGCAGTACCCCACTAGTTACAGCCTGCCAACCTGAAAATGACCTGTTTATTCCTACTCCCTATTTTCTGTCTGTTAATCCTCAATCCATGCTAATATATAACCCCCAATCCAATGAGCCCTAATTTTGTGTAATAACCTCTTGTGTGGCACTTTATCGAATGCTTTTTGAAAATCCAAATACATCTACTAGTTCCCCCTTATCTACCCAGCTAGTAACAAGTACAACCTCAAAAAACTCTAACAGATTTCTCAAACACAATTTCCCTTTCATAAATCCGTGTTGACTCTGCCCAATCATATTAGAGTCATAAAGAGTCATAATGGCACAAAAGGAGGCCATTCGGCCCATCGAGTCCATGCCGGCTCTGTAGAGCAATCCAGTCAGTCCCATTCCCCCACTCTATCCCTGAAGCCCTGCAAGTTTATTTCCCTCAAGTGCCTATCCAGTCTCCCCTTGAAAACATTGAGTGCCTCTGCTTCCACCACTTCCATCAGCAGCAAATTCCAGGTCCTCACCACACGCTGTGTAACAAAGTTTTTCCTCACATTCCCCTGTATCTCTTGCTCAAAACCTTAAATCTGTGTCCCCCTAGTCCTTGTAGAGAATTTGTGGGTTCGCGAGTCGATACAGATTCACTCTTTGAGACAATTCTAGGAATATATACTTTTATTTAAGAGCCGGCATTCAGTTAACATCTGTTGAATCAGTCGCAACATTAACAATTCAAAGTACAATTAGCTTACATTTCTTATTTCTCAGATCTTTATTCTTAAATCTTTACTTCGTTATATTTCTTATTTCTAAATCCAGAACATTTCCTATTTCTAAATCCAGAATATTTCTTATTTCTAAATCCAGAAAATCCACCAAAAATCAATACTTTAACTTCCCGAGACTCATAGTTAAAAACTTACAGAGATGCCTTAGAAGGTTGAGAAACGCCCTGCCCGTTCAGCACGTTCTGATGTTCTGTTAAAAAAGGTCTTATTTTTATACCCTTTTGGCTTTGGTTTCTTCTTTGATGTTCTCTGCTGATGTCAGCTAATTGTCTTTATTGATCCCTCTGTTTGAATGCTTTCTATGTTACTATCAATTCAACTATTGCATGCATAATTTTTTCTCTAGTTTTAGGTGTTCCAAAAACCATCATAAAAACAATGACAGCTATGGTTTCTGTTTGATGTCATTCTTACCGAAGATTCTTCATTCAATTCTTAATTTTGGCTTAACTGCTTTTTTGCAGACATTGTGGCCCCGATTTTCTGACAGCCGTCGGGCGGCTTTTCATGTGGCCGGGGTCCGAAAATCATGGAAAAAGTGGGTCGGGACCCCCCCGCCTGATTCCCCGCCCTGTCTGACTTTCGGACCGCCGTTTCTCCGTCACCCGCTTCAGTCCCGGCCGCCACTGGCGGGACTGCTCGTTGGAGCACTAATCACCAATGATCACCTTGTTAAGGAAGATTTTCCGGGGCCGTTGCGACTTTGGGGCTTTCCCCACATGAAACACGCCTGCGGGGAACCCCGCCGATGAGTGCTGGCATGAAAACAGCTGGCTTGCTTGCTTGCAGCAGCAGGTCGCTGAGGGCTGAAGAGATTTAAATAGGCAGCATTTGCAGGCTGCAGGACCTTGTTGATCAAGGCTTGGGGGAACATTTTGAAGCCTTAGGAGCAGCTGTAGAAAGTTGGAGCCTCACACACTTCCCCAGTGTGAGCTCCTGGGAAGCCCCTTTCACCACTCTAACTCAGCACCTCCTCAACGGAGGCATCGGCCAGAAGCATGGGAGAACTTTGGTACCTTCCCTTCCTGGCATTAGAGGATCTCCAACAGCAGAGGCAGCAGCAGCAGAACCAGGAACAGCAGGATGAGCACCAGGAGCACCAGGCTGCTGCTCACTCACCTGAAGCTGCACAGGCCAGAAGGAGCCAGCGCTTGGAAGTGGCTTGAGAGCACCTTGCTGCGCTTTAGGGGGCCAGTGGGACCCGTTTCTGCACTGGCAGTCCTACTCAGAAGGACTTCCATGAAGGTCTGGTTTCTCTGTCAACAGATGGCCAACGCTCCTCAAGAGATGTCATTCTCTTATGCGCACTCACCATGTTTTCCGTACCCTGGCGAGTTATCTCCTCCATGGAGGTTGCCAAACTTTCCATGGTGATGCGTTCATGCGCCAATGACTCCACAAAGGCTCTGCTCATGGTCGCTATGGACTCCTCCATTCGCTCCACACTCGCAGCGACCCTGGAGACAAAACCTGCCAGAGAATCCTGCATCTGTGCATGGAGATCCATCACCTCTTCTCTTGTGGATGGACCCAGAGGCAGAGGGTCGACATGCAGTGCAGCTGAGCTGAGCTGGCAGAGTCCTGCGCCCTCCGACGAGGACTCTCCACTGCTATCCCTGTCTCCAGAATCTGCTGAGGCTCACTTGTGAGCTGTGAAACACCAGGTGACAACGCTACTCTATGTCCCGAAGGTCCCCCCAAGGTGTGAGTGTCTGCGCTGGTACTGGGTGCGCTTACTTCTGCTGACGCTGCGCCCTCAGAGGTTGGAGCTTCCTCTGAGGAGTCTGGCTGCACAGCCTCTTCCTCCTCCACAGTGAGGACAGGGGCTCTGGATGGTACTGTGGGGGAGTAAAGGAAGTAGATAGAGATGTAATGCCAAGGTTCTTCTGGTGACTCCCAGCGAGTTGGCATCTGCTGTCACCTGCATCCATGCAGCATTGGTCTCAGTGGGAGGCCTCTTCCTCCCTGACCTAGGGAAGAGGACCTCCCTGTGGGCCCTAACCCCATCCAATAATGCCTGCAGTGAAGCCTCGTCAAATTTGGAGGCAGCTCGGGGTCTGGCACTGGCCACAGCTGCTGCAGGCTCCTCTGCCATCCTGTATGGTTTGTTTGGAAGCCTTCAGAGGATGCAGTGCTTGCTATGGACCTTGAAATCACCACGAATGATGACATCATACTGTGGGGATTTCTGACTCGAATTGGACAATTAGCAAGGCTTCCCACATGCTGGGAATTAATTGGCCACTTGAGGGAAAATTGCGTGGAGCTGGCTGACACTTTTTTATGTGTGTCAGAAACCCCACATTCGGGGAAATCCGACCATTCCCCACACAAGCTGAAAATCGGGGCCTGTGTCTTTCCTTATTCTCCATGTTCAATACAAACACAATGCAATTGCTTGGTGTCTCTATTGAAGTTATATCTTCAAAGTCTTGTTGGTATAGTTTTTACTATACGTAAATCAAAACCACTTTAGCTGTGTGTTTACTTGTTTTCTAGCTATTTCAATTGGTTGCACATTTAATCTTATGGTTCCTGCTTTCCAAGTTTAACATAAAACTATTTGACCAGCAGATGTTTCTTTTCTTGATGTCATGTTTCAAAGGCACATGCCTCTTTTAATGTTTGTTTTTCTGTTTTATCATGTTAGCTCTTCACACTTCACTTGGGTCTTCCATTGTGTTACACTCAAACTCTAGACTCTTCGGAAGCACCAATGGTTTGCTACAATCTTTCACTGTTTTAGAATATTTAACTAATTCCCATTTCAAAGCTTGTTTACAGCTTTGTTATCAACTGATCTTTTCTCAGAAGCCCGTATTTCTGTTTACAGCCTGTCTGCTGAGACTTGTGTCTTTTAAACCCAGTATGTCTTTTAATAATAACTAGCTGGAGTGCCCGGCGGTGCCGAGGGTTTTTTGAGGGCATGCTGTTATGAAAAAAGTAGAAATAATTTTTATATATATAAAAGAGTTTGTCTGTCTGTCTGTCTGTGTGGGAAGGAGAGGGAGAGAGAGAGAGGGAAAGAGAGAGAGAGACTGGGGGGGGAGAGAGAGAGAGAGAGACTGGGGGGAGAAGAGAGAGACGGGGAGAAGAGAGAGAGAGAGAGAGAGACTGGGGGGAGAAGAGAGAGACGGGGAGAAGAGAGAGACGGGGGGGGGGAGACAGAGAGAGAGACTGCTGGAATTAGTTCGGGATTAGCCTGGAGAGAGAGGGGGGGGAAGGAGCGTCTCAGGCCTGGCCCGATGGACCCTGCGAAGAAAGAAGGAAGGAAGAAGGCGAGCTCTCCCTCCCTCTCCACACCCCCTCACTCTTTCCCTCCCTCACCCTCTCCCTCTCCCTCCCCCTGTCTCACCCGGCTTTACTCACTTTCCCTCCCCTCTCCCTCCCTCCCCCCTCCTCTCCCTCACCTCCCTCCTCTCCCTCCCCCCTCTCCTCTCCCCTCCCCCCTCTCCTCTCCCTCCCTCCCCCTCTCCCTCCCTCCCCCCTCTCCTATCCTCCAGCTCTCTCTCTCTCTCCCCTCTCCTCTCACTCCCTCCCCCTCCTCGCTCTCTCCCTCCCCTATCCCTGCTTTACTCTCTCTCCCTCCCCACCCTCTCCCTCTCTCCCTCCCTCCTCTCCCTCCCTCCTCTCCTCACCCTCCCTCCCCCTCTCCCTGCCCCCCTCTCCTCTCCCTCCCCCCCTCTCCTCTCCCTCCCCCTCTCTCCTCTCAATTCAATTCAATTCAATTCAAATCGCTTTATTGGCATGACAAGGTACATCTTATGTTGCCAAAGCATCGAAAAACATTCATGGTTGAACACAAAAATACAGGTCTATCCATACAGTGTATGAACAGATATATCCCTGAGTGTATAAATATACATTCATATAATTTGTATATACTCTTTTCTTATATTTAGTGGTTGTCCCTCTGTTTATGGCAAGCTGTAACATAGTGTGCCGCTAAGGTTACACAATTTCTCTCTTCCCCTAGTAGGTATGGGAGTTTTTGGTCGTCATTCAAATTTCTGAATTCCGGGCATATTTTTGTGAATTTTGGGTAGAAATTCTCCCTTATGCCCTGATATTTTCTACAAGCTGTGAGGAAGTGCATCTCTGTCTCCACCACTCCCTGACTGCAGTGAGAGCATATCCTGTCCTCTCTTGGTAGCCGGGTCTGCCTGTGTCTACCTTTTTAGATCGCCAGGCTATGTTCACTAAGTCTGTACATTGTCAAGGTTTTTCTCAGTTTGCTATCCTTTACCATGGTCAGGTAATCAGCCATGTTGTATTGTCTGTTTAGGGCCAAGTAGCAATTGAGTTTGCTTTGGGTTTTTGTTGTTTCTGCCCAATATGACAGATATTTTTCCTTTTGCTTATTGACGATTGTGTTGGGTCGAATTCTTTGTGTTACGCTGTCACTGTCCTGGGGCTGGTTATTGTTAGTAGTGTTAGTAGTTACTTCACTGAGTCCCAGGACTAGTTGACTGAGGGTATTCTTCTTTATGGTCCTCTCTTGGCATTTCAGGGCTTCGTAATGATAGCAGTGGGGGTTACTCATTTTTAGGTGTTTCCAAAATTTGGTGGCTCTTTATTGGATAGTCATTATTAATGGATATTGCCTAGTTCTGCCCTGCATGCATTGTTTACGGTTTTCCTTTGAGTCCGGAGGATACTTTTACAGAATTCTGCATGTAGGATCTCAATTGGGTGTTTGTCCCATTTTGCAAATTCTTGTTGTGTTAGCGATCCCCACACCTCACTGCCATAGAGTGCAATTGGTTCAATTACTGATTTAAAATTTTTTGAGCCAAATGCTAATTGGGATTTCTATTTGGATTGATTTTTTAATGGCATAGAAAGCCCTTCTTGCTTTCTCTTTCAGTTCATTCACAGCCAGATGGAAATTTCCCGTAGAACTGATTTTTAAGCCCAAGTATGTGTAGTTAGTGATTTGTTCAATTTTGGTTGTTCCTAGTGTGAAATTTATTTTGGGTCCCTGATGTCTGGATCTTTGCTGGAACACAACGGCTTTGGTCTTTTGGGGATTTATTGTCAGGGCCCAGGTCTGGCAGAATGACTCCAGCAGATCCAGGTTCTGCTGTAGACCCTCCTTAGTTGGTGACAGCAGAACCAGGTCATCTGCATAGAGGAGGAATTTAACCTTGGATTCATATAGGGTGAGGCCGGGTGCTGTAGATTGTTCAAGTAGTTTTGCCAATTCATTTATGTAAATATTAAAGAGTGTCGGTGAGATGGGTGAGCCCTGCATCACCCCCCGCCCCTGTGGGAAGTATTTTGTTTGTTTGTCTCCAATTTTAACTGCACATTTGTTGTTTGTATACATTGATTTAATTACATCATATGTTTTTCCCCCTACCCCGCTTTCGATAAGTTTCAGGAATAGACCGTCATGCCAGATGGAATAGAAAGCGTTCTGGAAATCTATAAAGCATGCGTAGATTTTGCATTTGTTTTGATGAACGTGTTTGTCAATTAGGGTCTGTAGGGTGAAGATATGATCTGATGTTCTATAGTTTGGCAGGAATCCAATTTGGCTTTTACTCAAGACATTGTGCTCCTCAAGGAAGTTTATAAGTCTTTTGTTTATGATACTACAGAATACCTTTCCCAGGTTACTGTTTACACAGATGCCTCGATAGCTATTTGGGTTGACTTTGTCCTCACTTTTGTATATGGGCATTATGAGTCCTTTGTTCCAGATATCAGGGAAGTAACCGACACTCAGAACCAAGTTGAAGAGTTTTAGGATAGCCAGTTTCATTTTATCGTCTGTGTGTTTAATCATCTCGCTTAGTATGCCGTCTGCACCACAAGCTTTTCCTGGTTGCAGGTCCTTGTGTTTTTCAAATAGTTCTTTTCTGTTATTATGGAGTCTAGCAGGTTTTGGTTATCTTTTATGGCTATTTCGAGCTTTTCCAGTTTTTTGCATATTTGGTGTTGCTCTGGCCTTAATGTGTTTTTCTGGTATAATTTTTCAAAGTGGTTTTCCCATGTGTCTCCATTTTGAATGGCCAATTCATCGTGTTGTTTTTGTGTAATGTATTCCAGTTGTCCCAGAAACAATTGGAATCAATGGATTCCTCAATGGAGCTGAGTGTATTCTTAATATACTGCTCTTTTTTGGTTCTGAGTGTGTTTCTGTATTGTGTTAGTGTCTGACAATAAGTAAGGCGTAATTCCTCGTTTTCTGGCTGTCTGTGTTTTTGGTTTGATATTTTTCTAAGTTTTTCCCTCATATTATGGCAATCTGGGTCAAACCATTTTTCATAGTTTTTTGTTTTGGGTTTGTTCTTGCGAGCTTTCAAGTTTGACCTTGTTGCCAAATTATCAAAAATATTGTTTAGGTTATTCATTGCCCGGTTTACGCCTTCTTTATTGTGAGTGTATATGTTATCCAGAAAGGTGTCCAAGAGAGCTTGTGTTGATTCATTGCTAATTGCTTTCTGGTATTTTTCTGTGCTGTTTTTGGCCCATCTGTACGATTTTTTGGTGTTGTACAGCTTACTGGGTTGTGTTTCTGTGTTGGTTGTTTCTGTCTTTTTAAGATACATAGTAATTTGACTGTGGTCTGACAGTGTTGTTTGTGGTTTGACTGTGAATGCTCTGAAAGAGGATGGGTCCAAATCCGTAATCATATAGTCTACGGTGCTGCAGCCAAGAGGTGAGCAATAGGTCGATCTTCCTAGGAGGTCTCCCATGAACCTACCATTGACAATGTACAGACCCAGGCTTCGACAGAGCTGCAGGAGCTGTTTTCCGTTAGTATTTGTCTGCTTGTCGCAGTTGTGCCTGTATGGAATGGAAGGGATATCGAAGTGGTTATTCCCGAATATGTAATTGTTTCCCTGATTATTGGTGAAGTCTGGTTCTTCGCCAGTTCTTGAATTGAGGTCACCACAGATCAACACGTTCCCCTGGGCCTGGAATTGGATAATCTCCCTCTCAATGTTTGGAGAAGGTGTCCTCTTTAAAGTACGGGGATTCCATTGGGGGGATATAGAGTGCGCAAATGAAAACTTCTTGGGTGTTAGAGATAATCCCCCTCTCAATTTTGAGCCACATGTGGTTTCTCGCCCCTTTTTTATAAATTTGATGCAATTCTTAAGCTCTGCTTTAAACCAAATCAGTATGCCTCCAGAGTCTCTGCCTTGGGTTACTCCTGGCAATTTATTGGAGGGGACCACCAGCTCTGTGTGCCCTTGGGGACGGCCAGTGTGTCCTTCTCCTCTATACCAAGTTTCCTGTAAAATGATAATATCCAGATCTTTAGTTTCATCGATGAACTCTGGGGTCCTACTCTTCACGTCAAGCACCGAAGAGCGTAGACCTTGGATATTCCAGGTCGAAATATATAAGGATTTCATGTTAAGTTTGATCTTTTACTATGATAGGTTAAAGAATGATATGAGTTTGTCGTGTCTAAATGGGGGAAAAAAAAGATCATCTCAATTGTCTATAAATGCTAATACTACTTGGTTACAACTCTTTCTAGTAATTAGTCCTTAATTTTTTTAATTTTTTTTTTAATTTTCTGATCCATAAGCGGAAGTAGATGCTGCTGCACATCTGCTTAGTGTCTCGTAATGGATTGTCTCTGCCTGAGGTATTGCGTACGCCCTGTGCATCTCTCCCTCTGTCTGGCTGGGGGCGGTCCTGTTCCCCTGTAGGACAGGAGTGGTGCAGGTCTGATATTGTTGTTGTGCATGGGGATTCTCTCTGGTCCCGTTGGTGTGGTGGTGGTCTCTGTAGTAGTCCTGGTATGTACCCCGCTGATCTCTGGTGGTCGGGGGGGGGGCCCTCCTGGAGTCTGGGTATGGACCCAGTTAAAAGCAACGTCCTTCAGGGCTTTAGCAAAGATCGATATTCGTTTCCTGTGGATATGGACCGCGGTCGTGAAGACATTCCACATCGAGGGTGGGGTGTTGGGCCAGGTGCACGTTGTGTTTTAATTCACAGTCTCTTGCTATGCTGGCATTTATCTCATGAATTGTTTTGTTGTTAAAGTCTGTTCTCGGCAATATTGTGGAAACAGTGATTCTAGTGTTTGGGAATGTATTGCTTGCCTTCTCAATCACTGCTCTGAGCGATGTTGCTACCCCTTTCTGCTGGGCCTTTAGGTCATTTGTGCCAGTGTTTATTATTATGTGTTGGGGGAGCCTAATCGGGTTTTGGTCAGCCATTCCAGGGCTCTGTCTGTTGTTGGGCACCGGATCTTTTTTACTATATGTCTAGGGAAGAGCTTTTTCTCCCATAGAAATTTCCCATTTAAGTCTATGAGTATTACGATGTCAGCCTTGTTGGTGTTTACTGTCTGGTGGCTTTCGCTGAACTCATAGGGTGTGTGTTGGACTGGGTGGTCATGTCTGGTGTGTGTGCTCCTCTTGTGAGTGGCTCGCTTGTGGTCCCACAGTGGTGGGGGAAGACTGAGCTTCAGTATGCTGGGTCGGTCTGTGTGGCACCCCTTGTATTGTGTGTCTGCTGCTGTTGTTCAGTGTGGGAGTGCAGCTGTTCAGTCAGGCTCTGTATTGTCTTATCTCTAGCCTCTGGCTGCTGGTCTAATGGTGCTATCTCTCCTCTATGGCTCTCTTTGTTTTCCTGCAGCTCTTTCACCTGATTCCCAAGTAGATTCAGCTCTCTCCTGTATCTCTCCCTCTCTTGCTTTTGTTCATGTTTCAGTTTAAGGACCTCCTCTCTAAGTTTAACCAGCTCTGTCTCCAACTGGTTACATTTATCCTTTAGTTGTATCTGGCTGTGTGATCCCGGGGTGTGTGTCCGGTCGGCGCTGGAGGGCTCACTCACTTCCTGGCTAGGCTGCTCTTCTCTTGGTGAGCTGGAAGTGGTAGGGGGAATATGTGTGGCTTCCTCCCTGGTAATTACGCTGGGATTTGTCAATTGTACCATGTGGCTGTGGGGCCCCGGGGTGAGTGTCTGGTTAGAACTGTGTGGCTCGCTCACCTCCTGACCAGGCTGATTTACTCCTGCTGAGTTGTCAATGGTGGGGGGAGTGCGAGTCGCTTTTCCCCTGTTAGCCACTCTGGGGCTGTTCCTTCCCCTCTCAGTTATTTCTTTCAGTGTCTACGAAGGCCGTTTCAAAGTCGTCGAGGTTGCCTTGCACCAATATTGTTCCGTTATCGTACATGTTGACAGCCGTGGTTGCACTGTTCGGGTCCCCTGGTTTCTTAATTTTCAGTTTGGACCCATTAGCGGTTCTTTCCTGCTTAACCCTGGTAT